>NC_091800.1:15560000-16185000 GCF_041296235.1 Equus asinus | reverse complement strand
AGAAACAGGTAAAGAAAGAAAAGGCCATGTTTTCTCACATCTTTAAGCTTCCACACATGCTTGAAATGCCCTCTGTAATCCCCTTGATCTGGCTGACAGGATTCAGAAGCTCAGCAGTTATTTCTTAAAGGAAAGCCACATCCCCAATTTAATGCCATTGCCTAAGCACGTATACCTTGTGCCTATTTTTATGAAAGCAATTATTAATCTGTAAGTGTTATTCTTTCATTACCTGTCTACAACTAGATGAATGTGACCTGAGCAAAAACCACGTACTTAATTGCTCTGACCCATCATAGCGCTCATCAAATAAGCAGCCAATAAATGCTGACCACATCCTGAATTACTGCACTAGAGCAAGTCTACAAAGAAGAAACTTGTTCACAGCGTGTGTCTTGGTTTGTGTCTTGGGCAATGCCCATAGAAGAATGACACGCAGAACTGGAAGAGGTGAGAAAACGGCTCAGAAGTAACTAGAAGGGATCTAGTGCTACTAGTAAAAGAGCATTTCAGTCAAATTGAATACAACTCATTTTAATTATTTAATGTATTTTAATTCTCAATCTGTACTCACATTTTAAAACACTGAGCTTAACAAAATCTATAGTAATAAAAGTATTAAAGTATTAATTAAAATGTTATTTCACTATTAGAGTTTTAATTAAAATTACTAAAATAGCAAACTTAATTTCTACGCCCACTTTATACCTAGATCTGTCATCCCTGAGTCAGTGAGAGAGCACAAACAAATAATGGATGAAATAACTCTCATTGCTCAAAACATTTTAAAATCTTATTCTCATAAAGAAATTTTTGAAGAATAAATGCAGGACCACATTTTATCCCAGTTTTATTTGTTTTTTGTCAGAATAAGAATTTATAACATCTCTCTAATTCCACAGTAAGTTAAGACATGCTTTTTTAGTTACATGACTTTATCAAGTCTGCACCGAAAAATATCTGATAAACATGAAGTTAGAGGTGTGTGCACACAAAAAGGAGTACAAGTAAGGCAACGGCCCTCTGAAAAATGTACCATGATGTATCTCTTTGGTTTCACTATACTAAGTCAGTTGGAACTGGCATAAAGCAGAAAAACATAAAACTTGTGGGATACTAGTAAACTCTTCTGTCAGTACTTACCACTGTTAGTACAACACATAAACATCTGAGAGTAGAAATAGATGAATATGCTGCCAGAAATTACAATAATGAATGCAACATTGAACCACAGCTTCACAATACTCAGCCTCAAAAGTGACAATCTTAATAAGATCTTTTGATAACAACTTCAGTAATATTTATTTGGGAGAAGGTTGGTAAAATTACAAAGAATAACTTCCTCATTTTTTAGTTTTTCATAAAATGGATTATTAAGCAAAAGAATATGGTAAGTTTGAGTGATATCATGTCTGTAACTCATAAATTATTAACATTCCATAGCACAAATATATTAAAATAAATATATTCCCATGCAAGAATTTTTGATATATTAGCTTGCTGGTCTGGAAAGCAAAATAATTACCATTTTGGGAATAATAATAAGGAAGAATGAGTTCATACACCAACGTGCAATGGAATCAGAGTATCAGCATTTTAAACCTGCAAAGTATTTTATTACACACCATCTACTAGACTGGCTCCTCTCATGAAGACCTCAGGTCTTTATAGAGTCAAACGGGCAATGATCAACCTACTTTTTAATACTTCAAAAAGTCTAACATACCATATTCTCCAGAATCAAAACTCTAAGAGCTAACCTAAACATCATCTTCCTTTGTTCTTCACTGAGTGTAGATAAATGCAGTGTTGCAAAGTATTTACCTCACTGGAAATCAAAGTAATATTTATTTAATAAAAATAATCCAGTACAAGTTGGGAGAGAAAGGAGGGTAAGAAAAGAGATCCTTTATGATTTAAAAAAAAAAAGCTTGGTAATCCTGAAACCCCTACAACCGAGGTCAACAACTAAAGCAACAAACAGGCAAAATATCCAGGTTTCCTGATTTGCAGTCCAGGGGTCTTGCTTTTGCACCACTTTGAATGCAGAACATAAAAAATGGCATTAACAAATACCAAAGTAAACCAAAGTAGTTATAATGATTTCCATGGAGCGATGAGATTACTGGTAATTTTTAATCTCTTCACATATATTTTCAACATGATCTACAATGAGCATATATATTATAATCAGAAAATACATACACACATATAAGAGTAACCTTTCCTAAGACCAAATCTGTTAAACATACAAATCGTGTTCAAAAGTATGACTTTCCAATGTGCCTCTATCATTCTATTCTCATAACCTCTGAGTATGTTTCCACATTTATAAAATAAGGACACTGGTTGGCTCTCAGTTTTATGTTTCACTAATTATCGCTATGACAATTCAGAAGAGCAACTGCAAAAGTAAGTCTAATACAGATCACTTCTAAAACCAAGTTAATTTTCACTATATTATAAATCCCACCATTGTCAAGATTACATAGATATATAATTTTTTGAAAGGCCCAACTCCTCTGACTACTGTTTTCAGGTATCAGCATTTATTCAACAAACATTTATTGAACCTTAATATTGCTAAGAGTTTAATATAATAAGGCAAGTTAACTACCATGGGATGACAATGAAAATAAAATAAATAATAAAAACCACATCAATTTTTTTTATTTTACTCAATTTTATATTTATATAGTATCAAGACTCATTTAGTTATTCAAGAATGTTTCTCCAAATACCAAGTTATTTTTTAGGTTTTATAAGGTAGATAAAAAAATGAATGAAATTTAATATAGGCATCCCTTTGAACTGTTTCACATAGCCAGCAATCTTTATTCAACCTATTTTGCACAGCTTTAACTATGTGACCTTTTACTGGTTTCTACGTATCTTTTCAAAAGAACCATAATCAAAACTGGGCTCAAATATCTAAAAAAATTTAATTTTTTTAAATATAACTAGTGTAGAGTGTAGAAATAATTACAATACTTCTTACACATGAACACCTTTGTAACAGACTGAGTGAAAGTCAGACATAATATTATCCACTGTAGTTCAGTTCAGTGTACACACTGGGCACCACCTACATAATAAACACTATAGCTTGGTAGGCACTACTTATTATGTTCTAATCAGGGATGATACTCAAACAATGAGACAATAAATCTCTAAAAGTAGTTGTCATATATCTTGGTTATTTGGTTCTAGAGATTTACCTCTTCACTCTAACAGGAACTGGTAGGAATAAATTCTTCACACTAATCTTTGGCAGATTTATTTCTCACTGAAAATTAGCTAAATGGAATTCTGAGTAATCAATTCACCTCTGGATTTATTCAGTCAGTTATTCATTCAAAAGTTTACTGAGCATGGGGCTGGCCCCGTGGCCGAGTGGTTAAGTTCGCGTGCTCCACTGCAGGCGGCCCAGTGTTTCGTTGGTTGGAATCCTGGGCATGGACATGGCACTGCTCATCAAACCACACTGAGGGAGCATCCCACATGCCACAACTAGAAGGACTCACAATGAAGAATATACAACTGTGTACCGGGGGTCTTTGGGGAGCAAAAGGAAAAAATAAAAAATCTTTAAAAAAAAAAAGGCTAAAAAAAAAAAAAGTTTACTGAGCATCTACTATCTGCCAAATATTAGGTGCCTGAACTACAATAGTGACCATGAAAACTCTTGGTGCCATAGACCTCAAATTCTAGCAGTTAGGCAGATTATTAGTGCATATAACCTTATTTAGAGAGGCCATGAAATAACTGAAAAATTAAGATTTTAGCTGAGGTCACTGGGAGAGGAGAAAGTAACTTAAGGGGAAATGAAAAGGAAATAAGGAAGAGAATTTCAAGGAGAGAGAATAGGATTTATCAAAGCCCTAGGATATGAAGAAGCTCTAATAAAAGATGATCAAAGATGGCCTGCATGGCTGGAGTACAGAGAGCAAAGGAGAAGAGAAAGGAGTGATGAATGGGAGAGTACCAGGAGACGAGACTGGTGAGCTATGCGGGTATCAGATCACGTAGAGGCTTAAAAGTCATACTAAGAATTTCCAGCTTTACCTAAAAGCAATGAGTAACCACTAAAGGGTGCTATTCCTCTCTCAAATACCTCTTAACCAAGTCAAAAATTCAACACTTGCTGATTTGTTTATTCCATCCTCGCTCCATTTCTCCTCACTGGGACTCCAGATTTCAAAATTATTGAGTCTATCCTTCCCCAAACAGAAGGTTAAGATTTCACTGGTTCTCAGTGCCAATTTTCTGAGGGACCCAGAAACTACTAATGTAGATGGTTAATCTAGCCATTAAGATGAGCCTGGAACTGTTAGCAAAAGTAAAATGTACTAATAAGCCTCTAATGAATATCTACTGAAACTTATATACAAATAGAACAAAGATTTCTTATGTGAAAAATTGAATTAAAATAGACTAGACGACAGTGGACCTTAACACTGTTGACTGATCAATTTACAAACAAAAATTAATTCTTACTGAGCTTACTACTGTGATCAAGGGGCTGCAATCTCCATTTGTTGCCTCAGCTGTTCAACATGCTGACAAATTTCAGGACCATGGTAAAACCTATGGCTTTTCTTATGTTTTCGCTCTCACTCCTCCCAGTTTCTGGGCCATTAAAGTACTAATTTGAAATATTTGTAGAACACAGAAGAAACTACCCAGTTCACATTTGAATTTTATAAATTAGTGGGGCAGTCACCCAGATTTAAGTGGGGGGAAATCATAAAGTCAGACATCATAGAAGGCGGCTGGGCAAGAGAAGATAAGGATGATTTCAAAGTTTCCAACTGGGCTCGACTCTATGATTCACATCATCTCTTCTGTCCTTATAGTACAAATGCAGCTTGAAAGCATAATCCATCTATCCTCCCTCCCTCTTTCCCTGAAAATACCTATTAATCCTTAAACTCAAAGCACGATATAATATTCCTTCAGAATGCATCCTTTAAATTCCCCGCCCTACCCCAGCATGCCCATATGCCCTAGCCCAGTGAGAATCAATCATACTTTCTTTGCTACCTTCTTTCCAAGTAGATATTTCTGTTATTGTATTTATCACACTTGCTTACATTTGTTTCTTCTATGAACATGTGAGGTCCCTGAGAAGAAGGATCTATGTCTTTAATATTTGTATTTCCAATGCTTGTCAACCACACATAAAAGACTCTGTAATATTCGTTGAGTGAACTAATGGCATATTAAACTTTTGTTTGTTTGTTTTTTAATTTATGATAGAGGCAGGGTCTGATAAGAGTGGAGTGGTTCTTAATAAAGGAAAGATCAGAAGTATAAACTCTGGACAAAATATTAAAAAACAACTATCTAAAGGCACTGAAGAGAAAGCAGAAAAGAAGCTTTCAAACCAGAGACAGACATATAAAGAAAGAGAGATGACAGGTGTAAAAAAGTAATGGCATTATGTAAAACTCCCTGTTTCTTATGCATTTTAGTTTAGGGGTAGGCCCAATCTACATCATGAACCAGAAGTTAGGGAGAATCACAGCAGTCTGAACATGAGAAAAGCAATTCTAGAAACAAGAGCACTACAGAGAGGAAGCGCCAAATACACTACGGGCAGATGTCTGGCTGAACCATGAACTACTCACATTCGTGAGGTTTCAACAGTTGCCAAGTGTAGGAAAGGCAGAGTTCTGCAGTTTGAGTACAGCCAAGTAAATTTATATCTTAAAATTTTTCAATAAAATTTTTGAATAAAATTCAGAAGAACATAACAAAATGCAGAATCTCTACACAGCATTAATCGCAGTGTTCAGGATACAAACCAAAATTACTTAACATACAAATAACCATGAAAATGTGGTTCATTCTCAAGATAAAACACAATCAATAGAGACCAACAATGAGATGACGGAGACACTGGAATTAGCAGATAAAGATTTTATAATAAATATTATAACTATGTTCAAGGAAGTTTTAAAAAAATCTCACAATGAATGAAAAAACTGAAAATCACAGCAGAGAAGAACAACCTATATAGAATAAACAAATACAAAAATCGAGAACTGAAAGCTTTGATATTTAAAGTAAAAGGTTCAGAGGACGGGCTAAACAGCAGATTGGAGAAAAAGTGAAATTACAGTGATCAATTATCACATCAATTATCAGTGAAATTACAGATAGATCAATTTAAGTATTTAATTTTGAAGAAAAGAGAGAGGAAAAAGATATAGGAAAAAATGAGAAGAGGCTCAAGGACCTAAAGAACAAAAATAAAAAGTCTGATATATTGGGGCTGGCCTGGTGGCTCAGTGGTTAAGTATGCTTGTTCTGCTTTGGTGGCCCAGGGTTCGCCAGTTCAGATCCTGGGTGTGGACATGGCACGTCTTAGCAAGCCATGCAGTGGCAGGCATCCCACATATAAACTAGAGGAAGATGGGCAAGGATGTTAGCTCAGGACCAGTCTTCCTCAGCAAAAAGAGGAGGATTGGCAGCAGATGTTAGCTCAGGGCTAATCTTCCTCAAAAAAAAAAAGGTCTGATATAATTGTAAATGCAGTCCCAATAAAAGAGGAAAAAAGAGAAAAGGAAAAATACAGAAACAATGACTGAAAATTTCCAAACTTTGGTGAAAGACATAAATTAAGAAATTCAAAAATCTCAGCAAAAAAAAAGCTTCAGCAGTCAACTATCTGAAAATCAAAGATAGAGAGAACCTTAGAAGCAGCCAGAGAATAAAAGTCACATTGCATATAGAAAAACAATGACTGAATGACTATTTTGTTCTCATCAGAAAAAAACAGAGGTCAGAATATACTGGGACAACATCTTTAAAATGTTGAAAGAAAAACTGTCAACCCTGATTTCCACGCCCAGCAAAAAAATTCTTCAAGAAGGAAGGTCAAATAAAGACATTTTCAAATTAAAAAACAAAAAGTAAGAGAATTTATTGCCAGTATTTAGAAGAAATGCTTTCAAAAGGTTCTTCAACCTGTAGGGAAATGATACAAGATGGAAACTAGAATTTCTGGAAGGAACGAAGAGCAACAGAAATGGTACACCATGTGGGTTATATAAAAGAATATATTTACTTACTATATCTTTAAAATATAGATGACGTTTTAAAGTGAAAACTATAGTATTAAGTAGCAGGGGCCACATATATGTAGATATAAAACATACGACAACTATAGCAAAAGAACAGGAGGAAGATCTGTATGATTGAAAGATTATTTTTTAAGTGAAAGGGTACTATATTAACTCTAGGTAGACTGCCAAAAGCTAAAGATGTAAAATTACAATCTGTAGAACAACCATTTAAAGAAGAATGCAAAGAGGTATGCCTAAACAATAAAAAGGGATAAAATAATGAAACTCTAAAATATATTCAGTCAATCCAAAAGAAAGCAGAAAAGGAGGTACATAGAAACAAAAACAGAGGGGATAAACAGACAACAAACAGTAGTAAAACAGAAGACCTAAATCCAACAATTTCAATAATTACATTAAACAAGTGGAACTAAACGTTCCAATTAAAAGGCAGAACGTCAGAATGGATCTTAAGTTTTAAAAAAGTAAGATTCAGCTATATGCTATTTACTGAAACATTTATAAATACAAAGATTCCGAAGCTGATGATAAAAGGATAAAAAAAATATACCATGCACACACTAATGATAACAAAGATTGTGTATTGATATAACTATTATATAAAGTAGACTTCAAGTCAAGGAATACAACCAGAAGCAAAGAACAGTTCACAACAATAAAAGGGTCAATTCATCAGGAACACATAATAATGTTAAATGTATATATAACTGATAAAAGTTGCAAAATGTATAAAACAAAATCAAAAGAATTAAAGAGAGCAACAAAAAATTCCACAATCACAGTTGAGATTTTAACACCCCTCTCGATAAAACTAGGCCAAAAAAAAATCAGTAAAACCATAAAATATCTGAACAACACTATCACTAACTTGACCTAACTGATAGCTTAAAAACATTACAACCAACAACTGAAGAATACCATTCTTTTCAAGTGTCCCTGGCACTTTCACCAAAACAGACCATATGATGGGGCAAAAGACTAGTCTCAATGAATAAAAAAGTATCGAAATCACACTCAGTTCTCTGACCACAATGGAATTAAAATAGAAATCAATAACAATAAAAACATCATCAATGCCTCCAAAAACAATACACCTAACTAATCAGATCAAAATCCTATCAAATTCTATGAGACAACCTAAAGTAGTGCTTAGAGAGAATTATATAGTGTTTGAAAAGAAAAAGCTCTCGTTGACCTAAGGTTTCATTTTATAAAGCTAAACAAAGAAGAACAAAGCAAGTAGAAGAAAGGAAATAACAGAAATCAGTGAAATAAAAAACAAACAACAGAAAAAATTAACAAAGCCGAATTTGTTTCTCGGAAATAAGTGATAAAATTAATAAATGACTAACTCAACTGAATGAGAGAGAAAAAAAGAAAAAATATAAATTATCAATATCTGGAATGGATTATTACTACAAATCCTATGGCCATTCAAAGGATATTACAGAAATGTTTATGAATAAGAGAATGCCAACAAATTCGATTACTTCATACAAAACAAATCCCTTGTAAAACACAACTTTTCAAACTGACACAAGATGAATGAAAATCCAAATAGCTTATATTTATTAAAAAGTTGAATCCACTATCAAAAAATCCTCCAACAAAAAAAAGTACAGGCTCAGATATTTTTGTTGTTGAATTCTATAAAACTCATTCACAAAACAGAGGAGGAAGGAACACTTCAACCCATTTTATGATAATTCTAATGGCATACCTGACAAGGACATTACAAGAAAATAAAATTACAGACCAAAATCTCTCATGAAAACAGACACAGAAATCCTTCAAAATTGTAAGCAAACCAAATCCAGCAATATATAAGATGGAAAATACATCACAGAGTTAGACTAAGGATGCAAGGCTATTTCAACACTCAAAAATCAATGCAACACTGCCAGTGGGAATGCAACATGGTACAATCGGGAAAATAGTTTGACAGTTTCTTAAAAAGTTAAACACAGGGACCAGCCAAGTGGCGTAGGGGTTAAGTTTGCACACTCCACTTCGGCGGCCCAGGGTTCACCGGTTCAGATCTTGGGCACAGACCTATGGACCACTTATCAATCCATGCTGTGGCAGGCACTCCACATATGAAATAGAGGAAGATGGGCACAATATTAGCTCAGGGCCAATCTTCCTCAGCAAAAAGAGGAGGATTGGCGGCAGATGTTAGCTCAGGGCTAATCTTTCTCAAAAAAAAAAAAGAAAAGTTAAACACAGGCTTACCAGATAACCCAGCAATTCAACTCCTAGGTGTCTATGAAAACATATGTCCACACAGACTTCTATGTAAATGTTCATAATAGTATTATTAATAAAAACTGGAAACAATTCAACTGTCCAGAAACCAGTAAATCGATAATCAAAATGTGGTATATCCACACAATGGAATACTATTTGGTAACATAAAGGAACATAAATTAGCTTCATATGCTAAATGATGGAAGTCGGATATAAAAGACCATATATTGTATGACTGCATTTACAGGAAATATACAGAAAAGGCAGATACAGAAAGAGAAAATTATTGACTGACTGAGGCTGGAGGTGGGAATGGGGAGGAAGTAGACATGAGCTTTCTTAGGTGGGTGATGAAAATGTTCTAAAAGTACACTGTGCTTATAGTTGAATGACTATGTAAAATTACTAAAACTTATTGACTTATATGCTAAAAACAGGTGAATTTTATGTATGTAAATTATACCTCAATAAAGCTGTTTTTAAGCAAACATAATTATTACCATATCAATATAACAAATGAGAAAAAACATATAAGCATTTCAATCAACACAGAAAAATCATTTGACAAAATTCACTCATTCATAACAAAGACTCTAGCAAACTAAGAATAGAAGAAAGTTCCTTAGCCAGACAAATGGTATTTACAAAAGCCTACAGCTAACATATTAATGGTAAATCTACTTAATGCTCAAATAATGAACACTTTCCTCCTCATCTCCTGAAAAAGTCAAGGATGCTCACTCTCATCACTTATGTTCAACACAGTATTGAAGGTCCTAGCTTATGGAAAGGCATAATGATCAGAAAAGGAAAAATAAAACTGTCTACAGGGACATATAGAGACATGACTGTTTACACAGACTATCTTAAGTAACCTACAAAACAATTATTTAAACAAATATGTGATTTTAGACGTCAGAGAATACAAGATGAATATACAAAAATCATTTCACTTTTATATATGAGCATCAAACAATTAGAAAATGAAATTTAAAAATTCTATTTACAGTAGCATCCAAAAAAACCACTCAGAAATAGATGTACCAGAAAATGTGTTATGCCTGCAAACTATAAATTACAAAACACTGCTGGGAGAAATTTTTTAAAGACCTAGGTAAATAAAAGATATACCATGTTCATGAATTGGAAGATTCAGTATTTTTAAGTCAACTCCCTCCAATTAAACCATACATTCATGCAAATCTATTTATAATCCCACCAGGCCTCCTGGTGGAAACTGAAAATGGATTCTAAAATGTTTATGCAATTGCAAGAAAAAAAACAACTAGAATATTCAAAGCCAATTTGAGGAAAAAAATTGGAGGCATTACAAATTACCCTATTTCAAAATTTATCATAAAGCTTCAGTAATCAAGATATCATAGTACTGATACAAACACTGACAAATAGATCAATGGAACAGGATAGACTCACATTTATGCAACATTCAATCTTCTACAAAGATGCCAGAGCAATCCAACCGAGAAAGGAAAGTCTTTTCCACAAAAGAAGATGAAACAAATGAATATCAATATGGGGGAAAAAATAAAACCTGAACCCCAATTTCAAACCACACATAAGAATTAATTTTATATAGATTATAGATTAAACATAAGAACTAAAATTATAAAGCTTCTAGAAGAAAGCACAGAAGAGTATCTGAATGATCTGTATTGAAGATAATAGTTTCTTAAGTACACAGAAAGCAATAACTACAAAAGCAAAGAATTGATGAATTAGATTCAATCAAAATTAAAAAGCATTTGCTCATGAAAAGATAGCTTTAGGTAAACAGAATTTTTTTTTTTTTAAGGAATGGCACCTGAGCTAACAACTATTGCCAATCTTCTTTTTTTTTTTTTTTTTTAAAGATTGGCACCTGAGCTAACAACTGTTGCCACTCTATTTTTTTTTCTTTCTGCTTTTTCTCCCCAAATGCCCCCAGTACATAGTTGTATATTTTAGTTGTGGGTCCTTCTAGTTGTGGCACGTGGGACACCACCTCAACATGGCCTGATGAGTGGTGCCATGTCCGTGCCCAGGATCCGAACCAGTGAAACCCTGGGTCACCGCAGCAGAGCTCGCGAACTTAACCACTCGGCCATGGGGCCGGCCCAGAAAATTTAAATACTGAAAAAATGTTCAAAAAACATGTATCTCACAAAGGAATATAGGTATCTAGGACATACAAAGAACTCCTAAATAATTTTTTTTAATTGGTAAAAGATTTCAAGAGGTACTTCACAAAAGATTTACACATAGTCAATAAGGACATAAAAAAGTACCAAATATCATTAGCCACTGCCAAAGTTCAAACTGAAACCACAAGAAGACATTATACATCCATCAGAATGGCTAAAAGGAGTTACCACATAAAATGCTGGTGAGAGTAGGATCCCTCACATATTTCTAGAAATACAAAATGTTTCAACCATTTGGAAAAAGGTTTAGTAGGTTCTCGTTAAACTAAACATACACCATCTCTCTGACCAACAGAGCAATTACACTCTTAGGTATTTACCCCCCAAAAATGAAAAATATATCCCAAAATGATTTGTATAAGAATGGTCAAGGAAGCTTTATTCAAAATGGTGAAAAAGTGAAAACAGGATAAAGTTCCATCAACAGGAGAATGGATAAACTATGGTACAGTCATATGCCGCATAAGGACATTTTGGTCAATAACCAAATATAATACGGTGGTCCCATGAGATTAGTACCATATAGCTCAGGTGTGTAATAGGCCATATACCATCCAGGTTTGTGTAAGTACACTATGATGTTCCCACAGGACAAAATTGCCTAATGACACATTTCTCAGAATGGATCCTCATCATTAACTGACGCATGACTGTATATTCATGATGACAGTCTGCTACTCAGCAATAAAAAGTAACAAACTGTTGATAAACACAACATGAACAAATCGCAAAAGCACTAGGTTAAATGAAAGAAGGTTTACTCAAAAGAATTCATTTATATTGTCAGATTCCCTTTATACAAAATTCTACAATAGCCAATACTAATCTCTGGTGGGGAAAAACTCAAGACTGGCTGCCTCTGGGTATAAGAGATAGGAATTAACTGGGAAAGGGTATGAGGAAACTTTCTGAGGTGATTGTAATGTTCTATATCTTGACGGGGGTTGGGTTACACAGGTACATGCATTTGTCAAAACTCACTGAATATTATACTTAAGATTGATGTTTTCATCATATGTAATTTTAAATCGAGGGAGACGGGGAGATCACAAGCAAATATTGAGTTTGAGTTAATAAATATGCATGGATACTACCTAGTTCAAAATGTATTCCAAAAAATAGATGGGTTGACGGATAGATATGTCCTAAAGAAAGTTTAGCAAAATGCAAACTGTAGAATATAGGCAGTGGGTATACATGTGTTCACTGTAAAACTTTTTCAATTCTATCTATCAGTATCCATTATCAGAGGCCTGTGAGCCAGGATTAAATCTTAACATTAACAAATATGACCAATTCGAAGACTTTCCAAGTATTTCCTAAACTCATTTTTACTCACTTTTTGATCAGCATCACTTAAGATATGCCTATCGAAAGGCTGGAAGATTGATTAAAAAACAACTTTAAATCAAATGTGTATCCTTCTATACTTCCCTCCCTCCTTCCACAAACAGTTATTGAATGGATAGTGTATGACAGGCACAGGAAATATGAAACAAAATCCTGAATCTTGTGAACCTTCATCTGGAAAGGAAAATGACTCCCATTTTCAAGATGGATTAGATTTCTTTAAAGTACTGATTAATGTCAGCATCTATTCTGTTTAAGATAATTATGTACAATCCACATCCATTTATATTTCAACTTAGATACATATGCATAGGCACACAAACAAGAAGAGTAGGAGTAGTACTAGAGAAGTCCTCTGGAAGCAAAATACTACAACTTACAAGGCTTCAAAAATCTGAACATTTTTTCTAAAGGAAGAAGCAGCATGGAATAGTTTGCAACAGCCCACAATAAATAAATGGATAAGCTTTATGACTCAGATACGTCCTCCCGTTGTGACTTCATATTCAATGACCTCCATGCTTAACCCTACCTTGTATTTTCATCTAGTGTGTCTCTCATTTATGAAGCTTTCCCTGAGGCTCCGCTCCCCAAACAAGCTGTTATCTGCCTCTCCTCAAAAAGTCCATAGTTCTTTGTATTTCTCTTATAAAACTTATGAAATTTGTGTCTACTAGGAAGAAAACTATTAAAAGCCTTGGGCATCAGGCGGTCAACTCTACTTGCTGACCTAAGGTAAATTACTTAATCTTGTTTCCTCATATGTAAACTGTGGATAACAGGACTTTATCTCACAGGGTCATTGTGAAGATTATTATGCTTAGCCTCCTGCATGAACTACTGGATAAAAATTACTATTATTATTCTATTATTATCTCCATATGATCCTAACTCAGTACCAACAAGATTTACATCACTAAGATTGTAACATATTTTTTAAATTCCATAAAACAGTGTAATATCAACAAAAAGTTTGAAAGAAATAGAAGATACAGTTCAAATGTTATCTTCTTAAAGAAGCTTTTCTCATTTTTCTAGAGCAAGGATCTACAAACTACTGCCTGCAGGTCAATTCTAGCATGTAGCCTATTGTAAATAAGGTTTTATTGGAACACAGCCATGCCCATTCATCTACACATTGGTTAAGGCTGCGTTCAGTATAATTAAAAATACCTATTTGGTCTTTACTCCCAGTTTCTGGCATAGAGCTTCAAAAACCCTTGGAATTTCATGAGTGACAGGCATGTCTTCTGTTATTTATAGTTAGCCCCTTTTGATCATACCTAAGGTTATGCAGACAAGGTGACTCATGGTCAGCCCTTAGTTTCAAGAGAGGGGCTGGGCAATGAAAGACCAAGCATGTGACTAGAGGGCTGGAGACTGATTCAATTATGTGGCAAATAATTAAATCAATCATGCCTACATAATGAAGACTCCATAAAAACTCCTGAACAAAGAGGTTCGAGGAGCTTCTGGGTTGGTGAACGCATCGATGCATTAGTATGCCCAGAAAGGGCATGGAAGCTCTGTGTGCCCCACTTCCCACACCTCCAATACCTTGCCCTATACATTTCTTCCATTTGGCTATTGCTGAGTTATATCCTTTATTAATAAAACTAATTCTAAGTACAGTGCTTTCCTGAGTTCTGTGAGTCACTCTAGCCAATTATCAAACCTGAGAGTGAGGTTGTAATAATCAGCCAGGCAGAAATGCAGGTAGACCCATTCACAGCTGGCATCTGAGGTGGAGACAGTCTCGTGGGACTGAGCCCTTAACTTGTGGAGTTTGTGCTAACTCCGGTAGATAATGTCAGAACTGAATTGAATTCTAGGACACTCAGTTGGTGCCAGAGAATTCGTGTTAGAAAATGATGTGTTTTCATTTAAATACTGGTTATGATTGCCTTGCCTCTACAACTGCAGAGCTGAGTAGATGCCATAGATACCATATGGCCCACAAAGCCTAAAATACCTGGATCTCTATGGAAAAAGTTTGTCTACTCCTATTCTAGACAATTAGTCTCTCACATCTCCTGTTTCATTATTTTGGGTTCATATCACCAATACATCATGTATTATATTTAGGTATTTACATGTACGTATTATATTTACTTTATCTTCCCTAGGAGATTACTACTTATGAACAAAAAAGTTTCACTAATCATTATATCTATAGGACCAACTTCTTAGCATCTGGTTGACTGAAGCTTAATAAAAATATCTATTCCAAAAAAAAACCTTAAAGCATGTTTCTATCCCAGCATCTTTTACTTTTACTTTAATATCAGACCTATGTTCTGGTTCTAAAAAAAAAAAAAAAAAAAAACTACTATCTAAAAAACACAGATTATTATCATGTTAAAGCCTGAAAGGACCACAGACATTATCTAACCCAATCTTTATTTTCAGTCAGGCAAAATAGGTCTGTAACACTTAAATGACTTGCCCAACTAATTAGTAACAAAGACAAGACCAGAATCCAACTCTAAAATCAACATTCTCTTCATTAAAAATAGCAAACCCTTCTAACACTACAAATGAAAAGAAAAATACCATAAATAAACTAAGCTTTGCTCAAAATGTGCCCCAAAAGTACTCTCCATTCACGCTACTCGGAGCACCCAGCCACTGAGAAGGAGATCAAATCAGAACATGAATCAACATACTGCTTCCTTCATCAAGAAAGTCTTGTTATGGGGGAAAAAAAAGTTATCTGAAATAAACAGTGTGCTTAGTGACAAAGTTGATCTACAATCTGGCACAAGCTCCTTATCTCCTCTTAGACCAACAAACATTTCACAAATATGCAGACCTCATCTTTGGGCCACATTTTGAACAGCAATGTGCTAAAAGAACATTCAGTATGGAGCAGAAACTGTTAATAATATAATAATCTGTCACATATATAATTCACTTCAGATACACTGTTCCCACTTGAGAGGAATTAAAGGGAAAATAACATGATTTATTTCATTTTCATATATATGAATATATAGACATATCGAGAGAGAGAGAAACAGAGGCTCAGAGAGATGTAATACTTGGCTCAAGGTCACAAAGCAAAGAAAAGGCAAAGCCAGGATCTGAATTCAGATTAGTCAGACCACAAAGGCCATGCTCTTTACAGAAAACCAGCATACAAAAACAGATTTGACTCAAATAGCATTTACACATTAGTTCATAAATCTAAATATAGAGAATCAAGTACATCAGTTCACGCTTATAAAAGGCCTAAAAGGAGCAGGTACAAGATGGAGCTAAAAGCAGAACCCACTAATTACATACACCTCATCACTGGACAGGCTGTCCTCTCTGACCAATTCTGTTGTTTCAGGAGAGAAATACAAGAAATACCGAAAGAGTAAGAAAACACTAGTCTATCTAATCAGATCAACTTACTTGGAACGTACTGCTTTGCCCATGTTACTGTCTTGCCAAAACTTTGCTCCACAATGCCCAAAGTCCTTAGCTTCAATTTACCCTGATTCACTTTTCTCATGTGTAAAATGGCGATAGAAATGCCTGTCATTGGAGTTACTGTATTATTTGAGAATACTATATTACGTTTATTCTAAGAAATATTTTTCACATTTTAACAGTTCTGAAATCAACATATAACTTATAATTGTTTACATTTAATATAGTAGTGTTTCTTCTCTCCCCGCCAAGAGCTGCTACTAAAGCAGTAACATAACAGCAGCCTAGCAGCATACCTAACAAAAACTTGTAACTACTATTATTATTTTATTATATTTGGAGTAAACAAGCAACAGATGATTCTGGTTTGCTTTGCAAACAGCTCTTTCCAGAACTTTTCTTTAGCACTTACATACAAATATATACATATTTAATATATTATGTTTTTTCTCCTCCTCTCCCTACCCCTTGTTGTCTAGAAACCTTGATTTTGCCAAGCGCAATTTTGCCAACCACATTACATTTCAAGAATATGACTCCTGGGGCTGGCCCCGTGGCCGAGTGGTTAAGTTCGTGGGCTCCACTGCAGAGGCGGCCCAGTGTTTCGTTGGTTTGAATCCTGGGCGCAGACATGGCACTGCTCATCAAACCACGCTGAGGCAGCGTCCCACATGCCACAACTAGAAGGATCCACAACAAAGAATATACAACTATGTACTGGGGAGCTTTGGGGAGAAAAAGGAAAAAATAAAATCTTTAAAAGAAAAAAAAGAATATGACTCCTGAGGGGCTGGCCCGGTGGCACAGGGTAGAGTTCACACATTCTGCTTCGCCGGCCCAGGGTTCCCCAGGTGAGGACCTACGCAATGCTTTCAAGCCATGCTGTGGCAGGCGTCCCAAATACAAAGCAGAGGAAGATGGGCATGGATGTTAGCTCAGGGCCAGTCTTCCTCAACAAAAAAGAGGAGGATTGGCAGTGGATATTAGCTCCAGGTTAATCTTCCTCAAGGAAAGAAAAAAAAGAATATGACTCCTGAAGTTGTTGAGAGACTTATATGTTCACAAGGTGCTAATGGAATGCAAAAATGGAAATGCTTAACAGCCTCAAAACTCTCTTTGAGTTACAGAAGGATCCTCGTAGAGACAGAAGCTTAAGCTAAGTCCTAAAGGATAAGTAGGATTTTGCTGGTAGAGAAAAACACCGCTAGAAAGAAGGTACTATTTTAAATAAACTGTGCAGATTCAAATTTCCAGATCTCGAATGCCCTCACTCCACACAGCAAACTTCTGCTCACCTTTCAAAGCCAATCTCAAGAGAATCGTCCACCTTAAAGTCCTTTCTGATTCCTGTAAATAATTCATCACTTTCTCCTCTGTGATGTTGTACTCTAATACATATTTTTACTCAAGATCACACGAGAAAGAAAAGGCAGAGCCAAGATCTACATTCAGATTAGTCAAACCACAGAGGCCTGATCACATTACTTAGCATTTTTTAATTTATACATCAGTCTATCTTATTAGAACTGAAGTCCTTAAAGAAAAGAATCATCTTTCCAATCCAACTCTGTCCCAGGTTTGAGTATACTGTCCCTCGTATGGGCACTTCAGCTCCCAACCACCACCCAGAAGTAAAAGTAGGTTTAAATTAATCTCCTTCATCTCCATCAGGTATTAGAAATCTTTTAGGTTTTAAGATCATCCAAGAATGTTGCTGAAGCATAGTCTAAAATTTTAATGGAAGACCACAACACATACCACCAACTCTCAAAACCTAGACAATGATCCAAATGTACAGTGCTAGCTTTTTAGGCAGATCATCCCTAGGACACTGCAGTGACGGGTCCTCTACTCTGGGCATGAGACTAGTTAGGATTTGAGACAGCAGCAAACTGGATCTTAAGAATTCTATAAAAGAAGCAGTAAGCTTAGCAAGTACTGCCTCCGCCTGAAGCCTAACAATGTTTATTACCTATGAAATCCTGGAAACATTATTTATCTTTAACTCTTAGTTTCCTCATCTGTAAAACACTACCTATCCTCAGAGGGCTGTTGTGAGACTTAATGCACGTAAAACAGTTAGCACAATGCCCACCTGGTACTTAATATGAGCTCGAGAGGTTCGTTGTTATTACAATTATTATTATTGCTAGTATTAAAGGAAAGTGAAGACCTCAACTTTCTACAAACATTGCAGCAGATATAAAATCAAAATTTGTAATTAGCTGAAGAAAAGAATCAAAACTTTTGGGGCTTAAAGTGACATCAGTAAATAAGTAATGCCTTTGGATATATAGACAAGGCATATGAGAATAAAAACATGAGGGAGAAAAAAAGGAAAAAGTAGAAAAAAGGAAAGGAATAAAATAGTTCAAAGTAAGAAAGTAAGGGGTTTGCATAATCGAAAATAGTATAATTTTTAAAGGGAATTTAAGTAAAACATTACAAATAGAAGATCTTATATTTTACCACCACCACTCAGTTTATCCTTGTTTTCACTTAAGACCAATTGTTATGGGTTGAACTGTGTACCTCCAAAATTCATATGTTGAAATCCTAACTCTCAGAACCTCAGAACGTAAGTGTATTTAGAGGACCTTTAGGTAACTAAGGTAAAATGAGGTCATAAGGAGTGGCCCTAATCCAATATGACTGATGTCCTTATAAGAAGAGGAGATCAGAAGACAGACACACAGAAGAAAGACCATATGAAGACAGAGGGAGAAGATGGACACGTGCAAGCCAAGGAGAGAAGTTCAGAAGAAACAAACTCTGCTGACACCTTCATCTTAGACTTCTAGCCACCAGAATCATGAGAAAATAAATTTCTGTTGTTTAAGCATCCAGTCTGCTGTATTTGTTACAGCAGCCCTAGCAAACTAATACACCAGCCAAACCCAAGAAACTCAGATTAATACAATAGAAGGGATAATTGCTAGACTAGAAGTCCAGAGATCTGAAATCTAGTCCTACAGTATGGCAACTGAAAAACGAGTAGCCCAGATTAAATCAGTAACTTTGCTATGCCTGGGTTTCCATATCGAAAAACAAGATAATCTTTGAAATTTTATCAAGCAGTAGCATTCCAAAACTCTAGTATTCAATTCAGAGTCTTGCTTAAAATATAGCACTGATAATTAATACTAAAATTAGCAATCTAAATACAAAAGGGGACTCTTATTCTGATAAATAAAGTAAATCTTCACAAAGTACACATGCTGCTTTCCAGGAAAAGTTAAGGTTACTTCTCAATTTATGGTTTTGGTAAATAGGGCATACATAGATTTTCAGAAAGTGTACATTCAATATATTTTTTAATAGTAACTCACAAAAAACAGTTCTGTCATTAAGAACAGTCTAGCAAATAATATAAGCAAAACATATTAGAAATAACAGTACTTTCATCCAACTCCTACAAAACAAACTCCTACGTTTTATTGTTTCTTTGACTCTGTAGCAATGTTTACAATTTGCCTCACAAAGTATTTGCTGACAATAAATACATTTTAATTTGTTGCCATATTGATTTCCATAAATTATTTAGGCAATTTTTACCAGAGCAGGGAGAACCAGTTTTCCCCCGATGATATGTGGTTTCTAAATTGTTGCTATTAAGTCAATGCATTAGCTAGGATGAGGTTTACTGACATATAACAGGAAAACCTAAGATATGAGTGGCTCAAACAGTATAAAGATATATGTGTGTCTGTATGTATAAGTATAGACTGTATAAGTACATATATATACACACATATATATGCATACATATAAAGGAAGAGAGCATGCTAGAATACCTATCAGTTTCTTTCTATACTTCTAATGGTTCATCTACTTTTGAGATGTCCCTGCTAAACCAATGCTGTCCAACAAAAATATAATGCAAGCCATAGATGTAGTTTTACATTTTCTATTAGCCACATTAAAAGAAAAATGTAAAAGGAAACAGGTGAAATAAATTTATATTTTATTTAACCCAATATATCTAAAATATCATTTCAATATGTAATAAACATTTTTAAATTATTAATGAAATATTTTACATTTTTTCATACCAGGTCTTCAAAATCAAGTGTACATTTTATGCTTACAGAACATTTCAAGTGCTCACTAGCCACACAGGGCTAGCGGCTACAATATGACTGCAGAGCTCTAGACAGATCTTGCCATCTTTCAAAACTCAACTCAAGCAATACCACTTTTATGAAGCCTTCTCTTGACTCCCTTGGCATATTTCTCCCTTCAGTGTGGCCAACTATATCCTAATTTATTTCTATCACAGAATTTACACATTTCATTGCCTGTATTTGTCACTCCCTACATAAACTCCAAGGCAGGGACTTTGTCTTGATCATTGTATTCTCATCGCCCAGCATTATACATGGCGTAAGTATTCAATAAATATTTGTTTAATAAAATGGATATGTGGCTGCATATAGTGTTAGGCTGAAAATGAATATACATATTCAGACCCAACAGACTGGTATTTAAATGGGGAGCAGGGGGAGCAAAGGAGAAGTAGCCATGAACAAAAGAACCAGAAAACCTGTGAAATAAAAATAGCAACTTATCTTGAATAAGTAAATCAATTAGAAAATGATAATTAACTATAGACTATGATCCAATAACAGTGTATATTAAACATTAATATCTGACTACCATAGTATAAAGCAAAACTTTTTAAGATCTCTGGTTTTTCTTCAGGAATTTACTACATTAAAAATAGAATCCCTCTTTAACAACTAATAATATATGCCATAAGCGTGATACAACTAATTATTAAATTTTACTCTCATAAACTACCTCCCATTAATATACCTTTATTCCTCTTACATACAAAGACAATAAATTAAGGCTCGAACATACAGGATGCATTATCATTTCGATCTAAAACCCCAACCACACTTTCACTGGAACTGAAATCTCTGTTGTAAATGTCTATATCCCATATTTCCTAAACTGGTCATCTTCGATTTATTTCAGAGCTTGGAAGCATAATTTTTTAATGTAATTGGGTGCACCTGTCATTCTGAATGACAGTTTGTCACACAGTAACTAAAATACATTAGTTTACCTTTCAGAGTGCAGATCACTAATCAGGTTAAGCATTATTTCTAGAATTAAAAAAATGCCCAATAGGATTAATGAAAAAAATCAGCAAATCAGACTAAAATCTATTTGCTCAACATACTTCCTATAAAATACTCTATTTCACAGAGAAAAAAATGCTTTTTCACAGCTTCTCCACCCACTCCTAAAATGACTCAGTCATCCTAAAAATGAATGTTTTTGATCCTAAGGCCCAGATGAGAAAATGTTAATGGTTCAAAACAATTCCAGGATCATTCAGGCAATCTTGTTGAACTGTGATCAATTAGTTTAGTCAGTCCCTGTGTGGTACTAATGAGACTAAGGAATGGGTTACATTCCATTTGAATCTAAACTTAGTATAGTCAATGGCATCTACAATCCCACCCAATTAGGGCCTGCTGTCTGCCAGGTGGATGACTACAACAATAATAGCAACAAAACAAGCATGTGAACAGATTAACACCTAGGGGAAAAAACCCACAAAATTCACGCCTTAGCATATTTTATTCATATGGAAGGGATACTTCAAAGAAACCTACAATGTGAAAAGTCACACTTTGGTAAAGATGAA
This sequence comes from Equus asinus, assembly GCF_041296235.1. Taxonomy (NCBI): domain Eukaryota; kingdom Metazoa; phylum Chordata; class Mammalia; order Perissodactyla; family Equidae; genus Equus; species Equus asinus. The sequence continues at coordinate 16,163,035 of NC_091800.1, read as the reverse complement.
TCATCAAATCTCAACTTAAAAAATCATGAAAAGTAAATATACTACTTTATAAATAGTTGCTGCATTATTACATATATTATTTTACCTAGCTTCTAATATTTTTATTCTGAAACATTCTTTCAACTTTGTAATGCTGGTAAATGAAAAACTACAATTGGATTTGCAGAAAGGAAAAACCAGTATCCTTCAGGGGGTGGGAGGGGACAGGATTTCCTTACAGAGGAAGAAGTTTGATAAAATAGTACTAATACGAGACCAGTTAAGGAAAAAAGCTTATTCATAGTGATCCTGATTGAACGGTATCAGACCAGCTTGAATTTTCTTCTAGATTTTAGAAAAACATTAACTTTATTTTGATAAAATGTTACAATTTTTAGCATTCTGATTTTATGAGACTGAGAAAATTAGGAATAATTTCCAACATTCTCAGCTCTCTTCCTTTCATCTCTTCCTCCACCTTTTTTCTCTTATCCATGAACCACAAATGCCCACAGAGATCTAGCTCCTCACTCTCACATGCAGTAAGAGGATATGCACTGAAAACCAAACTCCCCATGTCTCTCCCCTGGGCCCAAATGTACATACCTGCACCTCAACTACAACTCCACTCAATAACAGATATGTGGCATACACGCTATCATCACTATCTTTTAACATCTCAACCTACATTTTTTTAAAAAATTAATATTGAGTGTTTACTATGTATCAGGTCCACCATCAGGCATCAAGGATCTCTTCCTATTGTCCCTTCCCCCAATCACAACTTAAAAGGGTAAATCTGTCATCCTCTTCTTACTGATAAACATCCTCTAATTTCAGTTTAAGAGAGAATCTTTTTTTTCTCCAAAGATAAAGACTATATGATAGTTTATAAAATCATGCAAAATATGAGCGGTTTCCCAAAGTTTTCAATACAAGACCTAATATGTAACTGAGTTAGCTGTAGACCTAATAATTCAGTTAGCTGTAGACCAAAAATAAAAGAAATATTATGTGAGCCACATAGATAATTTAAAATTTTCTAACAGCCACCTAAAAGAAATAAAAAGAATCAGGCGAAGTTAATTTTAATACATATATTTTATTTATAATAAAATAACCAAAGAGGCAATATAAGCAAAATACTATCATTCCAACATGTAACCAATATAAAAATTATTAATGAGATATTTTATATTCTTTTTTTCAAATTAAGTCTTTGAACTTTGGTGTGTATTTCATACTGAAAGCACACCTCAATTCTTACCAGCCACATTACAAGTACTCAATAACTACAAAATGCAGTGGCTCCTACACTGGACAGCACAGCTACAGACAAACAAAAAGAAGTGGTACTTTAGAACAAATAGTAAATATATAAAAAGACAAACCAATTAACAAGATAAATAAAGGTTTCAACAGACTTAAAAGGGGCATAAATATAGCCACAATTGATAAATCTTTAGTAAGTTATTTAAGATAAGCTAGGACTAAACTGCAACGGTAGAAAAGGTGATAACATACGTTGTCTTACAAATATAAAAATAAACAGTTAAAACTAAAGCTATCATCTTCAGAAGCTGTATACCACGTAAAATGAGTTCAAACAGAGGTGGGCATGCTCTCTAGAAGCTTATAACTAGATAGATAAGATGAAAGACAAAATTTAGAAAAAGGGGTTATTTTAAAACACAGATTATTTAATGCAAGCACACTAACAACCTCTTAAGTAAAAATGAATTACTGGTTTTTTTTTAAAATGGAGAAGAGGTAAAATCACTACAAATATTCCATAAGAAATTGACATCACTGGAACAAATTAGCTGCTGTCTTCCATAAATAATTAATTTTTCAGGTGACAAAACAAAAATTATTCATGTGTGAGTGTTCCTGGTCTTCCTTTCCCCATGTCAACGCAAGAGAATTCTTGCTTGGTCTGCTGAGTCTCTTTACTTCTCCATTCTCTGAGATTGTCTTGTCAGTGTAAATGGAAATTATTTTATGCTTTGTAATATAGCGAGAGGAAAGAGGAATAGTAGGAATTTACAGGGTAGGGCTTGGTACTGAATTTCTCGGCCAAGTTCCAGGGTAAGAGAATTAAAAGCAGCTACACTGTGGGAAGAAAGCAAATGAGGGGAAAAAAGTAAACTTTTAAACAAATATTACTATGGTCTATATATCCCTATTCCACGTAACATTCAAGAAATAAGGAAAAAGAATCTGAGTCACATAGAAATTACTTTTGCTTATTGGAGACTGTTTTCATTTGGTTCCATCAATACAGAGACTAGTTCACGACGATCATGAATTAATAAATGTAACATACAAACACAGTTGCAGAGTATCTCATCTGTGTTGCCAACGGAGACTAGTTTGAACCAAAAACTACTACTCTTTGAAGAAATATGCCAAGTGAAATAAGCCAGACACAAAACAACAAATACTGCATGATTATACTTATATGAGGTACACAAAGTACTCAAATACATAGAGACTAAAAGTAGAATGGTGACTGCCAGGGTTTGGAGGAGGAGAGAATGGGGAGTTATTGTTTAATGGGTACAGAGTTTCAGTTTGGGAAAACGAAAAACTTCTGGCAATGGTTGGTAGTGATGGTTGCCCAACAATGAGAATGTACTTAGTGCCACTAAACTCTACATTTAAAAACTGTTAAATTGGTAAATTTTATGTAATCTATATTTTACCACCATAAAAAAGAGATAAAGACTTTGAACAAGTAGGCTAGCTTGGAAATAAACCTAGCAGTAATGACATTTGAAGAAAAAAATGACTTTTAAAGCCACATTTACCATCAACATTAAAAATACATTTTCTTTATCAAAATACTCATGCCTATTTGTTGAAAATAAGTGTGCTGGATATATGACATTATTTAAAACAACTGACATGATAACGTAGTAGCTAAATGAACAGAACATGTTGAAAATGGTCTTTAAATGCTAATAATCAAATGATGCATTTGGAGACACTTCCCAATGATAGCACTTATATCCATTCTTGCTTGGATACAGTAAAGAACAACATTTTAAAATATTACAGCTTCATGAGAATACTACATTAAACTACATGGTGGTTTGGCTGCTGAAAATTATCTGTGGTGTGTCAGAGATTAAGACAGTAGGGGAACAGAGCAATTCAGAAAGAACACAAACAATGAACAACGGGTTTTAGACAACACCTAGTAACACCACACCTCATGTCCACTCTTATCCTAGTCTCATGCATACAGATACAGGGCGTTAAAGGGAAAAGTCAATTTCTTCTAGCAAGAGCTCAACTAAATGAAAATTTTGAAAACTAAATACTTTTTGTGTGTAGCTCTCCTTAGCTGCTCATAAAGCCCAAGAATCTTACCACTCACAGAAACACTTGCCAAGCTAGACATTAAGAAAAACAAACATTATTCAAATGCATATATCATATATGAAATTCGTACATAAATAATTTTTAGTAAGAGAAAAACATCAATATCTTTTAAAATATAATAATCACTCCTTCCAGAGTACTAAGAATTAAAAGTAAATGCCATCAGTTAATATTTGTCTATTCATCTTAACTTTCTGAGTTATGATACACTCAAAATAAGTCTACTTTATTCTTTGCCAGTATGAGTGATTCCTTTATTTTTATAGTTTGTCCATCAATATTTGTTGAATGCCTACTATGTGTACATAATTATTCTGCAACAGTATAACAATATATCTTTCAACAGTCAAAAAGGGAAACGGGAAAACACGTATACCCCTATGTCAAAGAACCAGTATGTCAGAAGTCTGGGTAAGTGCAAATGAGAGGTCTACACAAATAGAGCTCCTGAAATAATTCACTAAACTGGACTCTAACAAACTTACCACCTCCCCTGAGCAAGCATGAAAGGGCTAAAAAAAAAAAAAAGTTTAAGCCATTGAACATTTATGAAATAAAAAAAGAGGGATTTCTACAAGAAGAAATAAAGCTGATCTAATTGCAGTCTGTAGTCACTAGGGGACACAACCACGAAAAGACTCCCTCATGACCTGTCTCCCTTTGCAAGCTATCCTCTCTTTGTGGAAAGCTTTTGCACTTCTGCCCTTTTTACCCTGGGAAACAGTTACTTGTCATGCAAGATCCAGGTCAAAAGTCACCTACCCAATAACAACTTCCCAGACTTCTCCAGGCAGAGATAATGGATCCATTAATATCTTCACAGCATTTTGTTTAAATCTTCGTAATATCACTTTTTACCATTGTAATTTATGTGCTTATTCTTCTGTTTCCTGTGCTGAACCTCCAGTTATTGAAGGTAGAGACTATGTAATTCTTTTCCATATGCCCAATGAGTATCTTTTTTTCTCCTAAAGATTGGCCCTGAGCTAACATCTGCTGCCAATCTTTTTCTTTTTTTTTTTTCTTCTCCCCAAAGCCCCCCAGTACATAGTTGTATATTCTAGTTGTAGGTCCTGCTGGTTGTGCTATGTGGGACACCACCTCAGCATGGCCTGATGAGCGGTGCCATGTTGGCACCCAGGATCCAAACCAGCAAAACCCTGGGCCACAGAAGCAGAGCACACGAACTTAACCACTCAGCCATGGGGTCAGTGCCCCCAATGAGTATCTCGACTCTGGCAATAGAACACCAGGTTAGGATTAATCACTAACTGATTCAACCATCACTGAACGCATTCTGAGCCTGCCTGAGCAAAAAAAAAAAGAAAAAGCATGCTTCTTCATGAAGGTTATAAACTACAGTTCCAACGAGCTGAGGTAAGTGGAATCATAGGCACCAAGACAAAATGAAGAAAGCACTAGACGAAGAATCAAGAAATCTAGGTGATTACTCATAGTCTATGAAAGACAGGATCTTAACAAAACTGCTTCTCTGTCCTCACCTATGCAAGTGATAGTCAGGCTCTACTTCAGATCTGAAGACGCTATGACTCCTTATCCATTTCAAATACCCAGAAACATTCTTTTAAACATAAGCCACACATGTATACACCTAAATCTCTCTATCCTCCCGCTATCAAAAAACAAAACAAAACTGAATTGTTAAAGCAAGAGGCAAACACAGAGATTAAAAGATCCAGAACAGCCAGGGAATAAAAGATTTGTACCCAAATCAGATGTGACCAAAACAAGCGAACTATACTAAGTGTGAAAAAAATCCTCATTCAAAAAAAAGTTCACTAAGCAGCACAAAACTCCAGATTCCATGTTAAGCATTCACGATACCAAGAGGAATAAGACAATGTTCTGATCTCTAGGGATTCAGAGTCTCAAGGGAGCCCGACAAGTAAACAAATAATTAAAATAGAATATGGCAGATGCTAAATTTGAGGTATGTACAAAATGTTACAGGAGAGCACAGGATGGGACAAAGAGGTTTTAGAGGGAGATCTGGGAAGGCATCACTTAAGAAGAAAAGAGCTAATTCCTAAAACATCATCAGGAGATTTTTTAGACAAAAGACAGAAGAATATGATGACTTGAGATACACAGTAATTATTTAGCAAGTAACAGTCAATACAGAATAATAAAAGAAACATTCTTCCACTGATGACTCATATCTCATTAGATTTTAAAAATAATTTAAATACTTAATTTAAATTCAAGGACTTTGAAAGGGCAATCAAGTTATAGAGATTTAGTACAAATCAAGTAAAATAATTCTATGCATTTTATAATAAAATATTGCTTATACAATTAGAGCTGAAAACACTTCTCCTCTTTCAAGATACCTAGCTTAGTTTAACTTAGGAAGGCAATGACTTTTATTTCACTGAAGCTTTTACATTCCAGGTCAAGATGATAAAATAAGATAACACATTATATGCTTAACATAGTGCTTGGCATGTAAGGATTCAGAAAATATAAGCTGCTATCACTGCCCTTGTCATCATTACTAAAGAGCAACAAACTTGGAAATGGAACATCTAGCTCTGAGTCTCATTTCTGCAACTAAATTGCTTTGCAACCTTGCATAAGTCTCTTACCTTCAGCCATAGTTTACTTATTATATTAAAATAAACACACATTTACTTCAAAGGGGTTGGGAGAGGATATTACAAACAAAAGTTATGAAACCAAAACCAATTTATAAATGCCAATTCCCTCTTCACCAAGAAAAATTTTAAAATAACAGTAGAAATACTTATACACCATCTTTAAATCAGTTGCAGTTTCTCTCAGAAAATGAAAGTAGATGATAAAGAGAAATATACCTAGACATTTACACTTCCATAAAATTTTCTATTAATCAATGTTTGCTCTACTAATAAACTCAGAGAGGAATCACAATTATTGGAAATTATATTACCCAGACTCTAGTATAATTGCTTCAATAATTTATTTTTTTATCCAAGCAAATATGGTATATGTGCTGGTTCATATAACATATAACAAATCTACTTTTTCTACATGAAATAAATATATTAATGCATACTATTATTCCAGTTCAGAATAGGATCTAAAGTATCCACATTTTGCCTAGTGAAAAGGTAGACAATTCAAAGTTAGTTACCATTTATAATAGTGTATAAACAATTATTCTCCAAAACTCAAAAATGAATAGTGCACAATATAGTTCACGCCAGATCACTCCTGTGTGCAAATAAACCAAATTGTCCTGCATTCATTTTTATTTCCTATGAACAGTTTCTCCTGAGTCCTCTATGGGCAATATTCCCTACTACAGAATCAACTCACTGAGGCTGGCTGGTTCCTCCCCTTCCAACATCATGTTTGCATATAATGCTGGCATTTGGGATAATTTCTAAGTAGTTACATTTTATTTAATAATGGAAAAGACTCCAGCTTTTGAATCTGAAGGCCTGAGTCCCAGCTCTCCTATTTAATACCTAGATAACCTTGTCTAACTACTCCACATTTCCCGCAGCTGTAGTTTCCACATCTGCAGAGAAGGAATGGCTTCTGAAAAAGCCTTTATTCTGAGGATTAGTTAACACAATGCAATTACACAAGTGCATCGTCAAGAGTCAAGAGCTATTAAAATATAGGCTAATATTATTTTCTAAAACAATTCATCACAAAATCATGTGTAATCCTCTAACTTGCCCCTAGGCTTGTTACTTAAGTAGTCTTCTAAATATTTAAGGTAATAATCCCAGAGGGAGGTATTATTTACCTAGGATCACCATTCATGTCCTAGTACACCTACATGTGAAATTCAGCCTGTGAGGGAAGGGAAAGAGAGAAGGGATTCCCGGCAAAGGAACTTGTGTTACCTCATGCCTGTTCCCCAGTCTTTCATCCTCTCACTCAAAACAGGAAATTAGGAAAAACTACCCCAGGCACTGTTAAAGACTACACAAGATTCAGAACAGACCTCCTGTATTTCATCAGGAGACCATGATGCCTGAGTACCTGAGATCTTTTCTCTGACAGGTTCACCAGGCTCAGGTACTCTAAGCTAAAACCAAGCAGCTCAGTTTTAGTGAGATCATTATTCTTTTTCTACGATCAGATGATCCTCAGGCTCAAGATACGAACAAAAAGAAAAAAACAGTAAGTACTAAATATTAGCTTGGTACCAAGTACTTTACCTATATTCATTTAATAGGCACAACCTTGAGGTAAATATCCCCTTTTACACATAAGGAAACTGAGGCACATAAAGTTTTAATAGCTGTATGATATTCCAAAATATGGATGTAAAATAATTTACTTAACTCTTTTCCTATTGTTGAACAGTTAGGTTGCTGTCAATTTTTTTATATCATAAAACTAAATTTAACCCTCATACTTCTCCATGGGAAATTTTTTCTGAGCCTAAAGAACTAAGGATTAATGACAGAACCTCTTTAAATTTGATGTGTATCATTAAAAAGTCATTCAGGGGGCCAGCCCAGTGGCGCAGCGGTTAAGTTTGCACGTTCTGCTTCTCGTTGGCCCGGGGTTTGCCGGTTCGGATCCTGGGTGCAGACACGGCACCACTTGGCAAAAGCCATGCTGTGGTAGGCGTCCCACATATAAAATAGAGGAAGATGGGCATGGATGTTAGCTCAGGGCCAGTCTTCCTCAGCAAAAAGAGGAGGATTGGCAGTAGTTAGCTCAGGCCTAATCTTCCTCAAGAAAAAAAAAAGTCATTCAGAACAACCATAATATTTTACATGCCCAACAACATTATTTAAGATTATTTTAGCATCCCTAGGTAATAACGGTAATTTTCTTTTTAGTCACTTCTTTCTCATGGTATCTCACTATTACTTTATGTTCTTACTTAGTGAAGATGAATTTTTATATTAATTAGCAATGTATATTTCCTCTTCTTGAAATATATAAAGTCCCTTGCCAAATTAATATTTTTCTTATGATTTGTTCTATTATACTTAATCCCTAAGGTTTTTTTACAAAATTTAATTTAGAAGATTAGTCAGGATTCGTTGGGGTGCAACAGATAGAAACCCAACTCAAACTGGCTTAAGCATAAGAGGAAATGTGTTAGTTCAATGCATCAAAAAGTCTGGGGATAAAACTGACTTCAAAGTCTCCAAAGACACTGTCAGTAATCTGTCTCCTGGTTTTAGGTGCCTCTGTGATAGCTCCAGTCTTGCGCATACTCTGCCTTCATGGTGGCAGATTGCCAATCAAATCTAGACTTACATTCTAACATCCTAGCAACTCCAGTGGTGAGCATCTTTTTCTTTCTCCAGCAAAATAAAAGAAGTCATCAAGCTGTCTCAGATGTGCAGCTAGATTTTTAAGCATTATCTGTTATTGATGGGCCAGAGCCAGCTTCTGTTTCTGGTCCAGGAAAGCAGAAAGGAGTCCAGGGGAACCCCAAACAACACAAACCAAGAATGAAGAAGGGATGGCTTCCCAAAAGAGTACCAAAAAATCTAGAACTGAGGTAGCCCTGATGGCCTGCTGGTTAAAGTTCCGTGCTCTCACCACTTTGGTGGCCTGGGTTCACGGAATCACACCACTCGTCTGTCAGTTGCCACGCTGTGGTGGCAGCTCACATAGAAGAACTAAAAGGACCTACAATTAAAATATACAACTATGTACTGGAGCTTTGGGGAGGAAAAATATAAAAAGAGAAAGATTGACAACAGATGTTAGCTCAGGGCGAATCTTTCCCAGGGAAAAAAAAATCTAGAACTGTGGGCAGCAAAAAGAATGGATGCTATGTAGCCCAAACCACAGAAGTCTATAACATTCTAGCCCTTGGCTGCCTGTCCATCTTATATACTCACTTCTTTCCATACATATCTTTTTAAAGACCCATGTTTAACAATGTAACTATCTTAGCCACAACAGAAAATGCACTTACCTCACCAGTGGGGGAAGGGGAACAAAGACAATGCCAAGTTATTGCAATCAGCTACAAGTCTGAAATCTTTGTGCTATGAACATTATTCCTAGGTCTGAATGTGCATTCTTCTTAGTTGGACCTCATAATCTGACAATATATAGCTACATAATAAATTTAACTATCTTCCTTGTAATTAATATACAATGGTAAAAGAACAAATAATAATAATAACTCCCACTTAGAAGAGTGGAGAAGGTAAAACAAACCACGGTCACTAATTCAAAGCATAGACCATATACTACTGGTCAGAGTAGCAAGAATTCCTTGCCCCGGCAGTGGAGTTCCTTGGTCAGCCAATTTGGATGTACTCATGACTACTATCTCAGAAGAGCTCACTTGTCCATTATCCTCCACAGCCTTAGATTTTCCTTCTAGCAGCTGTACCACTTCAGCAGCCCACTTCCTCTTACTGAAGCTTAGAACTGCCTTAGAAGTAAACGAACACAGGTCTTTGTTTACCAGGCTTGAGGATACCCTGGAAGTAGTTTCCCTAAAAGCTTTGTAAGCCTTGGTCAATTTACTTCAGTTAAGTGCATGAATTAGAAACCAAAGCTAGAGATCTTATCAAGATACAGTATACCAATCTAGATTTCCACCTCTTCAGTTTCACAGCATATTCAGTCCCATAGCAATAGGCCTTCACAGTACCCATCCCTTTAACTCTCAACTTAATGATTTTCCTAGAAGCAATGTGAAATAATAACCTGGGTGAGAAGGCACAGCTATCTATCACTTGTTCCCTGGCTGCATTCTCTTTTAAGGCTCTTCAGTAACTGGATTGTTACTTTGGTTAGGAGGCTGGGAGTATAACCCATGAGGTACTTGGATGAAGTTTATAAAACGGAACTTTACCTGGTTCTAATTTAAACTCCTGTTTTTCCTCTTAAGCTAACTTTAGCACAGGATAATAAAAATTGGGCTTTGCAGCCTTCAAAGGTCTTGATACTCTGATTCTCTGCTATCAAAGACAATATTTTCTTCCCTCTCTGCTTTCAAGCATGCCAGCTTGGACCAAAGCTAATTCCTCTCTTACTATACATTATCAAATGCCCCAAGAAGTGGCCAAAACACTACAGTATCACGAAAGTTCTAGCCTCAGTAGTTCCATGGGCAAAGATAACACAGGTGACAACTTAAAACAGCTGCACTGTAGTTCCTTAAAAGGAACTGCTAGGCGAAATCAAGGTGCTCACTCCCTTGCACTCCATTTCAGTATTTAAAGTCTGCTCCTTACAAGGTCCCATTTCCAGTTACTAACGTCTATGATAGTAAGGATTCCTTCCATTGACAAGTGACAAAAATCCAATTTAAACTGACTTAAAGCTAATAACAACAATAAATAATAATAATACATTTTAATAGAGAGAATTTAATGGTTAGAAGATAATCACCACAGGCATAGAGAGCTCCAGGTGTTCAAGCAGAATCAAGAATATCTTTCTCTCTCTTGACCTCATACTTAATCCAATTCTAAAAGAGGCACCCACAGCTACAGGATGAGCCTACCCGTTCAGCATCCTCAACAGAACGAGTTCCAGTACAAGTCTCGGACTGACCCTGTGGCTCCCCCTGCATTAAGTGTTCATCCCTGAACCAATCACAGTTATTTTGGCCATGCCCAGCCCACCTAAGCCCACCTAAACCAGCTGAACTAAGGATAGGGGGTGAGCAGTTCATCAATGGAAACTGAGGTACCATTACCAAAAGGGGAAATGTATGTTAGACAGACAAAAACAAGAGATGTCCACTATTCCTGGTAATATGACAAAGGCTCACAATATTTTTAAATTTCTATTCAATGTATTATATATATTCTTTGTTAAAAATAACACAATCTTTGTTATGTGCTTCTGTATTAGACACACACATAGGTTTATTGAAAAGAAAAGTTTTTATCAGACTTTTACTTATTCCAAGATACCAGTTTAAAACAACATTTACATATGTAGCAATGCCTAAAAAGATGACATCATGCATATTCAACACACATTTCTAGCTATAGGAATAGGCAATACATTAACTTTACACAACTAATTTATTTCAGGATCTTGGGTCTGGACCCTACTGAATAGAATTTCAGAAACTGGTCTTCTACTACCTAAAATGGTATCCTGCATACCTAAAATGCACTTAACTTACCCAAGAGCCAGAAATACAAAAAATACTTCAGATAGGTTCCTGCCCTCATGGAGCTTATAGTATAGAAGGGGAAACATGTATAAAAAACACTACTACAGAGTAATAGGTATATCTTTGTATAAGGATATATGCTGGCAATGCATAAAATATGAGAAGTACAGGCAGGTACAGGCAAAAACTATGAAACTGATGCAACACAATATTTAAAGTAAACAGTCAAAAGTGTGGATGATTGAATTTTATAATACAGCTACATCAGTGATCCAAAATGGAGGTTGGGTCTGCTAGAACTAATGAATTTCTTTACAGTGTGTTTGAAGAAAGTACACCAAAAGAATAGAGAACCTTGAGACATATTTAATTAACAGCATAGTATTTCCCAAAAACTGACTAGCAATACACAAAATATGTATTTAAAATTAATATCACCTAGGGGCCAGGCCAGCAGCAAAGTGGTTAAGTTCGTGCGGTCTGCTTCAGTGGCCCGCAGTTTGCAGGGTCAGATCCCACGTGTGGACCTACACACTACTCATCAAGCCATGCTGTGGAGGCATCCCACATACAAAATAGAGGAAGACTGGCACAGATGTTAGCTCAGCAGCAATCTTCCTCAAGCAAAAAGAGGAAGATTGGCAACAGATGTTAGCCAAGGGCCAATCTTCCTCACCAAAAGGAAATAATAATAATAATAATAATATCACTTGATCATAGACTGGCTACATAATATTCTCTGCTTTAGTGTCATTATATGACTAAATTAATACTTCTGTGGAAAACCTCAGAACTCAAGATATTGAAACTTCTTGAGTTTACATTTGCATTCTTATTTAATTTTCAATATCCAATAGCAAGAATAAAATATAATTCAAGTTAATATGAAAACTTCCATATCAACATAAATTAAAATGCAAGATATTCTCTTTTAATATAAATAAATCTGGTTTTACTAATATTAAGGACTTCCATGATTCTAAGATGCAACTGCATATTTTTAAAATAAATTTAGTTCAAACACAGAACACACCTTTTGTTCGTGAAATTCTAAATATCTTTAAAATGAAAATTACTCTGATTATCAAGCTACAAATGAAAAAACTCTAAGAAAGAAAAGTTACTATTACATTCAAATATTAACAAATTTAATAATTTCCTTTAACAAAAATACTATGATTCATATGCCAAGAGAGCAGAGGAACTTAACCCACAAAAATCCCCTCAAAGTATCTTGTTATGCTTTCAATATAGTACACAATATGCCACGTAAACGTAAAAACAATAAATTTATCAGAGGAAATATTTTCTACAACTAAAGATATACTGGCATATTGTACAGTAATTCATGAAAAAAACAAAACTACAAATAGAATGCTATAGAATTACAGTACCTAACACACCTATTCAAAAAAACCCTATTATGACTACTTTCATTAAATATTAATCCTCTATTTTATCTTTTTCAAAAATATGTAAATATTAAAATCTTTAATAAAAAGAAAGTTTCACGCTAAAACAAAGAACACAATATTTACACAGCATTTACTTCAAGGAAGGAAAAACCTTATATAAACGTATGTTAAGTGTGTTTATAATGGAAGCAATGGATTAAGTAGTATGCCTATTTTACAACTAAAACAGTCAACAAAATTCATCTTCTATAGTTAAACGTTCTTATACTCCCACATTAAATAACTCCTCCCAAAGCCAAAATCAGTTTCTTTCACTGGTAAAGCTACAATGCAAAATCCTTGACAACACACTTTCCTGTAACGTTATTTACAAACTTATCTTCCTGATGCTACCACCTCATATTTGAATGTTTTTTAAGTCAACCATAATATCATTATACAAAATACATCCATCTACCCCAGGAATTACTCATTTTATTTCTCAATACATTGGTGATTCTTCAACAAACTCTCACAATGCACCTGAGTAATGGAAACAGATCTCTACCTTTAGCAAACAAAAGAAGAAAAATTTCAGCTACTGCTGTGTTGAAGAAGTCCTATATTTTACTGCATGCTTAAACTTTACTCTGCAAAACTTTTAATTCTTTGGGCAAGGCATGTGAGAAATAGCACCTAAAAATCAAATATTTGTATTCTCATAGAGAAAGAACGTACAGGGAAAACAGAAAAATACTTTGACAGAGGTGACTGAGACAAGGGTATTGTTCAAGGTAGAAAGTGTTTTGTTTTGAAGTTTCATTAGTCCCCTCGCATTTCTTTTCATAATAAAGGGCACTATGATAGATATTTCACTCTTCCCACCTTTTTTATTTAATGTTTTAAATTAACTGAAAATTGAAAAAACTCAATTTAGAGATATTAGAGGCTTCCAACCTCTAACAAGTCACTGAGTGCCCTAAATGGATTTTTGCTGATCTACCTCTTAAGTAAATAGAATTAAGTTTTGATAATTATTTTTTAAATGCCTATGATTTCCAAATATTTTTAGAATCAGCTTAAGTTTTCACATGACATTTTCATCATGAGTATATTGGAAAGATAAAGCCCCAAACCTACAATTCAAGAAATATTACACTTCAAATGACTAATTCATATTCCACAATCAATATAATTAACAACTTAACAGTAAACAGCTCCTTTTGTCATTTATTCTTTTCTCCAAAAGTTTCCATTTAAAGATCTACTGCATTCTTTAAATACATACAAAGAAATTTTAAACTTAACTTTTCTGATTCCAAAAATCAATGCAGTTACAAGGTCTTAAGTGGATCTGGGGATGTACCATTTCAGTATTACCTTATTTCTGATTACTCTAATTAAGCTTAACAGTGAAGTTAGTCTCTAAAATAAGGTTTGCATACTGAGACTTGATGCCAGATTTTTCACTGCACTAAACGGAGTTCAATTTCTTTTTTACCTCAAAAGAAATATTTCACTTCCTTTCTTAACATACTGTGTATCTATGGAAGCCCATCTGTTAAGGACTGATCCAGCATACATCACTACTGCTGCAGAGTCCAGACTGGTTACACATTCAAATCAGCTTCCAGCTTGAGAGCTCTACTGCCTCTTACCATGTAAAAACGTATTAAGTAAGCACACAAATACTTATTCAAATAATCTAATATCACATCATCTAAAGTACAAATGGTATTGGTTAGACAAAAACTGGAAAAAACTTTAAATGTGTTCTTTTAATTTATAGAAATACAGTACCTGCTAACATACTAACATATTTTGAGATTTCACCTCTTTTCTTTAAAAAAAAAAAAAAGTACTGATCTCCTATCTACAACTTGTTAAAATTAAAACTCCCAGGAAAACAATATTTCTATTAGTGTTTCAAAAAGAATTTGGTTAAATCAACGCAGTGACATTTCCCCAAACTTATACTGACTTTCGTAGTGATTTACTCGAAGGGTACACAAAAGTAGAAAGAGGTATTTTGTATTTCAACAGTAATACACATAACAAAGTAAAGACAGATAGTCTCCTATCTTTGACTTGACACTCTAGCAAAAAGAAAAAAACAACCAGCTTTAACTTTTCTGTGAATTTAAGAGGTTCATAAACCATAGACAATATCTAATCCATGTCTCAGGGCACCACTACTGTAACTGCAGCTTTCTTTCAGTTTTCCAATAGATCAAATAAAAATAATTGCTTAGCTGAAAATTCAGACTGCATGGGTGTTATAAAATCTCCTTGCAAGCATATTTTTATATTCCTGTGACTCCACACCAAATACAACAGTTAACTGATTGCTCCTGATTTAAGCTTTGCCTTATAAAACCCAACCTTACAGTGTGTCAAAGACTAGATATTGCAGAGGAAACTATTTAAAAAGCTTTGCCGCAGCAAAAACTGCATTTACAAAGCATTAAAAATGAACTGGTGTTAATTATCCGCAATTTATGACTCTCTCCTTCTTATTTCTTCCTGACATCTTGAACGTTTCTTAGCCTCTTGGAAGATAGCGCAAAACATTAAGTCATACACAGTTCTGCAGTAACTCTTTCTTATCATGAAAGAAACCAAAACCTAGAGCTGCATTTAACACCTTTCCTTTAGTCTTTATCCACATGCCACGCTCTCAGAGGGCAACCATAGAAACCAACCTGTATGATTTGGTGTCCTCATATTTTAACACCTTGTATACACAAAAAATGACTAAGAGGTCAGCATATTCAGGGCAATATTACAAAGAAAAGAAGGCTGCCTAAAAAGAGATGGGGGGGGGGGGGGATGGAGGAATACAGCCACAACACTCTCCATCATAGCCTCGGAATATATTTAAAGGCAGATGCAAAACTGCATCATTTTCCTCTTCATTCGAAAACATCACACCCCAGCTGCTCAAGTTAGAGCTAATGCGCCTCTCACATTTCAGTAGCACGGGGGAATTTAGGCTCTAGGGGCAAGTCTTTCATCCTCGGAGAGTGACACCACGGACAATTAAGAGTGTGGGAGAAAGAACCCCAGAGAAAAGGAGGCCTCCTCTCCCCCTAACTAAACTCTCAAGTCGACCCAAAACCTGCATGGCAAGGAATGACTACTCCTCGTAGTCATAAGAAGTGTAATAAGCGGTGTTAAGTTGGGCACCGCGCTCAGGTGGCAGGAGAGGACCAGAGGAGAGCAGGGAGGTGGCGTGGCTTCGGCAGCGCGCAGGCAGGTCACCTGCTGGGCAAGACCGGCCGGACGTTCTGTGCTCGCAGGGACGCGCGGCGCGTGTGACCCTGGGGATGGAGGGGTGGGAGCGAGCGTCTGCGGAGGGAGGCCATGGGGGCTGGGAGGCAGATGGGGAACACGCCTTTTCCCTTACCAGGTTGAGCACCGTCTCCACGATGTCCCTGTTGCTGACCTCTCCGACCTGTATGAGTCCAATCAACACTGCGAATTTCATCCGGATGTTGCGGATCGGCACCGAAGGGTTAATCATCCCCGCGGGCAGCACCACCGAGCCGGAGCCGGACGCCCCCCTCAGCTCCCCCATCCCGCTGCCCCCGCTGCCGCTGCCGCTGCCGCCACCGCCGCTGCCCCCGCCGCCTCCGCCTCCGGCCCCGACGGCGAGGAGCCCCACGGGCTGAGGCTCGAGCCCCGGGCCCGGCTTCTCGCTCGCCATTTGCCCCCCTCCTGGGGAGAAGGGAAGAGCAGTGGCGCTGCCTCCGCCGGTACCGTTATACCTGCCTCGGCCCCCGCCCCCCGGCCGTCTCCTCGGAGCCCCAGCATCCACCAGCGCCGCGGCGCCGGGCCCGCTCCCCGCCTGCGCCTCAGCCCGGCCCGCTCCGGCACCCTCCCCGGCGGAGGCGGTCGGTTATTCTCAGGCTTATTCCCGGTGGTGGCGGCGCCGCTAACCGCTGCCCGGCGAGCGGCAGTGCCCGCCCAGCAGCTGTGCCGCCGCCGCCGCCGCTGCCTCCTCTCTCTCCCCCTCCCGGTCCGTCCGGCCCGGCCCGCCCCCCGCGGAGATGCTGCCGCCGCTCCGAAAGGCACTGCGCGGCGAGCAGCAGAGCCCGGCGCTGGCCGGTGCTGAAGCTCAGGCTGTGGCCGGCAGTCCAGACGCCGCTGCTGCCGCCGCTACGGGCGCCACTGTTGTTGTGAAGCCCCGACGCCGCCGCTCACTCCGCCATGTTGCCGCCCCCTGCCTGCGGTAGCGGCCACTGCGCCTGCGCAGAGCCTCCGGGAGGCGGAGCCCTCGGTGCACCCCCTCTTTGCCCTGCCCTCCTTCCCTTTCCACTCACCCACCCAGACACCCCTCATCCCTCCCCCAACCACCCTGAACGGATAGACAGGTGAGCAGGTGCATGGGGACCGCTGCCAGACACTGGGGCAAGCTGGCAGAGGCGGGGCGGGTGGTGGCTTCCTCGTCGTTTTTCCCTTGAGGGTGGATTCTCCCTGTGGGGAAGGACACAGTGTGTGTCTTGCCTTCGCTGCCACCTCCTCCTTCCCTCAATATCCTCTTGCTAAGGAGGAGGTTCATCATCTTCGTCGTTGCATCCAGCAGCTGCTGCCAGTGCCACGTGTCGTGTAAGGTAGGGGAGTGGCAGACGACCTCTTTCTGCCCCTCTTCGCCCTTCCTCGCAGTCCTGCCCGCCTGGCCCCTCCTGGAATTTCCCAAAGAAAAAGTGGCTGGCAAAACAGAAACAAACGCACCGTGGGGAACCATCCTGCATTGTCGGGGGAAGGTTACAGATAGAGCGTAATGGGTCTTTCTCTACAGCCATGAAAGAGGCTGACACCTGCACACACAGGCACGACTTAAAATAGAACTTGTCAAACAGTGATCCGCTCTGGATGGAGCTCTGAACAACAAACAGCTCTTGAACTCACCTCCCAGCCTTCAAAGGCTGCGCTGTGCGACACTGTAGGGTAGTTTGGTGGGAGCTGCGAATCTCACACTTTAAAAATCCCTAGCGATGCTCAGGTATGATGCCAATTAGTGATGCCTCTCTTTTTCTTAGGCATGTACAGCTCAGAGGATTTTGAAATTATCTGAAAATATAGGTTTTTCTCACTGCTAGCCTTGATCTGGGATAAAGGTAAATTTCTGTGTCTGCACAAATATAGAGCAAAAAAAAATACTTTCAGTTTAAAAAAATTAAAATGTATACAGTAATCTTGCTTCAAGTATTGAATTTAAATAAGCACGACTGCTGTTTTCTTCCCCGAAATGAAGGATGTAATTTTCTTTAATATTTCATGACGTATGCCCTTTTCAATAAAGATATATTACAAGCCACCAGAAATATAAAGTATCTTGAGGTATATTCAGATCATTTTAATTGTCATCTAAAATGAAAACAGTCCATATACAAATCTATTATTATCCAATTTGTTATTACTCATATTTAATCGGACCAGGTAGTCAAGTTAGTTCCCAGACTTTGGAACACGGTAGAATTCTGACGTACCACAGATCCTGTATAACAGAGTTCCTCAAAACCGGTGTTAAGGATTAGTTCTTGGTTGTGTGTGTGTTTGTTTAAACTTGCACTGAAGTGATTGAATTATTAAAAATTACGCAAAAATTTCTGAAGTGGTAGGTGGTATGTCTATTTAAATTAAATAGCAATTGAATTGTAAAATGCTGCAATGATTGAAGCTGTATAGGAAGTTTATAAAACCTATTAGTCTCAATAGTGTGACTTAGATATGCAATAATTGAAAAATCCTGTGGCAAATGATATCCACCTATAGCATTTTATCTGTCCCAAGTGAGTATCATCTTCTTTAGCAAGCGCTATTTTTATTTGCGAATTTAAAATGATGTATCTGTCTTAAATATGTGAATCCAGGCCAAAAGCTCATCACAGTAGCTTTGTTCCACCCCATTGTGCGTGTATGTGGCAGTAGGTTCTACCTCTTACTATTTTTAGACTTCTTGCGTGAGTGCTTTGAGAGACAGGGACGACCTGAACTTTCTGTTTCCTTTCTGAATGAATAGCTTAACCTCTTTTAATATTTTCACTTTAATTTTCTCTGTTTTGTTTCTTAAACAGTATGTGTGTGCATTTTGGTTTTGATTTTCTTGTTCATTTTCCTTTAGTGGAGAAAGGGAGTGGGTAAAAAGGATATCACTTTCAAAGTAGGAAAACCCCACTTCTGTTGAATACTTAATTAAATATTAGAAATATTTTAAACAGCTTACCAATTAAAAAGCATTCCCCAGTACGCTGTCGGCTCCTCGCAGGCAGGGTGGTGCTGTGGAAAGTGCACGGGTTGTTGAATCACACACACTTAACTAGCTGCATTCTACTCAAGTTATTGAGTTCAGTCTCCTCATTCACTAACAAGGATGAGAATACCTATCCCATAGGGAAGCGAGAATTCAACGAAATAATTTCAACTCAGCAGCCAGCATATAGCAAATCTGTCCTTGTACCCTTAGTATACAAGCACAATGTGTGTTGAATGACCTATAAACACATGTAAGAACAATTATAGCCACATACAAGTCTTTATAATTGCACAGTTTTATGTTTTCAATACTATCCCCCAAAGCATAAAGTTTAGAAAAGACAGTAGGTCCATTTCCTTTTAGCCTACGAAGCCTATTTCCCTGCAAATGTACAAATAACTTATCCTTTGCATTAACAATATTTTGAAATAAAAGATACCTGTATAATAATAGAAGCTACCTAAAATGTTCATTGTTTAAATCTCCAGATTGAAAAATATTTTATGTGGTGAACACTCATTTGGTATACATTTTTGTTTTAATAGAGGCATACCCATACTTCCAAAGGACGATCCTTCAAAGATAAGCGGCCCATGAACCTGAGTTTCTAGAGACAGTACTGCAAGTGGTTGAGAACACCGGCTCCAGACTCAGTGGAACCTGGGTTTGGATTCCAGTTCCACCACCCACTTATCTGTGTGATCTTGGGCAAATGGCTTCTCTTCAAAGCCTTATTTTACCCACCCCAAAGTAGAGATTCACAGGATTAAAGGATTAAAGGAGCTAATACATTTAAGGTACTTAGTGTAGTAGCAAGTGTCAATAAATAACGTTTCCCTTCACTGACTGTAGGAAAAGAAATGTTATAGTTATTTTTGTGTTTTCAGGACCTAACATGCCTGTCTTGTAATTTACATTTGATAAATGTGTTCAAAAATGAATGCATGAAAACAGCAGCTCTCCAGGCTGAATATTCCCATTGCTTTCGCCTGTTCTTCTTTCCTCTAAACTTTATCTGAACAGAGTACTTCAAATTCCAAGTAGGCTCAGACCAGTATAAAGCAGAGGGAAACTCTTACCTAAACCTCAACCTTTGGAACTATAACTCCTGTTAATGTAACCCTAAATCAAATTAGTTTGGTTTGGTTTGGTTTTGGGTTTTTCAGCAACATGACCCTAATAATTCATGTAACACGCTAATAATTCATGTTTGGCAAATAGTAGATTCTCAGATAGTTTTGGTTCCATTCCCTCTCATGTTAAAATTATTATCAAGTGAAACACCAAGGTTTTTGTTTTGTTCTTACTGTTTTGTTTCTGTCTCCGATATGTAGCTTTACATGTAGATTTTAAGATATAAAATGCAGAATTGTATGTATCTATTTAAATTTAATTTTATCTTTATTTAATTCAAATTTTCTGTTTAAATTTAATCTACTAGGAATTTCTTAATCTTGATTATATCATGCAAAAAATTTTTCTTCTTCTTCTTATCTGCATATTTGAGAACATTCCTTCTCTACCTTCATCCAAAATTTCAACAGGATAAAAACGGCTCTGTAGTCAGCAGAAACCTTTCGATTGAAATCAATTCAGTAGTAGGTTGCAACCAGCAGTTTTTTAAATGAAACGGAATAGAAAAACATAGGATGGAGTATATCAAAGGGCATCCATTGTTTTAATCATACACACACACACACATATATATATATGTATGTACATATATGCTTACTTGGTAATGATGTAAAATGTATTTTTTAATCGCTAGTCATAGTGAAAAAGTTTGAAAACCACTGATTTAAGTTGTTTATAAGCACCTTTTTGGTAATAATCCTGCAACTATTAAATAGCTACCATCCTGTGCTAACAAGTAGTCCATATTTCTCTAACTTATCCAAAAGGATATCATAAAGGACCTTGACAAATGCTTAATTGAAGTCTGGATACACTCTGTCTCTGTATCCAGAGATGTTTTTTAATCCAAAATTAAGGTAAAAATATATTTAGATGTGAATTATTATCAATGTTTCCATTAACTATATCACAAACAAAAAAATGTGTTTAGTATAATGATGTGACATACTGCTTCCTTCTCTAATGAACGAACCATTCTATAATCTCACCTAGAGGTAATACTGCTACTTGCTATGGGTTTTCAAGAATTTATCCCGTTCTTCTCCCTTTGGCACTTTAATCCTCTGGAACTTCTACTTTTCTATGACTCCTCAAAGACCAGTGAGAGTTGTTCAGGGATTGAGTTTTCAGATTCTTTCAGGGTCAATGGGTATAATTTGTCCTACCTTGGGGACTTGAAATCATTTGGACTAGCTAAATGCCTGTTTACAAATTCTTCTCCAAAGTTAAATTTCAGTTTCCTCCAACTAGTATTAGTTCTACCATTTTTGCTCCACTTCTTTTCTCCTAAACAGAAAACAGAAAACACAGACAGACACAAACAAAATAGAAATTCAATATTTCTTAACAAATTTGACTCAGCTTTGAAATGGCTAAAATGTTGCTGTTTACCAACCAACAAATATTTGAGTGCCTACTGTGCTCAAGAAAGTAAACCAGTCAAAATGGGTGATTTCAAATTTTTCGTTTAGAGAAATATTGTTTACACATAGAAAGTTAATTAGCATTCA
Source organism: Equus asinus (assembly GCF_041296235.1). Lineage (NCBI taxonomy): Eukaryota > Metazoa > Chordata > Mammalia > Perissodactyla > Equidae > Equus > Equus asinus. The sequence goes on along the minus strand of NC_091800.1, from coordinate 16,141,294 downwards.
ATACATTCAAAATATCAAATGAATAGTACAGAAATAGTAAGTACTCTTGAATTTCAAAAGAACTAGATGTCATACAAACACCCTAATGTACACAAATACCCTCAAACATCGACATAAATATACATACGAATGCGCCACACACGCATACATACTCACCATCAGCTTAGTCATACCTCTGCCCAGTCTTCCTTGGCAGCATGTCTAACTTGTATCTCATCCTTTTCATCCTCACTGTCATCCTCCAGTGAGATTCTGCTCACTTCGTCCCAGGTCTCCTTGTCACCACACTCACTCTTCTCCAGTCCATCCTGTACATGGATAATTTTCTTATAGCTCCAGCTTGATGGACAGATTGGTGTGGTTCAGAATTGTTAATTTATTAGTCCCAATAGCTTCTATATGTATACATGACATCTGCTCAAAAAAATCACCAGTAATTCTCTTTCCCTAACAAATTAAACCCAGAATTCTTATCTTGGTACCTAAGATCCTCCATACTTTACTTTAGCTTTCTTTCTAGTTTACTGCCTTCTATTCCTGACAGGAATCCTACAATAATGGTTCCCAACATTTTTGAGTGTGTACAACTCTTTTTATCATTAAAAAGAAATTGTGGACTCTTAGATTCTTGATCTATTCTTTTAATATCCATTGACTGAGAAAAATACAGTAATGAAAAGATATTTTCAATTCAATAATGCTATTTGAAGAATTTTTGCTTTTTAAAAATCACTATATCTACACATATTTGAAACACAAGGACGCGCACACACACACACATTGTTGTGGGTTGAGTTGTGTCCCCAAAGAGATATGTTCAAGTCCTACCCTCAGTACCTGGGAATGTGACCTTGTTTGGAAGTAAGGTCTTTGTAGGTGTAATCAAGATCAGATGAGGTTATACTGGCATTAGTTGGGTCCTTAATCGAATATGACTGGTGTTCTGATAAGAAGAGGAAAAGAGATGCACAGACTAACAAATGCACACAGTGAGAAGACGATGTGAAGACAGATACCCAGGGAAGAAGGCCATGTGAAGACATAGGCAGACAGCCCTGAGCCTAGGAAAGCTGCAGATTGCTGACAACCACCAGAAGCTAGGAAGAGGCAAAGAAGTATCCATCTCTTAAGCCTTCAGAAAAAACATGGCCCTGTTGATACCTTGATTTTTGGGCTTCTAGACTCCAGAACTGTGAGAGAATAAATATCTGTTGTTTTAAGTTTATAGTACTTTTGTTACAGCAGCTCTAGGAAACTAGTATAAATACAAGTGACATAAATGTGTTTGATATTTATTCTGTCCACAAACAATGCCTGATGTATATGTGTTCATGGATCCCTTTCAATAATTCTGAGGTCCCCAGGTTGGGAAACAATGCTTTAGCCAGCCTGAATTATTCTGTTCTCAATTAATAGGTTGTGCTTTCCTACTTTGGACCCTTACTCATGTTCTTCTTTCTATCCATAGTACTGTCCTCCCCGTCTCCTCAGCTAAAATTCCTACCACCTTACATGCCACCTTGATGAGTACATTCAGGATCCCACCTAGATGAAAGTGATCTGAAACTTTGTACCCATTTCCAACATTAAAAAAAAAATGATTCTGGCTTTTTTTTCAGTTAGCATAGGTTGACAAATTTTCGCTTAATAAATTAGTGGTTCCCATCTTCTCTGCCTCATTTGCCAAGAGTAAGAAATTTACATGACAGTATATGTGGTCACCTACACCCCTTCGCTGAACATTTTTTTGAAAAGAATATATATAATTGTTTTCATACTAACAAACATTGACCAGTAAGTTTCTGTTTCTTTTGCACAATGACATTCATTGCAATGTAGTTGCCGTTGTGTTTGGTATATAGGTGTTAGAGAAAGAAAAGTATGTTAATGAATGGAGTTTATGGTTGATTATTGTTAACCATGACAACTGTATTATAGAGATTAACAAATCTATCTGCCATGCACTTTTACATGTATTATTTCTAACCCTTACTACAGTGTTCCTAGTAAGATACTATTGTTCACATTTTTCAAACGAGGAAACTAATGTGAAGAGAGGTTGTCATTTGTGCAAGATCATGTTTTAGTAAATGACAAAATTAAGATTTGATCTTAGTTATGGCTAGCCAAGACCTCAGGTTTATTCACTATCTCACATGGTCTACATTGGAACCTAGACTGAGGCCATGATTGCATTTCTACCAAATTTAACAGATGAAAGATAAAGACTGGAAATGCTCATTTAAAAAGAACAAAGTCATCATGTTTTTGCATGTTTTGGTGAAAGCTGCCTGCCAAGAGATGATTTCCAGAGTCAATCTGGTTTTATATGTCTATGCCTATAAAGATTCAGAAAAACTCCATTAGCCTTTTTGTTCCCTTGGAATCATTTTAATTCTAGACAAAAATTACTTGGAATAAATAAATTGTTTTTAATTACATTCATTAAGATTAACCAGAATTTAATTTCATAGTCCCATTAATATATTACTCCTTATTATGCTTTTCTGGCAAAGATTTTGTTGTATGTCTAACTAACTTAGTAACCATTAATCTCCTAGTCCCTGTTGAAAGTATTATCATGATATGTCTTCATAATTATAATAAAAAATACATTCTCTGGGTAGTAGGAGGAAAACAATGCTATGAGGAAATGTCCAGAGTCTTTTGGAATGGAAATCTCATTAGTAGAATCTCTCCAAAGTAAAAGAGAGCATCTTTACCAAACTCTAACACTAAGAAACAGTGCATAGAATCAATCCGAGCTTAGTACTGATGCATAAAGCTTTGGATTAGAGCCTTTCTCTAACGGTGCCAGCAGCCATGGATTAAACAGTGGAAGAATGGCTTGAAATAACTGCCTCATTGATCAATTAGCAGGTAGGACATGGAGACAATCTGAGGTTTATGCTTTGATTTCCCACTGCTGTAGTGTCTCTCTTTTCACTTAACGGGCAGGAGCGTAAGGATCAGAAAAGAGAGGTAAAGGGAAAACAGAGTGTGTGGACTGCACCTTCTACCGAGAGTTTAATCTTATACATTCTGAGGTATACATTGTATTTGGCCTCTTTGCTGTTAATGTGAAAGTAAATCTTAAATAGCACAGATAATCGTAAGGTTAAAGGATACCTTAAGGGATCGAGATGCTTAATCACATTTAGTGTTTGGGTATCTGTTAAATATACATGAATGTGCGTATAAAACCTTTTTTCTGTTTGGGTAATCTAAGCTTGTGAGAGGTAGATGGAAAGTCATATGCTGGCCACAGCTTTATCATTAGTTTCTTGGTTTCTGTTAAAACAAACTCAGCCTGATTTCTTTTGCAGTGACAAGAAGATATAACAGCATGTTTCCGGGCTATTTGCACTCAGTGAAGCTTATTAAGATGGTGGCCACATGATCTGCCCTCATAATTCATACCATAGTGTTTTCTTTCATAAGCACAACAGAAAGCTCACATGGTTACAGTATAAAATTAAACATTTCAATGATTTTGTTTTACCATTCCCATCCTAATCCCAAATAATCTTTTGAAGTATAGTACAGTGGCTATGAGAATGGTTTTGAAATCACATAGATTGGGTTCAAATCCAGACAAATTGCCCTTGAACCTATTTCTGCATCTGTAAAATATATTTATCTCATATGTATTGCTTGGAAGATCCAAGCAGATAAAACATATAAAGCATTTAGAACAATGCCTGTAATAAGTACTCAATAGATGATAGAAGCTGTGATTATACATTAACACAAAAATAAGACATAGTAGAATTTTGGGAGTTTTCAAATTAGATAATTAAGTACACTAATATCCAGTTATTTTCTTTTCCTTCATTGATCTGATTTTCCCTTCTTCAAAGAGCAAATAGGACAGTATTGATTTCTTTAGTTTTTTAAAAATAAATAGCCCTGTATATGTGTGTGTAATATATATTCTATATAATATATATATCTATGTAATATATATTCTATATTTCTTTATTTTACAAGAATCTTAACAATTCCTTTCCTATCTCAAACTTAAATGTTTTACCTCTAAGTATGTAAACCGAATTAGCAATGTATCTTTAGTTTGCTTTTTACTAGTCATAGGGAGAGAAGGCATATTTTGAACTAGAAATTTCACTCTGAGATTTTATAAAAACAAAAAAGCCAAAAGGATAAGCAAATAATAATAACAAGATAATCCTTTATAATTTCCTAACCCGCAGAAGTAAACAGTCCACCAAAATGTATCGAGGGTTTAAACCAGACTTTTGTCCTGTTGTTTCAATATCTGTTTCTCTGCTTTTCATTTTCATTAAATTTTTTGTTATTGCTTTCTTTGTAAATAAAATTTGGTACTTTAAGTTCATGTCACAACAGATTTTTCCCTTGACTTTCTCTTTTAAAGGGACAGTGGGACTTTAGAGGATTAACTTTTCCGAATTATATGTATGTTTAATTTTGACGTTGACTGGCAGGAACCCACAGAGCTAATGGCATCATTCGTATGCTATAAACTTCCTAGCTGAGGTTATCCAGATAGCTTTCAGTTATTAAAATGTGAATTGACAACAGATTTTGGTATCTCTACTTTCTTCTCCTGTCTACTAGCTCTTGGGAATTGTCCTAACCTGGAATATTTATAAAATTCATAATGTCTTTATTGTTTCAATACCTCTACTAATGCCTGGACTAAAAATGCTTATATTGAATCATGGTAAAACATATATTAACTTTTCACATGTAAATATTACTGTTAATATTTTGAAAGCTAACTAGAGAGACATGGGCTTAGTACTCTAGAACTGTAAAATGCAATCTGTTTGATGTTTGAGTAAGGAAGATGCCAATGGAAATATAATCACATACAACCAGAACAGATAGTTCCAAGGTACAGGAAACATAGCACTGAATGAGACAGTCTCTGCTCAATAAATGATTGGATGAAGGAAAGAAGGAAAGAAATTAACGGGAAGAGATTTTAACAGTTGAATAAATTCAACGATTTGGTATAACATTTGCTTGTCTCAACTATTAAAGAAAGAAGAACAAAGACTTTTTAAATCACAATAAAATCATTTCTCTAAAGGACTCTTAAATTCTTTAAAACATGAATTTTGAGGAGGTTAAATTCCTCAAAACTAGCATGCAAATTATTAGAATCTTCACTGTGTAGTATTAAGTAAACTATTTGGCTTCTTTGAGTCTCAGTTTTCTTACCAATAAAATGAGAATGAACAACTCTTGTTATGTAATGACATTGTTGTAAGCACAGATGAGATAAATTTTGATCATGCTTTGAAAAGTACAGAGTACTCTGGAGAAAACAATAGCATTAATTCTGGGAGCGATCTGGAATGAGTACTACTCTCAGTTCTAGGAATGCAGGCAGTAGTGAGCCATGACTGTTGACTCAGGGCAGTAAACTGGTTTTGGTAAAATGTGTGACAAGCTGTGGGGGGTTGTTAAAAGGATAGGTGGTTCAATGCCCAGAGCTAGTAGTCAGGAATCAAAACTGGTGAGAAAAGCCATAGTTGGGGCAAACTTGAAAAGGAGAATCAAGGTAACCACAGATCCTCAAGGACAGAGCAAGAAGGCAATCCAAAGTTGGGCAAACAGTCAAGAATCTAGAAACGTGAGTTAACAAAAAGAAAGAGAAACATAAGGCTAAATTTGAGATCCTCAAAAGGCTTTAAGGCAACTTTTATGCCTGAGTTTCAGTGTATTTATTTGGGTCCTTTGGAGGAAGGCATCAATGCCTGAGGGACAGATGTGCAGGAGTACATGGTTGAGGTAAGGGAATATAGGTTGAGCCAAACAGTTCTCTCAGAAAGATTCTGGCAATAAATATCTTAGCCAGTTTTTAGAAGACTCTTTCCTGTAGTCCATTTTCTAATTGGACAGCAAGGTAAAGGTTTGTCAACTCTCTAGACAAATTTCTCTTGGTATTTACATCATGTTTTCATGGTACTGCAAAATAGTTTGAAAGAAAAAGTCCTGTAAATCAGTGATTTATGCACTCATTATTAGATGTTCAATATGCACGGTTTCAGTTGGGACTGAAATTACTGACTCTGCTCTTGTTTCCTATGTCTCGAGTTTACTAACTTACCGGCTAAAGTTTGATAGATAAATTGTACTTTTGCAATGTGCATATGAACACTAGGCAAAACCCTCAACCTTGTAGACAGGAACAAATTACTGACATCAGGTAACTGCTTTCCATCTCTACATTCAATAGACCAACCAATGCCACTAGCTAGATGTTTGTGGTAGTCACCAGTGAACCTCAAGCCAGGCTCACTCAAGATTGGTTCTTTCCAGAAGGGAGGAGTGGCATGCCAGTAAGGGGTCAGGCCTTGCCATCAAATTGTTTTTCCTGCAAGTATTGTGTACCTCTTCTCCCAACAGCTTTGTGCCCCTCAGTTCATGGAAACAGTTATAGGCTGTTGGGTTAATAAACCAGTGGTTTAGATACCTATGTATTTCCTGAATTCTGGCCATTCCACTATGCATTCCTGGTAACTGGATTTTTGAGTACTAATTTTCCAGGTCCAGCATCACACTTAGATGCCTGTTAACTATAAATTGGTATACTAACCATGATATGTCAACATAGACATGGATCCACCCATTAAAACTGTTGAATATTGGTGGCCTCAAAAAATGTTTTCATTAGTTGTTGGCATATAAAGAAATAAAAGACCATATGCAAAATTGTGCAGAACCCAGATTTCCTAATTTCTAAAGAATACATGTTAATTCAAATTTACCTATTTACATATTACATGTTATTTTTACATATTACATATTTGTAATAATTACAGATTATTACATATATATTTGTATACCAATGGCTTTTTTCCAAATTGGCCAACTTTTTCAGAACAACTATACTTTAAAAGTTGAGATGTAAAGAAATTCAATGAATGGATTTGCAATCATTCTTGGAGTGGATATTAACACATTCTGATCATTTCTGAAAATTACTAAATATAGTAATTTATATTATACTTGGAGCCTTTGGTGTCCTTTTTTCACTCTCATTTAGAAGTATGTATAATGTTAAGTAATATATTACAACTGGCCAACAGTTCACTGTTTTATTCTTCAAAGCATGCAGAAAAAATTCACCAGTGAAAATTCCTATGAGAAATTATAATACATAGGAATCCTATGGCTATGTTTGGAAAGATGATTTTGCTTTGCAATTTTGTGCTTTTAAAAGAAAAATTGGCCATGAACTTTAGTTTGATCAAAGAACTTTAATTCATGGTTTTTATGTTTTTATTTCTTGTATTTTGCTAATATTAAGAAATGATGGTCCATTGTGATGTATTTTGAAATAGTATATTAAATAAATAATAAATAAAACAAGAAATATTTAATTAGGGCCATTAATTTTCCTCATTTTGTGGGTGTCTGTAACTATAGAGAAATATAACTATCTTTGTATTGCATCAACTTCACATATGACAAAAATAATAACAAGAACAACGACAAAAAAACGTTTATTCAATGTTTCCCTTGTGGTTGTGCTCTTAACTATCATGTTATACTCACTCATGTAAAGCTAGCAACTAATTTGAAGTTAGATAGCATTTACTCGTCTGTATAATGGCATTTGCTATTACAAGGAGATTACTATCCCTGGTGCTGAAGCTGCTCTGTGCCGTCCGTGTGGTTGACGATTGAAACAGTTTCTCTTAGATGCCCTTTCATTGAAATTATGACCTGGATAAATGTTCATACCTTAAAGGTAGTATTAAATTTCATATATGTTAACATCTTAATGAATGATTACAAGATCAATATTTAATATTTGGCTTATTCTTCCTATATTTATTTTATTATTAGAAAACTTTTCTAGAGGATAATTAACAGTCCAAAAACATTTTAGTACACAGGACATTGAGAAGGCTATAAATGTTCCAGATATCAAAACATACTGCTACCCACAAAAACGTTGACTGTTCATGTTAACTAGCATTTGATTTAATGTGTCAGAATTAAAGGATTTGTTTTAAAAATAAATACCTGCAATCAAATTCCCTAACTGTATTATAGCCTACTTGATTATAGGTAGTTAGCACTTATTCAATGCTTATAATGAATTAGAATTATGGTGAAATGGGCTTCCAAAGAGAAGCCTCTCTTCCAAAGAGAATTGCTTTGTTGATCTCGACCAGGGGTCACAAGCCAGGGGATAGCTATGCTTTTATATAGTCCAGTAAATAAACATATAGAGTGTTGGTGTAAGTTCTCCTTAGATAGGTAAGCCAGGGGTAAATACTGGTCATTGGTGCAGTAAGAATAGAACGTTATACATCTAGTGAGACCCTATCTGGTTCTGACAGTGTCATTTGCCTTTATGTGCCCACTTGGGGACTTTGGGAACCAAGGGACTCTATGCTGGAATGTGCAGCATCTGCTCCTGCTTGATGTGGCCACCCAATTTTGCATTCTTGACTAATAAAATCATGACTGTAATTTAACCTCTGTAGGTGTGTTCTCTTTTTATGAATTTATGCCTTACTTAAAAGTAGTGTGTGTGTGTGTGTTTGTGTGTGGAGGGGTGTATTATATAGAAGTTGAATGTGAACGATGTTAAACCAGTTATTAGTTTTATCCAATGAAATGTTAATTTAAGTGTTTTTTCTATGATTAAATTACTTGATAAAAATTTATTTTTAGCTTTAAACTTCAATCAAGATTCTCTGGGTCACTCAAACAGAATAGTACCTATATTTTGCGACTGAATAGATTAATTTCTTTTACTGTTTTAACAAGATGTGACTTTACTACATAAGCACATTTTTCAAAGCCTGCTTCTCCTCCTATATTGCCTATCCCTGTCATTGGCACCACCAACCCCTCTAGCCCACCTCTGCTCTCTGACTATTAACCAGGTCCTACAAAGACTAGTTCCTAAGTATTTTTCAGGCCTGTCCTTCTCCATCACCACTGACTCAGTTCAAGTTCAGATCCTTATGATACCTTCCCTGGATTTATTGCAATAATCAGAGAGTCGGTCTCCTTGACTCAGGTCTCACTTCTTCTAATTTGTTCTTCACACTGACATCACAAAGATATTTTTAAATGAACTAGAACTAATTTTATAAAAAACACATACATACATAAGCACACTTTAAATCCTTCAGTGATGTCCCCAGTTATATAAAATAGGAGGCACTTGATGATCTGGTCTTGACTTTTCAACCTAAACTTGTCTCCAGTCAATATTTCCCCTGCACATTATATTCTAGCTATTTCAGAATAATAATATGTAATATTTGTGGAGATTTCCCTGGGTTCCAACCACAGTGTAAAGTACTTTACATATATTATGTCATTTAATTTTCAACAACTTTACTAGGTAGGTCCTATTATTATCCATATTGTATAGGTAAGAAAGGAGAGGTTGAAGATTTGCCGAATTACACATCTAAGAAGTGCAGCACCTGGGATTCGAATCTTTGTAGCCTGCCTCCAGAGTCTACGTGGCTTTTCTGTGCTAAAGCACTTGCAGTTCCCTAAACTTGACATTTCCCACAAGCCTCTATGTCTTTCGTATGTTCTTTCCATTGTCCGGAAAGACTTTCACAACAGTATCCACCCATGGGACTCATGCTTATCCCATAAGACTTGACTTCAGCTGTCCCATTTAGTGAAAATGTCGCTGGCTCCTTAGGCAGGGTGAAAGTCTTGGCACTCGTGGCACCTTGCAAAGCTCAAGGAGGCCACTGGGTGTAGTGGATAGGGTACAACTGTGACGTGAGACAGATCTGAGTTGGATTTATGGCTCTGTTGCATATTGGTTTCATGACTTTGGGAAAGTCACTTAATCTCTCTGAATTTTTGTTTCTTTGGGGATTAATAATATCTTTTTCAGAGAGTTGTTATAAGGACTAAATGAGTTAGTTTTATAAGACACATCTACCGCAATGACTAGAACATAACAAGAACTCATTAGTTCCCTCACCCGCCTCCCCCACTGCAGCCCTGGAACTGAATGGCCATTGTTCATCTCCTCACTTGCCTGCGAGCTGCTGCTGCTTTCATCTGTGGCTCTGCGGTGCCTGGTAGGCACTAGCGAAATGTATGAAGTGAATGAATGAACAACTGAATGTTTAGTACCTAATGACATGGTTAAATGAATCCTTTTGTTCATTTTATGGCCTGCAAATGAGTATAATTAAGAAATAACAAAGAAAAGAAAGAGAAACTCCAGGTGTACTTTGTCCTTTTCTTATATCCTATCTAAAACTTTTTCCTTCTGATTAAGAAATTATAACTAAATGATCTCTTTGGATATGACTTCAATTTTATATAAATAAAACAAGTGATCACAGACTAGTATAACATTAAAAGATTGGGATTTTTAAAAAGTTGGTTTACAGTCTTATAGTCTTAGAATGAAAATATATATATATATGTCTTCAAATAAATTGAAGCTGCTGGCTTTCCGAGGCTGTTTGTTGTTTCATTTTTTAAAATATCTGATATTACCTGATGTGTTGGGTCTAGGTATTTGTGATTAGGAGAAGAAACATTGCAGGGACAGCTCCCCAGGATTTTGAATTATGAGATATGAAAGGAGAAGTGAAAGAAGGCAACCTAGGTGGAGTGTTTGAGAACACTGTGTGTTAATGCTTCTTGTATCAACTTATACCCTCTCTTTTTCATACCTATTTAATATACATTTCAAGCACTATGTATTGGTGGGCTTTTGTACCCAAGCCATCTAACACTAGAAGTTGCCATAGATAAAAAGACGCAGAAGGTCATTCTAAATGTGTGAACAAGTTAGAGGTCTACAAAATTAGAGATCATCATAGCTAGAGTCCAGACAGACTTAATTGCTTTTCACAGGAATTAAACCATAGATAATCATGTGACAGGTTGAAACTGATCATGATTTCTAAAAATAATTTTATGTAAATTACTTATGTAAATACATTAAAATATGAATTATTTGGAAAATGAATACCAAGTCCTCAGAATAGCCTGACATGTAAGAATATAGTAAGAGCATGGCTTCAAGAGCAAAATTCTTATGAAGCCGCCTGTCATGGTTTCTTCAGAAAGATTCTTCTATTCTGTTTTCTGAAACTATCCATTACATTCCCATTATAAACCTTGTACTAAGTTAAAAGAAAGCCTCTTCCTTTTTTTTCCCTCCCTGTCCTCCAGTCCTAGGAGGTTAAAAATAGTCAGTAAATCCCATCTTTAGTTCTAAAACATTTGGATGCAGGGCCAAGACAGGCTGTGAAGTGTTGAACTTGATAATCTGTGTTCTCTTCGACTGATAGAGTCCCATTATCCTTTCTCAGACACATGCACTGACAAAAATAGAAGATGAGAAAGTATGCAACCAAGTAACTCTTTAAGTGCATTAATGTAACTCTTTAGGTCATTAAGTTAAAAAAAGAATCACAAAGTATCTACTAACAAAAAATGTACAATCTCAGTTCTCAAAGAATTTGCTAATTGTGAGTGCTGGATCTTACATAAGGGAAATGTACAGCTTGAGGGATTAGTTTTGGCTAGAAAACTGAAAGACATTAAATTCAATAGAGGGATTTGATGAAATAACTTTTCATGGGGGTGTTTAAATGAAAATTACCCATGATATCTTAAATTCAGGCCTGCCCAGAGACAAATTAAATAACATATAAGGTGTGGGTTTTTTTGATTCGGTTATTAGGAAAGTATTTTGGAAATAAAGTCTAATCCAGAGCTTTCTATCCTGCTGACCTCTGCCTCTCATCTCCGTCAGGCTGAAACTCCATCAAAGACTAGGGTCTTATGAATGGAATGGAAAACATTCCGTAATTTTATTTGTGTATTTTTTTCTTTAATGTTGCAACTCACATAAGTATAAGTTTAAAATGAAAATTAAGAGCTATCATGTATAATTCTCAACATTAGAGTAGATGATTGTGGCTGACTGGTTATCACTTCCCACCCCCACCCCACCTCTGGCTACCCAGAATCCATTGTGTGTTGCCCGGCCTCCTTTGCATCTTTATCAGTAGCCATTGTAACAGAGTTTGGTGTCTGGTGTGTGAATGTCAGTGAAGTGGGTCCTTATCCTCTTTTCTCTGGCTAGCATGCAGATGTGGTGGTGAGGTCTCTTGGATCAGAAGAGTCACACTCTAGTGATGAGGTAAAAACAAAATAGAAGAAACCCGAGTACTGACAACCATATAAAGCTGAGCTGTGTTACCAACTTATTCTATGACAGGAAATAGTCTTTTTTTTTGTTGTTTAAATGACTCTTATTTTGAACCTGTATCACAGCTGCCAAACCTATATCACAACTAATATAAAAATTGGTACTTGGAAGAGGGGATGAAGAGAACAGAACAGCAGAGTTCCCCAGCTTAGAATTCCACAGCAGGAGACAGTGATACATCTGGTGAGTCTTGCTAGGTCATGGGAAAAATTTGGTAAAAATATTGCCTGTGATGTCATAGAAGGCAGACCACATGCCATCCAAGCCTATAACTCCAAAGAAAGTGGATAGAAACATCTCAGATCTTTGGTGTCAGTTGGCTGCCACTTGCCGCTTTCAGCAAAGCCTCCACAAGAGAAAGGAGCTCTGGCTACAGCTAGGCAACCGAAAGGGGATTACAGTTACACTAAGAAGGTTCTCTGCCCATGGCTTGCCAGCTAAATTGACCGAAAGTCTGGGAGGAGCCTCACAGTCACCCTGTTAACACTTTCGTACACTGAAGCAGCTATTGAAGGTAGCTCTTCAGAGGCAGCCTAAGCAGGAGATAAAATTTTAACCCCAACCCATGGCAGCTAAATAGTGAGATCCAACTCAGGGGTGAAAAATTAGATTAAGGGTATTGCCTTCACACCAAAGACAATTGTTTCACTCAACCTCAAGCTGCTGCTGTTAAATGATGAGGTAGCACAGGAGGAGGACAGAGCCCAAAACCCAGTAAATAAAAGTCGGGGAGTGCTCAGACTTAAAAATCTTACCTAAATAAGATCTCTGGTTGAGTCAAGTTGCTTACAAAACTGATCAAAAGCAAATATATTGGGAGTCTACTACAATTTTGAGAGAATTATATTGCCAAAGAAATGACAAACCTTCCTTCAAAGGTTGTGTTGATAGTTAGATCCCTAAAGCAAACCCTGGACCCAAACTTGCACTATCAGGAGGTAGCTGCAGAAGCTGTGCACTTTCCTCCCAGCCAGCTCCCCTCACCCAAGGATCTATGCCCTGTGCCCATTCACACATAGCCATGATGGAAAATGAACCCTGAAAGTCCATTGTAATTGGTTTACTCTCCAAGTAAACCAAGGGACCATGGAGGACACCAGATAAACAAGTGCCTCCGGAGAACAGATCCAGAGACTGAACAAAGAACTCTATTATGTTTCCAGGGCAGGAAGTTGGAGGATTTTATAATTAACAAAAACAGAAGTGTCTGTGTGTTTCCTAGTTTTTCCTTTCCAAAAGGGGGTTATTACAGGTATCCTATTCATACTGTATGATTAGTATATATAGTTGAGTATTGGGGAAAGCTGATACCTTTTCCTTTAATTTATAAACAGTCACCTTTGGGCTTTATACAGGGACTACATATCACAGTGAAGGGCATAAATATGTCCTGTGTTTAGGAAGAAGGGTAGGTAGGGCTATCTGAGTGGCTAAAGAGGTGATGTGACAGACAGCTAAGTGTCTGACAATATGTGTTCTCCCTTTTCTTTTTTTTTATGATTTTATTTTTCCCTTTTTCTCCCCAAAGTCCCCCGGTACATAGTTGTATATTCTTCGTTGTGAGTCCTTCAAGTTGTGGCATGTAGGATGCTGCCTCAGCATGGTTTGAAGAGCAGTGCCATGTCCATGCCCAGGATTCAAACCAATGAAACACTGGGCCGCCTGCAGCGGAGCGCGCGAACTTAACCACTTGGCCACCGGGTCAGCCCCCTCCCTTTTCTTTATAGTAGTAAAACCCCAATTTTCAGTTGGGTTCCTGGTCATTCAGAATAAAAATTGCACTTCCTAGTCTCCTTGCAGTTACTATGCCAAAAGACTACTAGACAGTTAAATGTAAGCAGAAGTGAGGTATTCAACTTCTAAAACACACCTTAAAGGCATGCCCCTTTTCCCTTTCCCACTGGTTGGTGGGTATGGTAGCAAGCCATTGGTAGGCCATGCAGATGAGGGCAACATCCTAGTCAATAAGAGCAATAAGAAGCCTGATCCTCTGATGACTTTATAGAACAGAACCACAATACTAGCTTGGACGATTAAACTGAAAAAGAAACAGATTTCCATATTGAGAGCTTGCTGTTAATTTAGACATTTAACACATCAAAGTTATCTCTTACCTAATATGACTGGCTTAATTAAACATTCTATTAGAAGTGACAGAAGTCACTGGAAAGGCTATCACAAAGCAGAGACCGCTCATACTGACTCCCATTGTTTTTTGGAGGAAGTATTATTCTGAACTCAGGATAAAACTAGGAAATTGAGAACACATAATCATTTACCTCCCAGTTTACAAGCTCATCTATAAAAAAAATGACTTCTTTCAAAGGAATAGCTATTTATAATAGAAGCATGTGTATACATACATATTTACATTTACTGAGCTTGATAAAATAAAGACAACATCCCAGTCTTAATCTCATGTAAATTAAGGAATGAAGAACTCAGAATGTAGGAATAGCATTTTTATGTCATCTATTTTTGTATTCTTCTTCTGGGAGTGACCCAAGATTTATAGGAATGAGGGTTGTCCCCTTTGAGGGAAAATTGAGAAAGATTGTAATGTTTTGAATAATTTCTGGCTTTCTTAATTTCTTATAATGATTTATCTAAACTCCTCATGATAATTCTGGTTTTTAAGCAGTGGTCATGGGTGTTTTTCCTAATTGATTCTTTTATATTTATTGAGCACCTAAATTATACAGGACACTATGCTAGAGTTTGGAGATTCAAAGGTGAATAACCTAGCTCCTAGCCTCAAGGAGTTTGCAGTCTAATGGGGGAGACAGAATATACATAATTACAAACCTGTGTATGATAAGAAGCAGTATGATATATTTTATGATGGAAGTAAGCATAGACTTATGAGAACATAAATAAAGAGACCTAGTCAGACCAAGGTGGAGAAGGGTAGGAAGTCCTCTCAAAGGAAAAGATGAGGAAACTGTGTCTTGAAGAATGAGTAGATATTATCCATGTGATGAAAGGACTTGGGTGAAGACATTGTGTCGAGAAGACAGGGCATGTTTGATGACCTGCAAGTAGCTAGAACAGTGTGAGAACAGAGCATCAGGGGAGATACTTGAGAGATGAAACTGGAGAAGGATGAAGAATTCAACTATGAAAAGCCTGTATAACTTGTTGTAGAATATGAAATTACTCCTGATTACTATTGAGAACCACTGAATTGTTTTTGCAGGGAATTAGCTTACTCAGACATGCATTTTAGAAAAATCAGTCTGACAGCAGGAAGGAGCTGGATTGGGAGATGCAAGCCTGAAGGTAGGCAGATCATTTAGGAGGCTATCAACAGATCTACTGAGAGATTAGGAACAGTAGAATTAATGTGTGAGCATTTGATATGGAGATTTAAATGCAAATGTGCATAGATAGAGGATTAGCAGGACAATGACTTATTTAATATGGGGGATGGGTGAGGTGGTGAAGAAATCAGGGAGAGGAAGGACTTAAGCATGACTCCCAGGGTTCTTTCTTGGACTAATGGTGTCTTTCAAAGCCTTGACTAATCCAGAAATAGAATCTCTGAGGGTTATTTGGTTTATATTTAGGGGTTAGATAATGTATACATTTGCTAATTTGGAAGTGACTATGGAATATCCTAGACAAGCTATAGATAGGCAGTTATCTGCATCAAATCTGGAGCTCAACAGACGTAACTAGGCTAGGAGTTGTCAAAGTATTAGTAGTGGTCAAAGCCAAGAGGGTAGTTGAGATCCCCGTGGAAGTGTACAGAAAGAAAAGTGTGAAGGATGGAATCCCGAGGAAAAGCACCATTCATGGTGTGGAGAGAGTAAGAAGAGCCTGGAAACAGACTCAGAGAAAGGAAAATGCAATAGAGACTGGTGTTGCCAAAGTCAAGAAAGAAAACAGCTTTAAGAAGAAGTGGTCAACATTGTTATGTTGCAGAAGAATCACATTAAAAAGGCATTGGAATGAGCAAAGAGCTGGAATCTCTTCCATAGAGTGAAAGATATGAAAGCCAGAAATGGATTCAGAAGTGAGTGGGCAATAATGGCAAAAGTGAGCATCTTAACAGTAGCTTGACTGAAAGGAAGAAGAATGGGTGGATAAAAGTTAGAGGTAAACACGTGGATTAATTTCTTTTTAAAAGAGAGAGACTTGAGTCTGTTTATAGATGCTAAAAGGAATGATACAGAGAAAAGAATAAGGTGAAGTATCAGAAAAGGAGAAGCAACCAAAAAATGTGGCAGGCAGAAATGATAGCCAAAGCACACGAAAAAGACTGGCCCCAGACAGGAGGTGGTATAGAGTTCTACTGAGATATATGAGAAGGAAGAAGTAGCTGAAGAAGATGAATGTGTTGTGGGGTGGGTGGCAAGAAATTAAAAGAAGTTTTGTTTTGTGTGTTTGTGTGCACTTGTTTCTAAGATCTACTTTCACCGTAAGGTAGGACATGAGGTGGTCTGCTGAGAATAAAGGAACACGTAGGGGAGCAGGAACTCTGAATGGTGTTAGAAGTGTGAATAGGAGATGGCAGAGGAAGCAGAATAGCATCACATGAAAGGGTTATTTTCATTCCTGAGGATACTGCTGAGGTTAGAGGTTGTACATTTGTAGTAGCACCAGCTTCTTGGTTGCTAGGTTTTCTCCAGCAGTATTCACCAGCTAGAGTATAGGAATGGAGAAGTCAACAATAGCATTGATGCAGGATTAGGACTTTCAGAGTCCTAATGTCAGATGCTAAAGGAAGTTAAAGTTATTAACTTGAATGTACTTGTATTATATCATATGTCATGTGATTTAGTCAACTAAGAAAGTTAAGACGGGAACAATTGATAAATTTGGAAAATAGACAAAAGGTCTAGAGCACTCTGAGGTCAGAGAACAAGTAAAATAGAAGTAAGGATGAGATATTTTGAAGCATCAAAATAAGAATCAGGGAATAAGCATACTGAAGCTTATTATTTTTGATATGGAGTAGTTGAGGCCATAAAAAACATCTAGGATATAAGTGGCGTGAGGTTGAATTCAAGAAAAGTACAGGTTCTCAAAGCTGAGGAAATCAAGAACCTGTGAGGCTCAGATGATAGACAGGTCAACCACATGTGCAAGGAAGGAAAGTCAAATAAGACAATGATGGAATTTGAATGGAGAACTTCTGGAAATTAATGTGGTGGTGATTGTTAGAAGATGATAGAGCTGGATGGAAAGTTCCGTATATTAGGGTAGAGGAGCAATGATTTGAAATAGTCAATGTGGAGCTAAAAGCATTCAAACTCACCTCTAAATCTTGTGACAAATTAGCCTTTGGGAAAATGACCAGCCTCCACTTGAGTGCTTCAAGGAAAGCAATAGAGAAAGCCAAATTTTGATGGAAGCAAAGAAATGGAGTGAATGTCCTACAGTGAGGTTTCCAGAAGTCACAGTCGAAAGGTTTGAGGGGAAAGGAAGTTTGATTAAGAAGGAAGGCACAGAGAAGTATCTAGAGGAGAGACTGGAGAGGATAAGTGACTGGAGGTTTCCTAAAAGCAGAACAAAGCTATTTTAAAGTCAGTTACCTATTGTCTTCCCTGATAGTTCTTAGGGAGATGTAACTAAAGGGCCTCCAAAGAAGTAACTAGACGGCCTCCAAAGAAATCCTAGTCTCTGTCCATGGGGTACAGAATAAGTTCATTTCCAAGATCTCCTCCTGCAAGAATTAATTCTATGACTTAGGACAGGAGACCGAATGTAAATAACAGCAAACCTGTCTCTGATGTTATCGTAAAAATTAAGATAATTTCATTTTGTAAGAAAAGTAGAATCTTTTCTACACAGAGTCCTGACCCAATGCCAATTTTAGGACTAGTTTTAAAATTCAGAAATGCCTTTCCCATATCATTTAACTGTGCCTTTTTCAGTGAAAATAAAGTGCTGCCTTCAGGGAGCACACCTCCCAGGAGATCAGTAAAATCAATGGGAAATCCAATGTCTGTTTGTCAGTAAGACATGTGAAGTTTGATGGGTCTTTTGGGACTGACTACTAGTTAAAGATTCTAAAGCAAAATTAAGTGGAGCATAGATGCCAAAAAATCTCAAGAGATCTTTGAAGAATGAAATGTGAAAGGTGGAGACAAATCTAGAGAACTGCAGCTGGCAGAGACCTGAACTTCCAGAAGAAGGTGGGAAGGGAGTATCATTCAAAGAAAATGAAAACACGGAATAGAATATGTGTTAGCACTCTAGTGCCAAAAAGAACAAGAAAAAATGTTCAAGAAGGACCTTTAAAAATACGTAAATGAGTGCAATTTGAAAAGATCTATCCTTTTGGTATTTTTAAAGAATCAATCTTTAATAGCTACTGCCATCATTGCCAAACCCTTTGATGAATACTAATTACTATTATTAAAGAAAGGTAAATACTTAAACATGTAAATGAGGAGAAAATGTTTTCAAATTTTTAAATTTAATTTTATGAAACGTTCAAATCTACTTATAGATATATATTCATGACCTGAGATTGGTGTTTCTAGGCCCTGTCCCCTAACGATTTCTTTATGCTGCCTCCCATATCTGCTATGTGCTTCAATGCACGTGTACCCATGTTGTCTCCTCTTAGAACCTAATGTGCCTCAGAGTCCTCTTTTTCTCATCCATAGGTAATAAACTATAGCTTTCTTTTGTTAGAATCATTAAAGAAGAAATATTACTTACTTAAATTAAAAGACTAAAGGTAATCCTTTTGTCACAGTAAATGGGCTCACCCTAGCAATGCTAAAGTATTAAGAAATTTCACACAGTTTAAAAATGGGTAACACAGTTTGAGTCCAGACTTAACTAGGCAATTTGCAAACTGTGCAGTCAGGGTGTTACAGAGTCTTGGTCACATCTTTCTGGAGGCAGCAACAGTTGTGCTGCATATGGTTCTTTCAGATGTTCTATCCATTTTCCTGTTATTATGGAAGTCATTCTTGAACCCGCAATAATGGCATACCTATGTTTTTTCGTATTCATGAGAAGCACTAAATAAGATAAAGTCTCTAACAAAGAGATCCTAGAAAGAATCCAGTCTATCATCACTGAAGTTGTAATCACAGCAACTCAGCTGTGAAAATAAAAGACAGCAGGATTCTTGAGTCTTCGCCTCAGGATTCGCTAAAGTGAGAAAACTGCAAGCAGGGAGAGAAAACATGAAGGCATGGTGACTCCCCACATTAGTCTGTATTTCTCAATGTTCAAATTAAAATTAGAGTAAATCCAAGGTTTTTGCAAATATTCATAGCAACATCTTCCCTGTCCTTTGACAGTCCCTGCTTCATTTCTTCACTCAACAAATGTGTATTGAGGGCCTGCTTGTTCTAGACACTAGGACTCTAGCTGTCCATAAAACAGAAGGCGTTCTCTGCTCTCACGGACATAACATTCTGTGGGAACAGGCAAACAAGAAGCAAATAAATATATCAGGTAGTGATATGTGTGATGAAGAAAACAAAACAAAGTGATGAGATAGTTTTCTCGGTGGGATGGCATTCCTTTAGATTGGACTGTCTCTCTGAGGAGCTCATATGAAAATATGGAATAACAATAGGAAGAACTGTTGTATCAACATTCCAGGCAGAGGGAACAGTTAGTGCCAAGATCTAAAATGGGAATCAACTTGGCTTGTTCAAGAAACAAAAAGAGACCAATGAATAGAGAGTATTGACTAGTTACAATCTACCAAGTGCCTTAAGTATCATATGTGTTGCCAAATTTCTCAGAACAGTCTGACAACCATTTAACAAAATATTTATTAACTTTACTTCAATAAGCATTATTTAGCTTGTACAAAGTACTGGGGATGTGAAAATGAATTAGTCATGATCTAAGACTTCATGTAACATGAAAATAATTAGGAACAACAAAATGCGATAAATGCTTTGTCAGAAGCAGTATGAAGTGTGTTGGGAACAGTTACATGGAATTCTGACCCATAAGAGTGAGTAAAAGCAAGCATTTGAGTTGGGCCTTGACGAATGGGTAGGCTGTTACTGTCAGACAAGGAAATAATTGGTCTAGACTTCTTCACTGAGTACCTGACCTACATACCAATGGCCTCCTGGACATCTTCATCTAGATGTCCCACCTCATCTAGATTTAACATGATGTCAAAAAGAAATAATCTTGCCCCAAACATGTTCCTCATCCTATATTCTGCATTTTAGTGGATAGTCCCACTCTGAAAACTGGAAATCAACTTGACTCCTTCCTCTTCCCAGTTTCTACATCTGCTTCTTAACCAAATATCGCCACGTCTACTGGTAGATAACTAGTCAGCCCTTCTCTTCTTCACTATGCCCATTCCTCATAATTTTTCATATAGATTCATCTTTCTTTCTGGGATGCATCTCACACCTTCCAAACCAAACTTCAGTTCAAAACACCCTACAGCACTATTTATGGTCACCTTTGATCAGAAAGCACACGAGGGCTTAACATATAGGGCATGAGCCTTCTTCTACTCATCTTCCAAGGCCAGTTTATGCCAACCCTCTTCTTGGTTCTCCATCTTCCTGAAGGAAGAAAGAAAATGAAGTGTCAGAGACAAAGTCATTCTTTAGATCACAGGTTTCTACTGAGCAGGATCACTCCAGTCTTAGGAAGCTCATGCTTATTCTTAAGCTCAGCCTCCTTTATCCTCTTGCTTATTCTGTCTCTTGCATCTCTCTCTAGGATGGAGACTAGATAAGACCTGCATCTCTAGGCAAGCACAGTCACATTTCTTTCTTTTCCCATTTCTGATTCCTTCTATACTTGTCTCTGGTTGATAAATTAGACCAAGTTGCTAAATTAAATTAACGCTTATCCTGGCTGCTTAGCCAATACTTTTCCTTCTTTAGCTTTCTTTCTCAATTCAGCCACTTGGAAAGTTTCATCTGTGTGTATGAGGGTAGAGGTGTAGGCCAAGTAGGAGCAGAAAGCTCAAAATGGTCCACCTCATGTAAACCTTAGTCTCCAATCTAAACTTTTTATAAAGGCTCTCTTTGATGTATCAGGCCTGCTTTCAGCCATTAATGACATGATATTTTTGTCCCTGTTTTGCTGTGGTTCTTTCTGTGTATGATTCTTTCTGCAACCTCATGGTGGGGGGTAGGGAGGGAGTAGATTGATGGTGGATAAAGACAATTTGCAAAATGCCTGTGAAGCCCTTGTGGGGGTAAACAGCATGCTGGGCAGGCAGGGGTTAATCTAAAGATCTAGGTCTGAATTTCTGCCTTCCTGGACCACAGTAATAAATCTGTTATCTTATCAACAAGCCCCTCTCAATTTCTCATTAAAAAAATACATATGTACAAGGCGTGATACTAGATTGTTAGGGCAAAACTTTTTAGTCCATTCTGCTGAAGTGCTTGGGCCTGTTTAATAAGCCTACAAATGAAGATATCAAAAGAAGCAATAGGGGCAGGCCCAGTGGTGCAGCGGTTAAGTTCGCACGTTCTGCTTTGGCGGCCCGGGGTTCGCCGGTTCAGATCCCGGGTGGGGACAAGGCACCGCTTGGCTAGCCATGCTGTGGTAGGCATCCCATGTATAAAGTAGAGGAAGATGGGCATGGAGGTTAGCTCAGGGCCAGTCTTCCTCAGCAAAAAGAGGAGGATTGGCTTGGCGGCAGATGTTAGCTCAGGGCTAATCTTCCTCCAAAAAAAAAAAAAAAGAAGCACTATGTCTCAATGAAGAGGATTATTAGCATTTTAGATGAGAAAATCCTTCTTGTGTCAGAATATTCTAAGAATTGTGGAACTTTTAGCATGCTTGTGCCCCTGTTCCCCACTAAATGCTGATGGTGCCCCAAAATCATTGTGGCAACAAAGAACACTAGTCCTTCCCATTTCCAGATGCCTTCACTGGGGTGGTACCACTCCAGGCTTGAGAATTATTGAAAGGAGGGAAGCAATCATGAATCTACTTTAGATTTCTAGGCTACATTTGGAAACAGCATTTTAGATAAAAAAGGGATATCAGGATCTGAAATCAAACAAATTATCAAGTATAAAAACAAGGCCAGGAAAACAGAGGAAAGCAGAGTCAAATTAACCAATTTTAGGAAGATCAGAAGTCAATGAAGAGGAGATAGAGAAGATTCATAGACCCAAAGAGAATAAGATAAGACGAACTAATTACTAAGACAAAAGAAAAGTGAAGCATCTTAAATATCCCAGGGCTTTTCCTCTGCAACCTGACCCAGATTCACAGGTGAACCCTGTTTGTTTTAGCACCCTCGTTTCCCCCTTAGGAGGTTCCCAGGTATTTTACAAATAGTCTCTCTCCCTTATGAACTTGTATTTTTATCCTCAACCTCTTGTATCTGAAGGAGGTAGATGAAAATAAAGCAATGCATCTAGATTCGTGGCTCATCACTAGCAGTGATTGTTAACTCTATGTAGAAATTACACAAAAATAGGAATGAAAAAAATCGTTCAGGTCATTTAGACTTTCAAGACAGTCATATTAACAACTCACAGTTTCTTGAATGTGGCCATACTTTTCTTTTTCCATGTCCCCTCCTCTGGCATCCTTCCACCCTCAGTTTTCTTTCCCTCCCTTTCACTGTCTGTCCAAACCAATCCTCCAAGGTTCAGCTAAGGGGCCACTTCCTACAAAAGTCCTTTCCAAACTCCCATGGTTCTTTGTTGTTGTTTTTTCCCCCTAGTGGACCTTTGAGCATTTTGCTTTATTTTATATTTTTTATATATGTCTTATTTTCTGGACATGGATTGGAAACTCTTTGAAAGTAAGGACTAATGTCTTATTCATTGTATTTGCTGCCACACTTATAATTATATCTGCTACTTCAGAGGTTCTCAGTTGGTGTGCTGAAAACCATCACAGGTGTCACACTAACTTTCCAACAATGTGTGAAATTTATTTTACTATGTAACTAAGCATGCACACTGTTACAACAATGTCTGCAAGTGCCACACAGGTTGAGTGGATGGTACCATACGGTACAGGGCAAAGTATAATTTTGCTGCAAATAAGAAGAGCCTTGACATTACCAAAATTGCATCAAAGAAGGATCATAAGCATAGCTGAAAGAAGAAATGATCATTTAAGACAAAAATTCACTGCAACTGTTTTTACCATGCAGAGCAGTGGCAAAATTCGTATCTGGGATGGATGGATATTTTATTTTAAAAGATACCTTAATGGGTAAAAGTGAGAGCACAGAGAAAGCTAGATTGCTCTATCAATAAGGACTGATTTACAATCTTCCAGAAGGCAGAGTAAGTGAATTGTGGGGCCAGGGTGGGCAGTATGAGATGTAACTTGGAGAAGAGGAGATATGGGGCTGCAGGAGCCTGGGAGAGGTGGCTGGACCTTGAACAAAGGAAGCAGGAAAAGCTAGAATCTAGAACGTGACCAGGAGAGAACCCCTATGAAAATGTTTATTTTTTCCCTTGGTTTGTGAGAACAATCATCATTAGTACCTAATTTTGAGATTTTTTTTCCCCCTACATTGTTGTATCTTCAATTGTATAAAACCTTCAAAATGTTTGCTACATACAACAGTTTTCATATAGTATGGCTTGAAGAATTAAAAAACAGAACCGATCCACCATGTGGGACAAATTATATGAAGACAGGATAGTAATCCTAGGAGCTGTTCTGGTTATGTGCCTGTTGGCTCTCTGTCCCATTCCTATCTCCTCTAAATCACAGGAGATTGAAAGGCTGCAAACAATATTTCCCAGATTCTCTTGCCTAGGAGCTTGCATTTAAGTCCTGCCTGTGGCCGATGGGAGGCATTGGGTGGGAGATTAGAGGAAGAATGAAAGGGGGAAGAAGCAATTTTTTGCTGCTCATGGCAGCACTTCTGGACAGAAGCAGCAACAAGCAGACAAATTAGGCTCCTGGGTTCCTGCCCAGGCAGTGGGTTCAGCAACAGAGTTAGCAGCATAGTGCTTGTGGGCTCTGGCTTCAGCAGCGGTGGCAGCAGTGATGGGCATCTTCTGGCCTCTGCACTCTTGTGGTGGCACTGGGAATGCAGGAGTGTGGCTTCGTGCAAGGAGGGAGCCAGCGCAGTTGCAACAGTAGCAGTGGCCATGGCAGCCTCAGCACCATAGGGGTGTGGCGTCTATGTAATGCTATGTCCCCTTTTGTTCTTCCATCCCTGGGTAAACACATTTTTCTGTTTCTTTTCCTTTAGCTCTGCTGACATTTTTGTGACCAATTTCTTGTATTAGGTTTCCTCTATATGAGAAACTGTAATAGTTAATTTTATGTGTCAGCTTGATGGGTCCCAGGGTGCCTATATTTGGTCAAACTTTATTCTGGATGTTTCTGTGAGGGTGTTTTTAGAAGAGATTAACATTTGAATCAGTAGACTGACTAAAGGAGACTGCTCTCCCTTGTAGATAGGCTTTCCGTCCCATCCAATCAGTCAAAGGCTTGAATAGAATAAAAGGCTAGACTTCCTATGAGGAGGAGGGAACTCTTTCTGCCTGACTGCCTAAAGCTGGGACATTGGTCTTTTCCTCTCTTGGACTGTAACTGAAATGTCTACTATTCTTGGGTTTTGCTGGCTTTCAGATTGGGACTTACACCATCAGGTCTCCTGGCTCTCCAGCTTGCTGACTACAGATTTTGGGACTTCTCGGCTTCCATAATCATGTGTGCCAATTCCTCATAAGAAATTATATATATATATACATGACACAATATATATATGTATATATGTATATACTCTTGTTGGTTCTGTTTCTCTGAAGAACCCTGACTAATACACATTTTGATACTGAGAAGTGTGGTGCTGGTATAACATATGTAAAAGTGTGGAAGCAGCTTTGGAACTGGGTATTGAGCAGAGGCTGGAAGAGTTTTGAGGTGCCTGCTAGAAAAAGCCTAGATTGCCATGAACAGAATGTTGGTAGAAATATGGACATTAAAAGTCATTCTGAACACCGTCACGACTATATACTTCTTTCTAGTCTTATTGACATATAATTGACATATAAGATTGTGTTAGTTTTAGGTGTACAACATAATGATTTGATATATATGTATATTGTGAACAAGAAGCTTATAACCTTTTAGTCACCTTCACCCATTTTTTCTACCCTGCATGCAACCACCAATCTGTTCTCTGTATTTTTTTGTGAATTTGAGTTTTTAAATTTCACATATAAGTGAGATCATATAGAATTTGTCTTTCTCTGACTTATTTCACTTAGCATAATGCCCTCAATGTCTATCTATGTTGTCACAAATGATAGGATTTCCTTCTTTTTTATGGCTAAATAATGTTCCATAATATACCTATACCACATCTTCTTTATCCATTTATCCATTGATGGACATTTTGTTTCCTTCAGATACATACCCAGAAGTAGAAATGCTGGGTTATATGGTAATTCTATTTTTAATTTTTTGAGAAACCTTCATACTGTTTTCCACAGCACTAATTTATATTCCCACTAAGAGTACACAAGGGTTCCCTTTTCTCCACCTCCTCACCCCCACTTGTTATCTTGTCTTTTTGTTGACTGCCATTCTAACAAGTATGAGGTGATAAGGACCATATACTTTTGTAGACACTACGAGACATTATATTCTGGGGTTGCAGTATCATTGTTGCTAATTTGCTTGGAACATTTGATCTCTTCAAACATGCTGCTCAATATAGCTGGTTTTCAAAGTACCCTCTCAAACACAAAAAGTTGAGAGTGGATATTCAGTAGACATCTATTCAGTGACCTCTTAACTTGGCATTATCTAAGAAGTTTTGAGAAAGAGATTACAAACAAATCATCAGTATATCTTTTCTGTTATCTAAAGAATGTTTCAATTTATGCCTCAGTACAACTGACATTTATAGTGAACAATAAGAAGTTATGTCACTATGAAAAATAAAAAGAAATATAAAATGTTATTAACTGCAGCATCAGAGTGAATAGTTAAAAATGTCCATCTTAAAAGTGGAACTAATAGTCAAAAGGAACATTTAAATTTAACTTAAAATAGGTTTTTAATTTTTATTGAATGAGGTAAATTGAGCATTATAAATTAATAGAAATTATTTAAAGAAAATTGGAGTTTCAAACAAATAAAAATGCAAACTAACTGACAATTGTAGTTTTTTGAGTCTGTGAATGAGTGATTACAATACAGCAGAAGACTTCTGGGAAACTAGAGGAAAAGAAATGTAAAGATGCTTTATATAAGCTATTAAAATGCCTGGCTACATAATACATATTTAGAAAATGTGATTTTATTTCTTCTCTAATAGCAATGATAAATAACTCATGGTGTTTCTTCTATTGGTAATATTTTTTCAGTACATCACTTTTTTCTTATGTATTTTTATTGCAATATAATGCACATACCATAAAATTGACCCATCTAAAATATACAATTCAGTAGCTTTTGGTATATTCACAAGGTTGTACACCTGTCACCACTATCTAATTCCAGAACATTCTTATCAGCCCAAAAGAAACCCGTACTCATTAGAAGTCACTCCCCATTCCTCTAGTCTCTAGCAACCACTAATCTATTTTCCTTCTCTATGGATTTGCCTACTCTGGACATTTCATAGAAATAGAGTTACGTAATATATGGGTTTTTGTATCTGGCTTCTTTCACTTAGCATGTTTTAGCATGTATCAGGATTTTATTCCTTGATATGATCATACTGCTTTTTTTATTGCTGATATTACTGAAGTGCCTCGGGAACTAAATTATCAAAAGTTTCTTGATGCTTTCCCGGTAGAATCCCTTCATACGGTAGCACTCAGCATTACTTACTTATGGAGGCTGGACACCCACTTAATGTTATCTGAGGAGTGCTAAGAAATTTCCCTGTAAAATTTATCTCCCCTACCTTATCATACTACACCCCCTCCTCCTGCTCTACTTCTTTAAATCCCATTACTAAAAATTCATTCCATTATCTTAACAAGTGCTTTGTTTGAAAATACAAATATCCTTTAGAAGGATGTTAAACTGTAATTAATTATCAGTTGATTAGCTCAGTTACATCACTGAAGGAAAGCTAATAGTACTCCTTAAAAAGTGGGATTTGTGTGTTTGTGTTGTGTGTGTGAGGAAGATTTGCCCTGAGCTAACATCCATTGCCAATCTTCCTCTTTTTTTTGCTTGAGGAAGATTAGCCCTGAGCTAGGATTTGGTCTTCCTCTATTTTGTAGGTGGGATGCCTCCATGTTATAGCCAATGAGCGGCATAGGTCCACGCCCTGGATCCGGACCTGCAAACTGTGCTGCCCCAACAGGGCACATGGAACTTTAACCACTCAGCCAGGGGGCCAGCAGAAACCAGGGCTTTTAATAGAGGAAGAAATGAGAGAAGAATAATTTTGGAGTAAGGTGATTTTCTGAAGCAAAAATTGCCTGGTGTCTCTGAACACCTGATGAAAAGAAGTGATTAGTTTTTTTTAGTTCACTGAACCCCTACTTCAACAGTGTCAAGCCTTGTTCTTGGAACTGAGGGCACAAAGTTGTATCCTGTCTTTAAGGAACCTACAGTCTTGCATAGGAGAGAGACATATAATCAAGTCTAATGCAGGGTATTCAGTGCTGGGATAAATGTATCTATAAAGAGCTATGGAAGCACAGGGGAAGCTAAATCAGATTGAGTTGGAAAGGTCAAGGAAGGCTTACCGGAAGAAGTGACATGAGAAGAATTTTTAAAACTAAGTTAGATGTTAGCTAGATAAAGAATGGGAGCAATATGGTAGGAAAGCCCAAAAGAATGAAACCACAGGCATTTTTCAGAAATGATAAGTAGACTAGTATGGCCAAAAGGAAGGGAAGAGAAGGATTACACGGAGACTAATAATGATAGCTACTATCAAAAATGAGTTGCTTACTATGTGCTAGGCATTGCCGTAAGTACTTTCCATGCCTCCTCTCATTCCATCATCACAACAATCTATCATATAAGTGCTATTCATATTTCTGTTTTCAGGTGGAGAAAACCAAGGCAAAGACAGTAAGTAACTTGTCTACATTCCCACCACTAGTAAGTAGAGTATGAGGCCATAATATTAGCTTCTCTGCCATCGGATCATGATGAGCCTTGTGTGCTAGGCTGAGGAATTTGACCTTTATTCTGAAAGTGATGGGAGCCTGAAGGGTTTTAAGCAGGAAAGTGACCTGACATGGGCATACTTACAGTTTTTAAAAATCACTCTAAAGATTGGGTAGGAGAAAGGGTTTGTGCAGTCTAGAGTCCAAGAGAGCAATAATCCAGGCAAAAAGCAATGAGGGCTTCAGATCATGGCAGTGGAAGAGAAGAAAGGCCCTCTACCATATATTTTGGAAATAAAATCAAAGTCTTAGGAGATGGGGATAGAAGGAGCAGAGCCAGAATGACAGGAATACTGGTTATTGGGTAAATGATTATGCTTTCAACTAGGGGACTACAGAGGGAATAAGAGGTTTTAATTCATGTTGAGTAGGAAGTGATTAGGCAACTCTCAGGTAGAAATGTCAAATAAAGCAGACTCTGTGGGTCCAGAGCCGAGAAGTGATGTCTGAGCTGGATGTAAGGAGTTGGAGGCACTGGGTCATTAGTGGTCATTGAAGGAAAGCAGAGACTTAAACATGGTCATCAATGAGAACATATGTGGACAGAGGAACACAAGACAAAGAAAGAGGCCCCGAGCAGTGGTGACATATCATTGAGGGGTCATTGGGAAGGTCCGCGTGCAAGAGACTGAAAGATGATCAGAGAGGGAAGTGGAGGGCTAGGCAAGAGTAGTGTCACTAATGGTAAGGGGAGTTTTAAGGATGGAGTGGACAGCAGTGTCAAATGCCACAGTGAGGTCAGATCAGACCAAGACATAAACTGTCATTGAATTTGACAATCTGAAGATAAATGATGACTTTAAGAGAGGAGTTTCAGGGACTGGAGTCAGATTGCAGCAAAGAGTGAGTGTGAGGAGAGGAAGTAAAGAAAGTGAGCATAGAACCATTCATTGTGAAGTGTGCCTGGGAAGGGAAGGAGATTCGGGGAGGGGGCAGGAAAAGGAGAAAAAGAGGGCATGTGAGTGTGCAGATTTACTCTGACTACCTGTCTACACATGGGAACCGTATTGTAAACCATCACGTTTAGTTTTGCAGTTATAGGCAAATAAGTCAGAAGCTGATACACCATTTGTGGAGTTTGCTGAGCAACAGAATCTGAGGAGCCCTCTGTTGCCTTTGGAACATGGTGGGCCCTGATGAGATGGCAATGTGCGTGGAGAAGGCAAAGATCTCCTCTAGCTGCCTCTGGGGCCAACCTCAGCTTGGGGGAATTCGTAGGTTTCCTCTAGGCTTGGAGTCAACTAGGGAATGTAGCTGAGGTCTTGGCTGGCTTGTTGGCCACTCTGCAACTAGAGGCTTCCCAGAGGGGAGAAGGCCTCATGTACTTAGTCTGTGGGGTTAAGTACCACTTGCTAAGGGTTCATCTATAGGACTGCCCAACCAGGAAGCTGCCTCAAGGGCTTTCTAGGCTGCTGTAGACCATCTAAAGGACCACTCCAAAGAATCAGCAGTGAAAAAACACTAGTGTGAGTGACCAGACTAAGGACTCTAACAGCTAGATCTAGCTGAAGAAGCCTCCCCACACACCCAGCATGCAGCCAGTCATGTAACTGAAATCTCCATTCTCCCCCTGCTGCTGCTGCAGGGTGTCTTAATAGCCTCTCGTTTATCCTGTTGTGAGAGAGGGATTCCTGCTTTAGAGTTATAGGGATGGCCAAACACAGGACACCCAACACTGGACAGATGAGATGACAGCAGCTTATTAGTTACATATACTCACAGCCCAGGGGAGGGGGACGCAGTGCACCATGGAAGGCCACATGGGGCTGTACTTGGGAACAGAGTAAACAACCAGGGGTGGTGAGAGGCAGCCCTTGTGGTACCAAGAGAATGAGGTGACTTCTGGTTCCTGTGGGAGGATGTGATTGAATATGAGAGGCTGGTTTGAGTAATTCTGTGTGTGAGCAGAAAACGGAAATCCACTGCTCAGGGATAAGCAGCAACCCTGCCTGGTCCCCTTGATGAGGAGGGTTGTTTGACTATACGTGGAGCAGAGTAGGGAGGAGAATTTGGAATTAGGCTTTTTGAGGCCCTCTCAATTTCACCAGGTGTCAATGCAGCACGTAATATTGGGTCTTAATTTTAGATCTTTCCTCACACTGGTGATGGGCCAGAGCCCTCTCAGAGGCTTCCTAAGAGTTAGATAGATAGAGGATGTCTTGGTCTGTTCAGTCTGCTATAACAAAATACCACATACTGGGTGGCTTATAAACAACAGGGATTTATTTTTCACAGTTCTGGAGGCTGAGAGTCCAACATCAGGGTGACAGTGGACTTGGTGTCTGGTGAGAACCTGCTGCCTGGTTCATGGGTGACCATCTTCTCACTGTGTCCTCACATGGTGGAAGTGGGGAGGGAGCTCTCTGGGGTCTCTTTTATAAGGTGACTAATTCCATTCCAGGGTTCTGCCCTCATGACCTAAAAACCTTCCAAAGGCCCTACCTTCTAATACCATCATGTTGGGGGTTAGGACTTCAACATATGGATTCTGGATGAGATAAACAGTCCTTTGCAGAGGGGGAGGATTGTAGGCAGAGAGAGAGCACTGAACTGGACAGTGACAGTTAATAATAATACCTGCATTTGATTAAACATTTATCTGAGAGATGCTCAATTTTAAGTCAGAAGCAAATGGAGAATTTGCTGGTCTAGACTAAGTTTTCTAATTGGACCAAATTTAGTTTTTCTGCTACTGAGCAGTATGGGGCTTGTCAAAGAAAAGTATGTGTAGCCATAAAAATAATAATAATGGGTTTTATGTTTCCACAGAGCTGATTGGTGACATCCAATTCATACTCACCATGCCCATTGTTTAAAGTTGCAAAGTGGCTGTAGAGAAGGTCAGGGTGCTTCCAGGAGAATGCTAAAAGGCTGTCTGTCAAGCAGCCTCATAGGTGACATTACCTTTGGTGAATTTAGCAAGGCCCCCAGTCTGGCCCTCAGCCCTGTCAATTTCTCAGAGCTGAAAAGCCTCAGGAAAGATGATTCACGGCAATCTTCTCACAAGACAGCTAAGTAATTACAGGGTGAGATATTCAATTCCAGTTGCTGTAATGCTTATATTCTCCATCCAGGCATTCTTTGCTAGAATTAGTGTACTCAGGGAGATAAACTAATAGTCAGAGCATTGATTAGTGAGCATAGAGAAAGATTTCATTAGTCTGTGGCAAGACCTGCTCAATCATCTCTACACCACTTATAGATATGCTTTTCCAGTGACTGGAAAGTTCATCTTGGCCACATTTGATGTTTCTCTCTGGATCATGCTGAATAAACACTGTCCCTTTCTCCCTTAATCCTTCCCTTCTTTATGCTCTGCACTGACCCAGACTGGGATCCGTATACCTCTTATAAGCTACCTTAGTGTGGTCTAATCATGAACACATCAGAGTGTATTTTAATTACCTGTTTCCTGATATGTCTGCCTCTCATAATTGTAACACCTTCAGGGCAGGAGAGTAATGCTGTATTCCATTGCTGATTCCAGACTATTCTATTCTCATGCAAAAGCCCTTCTTCCATTTCCAACATCAACCTTCCAGTTACTCTCCTACAGTCATGAGAATATTCTAGCCTCTGGCTCTAGATCTTCCTCTCTACTTCTAATTCTGTAGCCTGGGCAACTTCCATTGCTCTGTGGCTAATCAGTAGAAAATCTTCACCTCCCTTCCCACTCCCACATCACTTCAACCCACCTCCTTCACTATGCCATGGACTTCCCCATCATCTGGAATTATTCTTCCCACTAGAAGGCAGGACTGAGCCAGGTGAGAGGCCCTCCTGGTAGCAGGGCTTAGGCTGAAGGGGCCAAATGTTAAGATGAATTTGAAGACAGGTTTACCAAAGGAAGCATTAGGCATGGCAGCCTGGGGCATTGGCCTACTCACCTTGTTAACACTGATTTTACATTGCAGAAACTCTTTGAGTACTTGGGACATGGGCTTTGACTGGCTCTTTGCTGGGGTGGTGGATGCTGGAGAGGTGAATTTGTTCTTGGATGGCCTTTAAAAGGGCTCTTCAAAAGTGAGACACATTCTGGAGACTTTGGTCTGATATATGAATGTGTTGGTTTTCTAGGGCTGCCATAACAAAATACCACAAACAGGATGGCATAAACAATGGAAATTTATTTCTTACAGTTTTGGAGCCTGGAGGTCCAAGATCAAGGTGCCATCAGGGTTGGTTTCTTCTGAGGGCCATAAGTAAATGATACGTTCTAGGCCTCTCTCCTTGGCGTGCAGGTGGCCACTGTCTTTCTGCCACTTCAAATGGCCATCCCTCTGTGCATGGGTACCCTGGTGTTCTCCTTCTTCTTATGACACTAGTCATATGTATTAGTGCCCCACCCTAATGGCCTCATTTAACTGAATCCCTCTTTAAAGACCTTAACTCAAAATACGGACACATTCTGAGGTACTGGAGATTGGGACTTCAACAGATGAATTGGGGGGGATGGGCACAATTCAGCCTATAACAATGAACAAGACTAGAACAGAGCAAGTGCTCAATAATTATTTGTTGAATGATTTTTTTCACAAATTATTTCTACTGTTTGTTATTTTTTCTAAACCATGAAGTGAAATAGGATTTTAAGTATAAAACAGAATAGGAATCTGCTCAGTTGTGAAAAATACTCTTTGGAAACAAACTTTGATAGGATAAAATAAACTCCCCTCAAAATATTAACCAGGGTTGAATGTTTAACATTTTTTTGGTAAATGTGGGTAAATATTGGTATTACTTATCAAGAATTGCATTTACATTGATCTAAGAGGTAAGTACAATTAAAAGATAATTTTCAAAAAGAAGGAAAATCATGACTTTCATACAGACATTAAAAAAATCATATGTTAAAGATCTTGCTTAATTCAATGATCAACGAGAAAACCAGGCAGATGTTATAAGTAATTCAAAGAAGAATCCAAAAGAACAGATACATTTCTAGATCAGGACTATTGAAAGGAAGGTACAAATGGAGACAAAACTGTTTTTTCCATAGGTGGGACGGTTGGTTCTTCAGTCAGACAGAGTTCACTTGCATGTCTATAGACAAGGATTATTTTGCAGTGCTGTCAACTACCTACAACTTACAGAATTGGAAAAAAATTCCCCATGGAGTCAGAATCCAATAAGTGGAAGAGCATGCTATAGACAATGCATAGTTTTCTATCGAAGCACAAATTTTCCTTACAGTCTCAAAGACACTGAAATTTTGATACTCCAAATTAAATGATATTGTAATAATGAATTGTTAAAATATATTCAGAAAGAATCGAATGATGAATTTTAGGCATAACATCATGTTGGTAGGAAAGAGATTTTGGAGTTGTGGGAAGACACTTTCTCATATCAAACCCCATCATATAGGGTATAAAATCACACACAGGCCGTATACCACCTACTCTACTCAAGGAGTTTATTTTAGTACTGAGTTAGCAATTATTGGAAACTGGGCATTTGTGGATCTTCCCTTATTTTGAATAGAGTTTGGGGAAAGGATTTATTAGGTAGAAAACAGAATTAGCAAGTAACATATCTGATAGGTTTGCTACTGTTTTCTGTGAAGAAATTTCTCCTGGAGTTCAACATAAATGGACTTACATTAAAAATATACATTTCTAAATTCTCAAATGCCCTTACCTATAAGGTATCCTTGTGGAGGATGACATTTTTCAATTACTTTCTTGGTTTCGGTCTCCCAATCAAGAATTAAAACACTAAAAATAATTGTCTTTTAGGTTGCTTTCCAGTGCTGGTTTTTATTGTTTCTCTTCAAAATAAAATATCTGGACTTTGTATGAAAGAACATTCTAACTCTAAAGTGCAAGTCATTTTGGTAAATTAAAGTCAGCTAGAATATCAACACAGATTAAAATACTTAATGATCTGACACCTGATCGGACTACATTAGTGAAATTTGCTCTGATATTTTTACATCACAAGGACTCTAAGTAAATTATATCCTAGGTGTCTGACTGATGGGTCAAATTGATTACCCTCCTCCTTTGGTGCCGAATATGTCAGCTTGGTTTGTGCATCGTAAGTTATAAGCAAGCCACCTGATTATTGGCAGGGTCCCCCAGTTTATTGAAAGTCAGCACTGCCTTTTCCCAGGCTCTGGGGAACTTGAGAGAAATACACCTAAATTGACGAGTTAAGGAAGTAGTGGCAGCTGAAAACATTTATTCTACCACCATCAACACTAACCATCATGGGGCTAGTCTGGCTGAGGAATGGCAAATACATATATTTTGTACCGTTGTTCAACAATGATAACTCAACACAGCACTTTTTCTGCTGACCCAGAAACAGCCTGAGAATCCTAAACACAATGCTCAGGGCAGCCACTACTAATAAATCAGAGCCGGCATGCAATTTAGAAATTATTTACCATCCTTGCTCCATCACTTATTTTTGAATTTCAGTCTTCCACGAATACCGTGAAATAGCAATGACTGACGGGATCAAAGACTGTTCTTCGAGAAATCACAAAATGGGAGCCCTCAGCCAGAACCCAGGCTGCAGACAGAGGATTTTGTGCTTAATTCGACAGTGATTTTGTTTTTTTGAATTACTAGTTGTCAATACTGAAACATCAGGAAACTTCATACGAAGACATGGATTTCTGTCTTTTCTTTAAAAATCAGATTTGGCAACACTGGACTTTTACTGCCATGTTGCAACAGCTGGCTGGATCTGGGAATTGGCCATCCTGTAAAGATATGCAAGCTCACAAGTCCACTGTGGGTCCCACTCACCCAAGTTGGCTCATTTACAGATGGACTTTGAATGTACATCTCCTCCCCTTCCACTGTCACTCTAATCCCCCTGGGCCATTCGTCTGTTTGATCTCAAAGAATTTTCAGGCTCAGAAGTACACAGGGCAGGATCTGTAGGCCCCCTTTGTGGTGCTCAGGCAGCTTCAGAGGTGAGGAATGAGAGTAGAACTCCTGTAAGTTATCTCCTTTCCCTGTGGTTCAGGCTGTCAAAGTAGGGCAGGGATTTCTCAGCCAGAACTCAAGAGTCCAGAAGGCCAAGATCCCCTCGGGTGCCGAATGATTTCATTTTAGTGAGATTGGCATGGGGTCTGCAGCCTTGCAGCTGTCAATGAGATGTCACCTCTAAGCAATTAGGGACACAGCAGGGGGCGCGTGGGTAAGAAAAACCAAAATAGACACAAAAAAAGTGTTTTATTGTAGTCTACATATTTAGAAAAAACAGATATGAAATGGCTGCTCTTAGAATAAGCTGGCCTAAACTGCAGGAAAATTGAAGGAAGCTTTTAAAACCGTCTGTGTGCTAAGCAGTTCTTAAGACAGCTCAGCGATCTCACATGCAATAAGGGTCAAGAAAGCGAGAAATCTTATACTTTAATCTTATATAGTATTGTTCTTGATTTGAGGAAATATTAGTCATGGGAGAACTAAGTGTCTAGCTTTCGGGTTCTTATCTTTGGCCTCCTGGCCGTTTGTCTCACACTCCAGGTGTGCTCAGCCTCGAGGCCTTTGCTTGTAACTCTTCTTCATCTTGAGGGCTTTGCATGTTGCCTCAGAGCACAAACCACCCCGACCTCCCCATCGTTTTCCTCCTTAATTGTACTTTCTGGTACTCATTTTGTTTGAGGTGGGTGTTCCTTCCACTGGCTGGATGGATGAGGGGTGTTTTTGTCTTCGTTGTTCTCTGATGTATCCCAGACACAGGCAGGTACATAGTAAGCACTCAACAAATATTTGTTGAATGGGGTGAAAACTACTCAGGTGCATTAATGCACAGCACCAGGTCTCACAGACTCCGAGGAGAAGTTGTATCAGGTTTCTCAGAATCCATAAGTTTTGAAAAAACCTGGAGCAGGGATGACAGAGTGTAATCTCCCAATCTCTCAAATTTCATTATTTGAAAACTGCAAGAAGTTTTATTAGGTGGGAGATAGAAACTCCAATATAGCCTCCAGGCAAACTGTTTCTTTATTATGGAGATAGACACCTATAAATTATGCAAATGTAAAGAAAAGACCTCTTGAAATAGAGATGTGGGTCAAAGGAGATTAAATTGCTTTGGGGAGGAGAATGTGAAAGGCACAAAGGTCCAAGGGGTAGTTGCCCCTTTCTTTGCTTAAGGGAGAAAGAGGCAGCAGATCCTTTTGTGAAAGACAAAACAAACGTTATAAAACAAATCAAAACATGGGAGTGGCCCATTTTAACCTCAGGAATGGAACGGGGTCTGTATTTTATAGTCACTCCAACTGTTCTCTATAGTTTTAATGGAGAGGGAAAGCCAGTCGGTGACATTTTAACCTGCCTGCTTACGTGCCCAGTAGCTGGGAGTTGAAGCTGTGCAGTCGGTGAGGATAACGGCTGAAGTCTAACTTGTTCAGGAACATATTTAACTTCGGTAACTGCAGCTCCCAGCATCAAGGCAAGGGCGGCAGCTGTACTGCACTCTAGCTAAGAAAAGTTGCTAGGTTGAAAATGATTGCCTTTAATTTATTTGGAGATCATACTTGGAGAGACCTACGAACATAAATTATTTTATATTACAGGTCATTATCATTTAGTGTTCAAACCTTAAGCACCAGGCAAAGCCTGTTGGAGGACTGAGAAATACTTTTAAAATGACGTATCCATCTATTTTAATACACTGTGCAGTGATCATCCTAAGAGGTTAACAAGAAAAAAATCAAGCATGACTATAAAAAGAAATTACTATATTTGATGGTACAAGTCTATGACATTCTGGAAAGATAGTACAGTGGAGGAAATAACATCATAGCCTTAGGTCATCCCTGATTTCCATATATAATTTAAACAATGTTTCAGCTAAAAAGGGAAAATAAGAGAATCCAATAATTTAAGTTCCAGAAACAATGAGGCATGTTCAGAACTCTATGCCCAGTGAGCAAGTATCACCAAAGGGGAACAGGGGTTCAACAGTCTGGACCTGAGATAATTACTGAAGACTATCCTGTGTGTGTAAATGAGCTGATACTCACTATTCTTGAGAAGTAATAAAAGAGAAAACAAGAATTGCAGAAAACTAATGTCGATGAAAATAATCCATAACCAATCTATAAATGAAAATTTGGGTGAGTTTATTCTGAGCTTAAATCTGAGGATTATAACCCGGGGCCTTTCTTCCCAAAGGAAGAAAGGGCACCAAAGAAGTGGGGTGCACAGAGTGGTTATATACCCCCAGCGAGGATGTTTCACATAGGATTGAAATGTCCCTTTTACAATAGTCGCGAGACTGCTCTGTCGGCACAACGATTGATGGAAACAGCGGGTAGGTCTTCTGTCTCAGTGAACACAGCAGGGTGGCAGTCTGTTGTCTCCAGCTTAGTCATCACAGGTGAGCTGGGTGGTCAAAGATGGGTGCAGCAATCAGTTCCTAGCCTAAGGAAAGATGCTTATCCCTAAGGAAATGCCAATGTGGGGGGAAGTTGCACCTTTATCTCAAGGGCCTTTGTTCTGGCCATAGGAAGGGTCTAAGCAGATATACAATGCGTGCTCAACAGCCACAGTCAGGCCCTTTTGGAAAAAACAAAGTCAGGCCGATTTAGGTTTATACCAAATGGCTTCCTCGTATACTCCAATATATCCTATTGCTTGCCATTTTTATTTGTCACTAATTAGCTAGGACAATGAAAGACAAGTTCTAAACCAGTTAATACTAGAGATGAACTAAACATATTTCTGGAGGTTGTGAGGAGCAGTTATAAAGCCACTAAGAAAAGCTAACCAGAACATGATCCATCATGGTTAAAACATATAAACGAATTACAACACAAGAGAAAATGATGGGCCTAGAAAATAAGGAAATTTAGTTTACAAATGTTATAGGTAGCCAAGGAAATTCACAATTTCAAGGATGTAGAAAGTCTCATTTAAGGAATAACTGGACTTTTTTTCTTGAACTGGAAACTTGAACCCATCAACAGAGTATCTGGACCTCTTGAAAATATCATCAGAGACCATAAAAATGTGTTTGGCCATATTTACTGAAATACAATAAAGTAATATTAAATGAAGACTAAAAGAAACTTAAAATGTGGGTCATATAACTGATAAAAGCTTATTACTTAAAAAATATCTTTCCTCCAATTTTATATGTTAAGTTATGAATACTCAGAGTCCATGTGAGAAATTGCCAAGAAGGGAAAGAAATTTTAGAATCTTAATTTCACAAAAAGTAATGGCATGCTCCCTTTTTGTGTGTGGGAAGACGCAGAAACCCAAAATGGGAGGAGAAGGAAAGGTTAGCAGAGAAGATTTTTCAAAATATTCATGAAGCATCATTTCCTGCGGTTTCAAAATCATTGTGTGCACTGAGAGAAAATTTTGAAGAAAATGGGCTGTGCTTGTGAATAGTGTGCAGCCAGAAAAAAAAAAAAAACACAGGAAGAATATCTAGTTTTGACACAAGAGAAAACAAGCAATAAATGATCATTAAAACTAGACACTTTGCCAACTATTAATATGCAAATTAAGAGTTTTAAGATATAATTAAATTGGCAGAACAAATCAAATAAATTTCATCATTTTAAAAGCATATGTGTGTGTAGATTAATGATAATCAGAAGATAGAAAAACATGAAAATGTAATTTAATTACGTACAGGTTTGTAATTCATACATGTGTATATATATTCGTATGTGTATATGTGTATATATGTATATATAGAGAGAGAGTTTCTGATTAGAAAAATAAGTAAACAACAACCCTTTAACAACATTTTTAGTTCTACTCTAGTAATATTTATTTTTCCTTGGTGCTTTTCTATTCCTTTCTTTATGTATCAGGTATAATCCTGAAAGTGATACTACAGAAAAAGAGGACACAGAATAGGGATGAAAATATCACAGAGCATGAAAATAACACCGGGGACTGTTTGGGCTGTGGCCACGCTGGCTGGACTTCAGAATAGGTTTCCCTGAGGCAAATGTCTCTAAAATGCTCCAGGAAGAACTCTCGAGATGGTTTAAAATCATACCCTTGAAATTCACCCTAATGATGAATTTGATCTTTTCTAAGAGAACATGCTTGTGAAGGGATTT
Organism: Equus asinus; assembly: GCF_041296235.1. Classification (NCBI taxonomy): domain Eukaryota; kingdom Metazoa; phylum Chordata; class Mammalia; order Perissodactyla; family Equidae; genus Equus; species Equus asinus. The sequence goes on along the minus strand of NC_091800.1, from coordinate 16,101,981 downwards.
TATAGGTGGTAGCAGATGTTAAAACTTTTTAGTGATAAAGCACTAATCCAAATTTTAGCTTTTGGTGAATTCTTAAATGGTGGCAAATTTGGATAGAGGAGAATTGGAAAATAAAATGAATCTAATAGGTTCATTTACTATACTGAATCTCGTAGAAAGAACCTAATAAATGGAAGAGAGAAGAGCCATTTGGAAGAATTCCTACTCACTGCTCTGACTGTATCTACTGAAAGCTTCCAGATTTGAGTTCATCTAAGACTTTATGAATTTAATCCTTGCAAAAGGTCTCCCATAATTTTAGAGTTTGATTAAGACAATTAGCTACTTGTTTTGATTAACTCTTCATTGCAAAAAATGTTTATCATCCTTTGTGTATTTATTTCTGTGTCAGTTACACAGGATACAGCAAAAGTACTATTTTTTAGAAATAAGAAGAAATAATAGGTCATATTACAATAGGAAAAATAGAAAATGTGTTCTTAAGGTGATGATAGATATGGTGTTATTAAAAAAATAAAATGAATAAAATTTCTAAACAAAACAAAGATTAACAATGATCCTAAAAATGCATCTCCTATACTTTTATACACCTTTGATTCTGTTCTATATCTTTCTTTGAACTTGGACTGAGGATGCTCCATAGGTAGAAGAGATAATTTTGGAATGAAAATAAGGCCAGTTAAGACTTTCTGCAAATATCCTGGGATAGAAGAAGCTGAAGGGGAAAAGTAAGTTACCCAAGAACTACAAAGTATGCTTATCTTGCTGAGGAAAAGATTTATAGTTGCAGACTACATTTTTGAATTTAAAAGAGCTAACCAAACCTTAGTGAAAATATAGAAATATTGGTCCAAAGAGATTTAGAAGGAAATCTTGAGTTACAAAAAACACAGAGAAGATTCATAAAGAAAGACATGTAGTAATAAGTCATAGGATGAAATGTGCCTCTCCTGTTAACCCATACGCTTAATCAAGTCGCTTGGGAATTTCACGAAATATGCAAATTATACTGGAATTTGAAAAGTTAAAGTAGAAATAATTTATATGAAAGAAAGCAATTGTGAACTGTGGTATGATTTGAGGAATGGTAGAGCTGTGAGTCTGTTTTTGTGCCAGAAATAGCTTCAAATCCAGTTTTATAGTTTTCATTGGTGGTGTTTTGGGCAGAGTAACCAGTGCTCTTCTCACAGAGCAGGGAGCTTGTGCTGAAATCTGGAGTCCTCAGCTCTTTGTCATTAGCTGAGCCATATGAGTCTGGCATTTGTGAATTTTAATTTTAAACCTATAAATGAAGCAGTAGGGCTAGACAATATCTAAGATTCTTCTTGGGTGTGATTCTATGTGTCCTGCTTTAGTTTGTTTGACCAAACTTAAATAAACACGTCTATTTCTAAGTTTAGTTTAAGGAGAACTGACAGACCTGCTGGGTTTTGTTCATGAAACCGATAAAAAGACCCTCAAAAAGAAGGCTTGTTGTATTGTCTTCCAGAGTCAATAAAGGTTCAAGTGTTTTCTTCTTTTAAATCAAGGCCAGGGTTGATATTATAATCACAGAGATAAATTATGGGTACTCTGCATGGCACAGTACTTAACATAACCATTTAGATTGTTCAGTTACAAACTTATTCACCCCCAGCTGGTCAAACCTCTCTCTAAGTCGTTAAGCACATTTAGTCTTTTCTGGTGGGGCTCCAAGGTTCACTCTCCTGGTATTTAAAAATCAAAACTGTACACTTTGCAGCCACCTGGTCATAATTGAATTCTTTTGTAGATCCTAAAACCAAAGTACATACTTTTTTTTTTTTATCACTTAGATCTTTTAAGCTGGGTCAAGTTTCATAAGAAGCTCCTTTCAGTTAGTCTTGACTCTTGAAGTTCCATCAAACTGCTCTATTCTGGTTGGCTTACTGTAGTTCCTAAATTTGTGTTGGTTTATTTTTGCTTGTCTTAAAACTACTCCCACTGATTTTTTCTCCCACACACACACACACACACACACACACACAAAGGAAGTCTGTTAACTTCCTTGTCTTCTCCCAACAACTTCAAAATCTTTCTGTTCTGGTCATCTCCTCCTCTACCCCCAATGGCCAGATTTGGTCATCATGAAAGGATGAAGAAGGCAATTGAAATACAAATAGAACATAGGGTTTAGATCATGACAAAAGTTAAACTAGAAATTCGACTCTGATCTTAATGGTAGAAAAAATTATATGCTTATCAGTGTACAGAAGGAAGAAACATATTAGATCTTTAGGGAAACAAACTTTTCTGGCATTAAGTTCTGAGTGAAATTTTTTGAGAGTGACATCACACTGAAAAATTGCCTCCAAGGAAAAAACATTTTTAGGCCTATTATTCCCTCAATATAAGTTAAGGACATAGAGCTCAACTGGAAATCAGTGAAAGAATTTCTGGGAAGCAAGACAAATACAAGCATATGAAGTTTTCTGTGATCTGATCTGGCCTAATCTCCAGAGAAGTAGAAAGGCTATTCTTCAGGCAGACTTCTGTAATCATTTCTCCTTCTGGATCATTTCTCAGAGTTTTGATACAAATTGAGCAGCAAACTGTTTGAGGTTATTCAGATCTATACTTGCGATTCCCAAATATTATGAAGAGGACACAACACTTCTTAAAACTCCCACCTTTACCTCTGTGGGGGGCTGGCATTGGCCACCCCAAGATTTGTCTCTTTGGCATGAGGATTATTTGGGGCTGGTTACTTTTAATAAACTGGGACAGGCAAGGAGGCTCTGAGGAGTGGAACTTGCTTGCCCTTTGTTAGGAGACATTTACATTGTAAAGGAAATCTCCATCTGTAAAGGTGTCTTCCTCTCTGTACTGGAAGAAGGGGGGATGACTTTATCTCTAGAAACTCTTAATCAATGGGGAAGGCAAGGACTTAAATCTGCATTTGTTTATTGTACTTGTCTGGTAACCTCCTGTAACTGACTCCCCCCACCCCCAACATCCTCCTTTGTCTTTAGCTGAATATGATATTTAAGGTGGGGGCTTCAGCCGTTTTGGCAAGTTGCTCAGCTTGCCTGAGCCTCTCCCATGTATATATGTTATAAAACTTTGTTTAATTTTCTCCTGCTATTCTGTCTCATGTGAATTTAATTCTTTCTCCGGCCAGACGAACCCAGAGACGGTAGAGGAAATGACTTCCTCCCCTACAGCTCCCATCTGCTTTCTGCCCTACCACAGATGCTGCCCAACTTATCTGTCCTAAGTCTTCCTGAAAAACTTGTTCTCCAGCCTTAGTCTATGTACCTCTTCTCTGTCTGTCCTTTCTTCTTTTCTCATTCCACACCATCAAATTCCAAATAATGAACCTGGCAAAGGCAGAATTCTCCTTGGAAGGCAAGGAAGGACAAGAGGATGAGGTAGAAAAACAAGATCCTGTTTAGCAAGGAGATTAGTGGCTAAGAGCCATCCTCTGTTATTAATTTTCACTCAGTCATACGTACATTAACTTTGTTAAACTTCATGATAATTCTGTGCAATAGTAATGTTTTCCTGTTTATAAGCAAGAAACTAAGCTTCAGAGAGTTTATGGAATTTACTCAGGGTCTCATAGCTAGCAAATGGTTCAGCTGGAATTGTGAACCTTGGTCTTGTGAGAGCCTGGAGGGCAAGTTTTCTGTGTGTCTGGTTAAGAACAGATCCACGCTCTGTCAAGATTGGATGAGCCAACAGTAATGTTGATATCCTTTTACTAAAATGGGGGCACCTAACTCAGACTCTCACCAATTTCAATGGCTCACCCTCTTACACATGAGTTTGGGTAAGTTTTACATACATATTACACCTAAATGAATGTAAAGACAGCAGAGCAGGGTACAATGATTACACATATACTTGATGGAGAAGATATTAATCACAATCTTAATTTCCCATTCAGGTATATTTACACAAATAGTTATGTTTTCGGTGGTAGCCAAGACCACCCTCAGGTTCAGTGATTTGCTAGAAGGGCTCATGAAACTCATAGCTATGGTTTATTACAGGCCAGGGATACAGATTAATATCAGCAAAGACAAAAGGTTCATAGAGTAGAATCCAGGAGAGACGAGGAATAAACTTCCAGTTGTCCTTTCTCAGTGGAGTCATATGAACAGTGCTTAATTCTCCCAGCAATGATGTGTGATAACATACACAGAGTATTGCCAACCAGGGAAGCTCATTCAAGCCTTGGTGTCCAGGGTTTTGACTTGGGCTTGGTCACATAGGCACGGAGCACTCACGAGATTGACCTTAGTTATTCAGTCTCCAGCCTCTCCAGAGGTCATTCTGGTTCAGGATGGCCCAAGGCCCCCACCATAAATCACATTGTTAGCATCAACTATCTGGCAAGTCCTAAGGCCACAGGTACAAAGACACTCTTATCATGCAGGATATTTCAAGGGTTTAGGGATTATCTCCCAGGACTTAGTCAAGGGCCAGTCATTTCTTTGGAAGGTGCAGGGTTTGAACATCCCAAGCCTGCTAAGTTAACTCTTCACTGCTCAGTTAAAATAAACCTAACAGGTATATGTAGAAACTAGATGAAATAAAATTAGCAACTTAAGATAATGTAGTTTCTTAGAGAAATTTAATCACTTAACATATACCTATTTTAAGGGGCATAAAATTTGATTTTCCAACAGGAAAGTTTCACTCAACACAATAATTGAGAGAAATATAATCTTTCAGAATATTTTATGTTTCAAAGAAAAATCATTCAAAGGCAGAGTACATAGACCAATGGTTTTGAAGATTATGATTCAAGGTTTCTGAGGCCCCACTGGAGATGTGAGTTTGGAAAGGGGAATTGGTGGGCGATTGGGCGGGTCTCTGGACTGCCTACTAGTCCTTCAAACAGAGCAGCTCTGTTTTAAACTATTTTCCTGATTTACTCTGCTGGGTAAAATCTCATCTAAAGAAAAGGTTGCTTGGGTTTAAGAAAGCAAAACAAAACGGAAAGCCAATTGTTACGGGTTTCATTGCGCCTCTCCAAAACATCATATGGAAGTCCAAATGCCCAGTACCCCAGAATGTGAGCTTACTTTGAAATAGTGTGGTTGCAGCTGTAATTAAAGTCAAGATGAGGTCATACTGCAGTGGGCACTATGTCGTGGGCCCTTAATCCAATATGACTGGTGTCCTTATAAAAAGAGGGGAGAGACACACAGGGAGAAGACAGCCCTGCGAGGACCAGCAGAGATTGAATCAGCTGCAAACCAAGGAACGCCAGCCAGCACCAGAAGCTAGAAGAGGCAATGAGGGATCTCCTCAGAAGTTTCTGAGGGAGCATGGCCCCGCTGACACCTTGATTTTGGACTTCTAACCTTCTGTACTACGAGACAATAAATTTTTGTTGTTTTAAGCCACTCAATTTGTGGTACTATGATGTGGCAGCCCTAGAAAACTAATACACTGATTAGTGTAATATCATCAACCAATCAAAAACTGAGACCAAAAGCTTAGACGACTTTCTCAAGACTGAGAGTACCGAAGATGTTAAGAATCTACTATTTAGCTGTTCAAAAAGCATTTTATAATTCCATGTTTTCAATGGATTGCAGTGGTTAGTTAACAACAACAAAATTTCTCTCTATAGATACATCTCTCAAAAAATAGACTTTATCAAATCATCATGTTGTACATCTTAAATACATGCAATTCTTATTTATCAGTTATACATCAATAAAGCTTAGAAAAAAAGGAATAGTTTGGCTGATTAAGTTAGGCTGCTGAAAGCAGTGCAAATTTTTGCAACTGCAAGTAAGGAATGGGTTACACAGCAATTTTGCAGGACTGAGTTAAAAGAAAACAGGTGAGCAGATTCTAAACTCATTGAAGTGCTCATTCATTGCTATTTTCCCTTGGGGAAAAAAGGAACAGGTGTGGGGGTGGAGGTGGTAAACAATGTTTTTAGTAGTTGATTTAAATTTTCAGTAGAATACACAAAGCACATGCAGGAAAAAAAGGTCATAGCCCCGTATTGGATGTTAAAAGCCCTATTTTAGGAATTTATCTAACGTTAAATTTAACCGTTGAATCAATTAGCTATTAGCTATTGCTATATAGCTATCTGTCCCAAACTCAGTGGCTTACTAGAATAACTTATTGTTGCTTATTTCTGCAGGTCAGCTGCAGGGTGGGCTTGGCTAGAGGAGCTCTGCCTCAAGTGTCTTTCACGCTCCTGAGACCAGCAGGACCAGCTTTAGGGCATATTCTTCTTGTGTCAATGAGAGAGGTATAAGAGGGCGAGTAGAAGTGTGAAGTTTCTTAAGGCCTGAGCTAGGGAGTAGCACACAGCTGCTTCCAGCCATGCATCACTGATTGGGCAAAGCAAGTTGGATGTGCATTTGTTTGCTAGGGCTGCTTAACAAAGTACCACAGTTCTGGAGTCTAGAAGTCCAAAATCAACATAAAGGTGTTGGCAGGGTTGATTCCTTCTGAAGGCTGTGAGGGAAGGGTCTGTTCTAGGCCTCTCTTCTTGGCTTGTGGATGGCCATCTCTTTTTTTTTTTTTGAGGAAGATTAGCCCTGAGCTAACTGCTGCCAATCCTCCTCTTTTTGCTGAGGAAGACTGGCTCTGAGCTAACATCCATGCCCATCTTCCTCTACTTCATATGTGGGGCGCCTACCACAGCATGGCATCCCAAGTAGTGCCATATCCGCACGTGGGATCCAAACTGGGGAACTCCTGGCCGCAGAAGTGGAAGGTGTGAACTTAACCGCTGCGCCACTGGGCTGGCCCCTGGACTGCTATCTTGATACTCACATGGTGTCTGCGTATATGCAAGTCTGTCTGCAAATCTCCCTTTTTTATGAAGATACCAACCATATTGGATTAGGGCCTACCCTAATGACCTCATTTTAACTCCATTACTTCTGTAAAGACACTATTTCCAAATAAAGTCACATTCTGAGGTACTTGGGTTAGAACTTCAACACACGATTTTTTTGTAGGGGGGACGGGACACAATTCAACCCATAATCCATGTTCATGCTCAAAGTAAAAGTTTTACAAGTTGTACCCAAAATGAAGACATGGCAAGGGTAATAGGTACAGGAATGGGTGAAGAATGGGTGTCTTAATAGTTTAAACTTTAAATAAGCACAAGGGTTGGCAAACTATGGCCTATGGACCAAACCTGACCTACTCTCTGTTTCTATAAATAAAGTTTTATTGGAATTCAGGCATGTTCTTCTTCTTCTTTTTTTTTTTTTTTTTTTTTTTGATGAGGAAGATTGGCCCTGAGCTAACATCTGTACCAATCTTCCCACATTTTGTATGTGGAATGCCACCTCAGATGGCTTGATGGCTTGGTGAGTGGTGTTGTAGGTCTGCACCTGAGATCTGAACCTGCAGACCTGGAGCCACCAGAGCTGAGTGTGTAGACTCAACCACTACTCCACCAGGCTGGCTCTGGGCACGTTCATCTTTTAATATGTTGTCTCTTTCTGCCTCAGTACTACAACAGCAGAGCTGGGTAGTTGTGACAACAGGCTGTATGGCCTGAAAAGTCTAAAATAATTATTATCTTGTCCTTTACAGAAAAAGTTTGCTGATCCCTGATCTTACCAGAGCAGCAGGGCCTATAGATAAAGACTCGTATATTTTCCTGAATCTAAGTAAGTGTCCTAATGGAACAATGGAAAAACACTGTGTTGGCCGTGGGACGTTTTGTCTTAGGACATCAGTTCAGCCATTAGTTAGTTCTATAACCTTGAGCAAGACCCTTAGATTCACTGTCTGTTTCTCATCTCACAAATCAGGGAATTGGTCATGTTACTTGCCTTGCTTTGATTCTCCTTCATGGTTGCCAGATAGTAAACCTCCAGTGACTAAAAAGTACTGCATCGCACTATTCAAAAAAGAAGTAGCATAGTGCTTGCTTCGGCAGCACATATACTAAAATTGGAACGATACAGAGAAGATTAGCATGGCCCCTGCGCAAGGATGACACGCAAATTCGTGAAGCATTCCATATTTTTTGTACCTCAACATAATAAAGGCCATATATGACAAACCCATAGCCAACATCATACTCAATGGACAAAAACTGAAAGCCATCCCTCTGAGAACAGGAACAAGACAAGGGTGCCCACTTTCACCACGCCTATTCAACATAGTACTGGAGGTGTAGGCCAGAGCAATTCGGCAGGAAAAAGAAATAAAAGGAATCCAAATAGGTAACGAAGAAGTAAAACTCTCGCTGTTTGCAGACGACATGATCTTATATATAGAAAACCCCAAAGAATCCATAGAAAAACTATTAGAAATAATCAACAACTACAGCAAAGTAGCAGGGTATAAAATCAACATACATAAATCAGTAGCATTTCTATACACTAACAATGGACTAACAGAAAAAGAACTCAAGAACTCAATCCCATTCACAATCGCAATGAAAAGAATAAAATACCTTGGGATAAACTTAACCAAGGAAGTAAAGGATCTATACAATGAAAACTACAAGACTTTCTTGAAAGAAATTGATGATGACATAAAGAGATGGAAAGACATTCCATGCACATGGATTGGAAGAATAAACATAGTTAAAATGTCCATACTACCCAAAGCAATCTACAGATTCAATACTATCCCAATCAGAATCCCAAGAACATTTTTCACAGAAATTGAACAAAGAATCCTAAAATTCACATGGGGCAACAAAAGACCGCGAATTGCTAAAGCAATCCTGAGCAAGAAAAACAAAGCTGGAGGAATCACAATCCCCGATTTCAAAACATACTACAAAGCTACAGTGATCAAAACAGCATGGTACTGGTACAAAAACAGGTCCACAGATCAATGGAACAGAATTGAAAGCCCAGAGATAAAACCACACATCTATGGACAGCTAATCTTCGACAAAGGAGCAGAGGGCCTACAATGGAGAAAAGAAAGTCTCGTCAACAAATGGTGCTGGGAAAACTGGACAGCCACATGCAAAAGGTTGAAAATTGACCATTCTTTTTCACCACACACCAAAATAAACTCAAAATGGATCAAAGACCTAAAGATTAGGCCTGAGACAATAAGTCTTCTAGAAGAGAATATAGGCAGTACACTCTTTGACATCAGTTTCAAAAGAATCTTTTCAGACACTATAACTCCGCAGTTGAGGGTAACAATGGAAAGAATAAACAAATGGGACTTCATCAGACTAAAGAGCTTCTTCAAGGCAAGGGAAAACAGGATTGAAACAAAAACACAGCTCACTATTTGGGAAAAAATATTTACAAGCCACTTATCCAACAAAGGGTTAATCTCCATAATATACAAAGAACTCACACGGCTTAACAACAAAAAAACAACCTGATCAAAAAATGGGCAGAGGACATGAACAGACATTTCTCAAAAGAAGATATAAATATGGCCAATAGACATGTGAAAAGACGTTCATCATCACTAATCATCAGGGAAATGCAAATCAAAACTACACTAAGATATCACCTTACACCCGTTAGATTGGCAAAAACATCCAAAACCAAGAGCGACAAATGTTGGAGAGGTTGTGGAGAAAAAGGAACCCTCGTACACTGTTGGTGGGAATGCAAACTGGTACAGCCACTATGGAAAACAGTATGGAGATTTCTCAAAAAGTTAAAAATAGAAATACCCTATGACCCAGCCAACCCTTTACTGGGTATCTATCCTAAGAACTTGAAATCAGAAATCCCAAGAGTCCCTTGCACCCCTATGTTCATCGCAGCATTATTTACAATAGCCAAGACGTGGAACCAACCTAAATGCCCAGAAACTGATGATTGGATAAAGAAGATATGGTATATATACACAATGGAATACTACTCAGCCATAAAAAAAGACAAAATTGGCCCATTCGCAGCAACATGGATGGACCTCGAGGGTATTATGTTAAGCGAAATAAGCCAGTCAGAGAAAGACGAACTCTACATGACTCCACTCATAGGTGGAAGTTAACATATTGACAAGGAGATCTGATCGGTGGTTACCAGGGAAAAGGGGGGGTGGGAGGAGGGCACAAAGGGGGAAGTGGTGTACCCACAACATGACTAGCAAAAATGTACAACTGAAATCTCACAAGGTTGTAATCTATCATAACATTAATAAAAAAAAATAAAAAAAATAAAAAAAAGAAGTAGCATAATTGTAGAAAAATATCATTTTCACCCATGGGCCTTGATCTATTATTTAAATGAAATAAAAGTTATTATTTTTTTCTTAATTGGCAATCCTACTTAGCATGGAATGAAATGATCTTTAAGGTTCCTTCTTCTTTTTAATCTTAGGATTCTACAAAGTCAAATATGAAAGGCAGATGAATACGTAAGATGTAGCATTCTTAGACAGAAATCAGCTTCATTGTGAGAGAACTGTATTAGACCCACTCATCCATTTTGGCCACTCTGGGCATGAGAATCTCAAGATGGTGCAGGAGAGGCCGTCTGGTCCTGCTATCTACATGTAATAAGTGGAAGGGCTTAACTCAGGATTTTATGAAAAAACAAAAGAATGTGCAAAATAAAACTACAGCTCCAGCATGAGTGGCAGATTGAAAAGCATGCTCCCAGTATTTTGTAGAGCCTCCCACCAGGATGTAGGGTCTCTTCCTACCCTTTGAATCTTGCTTTGACCTATAGAATGTGGGTGACATGATGTTGTGTAAGTTCTAGACCTCAGGCCTCAAAGGCCTTGCAGCGTTGGTCTTTGCTCTCTTGGGATGTTTCCTAAGACCTCCATGTAAGGAAACTGGTCTGGTATACTGGAGGGTGAGAGGCCATGTGGAGGAGAACCAAGGCTGCCGAGGTGATAGCCAGTGCCAACTACCAGTCGTGAGAATGTGGCTAAGGAAAAAGTTCAGGTCCAATCTGGATCACCTTTTGTGTGCCCCACATTTCTCTAGTCCCATTCCAGCTGCCCCCAAATCTCTGCTTCAGGCTTTATTTTATATAAGTCATAGAACAAATTTTACTGTTTCCTTTTTTATAAGCTCCAGTGACAGTCTTTAATTACCGTATTTTTATCAATTGATTTCTATGGGAATCTTTGCTTTTTTCCAAATACGCGACGTGAGATGTTGACTACCTGCTTTGGATAATCTGTGGCGTGCTGTAGTTCTCTGCATCTCTAACATGAATGTGTGGTTCTATGTTCCCACTGCAAGATCTGCACACTCTTCAGTGTGGTCTTGGGAAGGGCTTCTATACTCTGGGAGAGAAGAATAGTTTCCTGCTTGTTGTCTGAGCTAGAAATACATCTATTGTGCTAAGAACATCACATAGATTTCATATTGTCTGCTAACTCTGATTTGTGGTGACTGCCTGGAGCAATATTAAGAATTATTGTGAGGCCACATCCAAGCTCAGTTAAAACTGACTGGCAATGTCTTTCCTTGGAGAGGAAAGGGCCCATATATCCAAGTATTTCCTACCATTTCTGTGAAAACAATTAAACACCTCCTCTCTTCTGGTTGTAGTAGCACCAGCGAATTTCTGTTTAATCATTTCGTACCCAGTAAGCATAGTTTATAGAGTTACATTAGCTAGCCTAGAGAAAGTTTAATGAAGTTCAATAATTATCGACATCATTTGACATGGTAATCTCATCAAAAGTGCAGAGGTTATTATTTGGTCATTTTATTTATGTAACTTCTTTAATAATCATGTATAATAGCTACTCAGTTTTGTAATCCATGGCAATGTTTTGGCAATGAATAAGATTTTTAAACTATAGAATTGAATTGAGAGGCGATATACCTCAGGGGTTGGCAAAGTATGGTCAGTGCAACCTGTCACCTGTTTCTGTAAATAAAGTTTTGTTGGAACCCAGCCAGGCCCATATGTTTCACGTTGTCTCTGGCTGCTTTGCACTACAATTACAGGATCAAGCCAATGTGATGGAGACCAGCAGAGCTGAGTACTTGTGACAGAGACCTTATGGCCTGCAAAGCCTGAGATATTTACTAACTGACCTATGGCAGAAAAAGTCTGCTGACCCCTGATGGATTGAAATGGTTAAGGATCCAATGCTTATTGACCACTCTCCATGTTCAGGCAACTGTGATGGACTTAGAGATCCCTTCGAAGGTCTCTTTCCTATCTAAAAAGAGGCTTTATCAGAATCAGTGGTTTTTAATCTTGTCTTCCATTAAAATAAACAGGGTAGAGTTGTTAAAATTACTAACATTGGGACATGACCTATGTGGGATGTGGATATTGCATGTTTTTGAAAACTACTCGGCAGAACCTAACGTGCAGCAAGGTTAGGGAGCATTGATCAGGGTTTTTATTTTACACTTCAGCTATTTGCTCTCCTAGAAGTTAGATGGTGTAACTATCCAGTTTGACTTATAGTGACTCAAATATGATAGAAAGTAAATCTGAAGTAGCATAACAAAATGAAAAATAAAAAATTTAAAGGAATGTTGGGTGTTAATTCAGACTAGATGAACCCTCTTAAAGGCCCAAGCCAATAGAATTCTTGCTGGTCCAAGTTTCTTGAGGTAAAGTATCATTGCTTCCTGCAAATCTCCAGATTTAAAACCATTTGTCAGGCTAACAAAAAAGTCACTTAAATCTATTTTTTTAGTGTCTTACTTGCTTAACACTCTTGAATCATCTACTTCAGAAAATAAAACCCATAGCTATATTCTATCCTCCTGTTAGAAGTTTTGTTCACATTGCAATACTTAGTATTTGGGAAATTGGGTAAAATGCAAGAAAAATCACTTTTTTCTAGTTCAACATGTGGCAAATTATAATGGATAGACCAGAAGCTGTGGATCAGGAAGCTCTCTCAGAGCTCTGGTTTTAAGTGTCACAAGGATACATACTCTCATTGTCCTGTTGGGTGCACCTTGACTTTTTATGGATTTCTATAATAGTTTTAGTAAGTCATATGCCAAAATTTTCCATGGACATCTGAAAGTGGGACTTATGTGAATTATTGGAATTACACATAAGCATGTTATTTATAGATGGAGAAACTCACAATTTAGGTTGTTTATCCCAGAGATATATCTTGAGAACTTCCTAGGCAGATTAGTGTACCACCAGCAAAAATCATACATTTATAATTTAATATTTTACCAGCCCAACAGCTAGTTCGAGCATATGCAGAGATGAAAATTTCCATCCATTTTGCCAAAAATCACACTTTCATCAGTCTACAAAATCTGTCTTGGCCCCACCCCTCCTTTTTGATGCCAATACTTTTCCTTCATTACTATCTTCTCTAAGCCTGAAATTTCCTCTCCCATCAAACTAGGAAAGCTTGGAAATCTCTCTGTTCGAGATTCTGTTATAGGTCCTTATGAAAATGCAGTTCAGACAGAGAGACTGTAAGACTATTAGGATGAGAAGAATCCATTATATTTTTAAACATTATTCTTTTATATTCTCTTTATAGTCTTCTGCTCTTATTTTCTATAGAATTGGCAGTGCCACCATGAAAGCCATTCTGCTCATCATGGTCCATGAATATCTGTTTTCTACTGAGGCTAGTTTTTCTTTAAATGACGCATAATGCTTTTTCCTTTGTAGAATACTTCAAAGTCCCGGGTCTGCTTCCCTGAATTGTCCCTATCTTGGATCAGGACCCCAGACAGTACCAGAAGGAGCATTCTCCACAGTGAGAGATATGTATATATTTTCTGACATACTCTTATTCCCATTTTTAGAGAGGAGGTTTTAAGAAGTGCAATGCAAAGAAGTATGGTAGTATACACATGAAAGAAACTAATATTTATTTTGTATCTAATATATGCAAGGCATTGATAATCACTTCACATATGTTGTTTAATCGTTGTAAGAAACCATCATGTAGGAAACCGAATGGGTATTATTTCCATTTTTACTGATAAGGAATAGGTGAATTTCTCAAGGTCACATAGCTAATAAACAATCTGTTTTTTATAGTCCTATACAGCTAACAAGTGGTCAATTAACGTTAATTATAAATCAGAGGATTCTAAATTAATGAGCTTTTGCTCATTAAATTTGGAAATCACTTTTAGTTTTCACATGTATGTCTCAGAATACTTCATAGGCATTTACGGAGGGTTAACTTCCACCTCCAGATGAGGAATATAAGAACTTTCCCCAAATATCTGCACACACACAGTAGCTTCCCACTACTTCCTAAGAGTAAGTTAGGTCTCTTTATGATGTCAACCCTCTGAAGCTAAGCTCTTTTTCTTTAGCTGAAGGGTGCAACTTTGAAAATTACTGCAGTTTGATGTCTTACAACTTATTGCAGTTCTCTGCAAGTTCAGACATTTTCTGCAGTGAACAGAGAGTACAAATGTAGCTGAGTGTTAATTAAATAGAACATCTTGAGTGTAAACATTAAAAATTGATCACCTTCTGTGAGTAATTTAATTTGTGAGCATTAACATATTCTAAGCTGATATCTTGAATTTTACTAGAACATCTCTTGGTGCATAATTAAGGGGAAGAAGGAAGAACCCTGAATATGAATATATTTAAATTTTGCTTTTCTTAGTCACTGTGGGTGTGCAAACTCTAAGGCCAGAGAGGCAACTACTTCAGCATCGCTGTAAGAGCAGCAGCCGCCGCCGCATCCTGGGCCCCCCCGCTGTTGGGTTCACACCAGCAGTCCCGCACCACGGTAATCGTTTTTGGCAAAGTGGTAGACCTGTGGAGTGGCTCTGGCAGCTTTCCTTTCCTTTTGGGTTATACTAAATCATTAATGAATGCATTTATTTATTGAATTTTCAGCTTGTTCAGTAAGGTGTAGCAGAGTGTGCATATGAGAGAATGGAAAAAAAGAATAAATTAAATTTCATTGCCAAAGTCAGTCAACTATCTCTGTGAGCTTAATTAAGATAATAATTTTTTTTCCCCTTAGTTCCTGTTTTCAATGTCATGATCCTGATACTACATTTTGAAAATGTTACTAAATAGAATTAGTGCTGTCTAAAATGTGAGGTCGGTGACATTTCTCGTGGGTGTCTGTTTAGGTCCTTTATGTCTGTTTAGGTCCTTTAACACTACCTTCCTTTTATTTAGACCCGTTCCTATGCCCAGGAGTGTAGTGACCCAGGGCATTTCTGATGCTTTCTGACTCAAAGATCCAGGTAGTCATCTGGAACTTTCTTCCTGACTCTCTTCCACTCTTCTACCAAAACACGTTGATTCTCTGTTCCATTCCTTTAGACTTTCACTCTAAAAGGAACTCGAATTTGTTCATCTATGGCCAGGTGTTAGCGGTTGACAATGACATTTCAAGGAGATACAAAGGTCCCTGCTCTTAGTATTAAGTGATTACAATTTTGAGAGATGGGAAATCTTCAAAATCATATTGCATAGACAGTTATTCAGACTGCATACAGAATTGAGTCTGCTGTGTCGGTATATGAGTTCATGCTTAATCTTTGTGTATGAGATGGAAATAAGTTCAGAAAAATTCTTGAATAGATTTTTCTTATAATAACCAAAAAAAGCTTTCAGCATGGGCTTGAAAACTAATTTTTAGATATTTTGCTTTTGCTTCATATACTAAACAGGGTAAGATTTTAATGAAAAATTGTGGTTCACAAACACAGATATGAAGATTTAATAAACGATCTGAGCCTATATTGTTTGTCACAAATGGCAATATTTATATTTGAAAATAAAGCTTAATTAATAGCTCATCAAAGTAAAAGTGTATTGAGCGGCGATGGCCTCTGGCTTATTTTAGCGGGTGACTTAGTGAAGGGTTGGCAATTGTATAACTGTTGGTATCATTCTTCAAAGACTGACGTAAAAATAACAAGATAGTATCCAAACGGAATGCTAAGGAACTAAAAATATGATGGAGTTTGAAAGAGAGAGTTTAGTTTTATTTGGCTGTCAAGAAAATAAAGAGCAGTGATTTCTTTTAACATAAATTTAATCATCAGTGAAATTTTAAAGTAAATAGTATTTTAAACGCTCCAATCCAAATTTAATACTTCTTTGGAAAGCTTTAGGGTAATGGAGCAAAAAATTATTTCTGTCCCCCAAATCCTACTGCTTTAGGGACCAATCTCATAGCAGTACAGGGAAGTTTTCATTAAAAATGAAATAGTTGCTGTTTTCTATGTTTTGTTTTTAGCTTAGGACTCCCGTATATTTAAGAGAAGAATGAATCTGGATAAAAATGATCTGTCTATCTATCATCTGATGAATACCTATGTGTGATTATTGCGGTAACTATTTCCAAATATTTTTGCCAAGTTTCAAAAAAAATATGCACTTATACACTGCATTAAAAAAAAAACTTGGCATGATTCAAAGTTCTTGAAAAATCTGATTATACTATTAACTTACAAAAAAATTGCATATGAAAATTAAACTCTAGCTGGGTAATAAAATTTGTTATGATTTTAATTCCCCCAAAAAGATAATTAAATAGATTCATAGTTTTCCAGCGGGCATTTTCCAGTTGGCGCTCCAAGGGACTAGGGCTGGAGCTGGGGGCTGATAGTGGCTCTGGCACAGGGGGACTGGATTCAGGGGGAGTAGGAATCAGAGATGTGGATCGGTGCCAGAACGACATTCCAAGTACCAAATCAGTCACTTTGTAGATAATCAACCTCAGTACACCACTGCAAAATGGGCATAATAATACCTACTTCACAGAAATGGCAGGAGGGCCATAGGAAATTGTGTGAGGAACTGTCACGGAACGTGTTATACGAATGAGTTATTACAGCCTGGGAAAGAAGAGGGGAAAGACAGGGCAAGTAAATTTTGTCATTCCCATCCCCCACCCTGCTAAACCATCTTGCATGTGGAACAGAAATTTATTCATAATAGTTATATTAATGAGGATACTTTTAGTTGTAACTGAAAGCAACTCATTTAATTTAAGAAAAAAATGAAATTATTGGCTCATGTACCTAGAAAGCCTTAGAGATGCTTTAAAAATGTCATCAGGAGTCTTCATCTTTTTCAGAATCTCTTGGCTCTGCTATCCTCTGTGATGTCTTCATGCTAGGCAAGCTCTCCCCATGTGGTGGCAAGAATCGTCTCAACAGCTCTAACTTTATAAGCCCTTGTGCTTGAGATCTCAGAAGGACTGAGACTCTCAATTTTATCAGTCCCCACAAAAGGATTCTGAGTCACCCAGGGTGGGTTGTGTGGAACCCCCCCACCAGGAAGAAAAGAGGCAGTTCCTAAAACGACAGCATCCAAAAGGACACTGGGCAAACAAAATGTATCAGAACCAACTAGTACACTGGTTCAAGTGAAAACAGACCTTATTCTTGAAGAGATAAAGAGGAATCTCACTGGTATCAAAGGACAGGAAATGAGATACAACTGGGCCACAAAGGGACTGGAACTGGAAAGTCTGTCCTAAGGCTAGATCAGGTTGGGTTCCCCAGTTTTATGTTCCCGTAGCATCCGGAACTTTCCATAGCATAATATTTGTGACACTTCATCATAATTAGTTACTATTAGTCTTTCTTGTAGGACTTTAAGCCCTATGAAGCCATGAACTTTTATTGTCTCATTTGCTACTGAATCCCCAGCACCTATAGTAATGTAGGGATCCTGGTAGGTCAGCAAATATTTGACTGGACGGATAGATGAAGAGGCTGCTCTTCTCCTCTCTCCTATTCCTTCTTACATCCAACTAGATAATCTGTCATGCTTGAGTGCTTGCTCCATTTATCTGCTTCTCTGTGCTATGCATGGGCCCCTCTGTTCTCTTGAGTTATGCCTGTCGTGGGGTTTGTCCTACTACAGCAATGATTTGGCCCTGATTTTGTATGTTCTTTTGGCTCCAGA
This sequence comes from Equus asinus, assembly GCF_041296235.1. Classification (NCBI taxonomy): domain Eukaryota; kingdom Metazoa; phylum Chordata; class Mammalia; order Perissodactyla; family Equidae; genus Equus; species Equus asinus. Next base: position 16,084,219 of record NC_091800.1, on the reverse strand, counting down.
GTCTCTCAGTTTTCCAATTTCAAATTTAAGAAAGAGGATAAAATTAGGCATGTTTGGGTCAATAGTGGGAAAGAAAAACAATGAAAATGATTATGACATGAGAGCTGTGATAGAGGGAGAAGACGTAAGGAAGCAAATAAGAAGGGAACCTAACCTCAGCTAGGGGACTAGGGAAGCCTTCCTGAGAAAGTGGCCTGAAGGTGGGCATGGGAAGAGGGATTAGGACTTCAAAAAAGGAGAGAATTGGAAGGAAGAGTATTCCCGCAGGGAACATCCCGCAGAGGAACTGTCACGGAAGGTGTTATACGAATGAGTTATTACAGCCTGGGAAAGAGGAGGGGAAAGACAGGGCAAGTAAATTTTGTCATTCCCATCCCCCACCCTGCTAAACCATCTTGCATGTGGAACAGAAATTTATTCATAATAGTTATATTAATGAGGATACTTTTAGTTGTAACTGAAAACAACTCATTTAATTTAAGAAAAAAATGAAATTATTGGCTCCGCAGGGAGCAGGGAACTGTGTACATTTGTACATTTCTGTGCAAAGGCCCAGAACTGTAAGAACTGTAAGAAATACACAGATACACACCAAGTGTATAGTAACCATGGTGTTAGAAGAGTCACTTTCATTTTAAGAAAATGATATCCTATTATATAGACTTTCATCATGCTTTTTCTCATACAACTACACATATTGGAAATCTCTCCAAGTCAAGTAGTAAAGATCTAATTCATTCTTTTAATAATTGCATACTATTCCATGTTATAGACACACTGCAATTTATTCAACTATTCTCAGATGAATGGGTCTTTCTTTGTTTCCGTCTTTTGCCACTAAAACAATGTTGCATAAACAGCATGTTCTTATAAACACAGGAAATGTTTGTTTCCTAGGAATGTTGTTGCTGGGCCTAAGACGTGTATATAAAATTTTAATAGACATACCAATTGTTTTCCCCAAATGCTATAACAATTTCTATTTTTACCAATTTGTTTGAAGGTAACTTTTTTTATAGCATCCCTAACAACAGTAGATATCATCACCATTTTAAATAAATGTTAATTTATTGTTACTTTATTTGTATTTCTCTGACTTCTTTGGAGATTAAACCTCTTTTCACATGCATACTAGTGATTTGAATTTGCCTTTCTGTGAATTATCTGTTCATATCCCTTTCCCATTATGTTTTCATGAATTTCTATGAACTCTTTGTTTAATGAAGATATTAATCTGTCATATATGTATAAGGTACTCCAGAGAAAGAGAACCAACGGCATGTAGATAGATATATAGATACAGATGTAGATATACGGATATATAGATAGATAGAAGAGGAGATTTGTTATAGAAGTTGGCCCACACTATTCTGGATGCAGAGAAGTCCCATGATCTGCTGTCTGCAGGAAAGCCTGGGGTATAATTCAGTCTGAGCCGGATGGCCAGGGCCTCCAGTGTCTGAGAGCAGTGGAAGACGGACATCTCAGCTCAAGAGGAGAGAGAGAGAGAGAGAATTCACCCTTCCTCTGACTTTTTGTTCTCTTCTGGCTCTTAAGAACTGGATGATGCCCGACCGATGCTGGCAAGGGCAGATCTTTACTTAGTCTACTGATTCAAATGCTAATCTCTTCCAGAAACATCTTCACAGACATACCCAGAAATAAGGTTTTATCAGGTGTCTGAGCACCCCTTAACCCAGTCAAGCTGACACATAAAATTAACCTTCACGCTTAGTTAAATATGTTTACGTTTACTTTTAGAGCTTTGGGCTTTCTATTTGCTTTAAAATGTCTTCCAACCCCTGGTTTATACATATAACCTGAATTTCCTTTTATAAAATGGTTATTATGTTATTTTTACATCTAAGTCTTTTATCCATTTAGAATTTTGTTTTAGGATTACGTGAGATAGGGGCTTTAGTTTACTCCTTCCAGATGGATAATCAATGTTGTAACATTATTAAATATTTAAACTACACTTTTTTCACAGAATTAAACTGCTATCTTTATAATAGATGCAATTCTCCTTTATATTGGTATATATTTCAGGTTTTTTTCTTCTGTTCCACTGATTTATTTGTCCATTTCTGTGTCAATACTATGCTGCTTAACTGTAGTGGCTTTATGATACATTTTATATTCCAGTTAGGCAAACCCTCCTCTTCATTACCCTTATAAATAATTTTCTTCACTATTCTTGGACATGAATTCATCCATGTTGACTTTAATATTATATTAAAACTCTTCATCCCTTCAAAAGTCAACATTTCCTGTATATATTAATTTGAAGAGATTCGATAAGAGAGATCCTGTCCAAGGAAATAAAATCACTTAGAACTATGTGTCATTCAATAACATTGCATGGTTTTCTTCATGTAGGTCTTATGTCCTTGTTAAATTTATTTCTCAATATTTTATTTGTTAGTTTTCATCATCAATGTGAATGGAATATTTCTAGTAGTTAGTGCTAAAGGAGGATAAAAGCAATTACCTTTGGTACATTTATTTTGCATTCAGCCACGTTACTAAATTTCTTACTAAATTTTAGTAATGTTTTACTATGGTCTCTTGGGTCCCTTAGGTATACAATAGTGTCATCAGCAAATATAAACCAAGTTTTTAATCTCTTCTGTTCCCATTTATACTGATTATTTAATTTTCTTTGATTTTCTAGAAACTTAAAACAGTGTTGAATAATAATGGTGGTATCAAGTATCTTTATCGGAATTTAATGAAAACGGCTTTATCATTTCATAATTTTGAAATGATATTTTGCAATTAGCTTTGTAAGTAGTTTTTATCATAGCCAAGTAGTTTCCTGTGATTGCTATTTTACTTAGAGTTTTTATTAAGAATAGCTGCTCAATTTAGCAAAGCCTTTTCAGCACCTGTTGATAAAATCATCTGTTTTTTCTCCTTTGTGAGAATATAGAATTATATTACAGGGGAGTTACTCTTTCACTTGTAGCATAACTGTTTTATTCCCCAAATCCTTATTTATGATACATTTTACACATCCCGTGTTATTCTCCATTTAAATTTAAATATGCATGTTGCATGGTATGCTAATAGATATCCTGATTCTGAACAATTCTTGAAATCCCAGAATAAGCTATTTGATCATAGAGAATTATTTTCTTTGGCTACAATGCTGAAGTTGATTTGTTAATATTTTAATAAGAATTTTTGCATCTCAATTCATCTTCTATATTTTTCTGCAGATTTTTATGCCGTGCCATTATATTTTACTCTTTCATCTTACTGTGATAACTAATTTTATTCTGAGGTTTCTTTTTTCCTTCTCCTTATTTTTTCTGACTTGATAACGTTACTATTAGTTCCCTTCTCAGCCCCGCCCCCTACACTGATGTAGAAGTTCTCCTGCATTTTTCCATTCATCTAGTCTTTATCCTTTTCCAAACACTCATAAATGCCTCTTTATGTATTGTTATATGACAGTAAGAAACTATTTCCCCCAATTACCTCAAGACCTTTGCTCCAACCCATCAAGAGACATTTTTAGAATACTTTTACTTTCCTCATTCCAGTGGCCCCCAGATAAATGGGACTTCCAGCAAACTTCTGCCTGACTCTTTTCCTCGCTACCACCCCACATCCTAGGTTTGGTTGAGATATTTTTTTACTTTCCAAACCTTTAGGTTTTCACTTGTAGCATAACTGTTTTATTCCAAGGATCTTTATTTAGGATATATTTTGCACATTCCCAATTATTATGCATTTAAATTTAAACATGCATGTTGCAAGGTTAAATCTTCACTGCTGTTTCCTTTCCTCATCTGTCCTTTTCTTGAGATCTCTCTTCTTGCTAACTTGCTGTCTGGTTGTGGATATATTTCCAGTACTTGTCTCAATGGGAGTCATCGGAAGTCCTGCTTTTGCTGATATCTTTCCTTTTGCGTGGCTGCTAAGTGGTATCTTGGAGGGCTTTAGGATGCTCGGGTTTAGGATGCTTTTCTCTCTGGATCAGTTGGTAGTATTCCATCATTTTCTGGGGTCCTCTGTTGTGTGTAGATGAAAAGCCAAGTCTTTCTGATGTTTTGTTTTTAACTTGTTCTTTCTTTCAGAAAAACTCTTGCAACAGTTTTTCACTTTTTTCTTAAGTTCAGTAATTTTACTTAGATATGCTAAATGTATGTCCTGCTTGGAACTCAGAGAGCCCTTCAAATCTATTTTCTTCCATCAACTCAGGGACATTATTTTTCTTCTATGTGCATAATTACCGCCTCTCCTCAATCTGTAACTTTTTTTCTGGAATTCTTGTCATTCTCATGTTATTTCTCTTAGATCTGTCTACCTAGTCTCGTGTTTTTCCTCATAATTTTTGGTCTGTAATTGTTTTCCAGTGATTTTTTTTCCACTTGGTCTTCCAGGTTACTCATTTGAGTCTCATTTTTTCAAGTTTGAAAATCATAGATTTTTGTTCCCAAATATCTTTTTTGGGGGGAGGGGAGGAAGGTGGTGAAATGGAATTCTCCCCTGTGCTGCTATTTCTGTTGTTACTGTTGTTGGGAGTGTACTACTAGATATAGACTGAGATAGTAGTAGAATTAATAGACGTATTTTGGTTTGGGTTATCTATCTTCTTTTGTAGTTCCATTTTGCTAGAAACCCTCTCTTCTGGATCTTTTAACCAAGCTTCCTCTCCCTGGTTGCTGTCTCATCCTTGGATGGGTGAGTTGTTTATTTGCCCACTCACTGGGTTCAGGTCCTGCTGCTGGCGTACCAGGACTAAACTTGTCTGCTCCCAGGTCTTCTTAGCTTTAATGGAAAACACTTGGTTAGTCTCAGAGGCAAGGAAGATTCAATGTCAGGGAATTAATTGTTCCGATGACATGAAATTCAGCAGAATGAAACTTAAACTAATGTATTCATTTCTGAAAACTCAAGAGTAAGTACCCAATAATTTCCCACTTAACATTATTGTAGATGTGCCGCCGAGACTGCAGTGAGCTTTTATCTGCATATTACAGGCTCCTAAACAAAGCACTGAACTCCAGGGACCTGTTCTAGTCCAGCCTCGACAGCTAACAACCGAGGATGGGCTGTTCCCTAACCTCAGCATGCCCTAGTTTCTTATCTTTAACAAGGGATGATTAGAATCCTTGTCCTACTTCCCTCCCAGGGTTGTTGTGAGACTAAAATGAGACAACAGAACGAATTTTAAAGTGGTATAAAATATAAGGTGTTGATATTATCACAGAACATTAGCTTAGCACATTTTAAATACAAAAGTTCTTTCTTATGTAAGGTTCCTATATTTTACATATCTATGCTCTATTATTAAAGTCCTCTTGCTCCTTTGTTTTAACCTAGAAAAGGAGAAAAAAAAAGAAACTAATATGGAATATGTTTTTACTAGATGGCAAGTACGCTTTTATACAGATTATCTCAAAAAAGCAAGGACAGGGGCCGGCCCCATGGTGTAGTGGTTAAGATGGTGCACTCCACTTCGGCAGCCTGGGGCTTGCAGGTTCGGATCCTGGGATCGGATTTAGCACCGCTCATGAAGCCCATGCTGTGGCAGCATGCCACATAAAATAGAGGAAGTTTGGCACAGATGTTAGCTCAGGGCCCATCTTCCTCACCAAAAAAAAAGGTAAGGATTGTCTCCATTTTACAGATGAGGAGACATTAGTAAGTGCCAGAGCAAGAATTTGAACTCAACTCTCCTTACTTCCAAGACATATTGGAACTTGTTTTGCATCACCCAAGCCCACAAGAGTTGTCCCCTTATTCTGATTTCCTCAGGGCCCCACTGTTATTTCTTCATTTGTTCATACTTGCTGGCATAGCTGCCTTGGAATTGCTCTCTGATTATTCTTATTGCATCTCACCTTCTCCGTTGCACACTGTCTTCACTGCATGGCCCTGTCTGCCATCTCTCTCTCCCTCCTCTCCTTCACAGGCAAACCCACGGAATAAATTTCTATACTTGCTCTCTCCTCTTCTTCTTTTCCCTCTTCCTCCACAAGGCTCTGTGGTTTGCTTTCTACTTTTACTGCATCATTGAAACTGCTAGCTTCAAGGTCCCCAGTAGCCTCTGTATTCCTAAAACTAATGAACACTTTTCAGTAATTATCTTATTTGACTCTTCTCAGCAGTATTTTAAAGTGTTAACAACACTCTCCTTAGAGGTTACTGTGAATTTGACTCTCCTGATTTGTCTCCTCCTTCTCCAGTGGAATTTCCTAGTCTTCTCCAAAGGCTCCTTTTCCTCTCTAATTTTTAAAAATTTGGGTCTTCCTTTGTGTTTTGGTTATTTGTGGTAAATTCATTTTCCCAGGGAGATCCTGGCATTACTATCTATATGCTGATGATACCAGAATCATTTTATCCAGTTCAGATTTTACTCCTGACCTCCAGACAGCAATGTCCAAACTACTGGACATCTCCACGTAGAGGCCTCATGGGTGCCTCAACTTGACAAGGTCTACAATTGAACTTTCTGTGTCGTGTGTCCTCTAGTTAAACAAAGGGAACCACCACCTACCCAACTGCATAGACCAAAAGTCCAGAAGTTTTCCTTGATTCTTCCCTCTCCTTCATCACCACTTTCACTCAGCCCCTTAAATTTTGATAAATAGCTCTCAAATCTATATTTTTCTCTTCATTGCTGTAGCCGCCATCTACTCCAGCAACCATTGACTGCTTACTGCTCTTGTTTCTCTTGAATTCATTGCCATTCAGTATCTAGAATGAGCTTCCTAAACTGCAGATCTAGGGGGGTCAAGCAAGCAGACGGGGGCCTAGGTGGTTCTTTCAGGGCCAGATGGAGAGAGTTAACACAGGACTTCTTTCCATCTGGGTCTACAAGGCTGGAGCCAAAATGGGGAAGCTCAGAACACAATGAGTTGAGATTCCTGGAGGCAACAGGGTGGTAGACTGTGAGAATGTTTCTAAAAGGATCTGATGGTCATTCTGGTCCCCGGAGGAATTACAGGGAAGCTGAACAGGTGGTTTGAATCCTCCTTGCCTCTGAGACTGGCCAAGTGTGAGCCTCTGCAGCTAAGGAGATGTGGGAACAGTGTGATTTAGTCCTGCTCCAGTGATTGAAGATTAACCTATATAAAATGAGTTTTTCTCTTTTCTTTCTATTTTTGTTTCTGCAACGTCTGAATTTATTGCTGCATTTTTTCCCCAGTTCAAACCATGGTAATAGGTTTTAGTTCCAGATAAATGGCATTGTTTCCAATTAGATGCAATGCAATACATGCCTCTGCATATGTATCCCATCCTCACCCTCTCTCCTCCCTTCTCTCCTCATGAAGGCAGCATCCCAGCCCATCTAGTCCACTAATCTCTTCCTCTGAACCCCATATAGCACTCACCTTTAGTAAAACACATTTTGGAACCTAAAGATCTAATGTTTTTCTTGTTGAAATCACCTTTTTATAGTGTAAGGTCATCTCAGGCCACCAACATTCCCCATAGGTGCTTTAACAATTGCCTGCTTATCTAGCCTCTCAGTCTACATCTCATTCAATCTATCCCCCCTCTTTGCCTCTGGAATACTCATTTTAATCTGCAGATTTGGTCCTTGTTTAATACTTCACCGGCTATCCTTTGCTTATAGACAGAAGTCCAAAGGCTTAGATTGGCCAGCAAAACCCTCCATCATGTCTTCTACTTGCACTGCACTCTATCCTCCGTGCTGAACTATTTGGAGTCCCTGAGTACGTCATTATTGCTCTGTTCTTCTGCACATTTGAACATGCCTTTTTCTCTGCCTAGAATTCCCTTCTCCCTCATATTCAGAGCAGACTCTGTTCAACTTAAAGATTCAGCTCAGAGATCACCCTGAGGAGCCTTCCCAAACCTGCTGGTTAGATCTGATCACACCTTTCTTGTGTGTTTGCTTGTATCTTGTTATTACCTCTAATGTTGCACTTATCACATACTGTGGAAATACTTTTTTGTTAACATGTCTATGTCGTCTACTAAATCAAATGCCCTTTGAGCCTTGGATAGGGCCAGGTACATAGTTGATGCTCAATAAATGCTCGTTTTAAGAGCTATAGATATATAGCTATGACAAATGAAGGAATAACGTGTGACTTGTCTCCATATTGTCCTAAAAGACTCACATTAAGCCTATTTCCTAAATCATTGACTATGTTCTCCAAATTTGTCAAACTAAAATTTAGCCTAGTATTTATATTGATGCCTTTATATTCACCCAGAAAAGTTGGGTCTGATCAGAGTCAGGAATGGGACAGAGAGAGGAGGGATGGGAGGGGAGAATTCCCTCCATCTGCCTTTCTGATGCCCAAATCTACTACAAATGGAACCAGTTATGGAAAGTGGTCATTTTGCCACGTAGGAAAAGAAAACTTATCTCTGTGACTTTCTGCAATATACGAAAGTGTTGTATGCTGTCCCCCTTCAACTGAGAAGCTGCCAGTCCAAGGTGGGATGAAAGCTTCCACGAGATCAAGCCATTCACGTATAGAATCCGTGCACTGAAGCCCAGATTCAGCCTCACACCTGTCTGCACCTTCTTGCCTCACTTCTGTTTATCCCATTTATGTCCGTGATGCTAGTTTGTACCCTTGCGCCTTCTGGGGACTAAGAAGCCTGCTGCCAATTATGCTTATCTTCCAATTGTTCCGTTGAAGCTTAATTGGCGCCTTGTTGGCAGCAGTTTCACAGCAACCTAGACGAGGGTTTAACCTCTTGCTTGGTTGGCTGTATGCAGGATCACCTACTTCACTGCAATTAGAGAATCGTATCACAGAGATGAATAGCGTGATCACTTTCTGAATTACTTGTGACTTGGTCTTAAGAAGATTATTTAAGATTTGTTTTTTCTTTCCCCAGGAAATCATAGTAATACCTAGAAACTAAGAGGAAAAATAAATGAAGAGGGAAAATTTAGGTCTTACTATTCCTTATATGGAGGATGGTGTCCACTGGTTAGAACACTGCATGACTGGAAAAATAGCACTTCTGTCAAGCAAAATGTAAATATCACTAAATCAGTTTTAGTGGAAATAAGTGTTTTCTTTTTAAAGACATATATACATAGACAATATTTTTTAACATTTAAATATTTTAAAAATTTTCTTTGCTTTAGATAAGCTTTTCTTTTCACTGTTGCGCAATGACATTATTAAACTTTAGTCTAAAAGAAATAGTCACCCTTGGGACAGAGATCAAGTTTCAGCAATACCTTTAATATTACATAAAATATCCTATCACATGCCTTTTTACATGTATATAATTTTGGTGGGTATTTATATTAAAAATTTTAAATCTTTCCAAAGAAAAACTTTCTACCTAATAAGGAAAAACAGAATGTAGTTTTAATGCAATTATAGCACTTCATATATATAAAGCAAAATTATCTAGCTTATACATTTCATCAAAAATTTAAATAAGTGCATGGGCTGGCCTGGGGGTGTAGTGGTTAAGTGTGGTGTGCTCCACTTTGGCGGTCCAGATTTGTAGGTTTGGATCCTGGGGATGGACCTACACCTCTCACCAAGAAATGCTGTGGCAGCGTCCCACATACAAAAGGGAGGAAGACTGGCACAAATGTTAGCTCAGGACCACTCTCCCTCAAGGAAAAAGAGGAAGATTGGTAACAGGTGTTAGCTCAGAGCCAATCTTCCTCACCAAAAAAAAAAAAAAAAGAAAAAAAGACCAACACAAAAATTTAAGTAAGTGCAAAGCAAGGCTCTTCATGCTTTGGGGTATTTGAGCTTAGACAATTCTTTTTTAAAGATCACAACTGGAAATATAAATACTTCCAAATGTGATGTAATGCAGCCCATGAAAGCTTGTTGTGTTGCTCTCTTGTCCATCCATGAGTAGGTGGGTGTAGCACAGTGCCTGCTCAGAGTCAGCATTCGTGAAACCTGCTGGGGATGGAGAAATGAGGAAGGGAGGAAAGATAAAGGGGGCTATGCAGTGATATCCTGGGATTCTTGATTTAGATTAGAGAGTATCTTTGGCAGATTTAGGTTTTCCCCAAGGAGACACTAGGTATATAGACCCTATCCAATAACTAGTTCTCAAAGACTGTTCCCACTCTTGGTACTGGTGGTTAATTTTACTTTAACACTTACTTCCATGTTCCCAGGAACATAAATGCGCATTGAGGGAGCAGAGGAATGCAAATGTCAATTGTAAGCAAGGTAACACATTCACTCAGCTGTGCTCAACCATGAATTCATGAAAGGCAAGTTATGATTGTCTTAATGGATTTCAGTTTTGAGAGAATCCGGTGAGACTGTGGGAAACTGTAGGCCGACATCCTTCTCCAAGGCTCCCTGGGGTCAGCACTGGACATCTTGCTGACACTGTCTGCTTCCGAAATATGGGACAATCCCAGTTAAGCTACTTGTAGAAAATCAAATATCACTGACTTGTTGGCTGCTAGTTAACATCCTAATTATCAGTTAACACCTTAGGAGGGATTTGTACACTGTCATCCGGGAGAGACCCAGTAGGAAGGATGGCCTCCTGTCGGCTTATACATCTCACATTTTTTACTCAATTTATCCTCACATATCATGCCCTGGAGGACAGTAACAGTATATTTTCATATCACAAATGCGGAAATTCTGAAAGGGAACAGACAAAATGACTTGTCTCATGTCACAGACCTAATTAAAAAGAGAGCTGTATCGGGGCGGTTTGTCTCTGACTCCCCGAAGCTTGTGGTGTCCAATTCTGAGACTCAGCCTCATAAGGTGGAAGCAATTCAGCCATGAAAGCACGCCCGCTTGCTTCTTCACCTGCTAATTACTCTCTGCAAAGAAATCGGAGCTTTGAAATATGAAATGAGCTTCCAGAGCGGGGATGACTCAGCAGTATACAAACTAGTTAAAAAAAATACAATGTCATTAATTGTTTCAAAATTTTAAAAGCTCACCATAAGATTGGCACTTTCAAATGTGGTCTTATTAGTCCCAGGCCCTCTGGCTATTTATACTGACAAAAATGGATTCTTTTTTTAGCTCATTCACAGAAATCTTCTTTCAAGAGCTTGGATTTCCATAGGAGACGAAAGGTCACATTCTCATTCATAACCAAATGCGAAGAGATTTAGAGCGAACCTGTACAGGGAAAGATATTCTGAACTCTAATAATACATTTACCTCCTGGAGGAGGAAACGAAAGCACCTACAAAGTCTCTCTGAAATCCATCGCCTGTGTTTTTATCCTCCACCTCTGCCACCTTCCTCAGAGTGAATGTAATATCCTGTTAAAAAATCACTTGAAGAATTTGAAGATCTAAAAAAAAAAAAAAATTAATACCAAATCAATATGCTCAGTGTAGAAAATTTGAAAAATACCAAAATATTTTTTAAAAAAGCAAATCGCCTTAATATCACAATCTAAAGATAATCGTGGTTACAATGAAGTGATTTACACACACACACACATATACACACACACAGAGCATGCGTACATGCTGTTAAACGATTGGGACCATATTGCATATGCTACCAGGAGTGCAGAGAGTGTGTGTGTGCTGCTGTCATGCCCATGGCAGATATTTGATCACAGCCTTCTTTCCTGCTGAGCCCAGATGCTATTTCAGAATATCCTTCAATGCAGCACTCCAGACAGCCACTATCAAAACATTTCAAAAGCTTTCCCTGATGAACCCTGTTTTGTTTCTTGATTTTTTTCCACTGATCTTTCGGTATGAATTTTCTCAAATTGTTAAAAACTGTTTGAAATTTTTATGTGACTATGTAATATTCCTAAAAAATACAAAACTCTATTTAATCCATAACGTTGAGTACAGTAGTCCCCCTTTATCTCCGGTTTCACTTTCCACAGTTTCAGTTAGCCACAGTCAACCGTGGTCCAAAAATATTAAGTGGAAAATTCCAGAAATAAACAATTCATAAGTTTTAAATTCTGAGTAGCATGATGAAATCTCCTGCAGGCTAGCTCCATCCCGCTGGGGATGTGAATCATCCCTTTGTCCAGTGTATCTACCCTGTACTGTATAGAAAGAAACATAGCCTACACAGTGTTCGGTACCATTTGTGGTTTCAGGCATCCACTGGGGTCTTGGAATGTAGCCCCCATGAATAAGAAAAGACCGCTGTATATATTTTTCTACGAATTTTGCTGTTATAAAGAAAGCCATGGTAAATATGTTTATACTCTAAATTTTGACTGAAATGCTGATTATTTCCTATGGAAAATTTCCAAGTTTCTTTGGAAGTGGGCTCAGTGGATCAAAGGTTGAAAACATTTTTGTGATTTCTCATTTATTTAGCCAAATTGCTTTCCAGAAAAATTGGACCACTTTCATAAGAGGGTATAAGAATCTTGATCCTGATGAACCTTCACCAACATAAAAATATTATCATAGTTCAAAATCTTTGCTAATTTGCTAAGGGAAAAAAAGATATATAGTTTAAATACGCAATTCTTTTTCTACTAATAAGGTAAATTATCTGCGTATATTTTTAGATTTTCTACTGAGATGCTAGAGTTTTATGTATTGGTTTGTATGAATTATTTATATATTATGGATAGAAATGCTTTGTGGATGATGTTATTTCTGTTTTCATTTAGCTTATAGTGTTTTTTAATATATGGAAGGTTTCAATTTTTATTGATTCAAATCTGTATATCTTTTGCTTTGTGATTCCTATTTCTTTATGCTTTGAAAATTCTTCCCCATCCAGAGAGAAGGAAAGTATTAACCTAAATTTTCATCCAGCATTCTTCTAGTTATATGAAGAGTGAAACACACCACGTATAAGAGACAATTTTTAAAGAAAGCTATGTCTATGTCTTGTAAAATTTGTAGTCAATAGACCAGCCTTAGAGAAAACAGCCTACTATGTGCTGTGATTTGACTGAACTGAGAAAATCTTGCTTCAAAATGGGCATTTCCTCACCCATCATTACATTTGTCAGTGCCATCAAGTCAGTTCTGACTCCTAGCAACCCTGTGCAGAGCAGAGTGGAACCCTGCCTGGTTTATTTGCACCATCCTCGCTCCGCTGCTATTCATAGGATTTTCATGGCGAACTTTTTCAGAAGTGGGTGGTCAGGTCCTTCTTCCTAGTCTATCTAGTCCACCCTGGGTGACTCTGCTGGTATTTGAAATACAGGCAGCATAGCTTTCAGCATCACAGCAACACACAGCTACCACAATATGACAACCAACAGACAGGTGGTGTGTTTCCCTGACCTGGAAATGAACCCGGGCCACGGTGTGGGAGTGCCAGATCTTAACCACTAGACCGCTAGGGCTGACTATCATTACGTTACTGTTTGTTTATTCTGTGGGGCCCTGAAGGTTCTTTGTTTTTTAAAATCCTTTTTCAGTGCTGAAAGGCATCATCTCAGAGTTATTAGCTAACATATTCATTACTGATTATTATTCCAAAGGATTCGCTGCCTGTCTAATAATCCATTAAAGCACGGTCTAGTAGGAATGGTACCTAGAACCTATACTGTGGGTACCAAAGGGAGTAAGAGGAATAGATGCTAAAGTTGGCAACAAAGGAATATGTCGCTTGATTCACAACTGCTGGGATCTGACACTAACAGGACAGTGGCCAGAATCAATGATGATTTAGTGCAGTTCTCACTCCAGCTTCAGAGCATTTGTGAACAGACTTTCAGGATTCCCTTTGATGCCACCATGGAACTTTTAATAACACATACTCCCTTATTGTTTGATCAGTGCCAGACTAAGACACTTTGTGTCCTGCTGTCACCCCACACCACATGCAAGCTCTGTTGTATTGGAGTAAAACTTGTTCACTTGTGCTTTCTGTCCCTGGTAGTCTCCTGTTTCATAGTAGTAATAATAACGATAACAAATAGCTGTCATTTATTGAGCACTTACTGTTTATCTATTATTTAATCCTAACAATCACCTTAGGAGGTTGATTGTGTTATCATAGTTTTGTAGATGAAGTTCGAATTCTCAGAGTGGTAAAAAGCCTATCTAAGGGCATATAACATTCCATAAGATATTTACCGAGTGACTTCTCAGTGTCAGGCACTGTTTTAAGGGCATCGTCTCATTTAATATTCTGAGCAATCTTCTCAGGCCATTCTAGGAATGGAGGAACAGAGACTTGCAAAGGTTAAGTATCTTGCTTCAGATCACATGCAGTAGAAGATGGCAGAACTGGGTTATAAACCCAGCCGTACAAACTCCATAGGCCTCTATCAGCTGCTGTATTAACATGGAAGTAGCAGAGGTGAGATTCAAAGCCAGCTCGGCTGATCCCAAAGCACATGCTCTTAAACTGGAGAGGAGGGGGCTCCCACATGTGATGAGTAAGCAGTGATGCTTCATAATCACTTGTGAACTGTGTTGCATCATGTTAGTAAATTAAAGCTAATCATTAAAGCACAAAACTTTGTGAACACTGTATTTTTAAATCGGTTAGAATAAATTTTTTCCTATAATGTCATTTTACTCATTTTCATTCTAATATCCTTCTTGAATGAGAAAAGGTAGAGTCATTGTGTTCATAGATTCTGTGGGCCGGGAATCCAGACAGGACAGAGCAGAGATGGCTTGTCTCTGCCCCAAGGTTTTGGGTTCTCACCAATGGTCAGTGGTCTGAATGATGTACAGCAGTGGTTCTCATAGGGTGGTCTCCAGATGATGTGGAATCTTAGAAATGCAGATTATCTGGTCCCACCCGAGATGTACTGACTGAGGAACTTGAGCCGTGGGACTCAGTAACCTGTGTTTTAACAAGCCCTCAGGGGACGGATGCATGATAAAATTTGAGAACCACTGATCAAGAGGCTTCTTGTCTCGCATATATGCATCTCAGCTAGGATGACACTAAAGAAAGAGTCAGTTGGGGCTGTCAACAAGAGCACTTATGCATTGTCTCCATGTTGTCTTCTCACAACATGGCAGCTGGGGTTCTAGATTTTCCTGAAAGGACACATCCGAAGAGCAAGAATTCAAAATAGAATCAGGTGGCAATGGCGTGGACTTTTCTGACCTAGTTTCAGAAGTCATTCAGGGTCAGTTTCATGGCATTCTGTTGATTGAAGCAGTCACAAGCCTGCCCAAATTCATGGAGCGGGATGAAGACCTCACTTCTTGACATGAGACGTGTCAAAAAATTTGGAGCCAATATTTTAAAACCTCCAGAGTCTACCCTCTGTTCTCTAGCCTGACTGCCATATGCAAAATATACTCATCCCCTTCCAACTTCTCCAAAAGTCTTATTGCCTTTGGCATCAGGCTCAGGCCAAGGTGCAAAGGAATGTGATGTGACTAGTGTGTGTTGAATATTTTGTGCTTGAAAATAGGTTGCGAGCTACTTCTCTTAACCAGTCAATTATACTGTCCTTGAGAGGAGATGATAAGATTTTTTTGAGTGCAGGACTCTGATAATGTGATTCCTTAAAAACCAATACTAGAATAAAATATATAACAGCACATAGAGTGTGAGCTCAGTGAGCTATTATTGAACAGAGTCTTAAACTTTAACATTTGAACCTTTCCCTATATTATCACGCATATACACCTAGTTTGGTATAATGCTCCTTCTCCCCTTGTCTGTATTTAACACACTGGAACAAAGCACACGTCTCCTGTGAATCATAGAAGACAAGACACAGAGAAGCTATTATCCTGGATGTCTCCAAACACGTTATTTCTTATAAATAGTTTTCCCTTAGAGCTGAAGAAGACAGAGGTTACCATAGTCTGGGAGGATGGAGACTGGTGACCTCTTGACTGGATCATTTAAACTTAGACGAAAGTAACTATTCAAGTGCTTTATAGTCACATTTTCTAAATTCTAAGTAACAATTTAAATTTGTCTTCTCTAGAGCTCATACATGAATTTTCAGGCGTTCAGTTTTTGTGCCAGTTCTCAGTTTAATTTTACAACTCAATCTAAATGAGGAGGTTCAAGAATGTCTACCAAGAGCTCATTCTCTGTGCAGGAGTTAACCTGGAGCCTTGTTTCGATAATGAAATACAACTCTGGTATTATGGTTTTTATTATTTAGTCAGTGGTTTTATTAGCCTGTTTTTGGTTTCTAGTGAATGGGCCTTTGAATTCAAACAAAGCATTGATAGATCGTTCCTTTGGCTTACTTTCCATACTCTGAAAACAATGCATCTCTATTTTGCCTTCAAGTTAACTGGACATATTTCTTTAATTCTTAGCATATACACTTGCTTTTGAATTAAGTTTTCTAGAAAACATATACAGTAAGGCACCGAATAACAACATTTTGGTCAACTATGGACCACCTACACAACAGTGGTCCCGTAAGATTAGTACCATAGTAGGTATGTAGTGGGCTGTCTATCTAAGTTTGTCTAAGTACACTCTATGTTTGCACAATGACAAAATTGCCTTAAGATGCATTTCTCAGAACGTATCCCCATCATTAAGCAAGACATGACTGTAGTAGATATTTAATTGTGTAGGGTTAAAAATTAGCATAAATTTTACATCTCAGGTTTACATGTTTATGTGCAGGAGAAGTGAAAGAGAATACGGAGTGACATTGGAAAGTAAAATATTTTAAACAGTCTGTCAAAGGAAGAGAAAATTGTAAAGGGATTAGATTTTAATTCTACATTGCCACCACCACGACATAGGACTTTTCAGAGAGGCTGAAGTACAGTTACTCTGTCCAGGCTACCAGTGATTTCTACAGTAACTGCAAATGCACAGTGATTGTTATTTAAAACATAACTCAAGCTATTTAGTGCACTTGCCAAGAAAGTCTTGAAGAGTTGAAAAATTATGGCCATTTATAATGTTATGTTGTGTGTTTGTGCATGTGCACACACATACGTGAATAAGTTAAAATGAAAGTGAGGGAGGCTCAATCAGGAAAGCCGACAGCCTTTTGAAATGTTTCTCAATAATTTGTTGTATTGGGTCTGAACTCAGGTATTTCCTGGTTTCCAATAGTTTCTATTAACTTTTCAATTTTGTTTCTTTTATTCTTGTCCTTCAGCTTCAAATAAGTGAAGCTGTTTCTTTAAATTAATCCGTTTAGTTGTTCATTTACTCACTTATTTATTCATGCTCAGCATTTATTCCACCAATAGCACCAAATGAGAGGCTGAAGGTACAAAGATGAATAAGGTATGTTTTCTGTTTTCCAGGAGCTCACATATACACGTAAGTAAACAAATATATATCAACATGTAGTGAGAGCTATGATAGCGGTAAAGACAAGGGCCAAGACTGGGATTAGATATGTATGTTAAACTGTGCCTATGAATGGGGGATAAGGAAAATCTTCACCAATAAGACAGCTGAATTGGGTAAGAGTTGAAGAGAACGTTGAGGCAGGATAGAATTAACAGGCATTCATATCATTCCTTGGGAAAAAACATTTTGAGTTTTGATTCTGTCATCTAGCATACTAGTTATCTCTCTCTGCTAAGTTATCTTATGTTTTGTGTCTTCTATGTGCTTATCCATTGTTGATAAAAAAAAAATATTCAACAGGAGAAGCTAAAGGCAAAATGAACTGTGAGACATACTACCAAAGACTTCCCTCCATTCTTTAGCTGTCTATTAACCTACCAAGTTAAATCATCTTTCAATCCACATTTCTCCGTCAAATCCACAGTGATATTATGAGAGACCCTTCAAATGCTTTACTGTAATAAATGTAAGTTCTGTAGTAGTTAGAATGCCTATGGCTGCAAATAATAGAAAATCCCAACTCCATTGGCTAAAATAGAAAAATATGTATTAGCTTACATAATAAGTCCAGAGGTAAAGCAGCTCCAGGGGTCGGTTAATTCAGCAGCTCAGTGACATCAAAGATCTGGAGTCTTTCCATTTTCTTGCTCTGCCATCTTTAGTATACTGGCTTATCATTAAGATAGTGTTCCTCTTGGTCACAAGATAGCTGCAGTAGTCCCAGGCATTGCACCCTGAAAAAACACTGTCTAGCATTACAGGGTGTCTTTTCCTGTGACTTTTTAATTTAATTAATTAATTAATTAATTAATTAATTAATTTTGAGGAAGATTAGCCCTGAGTTAACTGCTGCCACTCCTCCTCTTTTTTCTGAGGAAGACTGGCCCTGAGCTAACATCCATGCCCATCTTCCTCTACTTTGTATGTGGGACGCCTACCACAGCATGGCTCACCAAGCAGTGCCATGTTGGTGCCCGGGATCTGAACCAGCGAACCCCAGGCCGCCGAAGCAGAACGTGAGAGCTTAACCACTGTGCCACTGGGCCAGCCCTACTTTTTGATTTTTAAATTAGTGAAGAAGGCTCTGCAGTGGACTTCTATCTTGTGTTTCATTGATCAGAATTGTACCACACGCCCATTTTTAAGCTAGTCACTGGCAAGAGGTTACCACGATTGACATAGACTAATCAGCAATTTACTCCTCAGCTAGAAATCAGAATATTCTTCCTAAGCACTGGACCACAATAAGTGGGGTAGACAAGTGAAACAAAACAAAACAGGTGTATTCCAGGAAGGAAGAAATTTGGTGAGGAATGGGTTTATGGTAGATAACTAATAGACTTGCTATGCTTATGGCACAGCGTGTTCTCAAACATGAGCAAATGGTAAGCCCCCTGGTTAGCATGATGTGTTTTGAATGACAACATACGTTACATCATTACTTGCCAGGAACAATAATTTTTCTAGTAGGAAATATGATGTTTCTGCCTGTCTCTACATGTCAAAAGCAATAAATATAAAACTTTTGAGATCATATTTCTGAATTTTTCCACTATTATTTCTTTCTTTACCATTTTGTTTTCTGCTAGTGATTGGTAGTAAATGACTGGCTATGACTAGCAAATTTGTTTTTGAAGTATAGTAGAAAAATTATGTCTATGGACTTAATTTTTTCTGATTTCTGTGTTAAATTCCTTTGATATTATGGAGCAGTAACGGCCCACTGCATTTTAGAAGTAGTAGCTACCGAGTTGATTAATTTACACGTTATCTCTTGTCTATTGGTTTCTACTTCTTTCTATCAGTACAATGCTTATACATGTCCAGTGTTTAATTTGGTTGAAGGATTTATACTTGAGACACAAGGGTGCATATTAGAACATTTGTATTTTTAAAATTTGTTACCAGAAAACCTTTTATAAAAGGCGAGAACAAAGCAGAACAAAGAACCCCACACAAACCAAAACGAAAACTCCTCCTAAGGGTGGAATTTCATACAAAAGTGAGTGGAGACGAGGTTGATCTCGGCCCTCCAAAATTTATGCCACGTGAGAATCCTCCTCCTTCATTTACTGGGTAAGGATGACTTTGCTGAGGATAATTACACACTGGCCAGAAAGAGCCCAGGTTGTCCAGTGAACACTGCGGTACCACTTCAGTGTCTCCCCCAAATTTTGAAAAGAATAATTCTACGTTTAGAAAGTCCATTTCCTTTTTTTTTTCATTTTTATGATAATGGAAGTGAAAAAGCAAGCATCCGAGTGATTTCAACCTCTCACTGGAAGCTGAATGGCTGCTGATTGCTGTAAGCTGAGCTCTATTTTATTTATCTAGTATTACTGTTGCTACTAGGAAACCATGCTTCATAGTTTAGCATTTTATTGTGAAAAATAAAGTGTCCAATTATTGAAAAGGTATCTTGATATGATTTAGCCTTTTATGTTTAAAACCTCCGCATGTTTTGCTCAAAGTTGTTTTATGATGAATTAGGAGACATATTTAATTTCTTTCCAAAATTATTTATATCAGCCTCCCCAAAGCTGATGTATATTTTATATCTTAGCCAATTTATGTGTTATTTAAAAAATATTCGCGAAACTGTTCCAAAATTGAGGAACTTCTCTAGGGAGTCACTGGATGGTTTCAAGGGCATTGTTATATTCCTCTCTACTTGCTACTATGGGGCTGTTTGGTTATAAGACCTAAGTGAACCACTTTGATGAAAAGTGCGTGGGCCCTGAAAATATTCACTGTGTTAAGTGCCAAAATTTATCTCTTGTATCTGATTTGTAGTGATTTATTATTCTTACAATGCAGTATACCTTTGGGAAGCTACTTTGCCAGCATGATGAATTTCCATATCTCTGTTGAAATTTCCTATGATATTACAAATGAATTTATCTGTCATTTGCCAAACCCATACTCCAGAGTGTTCGGAGGGTAAAACTGTACTGGCACAGTAACAAAAATGACAGTGATGTCTTAAATTTACGTTGTTCTTTCCAATGAATTATCTCACTTGATTTTGTGCTCATGGTAACCCTGCATAGTATGTGATGAGATGCTGTTATTCCCATGATTACAAATAAGAAAATGGTGTTCGAACAAATTGAGTGAAATTTCCAACATCAGACAGCTGGTAAGCTGTGGAACCCAGACTCGAGCTTAATTTTTTTGACTCTGAATCCAGTGCTGCCTTCTGTCTACTTATACAATACCATTGCTGTGTGTTTAATGTATGTGCTTGCTCATCTGTATTCTCTGAATTATGGCAAAAATGCTTCTTCTTGCAGAGATTTTATCTGAAATATTTATTTTCAATCAGTGACAACCAAAGTAGATTCAATTCACATATTTGTTGAGTGCCTACAACATGCCAGGTTCTGTATTAGGCTCCTGCAGCTACATTTCACCTATTTACCTCGTTTAGTCCTCCTAAGGAATCTTGCAATCTCATTCCAACTCTAGGACTGTTTGATTGTTGAGTGTCTGCTGTAAAGAAGACATGTATATAGAGGCTCCAACTTCTCCAGATGATGAACTTAGTTAGGCTTTAGTGTTCATTCTGCTTAAGAGTTAGGATGGCAGATCTAAATTTTATAATTTAAATGACCTCTTTGAGGAATTCTATTAAGATTTACAGATAGACTTTTTCATGTAAACTTGTATTAGCAGTTCTTTAATTTCTGGTTCTTACTTTGTGTGTTTGAAATTATATTAAGTATTTAAAAATAATCTGTTTGCAATGGAAGTCACAGTGGTAATGAACACTTATGTGTCAGGCTTTGAATAAAGATCTGGAATCAGGGTTTGAATTTGGTTATCTGACTTTCATTCGCCTTATTTATATTGAAAGATATATTGATTTTCAAAATATAAACAGTGATAGTGTCTTTCCCAAACTGTTAAGGTGATTACTTGTGATTAAAACTACTTTTTTTTAGCATATCAGCATACCATCAGCCATAGAAGTGCACTAAAATCTGGCAGACATATTTAAAATTTGAATTTCAGTTCCTTGCTGCTGGGCTACTGAGGCATGAAGAACAGAGTCAGGGTTCAGAACCTTTAGTATTCGGAAAGGCAGCCAGCAGGAGTGAAAAACGTTAAAGAACATTTTCCCAGCAGTAGTAACTGGGAGCTACTGACCATCTCCATAAGTGGTCCCATAAGCTATCTGAAAAGAGGTGCTGTTATAATCTTCTGCCAGTTCAGGGGTGTGTGTGTGTGTGTTTGTAGGGAATGGATTGCAAATATTATGATTTGACTCTCAATGAACAGATCCCCTAGGAAATAGCTGTCTGCCCATCTGCAGCATTGTGGTTGCTACATTAACCTTGACCAAGCAATGCACACCACAGAGAGAAGGGAGCGATAGATCAGGACTATGCTAACCACACTTGCAATGTTTTCCCAGGAAATGAGATTGAGAAAACTTCAATAAACTGTTATTGAACTCCTGTAATTTATTTAATTCATTCAACAAATATTTTTAAGTACCTATTGGCTACCAGTCACTGTACTTGACTTGGGTAAAACAGTAATACATAATAAATGTCTTCTGATCTCAAGGACCCTTTAATTTGACATGGGAAAAACAGACACATAAAATAAAATGAAAAATAAGTAAATATGACAGAATGTTAAGAAATGTCAGCATTACCAAGCCAGGTTATTCCAGGAATGCAAGGAGGATTCAGTAGTTGAAAATATCTTAATTTAACTCACTAGATTAATAGGTCAAAAGAGAAAAGTCATATGATTGTCTTCACTGATTCTGAAAAGGCATTTGATGAAAACAACATTTATTCTTGATAAAATGTCTTAGTAAAATAGAAATAGATGGATACTTCTTTAACATCATAAAATATACATATGTCAGTGCTAACTGGAACATTATGCTTAATTGGGAACATCAGAAACATTCCCACTAAAGTCAGGAATAAACTAAGAATCTTTACAGTTATCATTATTGCACATCGTTGTTCTGGGTGATTCTACCAATGCAGTAAGATAAGCTAAAGATAGAATATGGCGGAAAAGATACTATGGCAGTTTCCAGGCCCAAGCCTTAACTAGCAACTTCCTCTTCCTGGATCTTGGATTCTCTCTCTTGACAACCAGCCGCTATGCCATGAGGAAGCCTAAGCCGACCACCTGCTTCTTTAGGATCACTCTAAGGAGACTGCAGGCTGCTTTTCTCACCTCTGAAGTGATGCAAATATGGTAATAATCATCCAAGGTTTTTACCCATAGTAGAAGATATTGAAAGGTTTGGAATAAGGAAGGTTAAGAAGTAAGCTCTTCATCTTTGGATAAGCAGGAAACTACAGGGAGGTCCACATAGACAGGCCCACAGTCCCAGATGGCTGATGGCCAGCACCAGCTTGCCATCCTGAAAGTTCATCCTCCAGGTCCCAGTCAAGCAACCTGAATGATGCTGTGAAGTAAAAAGGGGCTCTCTGTTCTAAATCCTGCCCCCAATTGAAAATTTGTGAGTGAAATTAATGTTTGCTGTTCTTTTAAGCTACTAAGTTTCGGACTGGTTTGTTAATGTTGTGATGGACAATTGGAACAGGTTTTGGTCCCTAGAAACAGGGTGCTGCTGTAACAAAACCTGAAACACGTGGCATTGGCTTTGGAACTGGGCTGCAGTCAGAAGCTGAAAAGGCCTTGAGGGAAATGTCAGTAAAATCCTTAAGTATGTTGAGGGAAGTGTCAGCAGATGTCCGAGGGGCAGGGTGGGATGATGGTGAGAGATTACATCACAAGAAGAACATTCTTTCCTGAATTGTTTATATCCAAGAAAAGAACATTACTTAGATTGAGTCTTTTCTTTGGTGGCTAAGAGCAGAAACAACATTACTCTTTGGATTCTGAGAAAAATACCCTACCTTCACTTCATTCCTGATTTTGCGTAGCAGTTCTTAGCTATTCAAAATAGTTTCACATATATGAGCCTATTTTATACCTTGAATAGCCTATGAAAATAAGCAGATCAACTATTACTGTATGATCCCATTTTAAGATAATCAGATCAAGAGGTTAAAGGACAGGCACAAGTCACACAATTATTTAGGGGCAGAGGCAGCCCTAGATGTGGCTCTTTCTGTAGTCCTAATTCCACAGAAAGTTGTTCCCCACAGTGGGTGGGAATTTAACCCTTGCCACCATTTACACAGGGCAAGGGCAGTCTGAGGAACTGGAGAACAAAAGACGCAATCAGGCGGGACTCCATTTGACCGCCTCTCGCTAGTTCTCTTTCAGAACAACATTCTGGGAGAAGCAGAACCTCATGGTCGTATTGACTTGTTTTCTTTCCTGTCCTAGCTGTTTACATTCTGAATGTAGTTCCAAATAAATGTTTCAGGTTCTGGACGGTTGGTTTTAGCTCCAAGACCTTCAATATTTGATGAGTTTGGGAAACTGAGAAGCTGATAAGAAACACGTCCAACACAATTCGCTATTAGATTGCTTTTATATTTTCCCTAAAATTCAGACTTAAAGGGGAACCCTGGATACAATTCACTGGGCCCATTACATGAGATGTTTCTTGTCTAAGTAGGAAGAACCCACAGGGGAGGAGAGCAGTCATCTGTGGATGGATCTTCAAAGCAGCCACCTTGTGCAGGGCACCTGCTTCTTTAAGATCACTGTAAGGAGATGGCAGGCTATCTTTTCCACCTCTGAGGTGATGAGAATATGGTAGTAATTATCCAACATTTTTACCTGTAGTGGAAGATACCAAAAAGTTTGAAATAAGGAAGGGTGAGAGGTAACCTCTTGATCTTTGGATAAGCAGGAAACTATAAGACAGTTTCTGAACTATATTAATCCCTTCAGTTTCCTCCTTTATTTTAGGGTTGGACCACTGCTTCTCCAGGCCCCTGACTTCCTAGAGTGTCCCTGTCCTGAGTATTTACCTCAAGTAAACACTGGGATCACCTACGGAGTTATGTTATTCATTTTAAAAACCAAAATTGAATCATATCCCATGTCTGGTAGCCTTCTGTCTTAAAAAAGCAGCGCCTGCAGATGAGCAGAGCTCTGCCTCAGGACAGAGATGCAGCAGAAATAGGAACGCAAGTCCTTGGGAGGGGAGCCTGTGCAGTGTACGTGGCCACCACAGATTGCTACATAAAATGATGGTGTCAATGCTAGAACAATTTGTAAACTATAAAATATTCTACAAATATGAGTCGTTAAATAAATTGATCTCAATTCTCAACAAGGTGTTCCAAGAGTTCAGACAATTTCGATATAGTCTGGAGCCAACTCTTATGTACGCTAAGATTTCAATGAAGATCAAATATGAAAACAATCACCATCAGTGATGTCAACTATATTAAATGAATTAAGTCGGTGGCATTTGCTGAAAAGCACTGAAGGGCAATATGCCTTTCTAAGTTTATTTAAGCAAAAAGTCAATAAAGGACGTCAATCCCAAGAAAAATTTGTGAAACAGATTGCTTTATCTATATTTTGCAGATAAGAAAGTGAGATGAATAAAGTGTACTGGAAACTTTCATTTCCTGCTGCCTCACTGCTGCCTGGACCCTTCAGATGGATCTGTGTCCTCCTGTGTGACAGGTATTGGGCCAAGGTGAACACCTGGCTTAGGATTGGTCCATCCATTGCTTACCAGTGACCCAGGACTTGAGTGGATGGTCTGGCCTGAAAAGATGAGCTACCACAATCTGATTTTCCCTCTCTGGACATGGATCCAGAATATTCAGCAGTAAGTTACCAACTCAAGGATCTATAGGCCTAATGAAGAGGCTGCCATTTATGGTCATGTTTAAGATGGTTAAGTACAAAAAAAGTGAACAATAGAAAGGAAAATGACAGAAATATTCTAAGATGCACTGAAGTGGTGAGAGAAATGGAGACAAGAAAATGACCGCTCCCCAAATTTGCCTTGGATTCTCTCCATCCTTTGGCCTGGGTGTTTTTTCTTCATTTCCTATGATACTTTACTGAGTTTAAAATAAATTCTTTTTCTTTCTTAAGCGGGTTTGAGTGATTTTTGATTTATAAGATACTTAAATGGAAGAGAGAGTTTATTGCTGGAGATTATATAGCTAATAATTAGAGGCAAAACTCAGGCATACCCGACCCTTAAGATCTCTCCCAGCGCTAAGCTCCATCTTTTCTCCTAAGAACTTCTCAATATTTACTAGGATCCTCCCAAAAGTCTCAAAGAATGGGTCAGATTTTGTGGATTCCAAGCATCGTGGCACTCTGTTAAAAGACAGAGCTTGCGGCAACCTTCAAATTAAGCCACGTAGGCAGCCACCTACTTTGTTAACGAACATTGCTGTTTCGTTGGTTTTAAGGTAAGGGTAATTTAGACCAATGCCTTGAAGAAACGTTGTAAATTATCGCTTGGAGAGCTTTACATTCTCTTTCAAGAACAGCCCCTGTCTTCATTGTAACAACCGTGCTTTTTCTGGAGAGACTATGCCTGCAGTAACTCGTCATGTATAACATCACAGGCGCCTGGATCACTTTTGTTGTAATGTAATCCAGTTCATGTTTATTCTATTTTACAATTAACTTGGGGAAACAAGGAGCAGTTGAACCACTAGAATGAATTAAATCTATAAGAAAATTTTCATCTTCAAGAAATTTATTTTGAAGTGCATTTCTTTAGATTTCTGACATATTTGAATCAAAGATTTGAGAATACCAAAGTCACTGTCAGTTATCACTAGGGAATGCATTTAGAAATATTTTTTAATTTGGTGATCACAAGAGAAATTTGATATCCATTTAGAAACTGTCAGTTTATCATTTTGTGGTTATCGCCAAGGATAAAATATATTGTATTTTTAAAAATCAGTTTTGCCATTGTCTTTTGGGTATTGCAAATACAAAAACCATAGTAAAGTAAAGGGTTTATGTGATCTTTATAAAGAACTCTGGGATAAACCAGATATGTAAATTTGTATGACATGTACATGTGGGGTTCTGTGGATGAGTGGTAGAACTATTCTAACATCTTTAATCACCTTTCGCACGTTTCCATCCATAATTTTGAAATCATAGTGACTACATTCTCCAGTATGCACATAGGAAGTTTCTTCTTGGATGTTTAAAAGCATTAGATTAAAATTCCATATATTAAGTATAATTTTACTTGAATTTAAAAAAATAAAAAGAAACTGAAGTGAAACTTAAAAATTTTCAGATAAATGTTGTCTCCTTTTTCTAACAAGTGCTACTGTTTCCTCAGAGATTCTTCTGGCTCTGGTTCAAGAGAGAGGACTAAACATTTCTTTGTTCGTGTTTTGCACTAAATTCTATAAAGATGCTAGTTAAAACATATAAAAGGGAATAGAGTTATTGCAGGCAGATAATAAGGTGAGGTAGGCTGGGGCATCAACAAACCAGGCAGTTTTGTAGAGAATTTCTAGATGATTGAAAATAAGTGGGATATACTGAGGAATAAACAAAACTGGAGGGTTCTTTATCCAAATATGCACCAGAGTCTGAAGTAGAGATTTATTTCTATGAGAAGAACAATTGTCACTCAGAGATTTGGGGACAGCATATGGACAGAACAAAAATTGCAAGGAGGGATCCATTGAAATGATGGTTGAAGGGACATCTTTAGAACAGATGTGCTAGTCTTGCTTCCTCCATCTTTCCTTCCTGCTTCCCTCCATCACCAGTGCACAGAGTTCTTGGCCTCATCTGTTTATCTTCAGGCTGAACTCAGAAAACTGCACCTTTTTTTTCCTGAGGAAGATTTGCCCTGAACCAACATCTGTGCCAATCTTCCACTATTTGGTATGTGGATCGCTGCCCCAGTGTGGCCGCCGACAAGCAGTGTAGGTCCACGCCCAGGAACTGATCTGAGGCCTTGGAAGAAGAGCGTCCCGAGCTCAAACAGTAGGCCATGGGGCAGGCCCCAAGAACCGCACTTTTTTAGAGAACTTAATTGCTCTATTGAGGTGTAGGCACACAGGATATAGCCCTCACCATTTTAGCCTGATGAGAGGCTGTGCAACCACCTCTGTGAGAGCTTGCTTGCTGCCAACCGTACCATTAAGGGAAACAGACCTTCGTACATGCAGAGATATGCCATCCCAGCTGCCTTCATTCATAAATGTGACGGGGTGTCTCAGGGCTGCCAAATATTGGAGGAAATAAACAGCACAAAGGATAACAAGCTAAAACAAGTGGCCGAAAAAGAGACAGACAAATTTTGGACCAAGAATAATAAAAAAAAATCATTTATTCAATATTCAGTCAACAAAAGTTTATTAAATATCCAATGTGTTCCCAGCACTGTTGTAGGCACTTGGAACACATCGGTGAATAAAACATGATCTCTGCTTCACGGAGCTTCCATTCTAGCAGGAGAGACAGCCGATAAACAAATAAAAATAAACAGAGTGAATAGGGAATTTATGTAGGATGGTAAAGATGGAAATGGAGTTACAGTTTTAAATAGAGTAGTCAGGGCAGGCATTATTGAGAAGATGCCATTTGAGCAAAGAATTAAAGGTGGCATGGGAGTTAGCAAAGATGAAAAAGCTTTCCAGGAAGATGGAACAACCAACGCAAAGACCCTAACATAGGAGCGTGTCTGGTATCTTTCTGATAAGCAGGGATGTAACTCTTCTGGTTGCTGCAGAGACTGAGGCAGAGCAATAGGAGAGGAGGGAGAGAACCCAGGCGAGATCTTGTAAGGCTTTGTCCGCCACTGTAAGGGCTTTGGCTTTTACTCTGAGAGAAAGGGGAAGCCCTCGCAGGAAAAGGGGCAGAGGAGTAACATGATCTGACTTCAAATTTAAAAGGATCATTCTGGCTGCTGTGGGGAGGGGTAGGACAAATGTAGAAGCTGGGGACCAATTCAGAGGTTATTGCTGAAATCCTGGTGAGACATGATGATGAACTGGACCAGGGCGTTAGCAGTGAGGATGGTGAGAACTGTTTGTACTTAGAGTGTATTTTGGAGGTGGAGAAGGCAAAGAAAAATTAAATCCTTCTTAAGAGGCTACAGTGACCTGATAGAGGAAGTCCAAGCTCAGCAACCAGCTAAGAAGAGCCAATTGAAGACTGAAAAAAACTTTACCAGAATCATCATCATCCTCCTCCTCCTCCTCCTCCTCAAGGAATAAATGCAATAAAATCATAGAAAAAGCCTTTCTGCATATAAAAACTCAAACAAAAAGTCACTAGATGAGCTGAAAAAGAGGCTATCCATTGTTGAGAGTTCTGGAAGATAATTGAAAGAAATATCTTACTATATAGAGAAAAAACACAAAGTGAGAGAAATTATGAGGGAAATACATAGACTGGTAAGGGAGGTTCAGGGAGTCTAACTTGTGAATAACAGGACTTCAAAATGGTGGAAAATATATAGATGGGAGGGGGAGACAAAAATCAAATAAGTTCTAGAAGAAAATTTCCATAAGCTTAAAAAAAGACAGTGAAAGAAAGACTTGATACCATATATTGAAAAGATTTACAAGGCCCAGACAGATTAAAAAAAGTCACACACGTAGACATATCCTGATGAAATTTCTGAATTCCAAGAATCTTCAGAAAATCTTTTAGATTTATGAATTCAAAGAAAGTTACTAACAAAGGAAGGACGACGAGTATTGGTTTTCCATTTACTACACTGAGAGCTGAAGGGCGATCTTTTGAGAGAAATGGACAGTGATCTAGGCTTTATATACGTTTGTAAGATATTGCCCATCTAACAGAGAAAAGAGAGGGTATGTCACTCATGGACTATCTGAAGAAAATTCTTGAGAAAGAAAATTGCCAAAAAGAAAAACGGAATGGATTCCGTTCAATAGATTGTGTGATTAAGAAAAACTGGAAGAAATTAGTGATATGGTGAAGAAGGTAAATATTTCTTCTCTCAACAAGAATAAAAGATCAATTGGCTATCTATCTAACTATCATATATCTGTCTATTTACCTTCCTCAATGGATAAAGATAATATTATTGGAAAATGATAATGCAAGTGCTAAGTAAACCTTAAAACAGAAGAGACGTGTGAGAAAACTAAATGACAGCCTAGAGGTGAAATTCTAAACTATCTTGGCAAAATACGGAAGAAGTTGAGGGCAGGACTAAGGAAAGGGGGCTCCAGTTGAGAAGAAAAGCAATCTCAAGTGTCATTTCCAGAGTTGATGAATGTCGGCAAATAAAATCTTGATGGAGGTAATAGTTATTATATTTTGTGTGTCATCAGCCAATTGAAAAGTATAGGAGAATTTCCAAATTAACCTTGGCAGGGAGGAAGGGATAAAAAAAATTGACCCAGACAACAAAAGTAACAAAGTTGACGAAAGGAAACCACAAAAGTTGCAAGTAAGAACATAAAAGAAGATGGAAAGTAAAATGAACTATATTATTTTTCAAGGTAATTATGAACAAACAGAGTTTACCTTCCAAAAGATGGACCTTTTGTCCTCCTACCTACCAGAGACTGCCCATTTGTACTTAGAATTTCCACAGCAGTTTGAGACACCCCAGCAATAATTTCCATTTGGAGAGGAGTCTTTGGAATTCTGAGCACTTAATCTGATCAGAGGGTACAGGAATCGAACTGATAATTTAACCAGAGTTCCTATAGGTGAGAAAAGCAAAGGAGAGTTCAACCATCACATTTTTGTGGGGATCTTTATTAGTGAGTTTCACATAGAGAAGACTGCTCTGGGCTTCCACCTTCACAGATTTTTCAATGTAATGGCATTCAGATGAGGTCTTGGAATTTGTAATTTTCATAAGCTCCCTGGTGATTCAGAGATGCAGTTGGATTTAGAAGTGATTCCTCTTGGCCCAGATGCAGCCTGTGTTAGTGTTGTACGATACAGTGAATGTAGAATGGAAACAGCACAGCCTGAACTATATATGCGTAATCTTGACAATCCGAGAATTTGCCCTTGGGTTTAGGCACACACAGTAGACATCTCTCATGCATCAACCTAGCAAGGAACTCTAGGTACCTCTCTTGCCTAACAGTTGACAATTGCACCAATGCTGGCAGGATCAGGCAGCTCTTAGGGTTAGAAAGCCTACTTTTACTTCCTAAAAGTAGATGCTCAAAATATAGCAGGTAATCATTGTTACCAGGTATAAAACTTCCATATCACGCTGATTAAATTAATTTTTGCTGGCTCAATGACAAAAACCTAGGGACAAGGAACACGTGTTACAAGTTAATTTTTGCCATCTTTGCCAGCCAAGTGAATACTGACATCACTTTCTGTATTTAGGGAATCATTGCTATTTCTCAGTGAGCTCCTTGACATGCTCCATAAAATGCATTTTAATTATGTTTCTTACTTTGGCCTTTGCCCTTCCAGGCTTTTTACAAAAAACAGCAGGAGCCTCTACAACATTCTATGTTACTTTTAAGGTGCAATCCAAGAGCTAGTTGGTTTGCCAGCGTGCAGTAGTATTACAAAATTGTACTTGGCCTCATCCATGGATAGTTTTTGGGAAAGATCTGTATTTTAGCCATCATTTAGTTTCAGACTTAGAGTAAGAATAGAAGGGGATAAAATAGTGCATAACTTCCTCCTGTTCTCCACAATTTTCCCCACACTGAGGTCCTGCACTTCTAACAATGACTATAAAACTCCTCTGACTTGTGAGTCCTTCAAAGTCGAAAATTCTGTAACCTTCGGAACAGCAGGTCTCCAACCTTTTGTGTTTGCATCATACTTTTGACGACTGGACATTTTTTTTGGACACAGTTAAGAGATTTATATGTTCAAAATGGGATATTTGCAAAGTATTACCCTGGTTATTTATTGTTCTCATGGAGATCAATCTTAGCATCAAAAATAGTGGGACAACCAGACATTATGTGCCTCCTGACGTGATGCAATAGGAAATTCACAGCATCGCCTACAAAGTATTCTTGCCAAAAATACTTAACTGAAACTACTCAAACTTTTAGCTCTAACTTCCAGCTTACAGAAAAAAGGAAAAAGAGTTAAATGATACTGTATCCTCACTTCCCATAGTTCATTACTGTAATACTGCCTTTCCCTGCACCCTCAAATCCCTCGACCTCCTCTCTCTTCATTGCACTTGCCTGGCAAAACCCCGCTTTGGGTGAACCCAATTCTCCATCCTCTGGGCCAACTGCATGTCTATATCTGAACGGCTGCTTGTGGCTGGTAGAAAGCACACAATCGTATTGACTGCTATCATTTTGAATCTCTGACCACAGACCTCAAGTGAGCCCTTGGGACTCCGTGGCTATTCCACTCGCCTCAAACCTCCAAAACCACTTTCCTCTTCCTCACTCTCAGCTTATCAACTTGCTTCTCATTTTAATGAGAAAATAAAAACAGTCATTAGAAAACTTCCTTGTCTTCCCACCACAAAATCTATTCTTCTGCCTTCATCTTTCCCATAAATCCAGCCTTCCCTTTTCAAGGGTGGATAAACCTACCTTGTTCCTCTCTAGGGCCAATGCCTTCCTTTGGTGCACTGGAACTCATCCTCTCTCAGCACTCAAGGACTTTGTTCCTGCAACTTTCCCTCTTTTTCATGTGTCAAATTTCCCCATAAATTGGATCAGTTTCAAGAAGGCTTTAATATCTCTTATCCCTTAATCCTGTTGCTATGCTCTACATTATAGCAAAATTCCAGGAAAGCCTTGTCTAAATTCAATGTGTCAACTTCTTAAGCTCTCATTTTTCCTCCCTAACCCCCCTAAAATAAAGAGAATAGTATAATGAACATGTATGTCCCCAGTACCCAGCTTCAGAAGTCAATTATTGCAAACGCATTTAGAGCTCTCTTGTATCTTTCCTAGACTGCATCCCTCTCCCTTATGCCCTACGCCACAGATAGCTAGTGTGGCACCGGGCCACTCATACCCTGCTGCAGGAAGCACAGTTGATTATGGTCCCAGATGACTCTCCTCTGAATTTACCACTGTATTTGCTGCTCCCAGCAATGACGGAGCATGGTGGGCATACAGGTTCAGGACTATTTCTGTTTGATGCAGGGTTTCACTAATAGGCAACTTTGGCTTAAGGACTCCTAATCAGCCTGGACACAACTTTTTTAGGACCTCACTGCAATCTGATTTTCTTCTCATCCAATCCTTCTTTCCTTGTATCCTTTCACAGATGTCAACTGTGCAATGTGGTGTGAAGTTTTCCTGCCTACTCCTGCTTCTTCCCCTTTATCTTTCCCAGCCATGTTCCCTAAAATGTTCCTTGCCATGTAATCCCATGTCTGCTTCTTGGAGAACCAAAGTAACTCAGACACTATCCTGATTTTGGTGATTATTATTTTTGTGTCTGTCTGTCTGTCTTTTATATATTCATATATAATTGTTTTATGTTATTAAATTTTATACATAGCCTTCTGTAAATTAGTCTTTTTTGCACAATGATATTTGTTTAATATTTATCTACATTGAAATATGTAGCTCATAATTCATTTTTACTGCTATATTAAATCATTATATTAATATAATATAATTTATTCATTCATTTTTCTGTTAATGCACATCTATGTTGCTCCAACTTTTTGCTATTGTAAGGTTGCAATAAACACTCTTTCATCTTTCTCTGTTGCACACTCCTGCAAGAGTTTCTCTGGAATATGTGAGTTAAATGCTGAGTGATAGTGTTGCACATCTTTGACTTGACAACTTATCATCAAATTGCTCTCCAAAGTGGTTGCTTCAATTTTCACTCCTGCTAGCAGTGAGTGAAGATAGTCTTGCTCCTCCATATTCTTGTCTTCTCTTGTTAATGTTGAATTTTTTTTAGTTTTGCTAATATCATGGGCGAAAAGTGTCTTAGCATGGTCTTAACGTGCATTTCCGTGATTGCTGGCAGGAAGGAGCACCTTATTATATGCTTAGTGACCCTTGGGATGTCCTCTTCTTTAAAATATCTATTAAAGCTTTTGCTCATTTTTTTACCAGGTTGTTTTTCTTATTGACATTGGAATTCTTATTATATTCTGGATATTAGTGTTTTGTCAGTTATATTCATTGCAAATATATTATTCCAAGCTGTGACATGTATTTTCACTTTGTTTATTGTGTCTTTTGAGTCACAGAAGATTAAAATTTTAATGTAGTCAAATATTTAAATCTTTTCTTCCACGGTTCTTTCTCTCTTAATTTTTCTCTCACTCTTCTTTTGATGTGTCTAGTTTCAGGAATTCTACTCTGTCTTGGGGTTATAAATATATTCTCACAATTTGTTCTAGAGGATATAAAACTCACATTTCATGTTTAGGAGTTCAATGCATCTAGAATTGATTTTTCTTTAATAACAACCCAATTCATTTTTTTTCCAATTTGAGTAACTAATTGACCCATCATCATGTGTTGAGTAGTCTATTCTTTCCTTGCTGATCAGTAATGCCATATATCAAGTATCTATTCATATTTGGACCTGTTTGTTTATTCTGTTTTATTGATCTGTTTGTCCATTCCAG
This sequence comes from Equus asinus, assembly GCF_041296235.1. Classification (NCBI taxonomy): domain Eukaryota; kingdom Metazoa; phylum Chordata; class Mammalia; order Perissodactyla; family Equidae; genus Equus; species Equus asinus. The sequence continues at coordinate 16,050,604 of NC_091800.1, read as the reverse complement.
CATCAGTATCACACCTTTTACAAATTATTACAGTTTTATGAGTCTTGCCATCTGTTTTTCTTCTTCAAAACTGTCTTGGCTCTGCTTGATTTTCACATATCCATATAAGTCTGAAATCAGCTTGTCATATTGCATGAGAAACCTTGTTCAGAATTTGATTGGAATTGCATTGAAGTATCCAATAAATATGGGAAGAATAGGCATCTTTACAAAACTGACCCTTTCTATACACGTATGTGGTTTATCTCTTAATTTAAACAGATCTTTAATTTCTTTCTCTAAAGTTTTACTATTTTATTCCTAATGAATTATATTTTTGCCACTGTTGCAAATGGCCTTTTAAAAACATGTTTCACTTTCTGTTTGTTTTTGTGTGTTGGATCCCTATTGATTTTTGTATATTAGTCCTATATCTAGCAGTATTGCTGATCTCTCATTGATTATATTTTGATTGTATATTCCGTTGGTTTCTCTATGTAGACAATTATATCACTTGTGAATAAAGACAGTTTTATTTCTTTCTCTCTAATGTTTATGCTCAAACGAACACCTTTAGTATCAATCTCAACTTTTTTCAAAGATTTTATTTTTCCTTTTTTCTCCCCAAAGCCCCCCAGTACATAGTTGTGTATTTTTAGTTGTGGGTCCTTCTAGTTGTGGCATGTGGGATGCCACCTCAGAATGGCCCGATGAGCAGCACCATGTCCACGACCAGGATCCGAACCAGTGAAACCCTGGGCTGCTGAAATGGAGTGCACGAACTTAACCAGTTGGCCACAGGGCCAGCCCCTCAATCTCAATTTAATTGTGCTTTTAGTCTCATCTATCTACCGAAACTGTTTTTATCAGTCATGAACAGCCTTCATGTTGCCAATCCAATGGTTAAATCTCAATCTTCAGCTTACTCAACCTCTCAGAATCATTAGATAAGTATGACTATGCCCTTTTTTTGAAAGACTTTCTTCACTTATCTTCTGGGACAACATTCTCTCCTAGTTTCCTCCTACATCCCTGGCTGCCTGTTCTCAGTCTTATTTGCTGATTCCTTCTCACTTCCTAATCTGTCAGTTTGGAATGGCCCAGTACTTGGTCCTTTAACCTCTTCCCTTTCTAGTTGTAGTCACACTCCAGGCAATCTCATTCAGCCCCATATGCTGAAAACTGAAATTTATAGCTCCAGCACCAATCTCTCTGGAATTGTATACTCGTTTATCCAATAGTCAACTTGACATTTTTACTTGGAAGTCTAATAGACATCTCAAGCTAAACAAATCCCAAACACACACTTTTCCTTCTATCCCTCACTAAGACCCTTCTCAAGTATTCTTCATTTTAGTAAATATCACCACCATTTATCTGTTGCTGGAGCCAAAACCTAAGTGAGTTTGGATTTCTTTTTCTCACACATCCAACATTCAATCTGTTTGCAAGTCCTGTTGGCTCAATCTTAACAATACGTTACAGATCTGACCACTTCTCATCACTTCCTTTGCCACTACCTTGGTCTCAGTGACTACTGTTTTTTTCCTGAACTATTGTGATAATCACCTAGTTGGTCTTCCTGTTTCCACGTTGTCCCACTATAGCCTATTTTCCACACAGCAATCAAAGTGATATTTTATTTATTTATTTATTTATTTTTTAAAGATTTTATTTTTTCCTTTTTCTCCCCAAAGTCCCCCGGTACATAGTTGTGTATTCTTCGTTGTGGGTTCTTCTAGTTGTGGCATGTGGGACGCTGCCTCAGCGTGGTCTGATGAGCAGTGCCATGTCCGCGCCCAGGATTTGAACCAACGAAACACTGGGCCGCCTGCAGCGGAGCGCACGAACTTAACCACTCGGCCACGGGGCCAGCCCCCAAAGTGATATTTTAAAAACAAAGATGCAATCTAGTCATTTCCTTGCTCAAAACTTTCTGATGACTTCCTATCACACTTTGAATATAATCCACTGTCTTACTTTGGCCTACAGTGTCTCACATGGACTAACCATTGGCGACTTTCTGAGCTTTTCTTCTACCGCTCCTTCATTTATTCCACTCAAGTCATGTTGGCCCATTAGCTTTCTTCAAACATACCAAAGTTGTGACTACCTCAGAGCCTTTGTACTTACTATTTCCTCTGCATGGAATGTTCTTTTTCCTGTGGATCTTTGCATGAATCTCTTCCTCACTTAATTTAGATCTTGTCTCAAATATTAACTTACCAGCGAGGACTTCTTTGACCACTCTCTATAAAATTCCTGCCCCCTTCTCTATTTCCTCTTACTTTGCTTCATTTTGATTTTCCTTCACAGGACTTATCACTCTTTGACCTATATTTTATCTAGTTATTTATTTTTTGTCTCCTCAACTAGAATATAAATTCCTTGAGGGAACTTGCCTTCTATATCTATAGAGCTGCATTGCTAGTGCCTAGGGAAGTATCTAGAAGATTGGAGGGGCTCAGTAAATGTTTATTGAATAAATAAATGAGCAACATCTCTCAGGACTTTTAAACACATCTATAATTTTCTTTCTTTGGACCTGTTTGCCTTTCAGTTCTATGATGCAATTTTAGTAGAACCATTTCCTGTCCTGTATATATTTCCAACAAAATTCTCATCTATTCTACTAAACACACACTCTTCCTTTAGTTGGATTGGATGATAACCATTATCTCTTTGTTCACAGCAACTTTTATCTTTGAAGTCCAATCTGTTGAATTGCTATCCCTCTAACTCAAATTTTATTTTACATAGAGCACTTTGACTAGATAAAATAAAGTTTAGACAACAGACAAATTTGGTGGCACACATATGAAGGGTTGGCTGTCTAGAGGTGATCTTGGAGAAAACATTCTCTGTGGTAAAGTCTCATTCCTAAGAGAGTTAAGACCACAGAATTGAGAATGAATGTTTTATACCCCAAAACCATGCTGCAGGAAAGCAGTGAGGATATATTCATTTTTGACTTTGACTTAGTTGTCTGAGGCCAACAGTCTTGGCTGATAGAAGGAAAATCTCCAGGTAGTCTCTTTGTTTTATGGACAGTCATGGCCTCAATGTTGGCTGTCTTTGCAATCATTTTGGAGTTGTCCTGCGTATTTACTCACACTATGACTGCAATGTGTGAAGAAAATGTAATTTGGTTCCTAAACAATTTACTTACTAAAACAGATCTAATCATCATCATGAGCCCTACTGTGTTGCAGAAAAAATTGTAAACCTGCCATAAATGATTTCTCAGTATCTTTAGGTTTAATACAACAGTGTGTATAGAGTGGTGGCTCTGTGTAGGGAACATGTGTTATTTTAATTATGAATTTTTAAAAACATTTCTTACTAATTCCTTTCTACAAATGATTGAAAAAGCTGTAACTAACTTGTAGACAAATGTTCAGACTTCTTCCCTCTGGAAGAATGTCTTTATGGTGGCTCTGTGTGTAGGTCATCGTGCTAACCTCTGGGTCCCTGCTCACCTGTGCAATGATGGTATCCCTGGTGTCCCTGACCACTGCTTCCATCTGGGGCATCTACTGCTGGTCTCTTCCCCAGGTTCAGTGGCTCATCCCTGTTGAAGGGCCCCATCTGAGTTTCATGACCTCATCGGCCTCTCTGGTGATGTCACTTTGTCCTTGGCATAGTAACTCCTTCTAGAAAGTTTCCTTGTCTGATTCTCAAACTCTTTGCTCAACAACCTAGAGGTATGCAGGGACTTCTGAGTCTTTTCCACATGACATGGAAGCCAAGAACTCAAATTTTCGGCTTACCTCTGGTGCACAACCACTGCTGTCTCCTGGGGCTGCCTCCAGAAGGTTGGATGGGGGTGGCATCTGGAGATGTAGCCTCTTTTCTAGAGCTACAAATGTAGCACGAGGAAAATAATCTCTGTGCTGTAGGCTTTCCCCTCAGGATCTCACTGGGTTCTTGACTCAGGCTGGTGGTTGGGGGAGGGAGACACAAGTGGAAAGTTGAGGGGGAACCCCTGACACAGATATGTTTTCCTCCCTCTCCGTCTCTTTCTTCCCCTCTCCATACTCCACTTGGGCTTTGTCTCCTCTTACTTTCCATCAGTGATTTTCGCTCTATTATAGCCTCTTCTTTCTTGAGGTGAACTTACCCTGGCCCCTGCCTTTGGGCAACAATATTGGAATTCAGAAAGAGAAGGTGGATTTCTGACTATAGGAGATCCAGAAATCTTACCTGTGTTATGTATGAAAACAATAGTATTAAAAATATTTAGTTGTATTGTATTAAAATACCATGCTAGGTGTTTTGAAGACTTAGCCTCTACTCTATATGAAGTGGGGCTAATAAAACTGCATTAAAGCGTGGTTGTGAGAATTCAAATGAAAAGAGCCAAGGAGAAGGCCTGGCTCATAGAAATTGGCTCAGAAATGTCTCACTGTCTCTCTTCCTAGGAGAGTAATGCAATGTTATTTTTTTTTCCTAGAGCATGAATTGTTTTAATTATGGATGTTTTAAAAATGTTTGTTATTAATTCCTTTCTGTAAATGATTTAAAGGCTGCCTCTCTTCTCTGTGCACTTAGTTAAAAGCTTTCCATCCTTAATGTAGTCTCTATAAAAGAAAATGTTTGAAAGCGATATTGTGTGCAGAAGATGCCAAGAAGCTATTACTTGTTAAGTAAACTGATAATGTTATTAAGATCCACAAGTGCTTATGATGATCATCTCACCAATCACCACAATTCTTTATTAGCTAGGAAGAAAATGCCTTATTTTCAATATGGAAAATCTGAGAGATGAGTTTTATGCTTTTCCCCAAATCAAGGCAAGTTAAATATTAGAACAGAATCTATCTTCACTGACTTGTAATATGGTGTACTTTGTTTCTAGAGGAAGAATATTGAATTAAACCCATGTTGGAAAGAAATAGAAAAGTAGATCATTTAAATTATTTTACAATTTAAGGCTTGGTAATGCTTGTTTTGATTTTGATATTTAAGAAATCTGTAATTATCACAAAGAAGTCATGCTTGACACAATTTCCAGGGCTTGTACCCACCCACTTCCTCAAGCACTTTGGATAAAAGCATTTCAATCTTAATGTAGTCTATAGAAGAAAATGTTGGAAAGAGGAATTGTGTACAGGAGATACCATAAAGTTATTACTAAGGAAAAGCCCCCCAAAAATTGAAAGCGGCTGCCTTCTATATATTGTAGAGTAATGGGAGAAGCAGTGAATATATTTTATCCTATCTTAGTTGGGAGCAATCAGTCAATACTAGACACTGAGATTCCTAAGTGATTTGATTTTTTCTGCTCATGGGGAGTAAATTGGGCTTAAAGGACAATTGTAGTGCATTGTTAATTTGGGGGAGAAAGAATGCTTACCTCTATGTTTGGAAGGTAGTGCAGACATTGAGATAAAGATTTGGTGTTGCTGCCTCTCCTACAGCATGGAGCACAGTTGAATTCCAATGACTAGGGGTGGGTCACTCTGTTAGAATAATTCAATATTTATTCATTAGTCAATCATGTGTTCATTCCTTCAACAGACACCATGCTGAGTGCTGAGGATATCAAAGACACAAGCTCTTCCTCTGAGGATGAGTTTCTGTGTCTGCAAAGATTATCCGGAAAAGAGGAGGTTCAGGGATTAGTACAGGATATCCCTGATCTGAAATCTTACAGCAACAACTGTGGCTTCTAGTTGTACAGATAGGATTTTTGATAAATTAAAAGGGGAATCTGGGCCCCTTTGACTGAGCCAAGGGATAGAGCAGATACCCTCACGACCCAAAAGAGAACACCTCCTAGTTGAAAATGTTGAATCAGGTAAACAGAGAACAACATGAGAAGTCATGTGACCCGAATTCATACCTTGACTGGGGTAACTTCTTGGAGCAAAGAGAGTAGAACAAGCCCTGGGGTGACCACTCAGCAGACTTTTGGCTCCTGGGAGAATTTAGTGTTAAAATAGTTTTCATTCTAAGTTAGCAAGTGATAAAGGAGGGCACTTCTTATGGCACAGTAGGTGGCTGTAAGTATCTATAGATAAATCTATAATATTTATTTCATTTTTAGTTCTAGTCAAAACATCCTTCTGAGATTTCCTTTGGCTTCTGAGTAGGAGCTTGGTCAAAAGCGAAGTATGACACTACCATATGTGCACAACACAGAATTTTATGAGGAAAAACCAGGAATGTGGACTATACATAAAATTTCATAAATTCCTTGTTCATCCTTCCATCTGTCTATTCATCAATTTGTTCATAAAATATTTATCAAGCATTTCCTCAATTCCAGGCATTTTGCCTACCACTGAAGATGCAGCAGTGAATAAGATAGGTACACCCTATGTTAAGAAGTGTGTAGTATTGCTTTCTCTGCTTTTGAATTACGCAGAATTGAAGAAAAAAATATTATGGAGCCCCTTTCTCTCAAGGTCTGTCTATGGGGGTGCAATTTAGAAGTAAGGCCAAAATATTCACAAAGGATTGTTTCCCTTTGTTCTGCCCCAGTCTGCTTTGTGAGAACTCAGTCTTCCCCTAAGGGTTTTGCACAAGCTCAGGGGTATCTTGCATTTATTCCATATGGAATTTGCAGTTTCCCCCCTCTTTTCCAGATTACAGAGTCTTCTATTTCTGTTAAAGTTAATAGGAACAGATCTGTTGTCTGCCATTTTCCTCATAGCTCCAACAACTACCCACTCTTCTCTCTTCTCATTTCTCTGAGAAACTGGAAGCTACCATGAGAGAAATTCTTCATCTTTCCAAAACCAAGTCTACCTGTCTCTTAGCAATGCTATAATGAATGACTGTCCTTGTTCCTGTGGAAGGCCAACTTCTCCACTTGAGCTCTGGATTCCATACTCCCATCCTTTTCCATCTAATGGGACTTGGCTCCAGTAATTTTCCCTCCTCTTTCCTGCTTCTCTCTCATGTAATCCTCCCTCTCTCCTAGATCATTTCCACCAGTATGAAAACATAATGCATGCAAAGTGCTTAGGGCAGAGACTGTGCCCAGGAAGGGCTCAATACATATTGACTATTAATATAATTATTAATATCACCATAGTCTTCTTCTTCTGGATCACCCACAGTGAGCTTTGTCATAGTGAATAGTATCAGCTTTCCATATTCAAGTTTTGAAAAAACTCTCTCCAAAGACTGTTACCAGGACCAACATTTAGGCACTCAGGATTAAGGCTTTTAGTATTTTCTGTATTTATGTGAACATTATTTCAGAAAATACATAGGAAGACAGAATGAGCTGACACCTCAAGATATCTATGCTCTCATGGTGGTTAATGGGGAGATCCCAATAGAAAATATATAATTTTAAGTGTTGCCCTCATGACAATTTATTTGGAAGAATCTTAAAAATACAAGCAGGAAAATAGCTCAAAAAATTCTTAGCATAATATACAGCACGGTGACTACAGTTAATAATACTGTATTGCATATTTGAGGGTTGCTAAGAGAATAGATCTCAAAAGTTCTCATAATGAGAAAAAAATTCTGTAACTATGTGTAGTGACAGATGTTAACCAGACTTATTGTGGTGATCATTTCACAATATGTACAAATATCAAAATGTGATGTTGCACACCTGAAACTAACATAATGCTGACTGTCAGTTATACCTCAAAAGAAAATTCTTAGCTCAATGGGAAAAGGGATTATTAGTTAGTATTTTGATTAACTATTGAGTGCTGGGATGGGCATAAGGCATGACTTTTCTCTTCAAGGCACTGCTCTAAATGATAAGAACATACAGAATTTTTTATGTAAGAAGAGGATTTATTAGTGGGTTCTCATTGTGATTTACATGGCAAATTCTAAAAAATTTACCATTCTGGAGAAAGGTAGTTTCTCTTCCAAGATTTATACTTCATTCTCATTTGAAATTTGTATCTTCAGAGACTCCTGGAGTTCATATGTTGAGCGTTTTAAAACCCGGGTGGAACCAGTTAGAAGGCATGCTGAAAGTTTATACTAGCAAGGACAGAGAAGGGTATAGACTAGGAACCCCCAAGACTGGGACTCTGAGAACTCACCTAACAGCAAAACTGACTCCTATAGTGGACATTTTAATTTTTTCAGCTCAGGGTCGATTCTCCCTGCTTGTGATAATAACATCCCAGTGGTGCTTTGGAGAATCTCTGCTCTTCTGTTGCATCTGGTCAGTAGTGGTACCTGTCTTCCTCTGGCCAATGGGTGGGAACATGGCCTAAGCTTAGCCAACCTGATGCCTTCTCCCTAGAATTGAAGTACTGGAGAATGTGTTCAAGGGAGTCCATTTCAATGTGTTTTTATTTTTTTATTTTCCAATGTGGTTTTTTTCTTCCATTAAAGAAGCTCACAATCATTTGTATTGCTTGCAACCAAAGAATATGTACTGATACACAACCCGCCCCAAGTGAGGGGACAACCTGCTGTATCACAAGGTTTATGGGGATGTGGTTACCTTTCTCATGAAATAGTGTTTGTTTTCTGGGGGTCTAATAGGATCAGTTTTCTGGACCTATCCCGTAACGGAGGTTACCTGGCACTGGACCATTTGATCCCTGGGAAGGGGAGGAATGAGAGTGGGAGAATTTGGCAAGAGCTAAGCAGAGGATCAGGGTCAGGGACAAACCAGCTGGGGTTCAGGAGAGTGCTCCAGTCTCATAGAAATTGAAATTTACTTCTAAAACCAAAGCAACAAAAAACTGAGAGTGGTGGAGATAACTTTACAGTTTGGGAGGCACAATCCCTGGGGTCCCATCAGGTTCATCAAGTAATGGATTTAAGGAAGAAACCAACTCATGAATGAACTAGTTGAGGAGAATGGAGTTCCTAGCAGTATAGATTTAAAGGATTCACATAGAACTGGGTTCAAAACCTAGGTTCAAAATCTGGGTTCTTCCTCTGCTAATGATAAGACTTGGAGAAGTCCTTAAGGGGTGAGCTAAATGTGTCTTCCTCTGGGATATTTTCCTTGTCCTTTCCCCTTTCCATCTCTCCCCCTGTGCTGGTTTTGATGCTCCCATGTGCCCCATGGGTAACCTCTACTTTCCTTATCATAGTGCCTGTAAACTTCAAGTTATTTGTCTCCCCAACCAGATTGTCGACTTTGCAAAACAGCAACTTTCTCTTTCTTATTCACCTTTCTATCCTCAATGTCAAGCACAGTGCCTGACACTTAATAAAAATGTGTTGTGGTGCATTGAATAAGCAAAAAGGAGATTGAGGAGATAAAAGAGAGGTAGAAGGAGATTCTGTGAAAAGCAATGCAACGGAAAGTCCTTTTACTTCTTGTAGTGTTACATTAAGTAATGTGTTTATGAAGTACTGTATCTGAGGTCAATTCTAAATGATAAAAATAAGAGGTACCCTGGCAGTAATTACTGATTTTTAATAATAATGTAAAACTTGTCTAAGGCATGTTAAGTCTTCTCACACAGGGGATTTTTTATTATACCAGACCAATCAGCTAATATATGTAGGAAAAGGCTTTGCTTCACAATGACATATAACAATTTTAATAGCACCTATTAAAGTGCTTTACACATAATAGTTGTTCAGCAACTATTTGTTGATGGAGCAAATATTTTCAGCAAAATTGGCCTCTTTTTATAAAACACTATTAAGGCTAAGAATATCTACTCACTGCTTAATTCTACAATAGCTCACATTACAGCAAAAGATTAGATAAGAATAAGAAAAAATCTTATATTTTTTTCCTGGTATAAGATTTGGGTCATAACTTATTCTTACTCACCCAACCAATGAGGTCTGGAGTTTTGAATTGGATTGCAGCACATCTTGTCACCTGACACATTCTTTCATAAAGAACTTTTGATAAATCTTAACTGCACACATTAACTGCATTAAGGTCTTAATCCTACATGAAAGAATATCTCTGTTTGATTAACGAGAAAGGCTCATTTTCTTCCTCTTGCTAGAAAATAAAAGCTTGTAATATTTGAAAAGGTAGACTCTGCCAATGGACTTCTGTCTCTATAAATCATCATAGACAGTGATTCCTTGCAAAACAGGTTTCATGTAATATTTATGTAAGCTGTACATGACCTTGAATGAAAGCAAGGGTTAGAAGAAACAGTGTTCCTATTGTTTGACAAAACACTTCACTATTTCGTCAAATATTACTTACTCAGGTCATATGTGATTTTCTTTTTCAATGGAATAGAAATTGTTTATTTTAAAGCTCCATTTTGGAAAAGTATGACATTTCTTTTTAGAATAAATACTATTTTATCTTGTACTTGTAGGAAACCTCTTTCAATAAGCAAAGAGGAATACCAGCAACAAAGCTGTGTATAGAATGGATGTGGGTACGCATAACATTAAAATGTCCTCTTACCATTCACAGAGTTGATTCTGGAGAGATTCATGAAAGCAGATGGGAAAGATCAGATGTGTGAGAGGTAGGGTGCAGGTTGCTGTGTCTGATAAATATGTACGCTTATCCAACTTTGCAGCTCTTGAAGAAATTCTGAATAGTTAGGATACTCAGTAATAATGAGTTGTAGCCTGTCCTATAGATTGTATTAGCTGTGTGACCTTGGGCAATTCATTTAACTTCTCTGAACTTTTCACTGCCCATAAAATGAAACATAGAGTCCTTATCTGGATTACCTGCATTATAAGGCTTCCACTACCTCTCCTGCTTACCACTCCCTTCCCAGCAGTCTAAGTTCCAGTCATATTCAACTCCACATCACCTCCTGTATTTTCTTTAGAACACTCTCTGAAAAGATCTTGTTCATGTACTTGTTTTCCTTCACCAGACAGTAAGTTTCATGACAGGAGGGATCTTGAGTATTGTTCTTATTATATACCAAGCACTAGAACAATGCCAGAAAATTAATTGGTACGTAGAAATAATTGGTGAATGAGTTCTGGGTATATACCCAAAAGAATTGAATGCAGGGACTCGAATAGATACTTAAATACCATGTTCATAGCAGCGTTATTCACAATAGTCAAAAGGTGAAAGCAACCCAAGTGTCCATCAATGGATGAATGGATAAACAAACTGTGGTATATATATATACAATGGAATATTATTCAGCCCTTAAAAGGAAGGGAAATCCAACACGTGCTACAACATGGATGAATCTTGAGGACTTCATGCTAAGTGAAATAAGCCAGACACAAAAGAACAAATACTGCATGATTCCACTTATAAGTGGAATATACACGAGGTTCCTAGAGGAGTCAAATTCATAGAAATGGAAAGTAGAATGGTGATTGCCAGGGGCTGGGGGAAGGAGGAACAGGAGTTGTTATTTAATGGATATAGAGTTGTAGCTGGAGAAGATGAAAAACTTCGGGAGATGGATGGTGGTGCTTGTTGTACAACAATGTTAAAGTTAACTTAATGCCACTGAATCGTACACTTACAAGTGGTTAAAATGGTAAGTTTTCTGTTATGTGTATTTTATGACCAAAATAAATGGTGAATCAATCAGTGTGGAGGTTCTTCACATAAGTGGGTCTCCCTCCCTGGAACACTGTCTTCTGTCATTCCTCTACCCTTGCCGCAACCTCCCCTTATTCCTCCATCTAGCCAACTCCTAGTTATATGTCGGCTCTCATCTTAGATCAGGGTTTCTCAGCTGCAGCACTGGTGGCCTTTTGGACTGAATAACTCTTTGTTGTGGAGGGCTGTCCTATGAGTGAGATTTTGAAAGTGATTTAACAGCATCCCTGGCTGATACCCACTAAAGGCCATTAGCCCACAGCCTCCCTACCCGCCCCCCCCCCCGACAATTGTGACAATCAGAAATATCTTGAGACATTGGGAAGTGTCCCAAAGGTGGGACGTGGGGGAAAAATTGCCACTGGTTGGGAACCATGATTTAGATGTTACTCTCACTTTCTCTGGAAGTCTCGGCCAAGAGCAGTTTTGGGGCATCTTTTCTCCCTTAGCGCCTCTATTCAATTCCATCCTTTCCTGTCATGGTACTTATCACACTTGAATTACACTATCTCTACCACTAGACTGGAAACTACAGCACCTATCACAGTACCTGGCATATAGTGGGTGCTCATTATTTACTTTCTGTTTTATTGCTTTGAACTCAGTTTCCTCATCTTCAAAATGGAGATGATACTAGATTGCTTCCCAGAAATGTGGTGAACATCATTTAATAGGAGAAACACTTTTTAAAAAAATTATAAGGCATTGTATAGAAATGAGTTCACATTATTATTGTTATAATAAAATCTTCACTTGGCTCTAACCTAACAGAGTTTATCCTCCCAACCTCTAACACTTCCTACCGTTCATTTGCTGTCCTTAAACAAGGTACTATATCTTCCATAGCTCTCCTGTATCACTTAGTAGGTCAGTGGCTGTGGGGACAGAGTAAGTCCTACTACTAAGAATAATTTTGTCTTTAGAAATGAAGTCTGGGTACATTAAAGCCATGAGTTGGAAATGTACTAGAAGATGGCTAATTTGGAGCTTGATCTTTGGGAGACAAAAACTAAAACACAGGTAAGAAATGAATTTATTTGTCCTTACGGATTTTTACAAAAGAGTTCTATACCTACTATACCTAAAATAGATAGCTTAATTGTTGTCATTAATTGCCTGTGAAGATACCAAGCACAGAAGGAGAAATCAAAATTGTGTTCAGTTTATCTGTTCTGATAGAAATAACTTAGAATTATGGTTTCATATTTGAAAAACTCTTTTGTTGTTGTTAATGTTTGCCAATTGGAGTCAATATGTATTATAATCAGAGGGTTCATGTTCCTATACAAATAAAAAGGAATGCAATATATTTCAAGTCACAAACTAAACTGGAGGAAACATGTAATAGTATGAGCTTTAGAAAAATTTAGAAGCAGATGATGTACTAAAGACAGAGCAAAGAAAACAATTGCCTGAAACAAAGAATATAAATAATATTATTGAGGAACAATGGCATAGTTTGTTAATTAAAAGCTAAGTTTAAATTACTTAAACAGGAGAATATGGAGGAGTTGAGATGGTAATCACGACCTTTGTACTTTATCCTTCTATCTCTTCATTCTCTCCTCATCACTTAGTAGGCATTTATGTGAGAGGAACTGAAAAGTGGCTCACTTAGCACCCACTCCAACCCCTATTTAGCATGGTTTCCTGAACTATTGAGGCAGGAAGGTTGAAACTGCATTTCCCAGACTCCTTTGCAGCTAGGATTCTGCACGTGAGCTGTGTTTCCTCAAGCATATATAACCTGTCTGAAAAATGCTTCAGTATATCACTTATAGGCTCTGCATGATATGATGGCACCCTCTGGAGTTGTGCAGAATATAACTCTTTTGTAGGGTAGACTTGGAAGGAAGGAGTGAATAATGAGTGGTTGCTATAAGTATGTGGGGAGATAGAATCTTCTGGCAAGTATGATGGTGCAATGTTTGGTTCTTCGAGGGAAGCTTTGATAAAGGAACTATTGGTCATATCATTGGCCTGAGGCAGTAGGAGTGAGGTTTCAGCTAGAACAGTCCCTTACAGGGTCTGAGTGTTCTGCTGACTGAGAGTTTTTGGTTGAGTAACATCCAAGCTATGCAACCTGCCTCTCCTAGAAATTTTGTTAGCTGCACCTTGTAGTAATTCCTTTTCTACAGAAACTAGCTAAATTGAATTATGTTTCCAGAAACTATGGAAGCTGACAGACAACATCTGTGATAGGTACTGTAAACAGAAATAGGGATTTATGCCCAACTCTTCATTCTCGCTCACTAATGTTCATCCCAAAGGTCTTTGCAAGTCTTGAGGAGGGGGCAACAATAAGCATGTAAATAAACAATAACAGTAAAATTTAATAGATTCTGTTATAGACTTGTAATACAAACTGAAATAGCACAAAAAAGGAACAATGGCCTAGAAGGCAAAATGGCCAAGAAGAGTTATTGCATCAGGAAAGTTTTCGTAGAAAAGGTATCATTTGCATCGGATCTTTAAGAATGGATAGACGTATCTCAGGTGAAGGAAGTGTGAAGGATATTTCAAGAAGAAGGAACAGAATGTTCCAAGTTATGAAATGAGGAAACAGTATAGGGCATTCAGCAAAGTGTAAGGGTTTTGCCATACAAGTGGGGTATAGAATTGATGTCAAGTGGGGTGAACCTTGGAAAAAAGGTGGGGCCTTGTATGTAAGACTTAGAAGTTTGACTTTGAGGATTTTGAGCAGGGGAATAGCATATGTTTCAGGAAGATTACTTGGGCAGCCATGTGTAGAATAGAAGCAGGGGCACTATTGGAGGCAGGATGTAGGGAAAATTTAAGAGTCTACAGCAATAATCTAAGAGAGAAATGGTGAGGCTGTGGCACAAAGAATGGAGAGAAACAGATGGATTAGAGAGATATTGTAGTTGCTGGCCCGTTGCAGGAACCCAATAAACATTAACTGAATGGGATACAACAGGGGAAAGTTGAACATAACTGAAGTGTTCTTGGCTTGGGTGAATAGGAGGAAAGGGAGCATGCTTTTCAGTAAATGCTCAGAAAGTGTGCTGGTGGTGCTGTTAGTCTCTACCTTTATTTACAAGCAGAAAAAATGTAATAATCTACATTCTAATATAGCCATTCACTTTTGTCCATCCATTCACTCGTTTATTGAACTGTTGGTGTCATACCCCCTGGGCTAGGCATCGTGGATTACATAGTGACTTAGCTAGTCTAAGCAGGATAGCAGGCATAAAGCAAACAGTGATAGAATGATTAATTACAGTCAGGATGAGCACTCTGAAGGGTAAACCCAGAATACTACAGGATAGGGGAGGTTTAGGGATACGTGAGCCAGAGGAGGAGGTATTGTGGAATAATGAACATTATTGGTATAGTGAGACTAAAACTTGTTTTACCTAAGAGGATTGTATTTTTAAAAATCTATCACGCTATCCAGATTTCATAAAGGCCTTTGTTCTTATATCCTTAGGCATTATGCTATGGTGCCATTGTTGGAAATCTTTTTCTGTGCAGGGCAAATCTACCCATTCATTCTCCCTTCTGCCACTATTAGTAGAGACTCTTCTGATTAATTATTACTAGCAAATGTATCTCTAAAACACTACACTAAGTGGTAGCATATTAATGAAGATGAATTTGAGGGCCTATTCACACTTCTTGATGGAAGGGAGCTGGACTATGCTGACAACCAATTCCATTAATCACTTTCTGTTAGATTTACTATGCGCTTGAGTTTGTTTTTCAGTGTGGATTCTTTTCTCTATTTGAAAATAGATACTTTCTGCAGATAAAGGAAATGCCTGTAAGATTTACGGTGACATCAACCATACTAATTGATCAAGAAAGGCTGCATGGGTTACTGAGGAGAACATTTCTAGGTTGGCAGACCAATGCAAGTCATATATTGGAGTTGGCTGTCCCTTCATAAATGACAGTCTGTCTCTAGGTGTATCAAATTAATTGAAGAAACCTGAAGTAAAGTACAATGTTTAATTGGTCTGGAGCAGTGTTTTTCAAACTGTAGGTTGCAGCTCTTTAGTAGCTTGTGAAATTGATTTTGTGGGTTGTGTTCAGCATTTTTAAAAGAGGAAATAGAATTTGACAAGTCATGAAAATAGCAAAGAATATTTCATATAGAAAGAGTAAGTAATGTTTTGTAAAACTTCCATTTCATATGTATGTATATATTATATATATATAATATTGTATATATATGCAAGTAATATGAAATATTTATTTATATATAAGCTTATTTAGTATGTATGCACTGGGCCAATATGTATAATGTCAAGGAAGCTTCAAAGCCATAGATCTGGAAAAAGAATTCTAGAAAAAGCCCCCTTCAGTCAGATCTTCCATTAAAATACGTAATCCAAATTAATTTCTTACTATTGCTTAAAGCACATTGGAGACTACTGAAACTATTGGGATGGAGAATTATTTAACAAATCTCTGCTCCAAGTGAATGCTGGGCAAAATAAGAAAGTAAAGTTCTTCGTGGTTTGGTAAATATGTATTTAACATACTAAATAAAGGTGTTTCAAACTCTCAAGGTTTACTCATTTTGTTATTTAGGAAGAGCTCTATTTTTTTTTTTTTTTTGCATTTAAGGAATTCTGTATCAAATATGTGAGAGGGATTGACACATTTTCATAAGTACATTAAATATAGTAACCCAGAAGAGATTAGAGACTCAGACTTTGAGTTCTGTTTTTATATCTGACAACAGAATGGTTTGCGATCTATGAATATTCATTATGAATTTCTTCTTTCTGACCCATATTTAAGTACTTATAAATAGAAATACTATTATTTATTTTATTTTGTAAATAGCACTATTTTGTAAATAGTAATTTGTTTAATACAGCATATTGGGATTACACTTTGGAAGGCTTAACTATTGGCATTCTTTTTCCATTTCTACCATATGTAAAAGGCAAAGCTGTGGTTAACGTTTTGTTCTCTGTCACTATGGCCATTCTCCAAAGATTCCTGCTTTTGATTTCTTACAGAAACTTATTTCATTGCTTTGTAACATCAATCTCATCGTTTTCACTCTTCACTGCCTGGTCTCGAATTCAGCTTTCCAAGATAACAATTAAGCCTAATAAATAAGTGACTGGTACTATATAAATCCCCAGGGTTTATTCTATTCCCTAGTATATAGATGCTGGTCATTCCATGCCTTCCCACAACTCCATTTTAGAAATTTTGCCTCACACATAGTCCAGAAGGGGCAAACTTATTACCATATGATTCTGACTCCTGACCAGAGCTGACTCAAAAGGAGTGGGGGCTTGAGCTAAGCCAATGAGAATGGAGGCAACGATGAGTATCGAAACAATTAGTCTTACAGAGCTAAGGTGGGAATCTGTATCCTGGGGAACCGGAACCACCTACCTGTCAATGATTCAGGAAAGAAGAAACAATGGTTTTGAAGAGAAAGTTATAAAACTAGAGGCCAGAGCAGAGACGCAGAATTGAGGGAAGCCAAGTGGCTTCGAGAGATGGAGAGCAATCTTGGTGCCCATCTTCCATTCTAACTCCCAGCCCTGCCTGAACTGGGCTGTGCTTCAGTTTCATTCCCTGGAACTGTGAGATCCCTCTTTATTCAAACTACCTTGAGTAAATTTACGTTTCTAAATGTGCTCTGATGAAGACATTTCCCTTTGTTTAGCTCACCATGTTTCTCTCCCAACCCAATCTCTTCATGCTACTCAACTGTGATCCTTTCTCTAGGATTCACAACCATCTTATTTCTTCTGTTGCCCTGTAATTTGTCTCTAAAGCCCCGTTTCTTGTCACACTTAGAAATATTGGCAATGCTAGAAAACTAAAATGAAAGCAGAGAAAAATGATCATGTTATTTTAGTCAGAGTTGAACTGAAATGTGTTTAAATTTTTGAATTAGAAAAAAAAAGACAATCAAAGCCCACCACTTATTCAATAGAGGTTAGTAAACCCCATCTTTTTGTTTCTTTTTGCTTCTAGTATTTATCCCAGGTTTTTTGTAAACACATTGTTTTCTTCTCAACCTGTAAAACTTCAGATGTGTTTCCTACAAAATAAGATAGTGAAGAGCTGTGCAGTTTTCAATTGGGATTGATTTTTCACTAGCGTTTAAAATCACACTGGCTTTGGACAGGACTTTGCCTTAAGAAAGGAGTAGATTTCATACCAAAACTAAATGGTCAGTATCTTAGAATAGGATTTTCTCCTGGATAAACAACTGGCCTCCAAGAAATATGATTCAAATAACCCAATATGTTGATATTCACTAAAGCAATTATAAATATTAACTTTATGGAAACTTTGGTTCTTCTGATCAAATATATATTTATTCTAATTATTGTCAATATTTTAAAAATCTGATATTTTAGTAGTTTGCCTAGCAAACATTAAGAGATAACTTAAAAAAATACGTAAATCTTCTGTCTTAGCACTTAAGAATGACTAATACTACTCAATAAAAACTCTACATGTAACCAAATTACAGTAACTACGTTCACAAAAAGGACAGAATTTTGAATCCATTTATCAGATTCTCTTCAAGTATTTCAAAGATCTTAAGTAATTATACCATTAATTATTCTATTAAGGCCATTTGGTGAAGAATATAGGAACAAATGACTTCTGGGAAAAGCTACTGATAAGACATTTACAAGGTACACACTTTCACTAAGTAGGCAGTACTCATTCCATGGCTTTCATTGGCCAAGAATTCTATGTGCAACACCTACATTTATGAGAAGAAGGTACCTTAGAAATTCTGAATTCAGATTTCAGCAGTGTCATAGACCTTATGTGTAGTCCAAGTTATTTTTCTCTTTGTATTCTCTTTACTCTTCTATCCAATGAGTAAAACTAAAATCTATTTCTCTCACATGTTAGAAGGTGCTTTGACAATAAGAAACATGAAATAAATGCTAAATATTTCATTGAATTGTAAAAGTGGGGGAAGATGTGTAACCATGGGACAAGTTTAAACTGACCCCATCTTATTAACAGAATGTAAAGAGTTGTTTTTCAGCGACAGTGAGCCAAAAAGGGCAAGTCATGTAGCAGGGCACATGTAGAGGAGAAAATCTTGACCTGAAATAACACCTGGAACCAAAGATTCCCCCCTTCCACCTAACAGAACCAAAGGACGAGGACATGACTGGCACTTGAAAGCTGGACTCTTATCAGAAGTGAGGTCTACTGCCTAGGAAGCTCCACTGTTAAAACCCCTTCCACACCTTACCGTAAATATTTAGAGCCCTCCAACGGACACCTGCCCTGCCGGCGCTTCCGCGTATCAGCCTGTTCCCCCAACCTCTTAAATTTTGCCCCAAACCCTGGATCAAGGAGACTGACTTGAGAGCCTTGCCTCCTGTCACCTTGCTGGTCGACCTCACAATAAAGCCTTTTCTTTTCTCAAAAGCCAGTGGCATAATAATTGGCTGTTGTGTGCATTGGACAGAGAACCCTCTTTTTGTGCAGTAACAGATGTGATTTACTATTGTTTGCATGCTAAAAAAAAAATGTTTGCATTGTTCCTGTGTGAAGCAGAACTGATACACTGAAAGAATTTAGGTGGGATTAAAACCAAAGAGACACAGCGAGGCATTCCTTAAGGAGGTAGCTACTTGCAGTTTATTGTGCATAAACAGTTGTTATGTGATCTATTGAACTACTTTTACGCATTTTCTCTGCATAGTCCTTGACTGTGAGGTTGAGAAATCAGACCACTGTTTGAGTGTCACTAGGAAAAGTGGCTGGAATTTAACTCCAGAGGATCCTCTGAGAATAGTTGGTAATAGATCCACGTTGAAATGAGCTTTATGAATGAGACTGATGAAGTGCATGACACCAGTATATCTAAAATAACTATCCCACTCTTAAGAATGTGTATCTGAAGAACTAGCACTGTACATACCAAAGAGACAGAAAGAGTTGGAGCCTCTCCCCGTTCATTTGTATTCATTGCCAAAATCTGGTTATCATTGTAAAGCATTCCCTTAGTCCAAAGAAAAGAGATGTTATCATTGCCCCTGTTCCATTCTGTTTATAAGCACATCATTCTGGATTACATCTCCATTTACCATCATACAATCTACAGTCCTTCTGGTACTCTGTACTTAAGGAGAATACTTTATTCATTTATACGAGATTTAAAAAGTGTTTAATGTACATTATTGTATGGACGCATTTTGTATTTTTTTTTCTGGTAAGTGCTGGTGGCTAGAGGGCAGAGGTGGGCACCCTGAACCGTAATGGGAACTGCTCACCCATAGTAGTCATTTAGTAAACAAAGATGATGGAAGCTGAATTGTGCTGATTACAAAGATGCCGTGGGAAAGAAATTTCTAGAGTGGATTCCTGACCAAGAATATCTATTTTTTGTTTATTTTTTATTTGTTGTTTGTTTTAAAATAATTAAAATGGCTATACTTGTCAGCAACAAAGTCCTATTAACCACCGCCTTTTTCATATGAAGGAGAGAAAATGCATTTGCTTTGCCTGTTTAAATCGAGAGCTGTGAGCTTGCCAAAGGACAAGACTGGAATTCCCCTGAAGCAATAAATATTGCTGTGGATTAAAGAAAGAAACATTTCTTTTCTCAAAGTGCGCTCTTTATAAATAGGAAGCAGATGCAGTAACAGGAGAGTGAGATATTGCCCTTTCTGAGAGGAGGAGCTCAGTTGGAAGCTGCATGACATCAGAATCCAGAGATTAAGGCAATAAAGGGTCAATGTGGTCAGAGATTGTTTTTTAACAAGAGATATTCACACTAGTTGGTAGGCTCCACTCTGTTTGCATGATAAACATCTAAAAAGAATGTTTGTGTTCCCAATAGAAGTCATATTGTCTTCCTGTGAGTTACAGAAGAGAACTCATTGCCGGTCACCTTTGTTCAGACACTTCAGTTTGTTCCCAGGCTCTGACAAGGAATGCTTTAAAATGGCTGTGAACTGAAAGAACTTTCTGGTAACCAACATGCAAACGAGCACCCCAAACATTCCTCAATGCTGCAGAGTTCAGTGTGGGTTGCTTGGAGTGCTCATTTGCATGTCAATCCCTGTGGTCTTCTGTTCACTGTTATTTTTCTTCATTGCTAGGTTTTAGTTCAAGGAGTCAGTTGGTGACTTTGGAGAGCGTTGTGATAGCACTGGTGTCTCCTCTCCACCTTTTGGTAACTTGTCTCACTATCTTTTTACTCGATCGTAGGTGTAGTTCCTGATAAGCACCATAGCCTTTTAGTAGTCTTGAGAAAATTGTTCTAGTGTTTCCTCCCCTTTATTTTACTGTCCATCAATTTTTCAAAGTGATTGCATAGCTCTGGGTTATTTCAAATAGATGTGAACCATGCTTCTTGTCATATCTCCAGTGATTGAATAGCCCCCAATCAGACGGTTAAAAATGAGGGACTAATTGAAGACTGCTCCTGCTCCTAGTATTATTTGTTATTTATACTCATTATTCTTCTAGAAAAGATTCGAAGGGCTTGTTTCATTCACGTATGGGTAATCTAGTATATCAACTGGCCTTATTTGAAGTGGTCTCTGGCATGTGTTTTCATTGTAACTTTTGCAATTGTTTCAACCAAATGTTTGTTTCACACCCCATGATACTGTGACACGATAAAAGATATATATTTGGTCTTGTCCCTGGTTCCTGGCACAGAGTTCAAAACCCTTGTAATTTCCTGACGGATAAGGCTGAGAGGAGCATCTTATGTTACTCATAATAAGCCCCTTTCAACTATACCTGAGTTTATGCTAGTGAGGTGACTCTGGGAGGGTGGGGGCTGGTTGCCAGAGGAACCAACTATGTAATTAGAGGGTTGGAACTTTTGGCTCCACCCAACAACCTCTTGGAAGGGGAGAGGGGCTGGAGATGGATTAAATCACCAATGGCCAATGATTTGATCAGGTATGCCTATGTAATGAAGGCTCCATAAAATCTCTTAACAACAGGGTTTGTGGAGCCCCAGGTTGGTGAAAGCATCTATGGGACTGCAAGGTGATGCACCCAAACTCCATGGGACACAAGTGCCTGCGCTCAGGATCCTTCTGGACATCACCTCAGGTAGCTCTGTCTAGCTGTTCTTCTTATTCTTTATAATATACCTTATAATAAACAGCTAAACATATGTCAACATTTCCCTGAGTTCTGTGAGCAGTTGTAGCAAAATATAGAACCTGAGGAGCAAGTTGTAGGAATCTCCAATTTATAGCCAGTTGGTCAGTAGTACAGGTGACAGTCTGCCCTTGTGACTGGGTCTGAGTGGAGGGTAATCTTACAGGACTGAGCAGTTTCTCTGTGAGGTCTGCATTAACTCCAGGTAGTTAGTGTCGGAATTGGATTGTAGGACACCCAGTTGGTGTCCAGAGAGTTGGGGAATTGCTTAATGTGAGAGAAAAACCCACACGTTTGGTGTCAGATGTGCTGGGAGTAGAGAAAACAGAAATTTTTCTTTACGCCCTATCAGCTATTGGGGGATGTCATCATCTAACAGAAGTTTACTCATATACTCTATGTATTCCTCCGGCACTCTTTTCTAAAACAAATTGGGGGACAGACTGTTTCTGGAAATTGTGGCCTGCTCACTCCACTGGTAATGGCTTATAAAGTATTATAGATCTGGGACTCAGTTCTTCTCTCTTTGAACTGAGAGTGACCTTTCAGGCCATAAAGACTCTTTAGTTGGCAACTTTGGATATTAAATAAAAACATCAATGTATTCATCATAAGAAAAATTAGAACCTTATTATAATTTTTTATACTTAGTAATACTTCAGCATTTTCTTTGGAATATGAGAGTGAGGGTAGAACAGGACGTGAGCATCATGATTTCTTCAGTCTATAGGTCTTGGAAAGTGTTCCATATTTAGGAGGTGGGTTATTTAAGTTGAAAGTGATTTTTTAAATATAAAAATGTTGTATCAAGCAACTTAAAATTGCAGTACATTGCAAATTCAAAAAACTAAATAATCATCCTGAAATAACTCACCCAAAACGTAGCACTAGTGAAATTACAAACACACCAATCAACTTTTAAGTGAACTAGAAATCACTCTAGGCAAATGTGTATCTGACTTTGGTGTGGAAAAGGCTTTTAAAAATATTACTATGAAGAAGATTGATAGGTCTTGCTGCATTGAAGAAAATTCTATACCTCGAAAAACACTATACTCAATATTAGGAGGTAAATATCAAACTGCAGCTGAATTTTCAAAATGTGGGACAAGAAAAAGATTAAGATGTTAAAAATATAGAGTACTGACCAATCAACAAGAAGCTATTTAAATATGGTGAATTGAATACAGACATTTATCTTTGTTTCTTCTCAAAGCCCCATTGAATGCTAATAATGGAACATAAAGGAATGAACCTGCAAGAACAAATAGAACAAGAAAGTGGAAGGATGACTGCTGACTGGAGCTGTCAATGCAGTGTTGGGAGTCAGAAAGCAGATGAACAGGTGGGAACCGACTTTGCAGAACAGAGAAAGCTGATGCCACTTGACTGCAAGAGACAAAGAAAACAAGAAGGAATGATTTGCTCCACAGCAACGCTGGGAGTTGGAAGACGTTGGAGGAATGCCTTCCAAATTATGAAAGAAAATGATCACTAACCCAGGCTTATACCTCTTTCAAATTGTCAGCTAAGTGTTCTGGTACCAATTCTAATGTGTGTATGTGGGCTTCTCCCCACATCAACAGGCGAGTCTTCACAACACCAGCTGGGTGTCCTATAATTTAACTCAAGTCCGACACTATCTACCTGGAGGCAGCATCAGATCCCACAGCTTACGGGCTCTGTTCCACAAGACTGTTTCTCCTCTCTTCAAATGCCAATCACAAGTCTATGTTTTCATCTGTGCTTCTGACTCATTGCCTATAAATCAGAGATTCCTACAACCCCCTCCTCAGGTTTGAGTAATTTGCTAGAGTGGCTAACAGAACTCAGGAAAACTGTTTACTTAGCATTTACCAGTTTATTATAAAAGGATATGGTAAAGGATACAGATGAACATTCAGATAGAAGACATGCATAGGGCAAAGTATGTGGGAAGGGACACAGAGCTTCCGTGCCCTCTCTGGGAACACCAAGCTTCCCACTTCTCCACTTTGTCACCAACCTGGAAACTCTCAGAACCCTGCACTTTTGGGATTTTTATGGAGGCTTCATCACGTAGGCGTGATCAATTATTGACTCCATTTTCAGCCCCTCACCACTCTCTACAGAAGCTGGGGGTGGGGCTGAAAATGTCAAGCTTCTAATCATTATTACTTGGGTCTTTCTGGTGACCAGCCCCCATCCAGCAACCATCCAGGAGCCCACCCTGAGTCACCTTGATAGAACAAAAGACGCTCCTAGTGCTCTTATTACTTAGGAATTTACAAGGGTTTTAGGAGGCTTGCATCAGGGATGAGGTCAAAGACCAAATATTAGAACAAGAGATGCTCCTAGTGTCTTATCACCTAGAAAATTACAGGGGTTTTAGGAGCTCTGTGCCAGGAACTGGGGCCAGAGACTGCTATAGATTTTGTATCATCTCACATTAACCAAGAGTGAGAGTTGAATACAGACATTACCAGATAGGCATTGTCTCAAAAAACGTGTCTCCCATGTACCCCTTCTCAGGAAGATTCTATGGGATGTGCTCCAAGACAATAAGGGAATAAAGTAAGAAAAAGGGAAATGAGATCCAATTTAGAAAGAGATGTAAATAATTCCTATAAAGATGGCAGAGGGAAGTCCCACAATGATAGCTCTGCAGCACGTCAAGAGGTGTAGATCAGTATAGACTGGAGATGGAAGATAGAGAGCTTTGTGAGAGAAGTCTCCAAGAAAAGAATAACATGGAAATTTGGATAGAAAAGTATTTTAAAGAGTTGTTGGAGACTGTGGTCACACTAAGCCAGAGATTTGAAGAAAGTCAAGTAAGAGAATAAATAAAAATTAACTCCATGGAAAAGAAAAGGTTATATTTAGGGAAGGACATATAATCATAGGATACTATCTGACTCAATGAGTAGGGCTTCCTGTTCTCTATCATAGGACTCCTATTTGGTTTGAAATGGTGCATCTACATTCAATGTGAAAGACAAAATGCCCTGGACAATTAGATGATGATTTTATTCAGGCTATTGCCATAGGGATATTATTTATCAATGAAAAACTTCTCAAAGAAAAGGAAAGGGCCCTTGAGTTTTATAGAAGCTTAAACAAAGGAATCATCGGAGAATCTCACAGGCATCATGAGGTAGGATGGAGATGGGTCTTCACTGAGTCACTGAGGAAAGGTGGAGGTGAGTCTTATCTCAGAAAATGGGACAGTAGGGTGATCTTTTGCTGGTTAGCAGTTTCTTGGAATACAAATGTGTGGGGAGATTTCTTAACCTTCTCCATCTTCTCTGCTTTCTGGAGCACAAGGCTCAGATAAATTTCAACATTGCCTTCCCTTTGGTTCAAGAGGATAAATATCTTCCCTCAGTGAAAAACTTACAGCTGATTATAAACTTTCTGAATGGGGCAAAGCAGGGTCTAGGAAATATTGTCTCTTGAGGATTCTTGTTGGTGTTTTTCCTATAAAACTAGTTGAACCATCTGTTGAGAGGTGGTGGCAAAGGTCAGTGGTTTTAGGGCCCTAAAACCTAAAATCTCCTAGGTCCTAGGAGATTAGGTCCTAAAGAGAGAGATGCCTAAAATGAAGACAATATATTAATATAAAAGATTATATTAAAATAAAGAGCCAAGAGTGAAGCCTGAGAGTAACCAGTCCAGTGAATTTCAAGACCATTGGAGGAAAATCCTTCTATTATACAGCACCACTTGTTGAGTTTCTTGAAGCTCTCTAGCTACAATGCTGTGTTCTTGGTAAATTTGTTTGCAGTCTTGGTTACCTCTCATATAAGAAGCTTGAATGCCTCAAGCCTTTCCAAGGATTTCCTTAGTGGCTCAGACAGGAGCTCGTCCAAAGAGACACCTGGAGCATGCATGGTCTGTTGTGATAGTGAATCCTTTGAAGTTAGTGGTATTTTCTTCAGATGCTAGAGGACAAGGGCCAGGTGCAAGGCAACCTGGAGTCTAGGTAGTGGTCTGAGCAGTTAGGTTTTATTTGGTGATGCTGAAATCAGGCAACAGGGAGAAAAATTGGAAAAGTTAGTTTGGAGGGTTGGAGTCAGATACTGAAAAAAACTGAAAGGAAAGAAAGCCTGGTGAGGATTGACAATTTGAGCAAGTAACATGTTCCAGTAAAATTTGCAGGTAGATCTTAAAACTGATTTTTCCACAGAGAGGAGGAAGTCAATTAAATAAACATTAGACAATACAGTTTGCATATCCATCAGTTACGTCAAATTTACAAATTGTATAACTAGGTGCAGCAAAGCTCAAAGACAATGAAAAAGTCAAGAATCTTTTCTTGACAGAAAGATGTGCTATAGACAACGCATAGATTCCCAGAAACACAAGATTTCCCTCTCTCACAAAAGTCACTCTTCCACTCCCATACTTTCTGATGATCTCAAAGAGAGATTATTCTTGATCATAAAATAAGGCTGGTCTCCTTAGATTTGGCTTGATTATTTGCAAAGTTGCAAGAAAAATTGTAATTAACTATGGAGGCCTTCTTATGTTTCTTTGCTTGAAGTTTTCACAAGGAATTTCAAATTAGACTTTTAAAAGCCTCTTGAGGGTAGGAAGCCAAGCTAAGAACTTGCTATCAGATTTTACCTATATTATCTATAAATCCTCTCTTCTGGAGGTCCACAAGATATCCTAGGGTTCTTGGGTCTGCCAAGAAGACTTACTTTACTCACCTGTAAGGATGAAATACTGTAAACCAGATATCAGGCCAGTCCCAAGACAGCTTTGCAAGCATTGGCTTCATAAAGTCAACCTTAGTTCCTTAATGTGTCTGGTCAGATTTGATTAATGAGCATCATTCTCAAATATGACATTCTCAAATAACACTTTGGTTGTTTAACCGATGTTTCCAATTATGGGAGGACAGATTCTTATTGAAGCGGATATAAAAAAGGACAAATTCTACAGAAATAAGTGTATTGCTATAAAAACAAGAATGCTCAGTAACAGAGTCCAAAGTCTGGAGGTGTTAATCAGGGAGAGTAAAATATCATTGCAACTGTTTCATTTCAGTTTATAAAAGCAGAGTCTACTTAATTGCTATGA
This sequence comes from Equus asinus, assembly GCF_041296235.1. Lineage (NCBI taxonomy): Eukaryota > Metazoa > Chordata > Mammalia > Perissodactyla > Equidae > Equus > Equus asinus. The sequence continues at coordinate 16,024,002 of NC_091800.1, read as the reverse complement.
ATTATGGATTGCTCAAGAGGAAAGCAAAAGGCTTCCTTATATATTCAGAAAATAAAAAATTAAAACAGCAACAATATTCCAGACAAAAACTACAACTAACTCTCATCAATTCATTCAGTCTTATGTCATTAGTTCTTATTCTGCTTGATCTTGGCTTAGAAGTCTTCTGAATCCATCTGCTTCTGGGGTATAGTTCGGGAAATGCTGACTCATCCCATGATATGAGCGATGCCATCAGAAGCCTATTCCCTGAAGTACCCACTATAATCTTTTTCACAGATGATCCTCCTTTGTTGAAGATGAAGCACTCCGGCCTGTAGCTGATTGCAGGTGCTTTCAGGGAAGAATAAGAGTAAAACAGAAAACTATCTGTGGATGACAAGATACTTAAAAATTGCTGTGGTTGATTTATTACTGATAAGTTTCAAAAGTAAAAGGACTAATGACAGTTCATTATAAGAATAATGCAACAGACAAGGAAATTTGGTTGTTTCTGAGGCATGCAAAACAAGATCTTAAATTCAATCCAAAAAAAGTTTTAGACAAAATATTTGTAAACACAATGATTAGAACTATTTTCAAAGAATACAGTGAACATTACATCTAATTTATAAAAATGGATTAACATACTCACTTCAGAGAAAAATCTTGTGATACATAATAATTCTGACATAATATACCATGAATATACTAAGAATATAGGAAGAATGCACCAAGAATATATCAAGAATACCAAGTAAGAGATTTAGTAAACCTAGAGCAGGTTGTGAACATCTGTACGTTAATATAACACTGCAGAGAAGTGATGCAAATCTCCAATCGAAAACCACTAGCTTAGAAGATACTAGATTCAAATTAAAGAAGTAAAGTTGTGAACAAATTAACATTTTAAAAATAACTGAAACTATGACTAATAACACTGTTATTGTCTAACAACTGGGAAAACAGCACCAGGACTCTAATAAACGGAAACATATTGTAGATAGCAAAGGCATTGACAAGTCTTCAGGAACTTCCCATATAGCATACAATTGCTGAAATAGTTATATTCATAACCTTTTTTTTTTAAAGATTTTTTTTTTTCCTTTCTCTCCCCAAAGCCCCCCAGTACATAGTTGTGTATTCTTCGTTGTGGGTTCTTCTAGTTGTGGCATGTGGGACGCTGCCTCAGCGTGGTTTGATGAGCAGTGCCATGTCCGCGCCCAGGATTCGAACCAATGAAACACTGGGCCGCCTACAGCGGAGCGCACGAACTTAACCACTCAGCCACGGGGCCAGCCCCTATATTCATAACCTTTTTACCCATAAACATTTAACCTAGGGAAGGCTAAGCATCTCTTCAATTTGACAGCTCTTCCCACGCAACTCAGCAATAGTAACATTCAAATAAACCTAATTATTTCTAGTACCCCTCTTTCTGCAAGATGAAGGAACAAATCCTTTGTGATTTTCCAGGGCACTCTGGGAAATTTCAAAGATAGTTTTAAGGTGCAAAGATGTCATTTAGGCTTTGATTTTGGGAAGGCAAAATATCAAAAGTCGAGGAGATTTGAATGCTTGATCAAAGTAGGATCATGTGGTACTTGGCTATCCAGGATCATGGGATACTTAACCACCAAAGAAACAAAAAACGTTTTAAAAGTAAACATAGGAGCTAACATGATTGGAAAGAATCTTAACTTTTTGCTAAGCGAGAAGGCATTGTTTTCTTAAATAATCATGGAAATAAATTAAACATAAATCATGAAAATTATTCTGTAAGACACAGAATCTTTGTCATCTAGGCAGATTACACAGAAAGGAAAGAATAAACTTTTGTAACTAACTGCTTGCCAAGACCTGACCAATAATCTAAGAAAAATTTTGTCATTTTGAGAGAGAGAAAACTAAATTGTAGCTTTGCATAACTATAATATTTGATAAGTAAAGCTCTTTTTGATAATCTTTTAAATAAAAGCATCAAGCGATAGCCAGCTCTGACCCAAACAAGATTCCCTTTTCTTGAGTCCTCTACAACTTTCTATATTCTACGTATTCTTTATTGTCTAGGTTTTCAAAGTGGCAAAAATGAACACATTCGTTGAAGTACTCCACATATACAGCTTCTCTGTACCTTAAAAAATAAGATACAAAAGCACACGAACTTAAAATTATGCCTAGTAATGAATTTTTCAGTATTCCATCTTACTTAGAAATGATTTAGGTACTTAATGAGTAGCCATTAATTTATTCAATTTAGCATCAGTCCAAGATTTTAAATTATCTAAAAATCTTGGAAACTACCATCAAACTGACATATTATAAAATATAATTAATGTTGAAATAAAGTTGTTAGAATAACAATTGAATTTGTTTAAGCACCTTTGCATTTTTCCTAATCTGAAATATTTATTAGAAGTAATGTTAGCTTATTCCATCAATAAACTTGTTTAAGTTTAGGAAGAACATACCCAAGTAAAATAAAAAATGTAATCTTGTATGATATTTAATGCTGATAACCTAGAGAAGACATAACTGTCTTTATTAAACTAACAATATTAAATTAATCTCATTTGCAAAGATTTATCTAAATTATATGAACCTGAATTTCTAAAACATCTGAGTTAGCTTCATTAAGAATACCGTTTTTTTAGCACAGTGATATTATTAGAAGTTCTATTTCCTTAATTTCTTGGAATTTTAGGAATATTCAATCTATGTAAGCACTGATTTATCTCTATAAGCCAATCAGAATAGATATCTTTTAATTGAAGAGATTTTATAATCAAATTTATTAATATTACACACTCACGTAAGACTTTTCTGAACTATAGACGTATAAACATATGGAAAAGACATATATACATATTTATGTTTGAAAAATCGCATATTATAGCTTGAGTTTTGAAATTTCAGTAAGGGTCAAACATAAATACAGAAATACAAAACTCATAAGGCCAGATATTCACTTCCCAGTGGGCAAGAAATTCATAATTGATTTGAGCTCAAAACAAACAAATAGACAGACAAATGTCTTGAACCCATTTCTTCTTCTAATTCAGATTATCAAAGCGAAGCCCATGGACCTACAAAAGCACTGGAGCTAAGAATTGCTTCCATATTTTTAAAACGCTATTTAAAAAAGGTGACTGTGACACAGACACCTGTGGCCCATAAACCCTAAAGTATTCACCATGTGGCCCTTTACGGAAAATGTTCACCCGCCCCTGCACCTCACTGAGCGGCCTCCAAATGATCCCAGGAGAATTTGAATTCTTCTCTTACAAACGCACAGAAAGAAGGATGCTCAGTTTTGAATTCTAAAACCAGCTCTGAACCCCACATCAGAAACAGTAGTGTTGAAAATCAAGGCTTTTCATTCTCAAGAGCTAAGTTTGTTTGAGAGTGGAAAAAAAACACCTCTTACAAATGAAGAGAGAAGTTGTTATGATAACAATTTGTTAGAAAAAGAAGAGATGGAGACTCATTTTGCCTTGCCACAGGGAGATCAGAAGAATGCTGGGTTATGCTAGGGTGGGGTGTGTGGCCTATCGTTAGAGAAGGTCAGTGGCCCTAAAAGGATGAGGACCTGGGTGACCATGTGGAGCACATCTACTCACCTGAAGACAGGCCAGCACCTGCAGGTCACCTGCAGTTGGAATGGCCACTTCACAACATCTGAGCTGAAGGGTCAGGGGAGCTGTCCTTCCCCTTACTTGAGTATGAGGCACTCTCCTTCCACAGTGGGCTATGGTTGCCTGTGGATCATCCAAGAGAAAGTTTAGCCCAAGACTTTTGGAACCCCACTGAAACGGCCTCATGTGGACATCTCTCTTTTCTAAAAAAATTTTTATAAATCACAGACATTTATTTCTCACAGTTCTGGAGGCTGGAAGTCTGAGATCAGGAAACCAGCATGATCGGGTTCTGATGAGTGCCCTCTTCCAGGCTGCAGACTGCTGTCTTCTCCTGGTATCTTTACCTGATGGGAAGAGGATGAGAGAGCTATTGGGGGTATCTTTTATAAGGGTACTAGTCCCTAATTACCTATTATCTAATCACCTCCCAAAGTCCCCGCCTCCTAATACCATCACATTGGGGGTTAGGATTTCAACATATAAATTTAGGGGGACACATCCAGTCCACTGCACCCAGTGTTAAGGAGGCAGGGCAATAAAGTAGAAGGAGCTTGGGACTCTGATGGTTGTGGAATCACCATACCAGCGCTGAACTATTTAACGCTACCATTTTGATTTCTCAATTACAGAGTCTCAGCCAATGTCTTAACTAATATACTGTCTTTATATCATTTGACAGTGTTGGGAGCTAGTTGCTTTTCTGATAAACTGTCTATTGTCTCTTCTTCATGACAAGAACTGTATCTATATCTATCTATCTATGTATCTATCTATCTGTCTATCGTCTATCCTCTATCTATATCTATCTTTTCAGTTCTCCTTCTGCTTTTCCGATTACTCCCTATGTAGCAGCTTTCCTGGATTCTCTTTATCTTTCTATCTCCTATTGTGCTTATGATCAAGGGTGTTCTGCACTTCCTCCATTGATGGATCTGTGACTTTATTCAGTGCAGACGGCTTCCAATTTTATATTTGAGCCTGATCTTTGGCTAGACTCGTATTTTCAGATGCCTGCAGCATATTTCCATTTATGTCTCCAGCTATCATTTCCAAATCAGCATGTCCCAAACTGAGCTTGTCATCTTCTTCCCCTCACCCACATGATTCTGTTTCTCAGGCCTGTCTTTTCTTTCCAAGGCGGTATCACTTTTTTCTACTCTGTCAGCCCCCAAATCTTATGATTAACTTGAACTGCTCCCCGACTCCTCATCCCTTCCGTCTAACCTGTCTCTAAGCCTTGTCGCTCTGGTTTGTCTCAAATATATTTGTCCTTCCCATTGTTGCTGCCACTATTCAATTCAACCTTTTTAGCTGGGCCCCCAGTGTCGATTCTCATCCTTTACTACCCTGTCTTGAATATGTAACACAGTGAATGATTTCCTAAATCACTACTTTTCCCTCCTTAAGAACTGAGGATAGAGGTGACCAGGCTTTATCACATTAGTCCCAAACCCATCCCCTAAGACACAGTAGAAAGAACAGCGGCGTTAGAGTCTGACAGAACAGCCCATGAACTACTAATATACTGATCACCAGGTGTGTGACCTTGAGCAAATTTCTTTACTGCTAGAAGCTTAAATAGTCACACATATGAAATAGAGATAGTAAGAATTTATATCTGGAGATTGCTGTGAGACTCAGGTAGGGTCTGGTCCTGGCACTTTCCTTTTTATTTAACTAGATTACATTTTCTTTCTAATGTGTTTTTCTTAAAATTCCAAAAATGCATTTTCTTTGCTAATGAGAACTTTAATCTATTTTACATCTTTATTGGCCGTATTGGGTGATCGTTGATGGTCTTTATTAAGCCAGGCTTGTAAGTAAGGACTGTCCATAGACTAGACAGTTCTTCTCAAAGGTGTGTAGATTGCACTGCATAGTGGAGCTGCAAGAGTTAAACATCAACCTTTTTCCTACTTTGTCACAGCTTATTGTTTCTGAGCCTGAGTTATGAGAAGTCATGCTCTGGGTTCTGGGAGAGTATGGTTGCAAAGCTGATGATCAAAGGAATTTATAGTGTGACTCATGCTCCATATGGTTACCATACTTTACTCTAGAAACAAAAATTACTCTTCAGTGGAAAACTATGTATTGTTCATCTTCCAGGCTGTCTTCCTCCAGCCCTACAACAAAATTCAGTTTGTTGTCTTTGAGCTATTTTGCAGGCGTTTGTAAACTGAAGGTAATTGATAGTTATGCAAAGTCTGTCTTGTTCAGTAGACTTCCTTGTCACCTGTGGAAAAACCAGTTTTGCCTCCATTTACAATTCAATTCCTTTACTCTCTATAAATTTGTGCTTTTTGGTTTTTCCTTTGAACTAGTTATAAACATCTGCCTGTGTTAAAGAAAAAATTCTTCTGACACTTGTAAAAATGGTACAGAAGACTTTACCCAGCACTATTGTGATAGGTGTCAAGACTATTGTTATAGGGGAGAGATAGTGGGCTCAATTCCAAATACAGCAAAGACAGCTGGGGATTTATAGCCAGCCAGCCGAGTGAGGGAGTCAGTGGATGAAAAATTACTAAGAGGAGACGTCAAGGGTAGGGAGATTCTAGCTAAACCAACAACAGGATTCTTGTTGAAGGCAGGCCAGGGCGAGAAGGTATCAGGGGTGGGGGAATTCTCTCTAAACGTCCTAGCAAGATTCTAGCTAAAACTGAGCTCTGCAGGCCCATCAAGGCCTGGGGATCCAAGGTGGAGGCCTAATTGGCAGTAAGCCTCCCTGGTCACAGAGAGAGTCTTTGTCCATCTTGATCTCTCATAATGAGTCAAATAAAAACTTTAAACACATATTCATTTTCATATCTGTATGAAAGATGTGATGTTACATTTTTTCTGAAAATTGTCTTTTAACACAGACAAAGCGTTTCTTGTAGTGTCTACCAAACAAACACCTCTAGGACATATCTTGCTTATTAACTGAATTATCTTTTTAAAAACTCTGAATTCTCAAGACTATGAGAAAAGAAGCATGCCAATTTTTATATAAAAAATTCAAATATTAGATGAATATATCTTATAAGCAGTAGAGCAACAAATACATCACATCATTTTTTCCTATACATAGCTACCAAATTTAGCAAAGTTAGTTAATTAAAAGAAGAAAATAGGAGCTGGGCTGGTGGCAGAGCGGTTAAGTTTGTGTGCTCTGCTTTGGTGGCCCAGGGTTCACAGGTTTGGATCCCAGGCACGGATCTAGCACCGCTTGTCAAGCTGTGCTGTGGTGGCATCCCACATAAAATAGAGGAAGCCGGGCACAGATGTTAACTCATGGATCACCTTCCTCAAGCAAAAAGGAAGATTGGCAACAGATGTTAGCTCAGGGCCAAGCTTCTTCACAAAACAAAAAAAGAAGAAGAAAATAAAAGGGGAAGACACTACATGTAACTTTTGTATAAAACACATTTACATAAGATGAACATTTCAGGAAATAGAAAGTCTTAAATGTTGATTATGCTAGTTCCATTTAGTTAGAAAATAGTTACCATGGAAATAGCGAGTGTATATGGTATTCACTTCCACGTTAAGACAGCTTCTAAAAGGAGTGCATTTAGTGAACACTTGTTCTTGACATAGTTTGAAAGTAGAAGTCGCTCATAAAGAATATAGCATTTCAGGTTAGATTCATTATATTGGTATAACTGTATGATTTTCTCATTTCATGATAAAATAATTTGAATAAACCTGACCTCTTTTAGAGATTTTTATAACCTATATACATTATATAGTTGTACTCCTAAACTAGGGCCACATTACCGTTTCGATTATAGATTTTTCTTTAGCATCAGATTTTTGGGTGGATTTCTACTCCCAGCTTGGGACATAGTTGAATCAATCAAAAAATGTTTGATGAAGATGTTGATGCAAAGTCAGAGGACACCTGGAATGTGGGACTCAGACCAGGAAATTGGTTTTCCTGAAAGTTTTCAAGCTCGAGGTTCTTAATCTCAAGGGCTCAGTTACTAATTTCATATCTCCACGTTTCCTTGGGGCAAGTCATGGCACAGGTTGTAAAGACTGGCCTGGCTGAAGCTGGCCTCTGTCCCTTGTGTTCCATTGCAGGCTCGCCATCCTCCCCAGCTTCACTTTTCCATCTGTCAGCAACACTCAGCTTCACTCACTCCTCCAGATTCTCTTATGTTGTCCAAAAACAATCACTTATCTGAGCCAAGGCATGCATTGATTCTGCGTAAGTAAGTAACTATTAATTTCATGATTTTAGCTCTAATGTACCTTTGGGGATTAGGATGCATTGCTTAAAGTGTGGCTTCTCTGATGTTTTGCAGATCTTTAGAAGGCTGTTTTAAATATTTACAAGCAGCTGACAAGTTGAGAGATCAGCACTAGCATGGAGTGGTGGGAGGGGTGCAGGATTAGAAACCAGAAGGATTCTAGGTCTAGCTCTGCTACCAGTAGCCACACCTCTCCGGTAAATCACTCCCTTAGTTCCAGAAAATGAGAGGGCTGGAATGCTCCTTTGACATATTTCTTGCATGAACTTTACGAAGGCTCTAGATATCAGAATGGAAAAAACATTAGCAACACAAACCAAAGTCTTCACCATCCAAAATTTTCTAGCTTGTTTTGATTACTCATTCCATAAAAGCAACGAACATAGTCTTGGACACGTGAATAATGTTTGAATAGTTAGAGAATGAGAGGGAAAAAACAATTTACTTCCTAATTACATGTTGAATCTATCACTTCTAAATCTCTGCTGTCACTGTCCTACTTCAGCCATCACAATTTTTTTCCCTGCACTACTGATTAGCCTTGTATGGAGTCTCTTTGTCCCTAATACAATGTCCCCTTAAACTCATACTCCACATGGCCATCCAAGTGCCGGGACCTATATATCCATCTGCCTCCTGGACATCAAATGCTTATTTCTCAGTATATTTAATATACTACTCAATACCTCCCCTAACCCTAAATCCTGTTTCTGTGCCACTATCTTAGTGCAGAACACCAGTATCTATGGAGTTGCTAAGCACAAAAACTGGGAGTTGACTTTGACTCCTACTTTCTCATCCCAGCTCTTTTTCCATTCTAATTAATCATCAGTCCTGTTAATTCTCTCCATCCTTAATATCTTTAAAATATGTCCCCCTGTCTGGTATGCTGTGACTGCCTTAGTTAAAGCCACCATAGTCTCTCCCAGGTATTACCATAAGAGCCTCTCTACTGGGAATCTCTTCCTTTAGTCTTTGCCCTCTTTTCCCCTTTGTGAAGATGCAGACAGGTGTCTTGATGGAATAAATGAAAAGCAATACAACTAATAAGGAAAGTTAATATATGGAGGCATATGAAGAAGCCATTTTGGTTTAAAACTGATTCAGCCTGAACTTGTTTTTCCAGAATGGCCTGACTTACAGCCTGTCAAGCATACATTGCATATCTGCTTTAAACATTAAAACGGTACGCAAAGCGGAGAATGCTGCCTTCAAAGATAGGGATAAATGCCTCCCTCCCATATCAGCATTTCTTTAAAGATAAGCTTTCCTTCCCAGAAACCAGGGTCAGACTGACCTGTTGTGTATGCAGCAAAACATCTTGTGACTGTAGTAAAAGAGAGAAGGAAGTATTCCTAAGTTTGATATATGTTACAAAACGGTAAATGACCATGCTGTACACCTTGCTTCTCCAGACTGCTTTCTTCCCTGGTGGAGATGGTGCTCCTGGCTATAGTCCTCAGACTGACTCATATAATAAACTCATCCCACTTTTAATCTGTAGATTAATTATTGGTTACTTGCGTTGACAGTCTGGACCCTAGAAGAAAGGTTTACCTCATTACTCACCTACTAAAAGCTCTTCAATGGCTCCCTTTTCCCCAGTGGATGAGGTGCAAGCTCCTTAGCATGGTGTTAAATTAATTAAACAAGGATGCCATTAGACTGAGGAGGCTGTAATGCCCTGGCAGCCTTAAACCAAAATCTAAGCCTGTAGATGCCTCAAGGTTACAAAACCCAAACCTAAGGACAACCAGTCACAAACAGCCAACTAGGCTTTAAGCTATAGCCAGTCGAGAATTTCCTTACTTTGCCTTTGCCTTTTCTCTATAAAAAGCTGCCTGAGATCCTGTTGGCGGAGCGCTCCTGACTACTTCTGGTTTGGCACTGCCCAATTGGAATAGAATTTTACTCAAATAAACTCTGAAAATTTTAATATGCCTCAGTTTATCTTTTAACAACAGCAAAAACTCACTCTGCCTCTTCAGCCTCATTCTCTTGTCCCTTCTGGCCTTACACTTCATGTTTCATATCCATAACTCCTAGAAGTTCTTCCATATGCAGATTATAAAATCATTTATGGCTCCATTCTATCAGTGCTTGCTTCCTATACATCCTTTAGTCCTGAGCTCAAGAGCAACATCTTTCAGGCTCTTCTCTGACCACCCTACCCTCCTCCCATTGGTGCTCCTGTTCATGTGACCACCATGCTCTGTTCACATTTCCATCATTGCACTCAGCATCCTGGATTATGTAATTACCTGTTTATTTGTCTCTTTCCTTGACTGGGTTGTGTGGTCCTGAAGGCAGGGACTGTGTTCTGTCTTCTGGCAGAAGGAACAGCACATGTGACCCCTGGCAGGGGAGCAGGAGCTGGCAGGATTGTGGGACTGCCAGAAATTCAGTGTAGAGGGAGCTGAGAGTTGAGGAAGGGGCTGGGGCATGAGATGTGCCTGAAGTGGTGAGCAGTGGCCAGACTCTGAAAGCCTTCCAAGCTGTGGTCCCATTTCTGAATTATTTTTCCTCTTGTTAATAGATGTTGTTTGGCTATGCTGTTCAAGACAACAATGAAGTAGTTAATAAATGCAGTGTTTTTTTGTCTTTCTATCAGAGAAGCAAAGAAAATGATTTGTCTCTTCATTTGGGAAAAAAATCAGCTAACAAAGGGAGTGGTTGTAAACAATAGAATTAATTGCCTCTCCTAGGACAATTTTTTGTTGTCTATTTAAGGCTACTAGGTTTTATTTTAATTACTCCATTGTGTACCTCATTTGCATATATTTGCATATGTCTATGTGATGCCTTTAAGGAATCTAACTAAATGACTTTAGCTGACTGCAAACCTTGCCTTCAGAGCCTAACATCACTGAAATAGAAGGTAGCTTTTAAAATAGCTTACAGAGAACAAAAAGAAGTGCCTTATGGCACAGTTAGGGCAGAGACGTAGGGTTCTCCTTCTGGGGAGAGCCTGCAGAAAAGGCCAGGCTCCTGGGCACCAGGTCCTTCCTCCTTGCAAGCCTGCAGATCAGACACTTTCAAGTCCATACTTAGGGTGCTTGTTCAGTTGGACAGCTCCTTGGTGGGGCTAAGTTATTAGCAAAACACTGAGTTTCGTTCCTTTCCATTAGTGGAGACATGAGCTGCCTTCCAGGCCTGATTAAGAGGCTGTTACTTCACGTCAATATTTCCTTTTGAGGCTCAGAGTCTTCAAGGAGCCAGCTCACTGGAACCTCAGAGGAAGGGTATGTGAGGCTGCAGAAGCAATCCCAGGGGAAAGCATACTCAGCTGTGGAGGAATTACTGGGAAGAAGCACTCCTACTGGGATTTCTTAGAATTTAGGTAGTCTTTTTAGGGGAAAGGAAGGAGAAAGCCACGCTTCATAAGATGAGCTTAGAAGCCTCTACAAAAGAGAGAGGGGAAGGGGCAAGTGGGCTGTCATAAGTGTCAGAAAAAATTGTGAAAGACTTAGAAATAGGCTAAATAAATAAATAAATAAATGATGATTGAGTATCCTGTTTAGTGCACCCTTCAGGGTTATCTCTACCTTTTATTGACTTTGAACTATTTACACCTCTGCTGGTTGTAGATAACTAGCAATGCAAATGACTCTATCCTTAAATATGCAAATAAATTCTGTCTAGTGGGTAGACAATTGTTCTCCTCTCCACCTCCCCCCAAAGAAGCCAATTTGCATCTATTTGTAACTCTACTTCAGCATCCTTCTTTTCTGCATATGTATTGTTCTTTTAATTTTCCTTTGACACTATTGGAATATGTTGTGAGTTCTCTTATTAATGAATATGTTAAGTATGTTTACTTTATGTTTGTATGGACATTATGATTGTATCTTAAAAAAACAGAAGTGTGTTTTCAAGTGTGACCATAGTCTGTAAGGATTATTTTTGATCACCAAAAAAGAGAGGCCATCTCTTTGTGTTTTGGCCTGATGAATTTATGTAGGTTCAGGAGGAAGTCTTAAAGATATGAGCCTTTCTGCGTACGATTAGCAAAACGACACTTATAGGTGCTGAGCAATTACAAGGCCAGAGAATTAACTTCTGTCTGGAAGTTTCATAAGGAATCTCAGGCGGCATTTTCAATAACCTCTGTTATTCCAAAGATTAAACAAACAGTCTTATTGGTATTCTGACTTTAGAAAACCAAACCTAAGAAATTAATCTTAACAACTTTGACCTACGGTACCTGTAAATTAGGTCGAATTCTTTCCATCTTAGAGTCCCACAAGCTGATAAGCTCCCTAGCCTTCTCTTCTGCTGCTAAGTCTAGGAACCTGAAAGCCATAGAACGAGTAGCAGATCATGTCCTGGGGAAGATTCGTGGGTATTAGCTCCACACGTGCAGTACAACCGTTGTTGCTGTTGACACAAGTAACCGCTAATTAATCTGTAGACTAAAGACGGGGTGAGTTAGTTATATGAGCTGGTCCGAGCACTCTCCATCTCTGCCAGGGAAGAGAGCAGTCTGGAGAAGCAAGGTGTGCAGTATGGTTCTATACCGTTTCGTAACATATATCAAACACAACAGGGATACTTTCTTTCTTTTTCTGCAGTCACAAGATGTTTTGCCACTTACAGCAGGTCAATCTGACCCCGGTTTCTGAGAAGGAAAGCTTATCTTTAAAAAAATGCTGATACGGGAGGGAGGCGTTCATCTCTATCTATAGAGGCAACATTCTTGGCTTTGGGGCACTGTAAATGTTGAAATTAAATGTACAATGCATGCTTGACAGGCCATGTCAGGCCATTCTGGAAAAACAAGTTCAGGCTGAATCAGTTTAAACCAAAATGGCTTCCTCATATACCTCCATATATTAGCTTTCCTTATTAGTTTTATTGCTTTTCATTTATTCCATCATTCCTTAATGATGGGCTTGTCAAATCTCATTAAATGTGATTTATTCTCAAATATGACACCCTAGGTATGGCCTGATTGTAAAAATTTGTTAAGTTTTTTTTTTGTACAAAGGAGTATAGATTTGTATTGACTTTGTGCAAGTAACTACATTGCTATGAAAAGGAAAGAGACTCGATTAAAATATTTGTTCCTAAATTCTGAAGATCAGAATAATAAAATCTAGAATCATGAGAACCAGACACCACTTAAAGAATCTTAAATTTCAGTTTATGAAAGCATAATTTAAGAATTAGAGATAGATTTTTTTTTGAGGAAGATTAGCCTTGAGCTAACATCTGCTGCCAATCCTCCTCTTTTTGCTGAGGACGATTGGCCCTGAGCTAACATCTATGCCCCTCTTCCTCTATTTTATATGTGGGATGCCTGCCACAGCATGTCTTGATAAATGGTGCGTAGTTCCGTGCCCTGGATCCAAACTGGTGAACCCAGAGCCATGGAAGCAGAGCACATGAACTTAACCACTATGCCACTGGGCCAGCCCTGAGAAGTAGAGAGAGATTTTAAAAAGATAAAGGGCTTCCTTATTTATGTATCAGAAAATAAAGCATTAAGAATAATTCCAAGGCTATTCCCTCCAAAATGCTGCATGGAATTCCCTCATTGGTTCAGCAGGTTCTACTTTCACTTAAGTCTTGTTCTACTGGATCTCTGATCAGCATAATGATTTTCCTGAAAGTCATCTGCTTCTGAACTCAAAAACATCCTGGATATCCTGATTCAGTTCTCTAGTACAATATCATTGTTGACTAAACTATGTTGAGAGTTAAACTCCAAAGGCTGTAACCATGAGTGTATGACTTGAAATATCAATAGTAAAGAGTACCTGGTTTAGTTCTTTCCATAAGGCTCTGAGACTGTTTTTGTTAGACTCAACTTCTATCTTGAGTCTTTGCTTAAGTCTTTAGGCAAAGAAGAGGGAAAAGCAGAAATCACCTGTTGATGATAAGACTGAATGAACGTGGCTAATTTATCTCAGTAGTCATTTAACAAAATAAAAGAGAGTAAAATCCTATGTTGGGGTATATACGTAAGTTTTTTGTAAAGATTTGACCTATGTCTCTTCTGGGCATAAGAACTTATTATGGATGGCAAAGGCGTTGATGCAGCTTCAGAGTCTTTCAATCTGCCTTGTACAAGGGTATAATCTATAAAATGCATTTATATTAATAGTGTTTTACTCGTACAAAATGAACCTAAAGAAGGCTGAGCTGCTTTTATTTAACAACTTTACCTTGCAGCTTTTTCAGTGATGTGGACCTACTTAGGAAATACGGAGTTTACCAGCAAACTTCATTATTTCTGGTACTTCTTTTTTTATAAGGTGTGGTAGGCTGAATAATGGGCCCACCCAAGATCTTCAAGTCTTAATCCCTGGAATCTATGAATATGTAACCTCATATGAAAAAAGGCACTTTGTAGATATGATTAAATTGAGGTGGAAGATTATTCTGGATTATCTGAGTAGGCCCAATATAATCACAATGGTTATAGGGTACAAGAGAAGAGAATGTGGTAGGATGATGGAAGCAGAGATTGGAGTAATGATTTGGAGAAGGAGGAAGGGGCCACAAGCCAAGGAATATAGGTGGCCAATAGAAGCTGAAAAAGGTAAGGAAATGGATTCTCCCCTCAGAGCCTCCAGAAGGAAACAACCCTGCCAACATCATGAGTCTACTGAAGCTCATTTTGGACTTCTGACCTCCAGAACTGTAAGGAAATACAGTTGTGTTGCTTTAAGCCACTGTTTGTGGTGATTTATTATAGTGACAATAGGAAATGAATACGTAAGTTAACAAAAAATCACAAATCTTTGTGATTTCCTAGAAGCCCTCTGGAAAATCCCAAAGATAGTTTAGGTACAAGAGACACCTTCTATTTTTTTCCTTCAATTTTAGAATTTGATCCTGAAAAGACAAAAATCAAAAGAAAGGGAATTTGGTTATTTATTAAGAGAGAATCAAAGATGCTGGAGTACATGAATAGTTTTAGCTGAACTATTTATTAATGAAAGTGACAATGGAACATATTAAAATAAATGCAGAAGAATCCATTATGACTTTAGCTATTTCAGTGAGAATTTAAAAAAAAACAACCAATGACATTACTAAATCAGCCAAAGCACAGATAATTATTTTAGTGAGGTATGGAATCTCTGCTATCTGAGCAGATTACATGGATGGTAAATAACCTTTCCTACTTCTGTTAAGAACAGACCAAATACTCCAAGATCAATTTCAATGGAAAGAAGACCAAACTCTAATTTTATATTAACATAATATTTGACCAAAAGGATTAATGGAATTCTTACTTTTTTTAAAACATAAAATTACTTCATCAAAAACTCAGCCAAATTTGCCAAATTTTGAAAACACGTCATTGCTTATTTTCAGGTTCCTTATTTGTATATATTATAAACCAAGGTAACAACATCATTTTATGCATTCTTTCCACAATTTTATATATCCATTCAAGTTTGAAACTTTATTATCTTCATTTACATCCTGCAATAAACTGCTTTATTTTAGGACAAAATCTTCTCCTTTTTTGAAACAAATGCACCATTACCTTTTATCCACAGTAATATTTCTCTGCCACTCTTGTTCCTACCAGAGTCTTAATCACCCGTCTCAAGTTTAGTTTTTAGCTGAAGTGGCTACTTTACAGAGAGAACAGGGTGGAGGATGGGGGAGTAGATCTGCCAAATTGGAGCATTTTAGAAAGTCAGTACAGTAAACCTAATATGACTCCCAATAGTCACATGCATCATTTTATCAAAATTGTTAAAATGGCAAAAATGAAAACTTTCATTGACACGGTAGTTCTCAAATTTTCCTCCAGGCGATATTTGTTAATGTCGGGAGTCATTTCTGATTGATGTGACTTGGAGGGGAGGGGCAGTGCTAACGGCATCTAGTGCCTAAAGGCCAGGGATGCTGCTAAATATTCTACAGCGCACAGGACAGCCCTCTGTAACAAAGTATTATTTGGTCCAAAATGTCAATATACCAATAGTATATATATATAACTATGCTTGCTAACCAATGTTACAGGATTCTATCTTATTAGAAATTATCCCGACATCCAAAGATTATTCATTCATTAACTCAATAATATCCTAAATTCTTAATGTTAACTAAAGATCTTGAAAATTATGTGTAAGCTGATGTACCATAGAACGCAATAACTTGATATAAAAATTTTATCAGAATTATAACTTAAGTTCATGTACTCCGCTTCGGCGGCCCAGGGTTTCACTGATTTGGATCCTGGGTGTGGACATGGCACTCCTCATCAGGCCATGCTGAAGTGGCGTCCCAAACAGCACAACCAGAGTCACTCACAACTAGAGTATACAACTATGTACTGGGGGCTTTGGGGAGAAGAAGAAAAAAAAAGAAGATTGGCAACAGATATTAGCTCAGGTGCCAATCTTTAAAATAAAAAAGAGTTTTGGGAGATTCAGATTAGATCGTTTATTCATGAGAAAACAAATTCAGATCTATTATGACATGTTTTCTTGTATTATACTCTACATAGATAAAGTCAGGGAGAAGAAAAATTTGCTTCTAAACCAAAGTGATCAAACAAGTCAAGTATGTCCAAGGATTCACTTTGATTACATGAACTTGGGTTTTTATATGAAAATGCTTCTGAGCTAGCAGTTTCTGAGCTAGTTAGTGGTTCGTTTGTGGATTTAGGGGATGGACGATAGCACATTTAAAGTATTAGAAGCTTAGTTTATTTTCTAGGATTTCTGGTAATATTAGATTTAGCTAAGGACTTATTAGTACCTATAACACAATCAGAACAGAGCTCCTTTATAAAGCATTATAATCTATTTTATTATCACATTTCAGGTGTAGTTGATATTTCAAACTCCTGCAACAAGAGGAAAAGTGTTTCCTCTGTTACAAACACCTGGACAGCTTGATGCTTCGTTCTATGTCAGCCCTAGGTCAAAAGGGAACCCAGAATCACAAAAATTCAGTGACCCAGATCTCAAACAGTTGTTCCGCTTTCCATTGGGCACATTTTGAAACTGATCTGAGCCCACGAGGAATCTGACAAACAAACAAAAATACTAACAAATCTGATTTTCTGCTTCTTACTTGATCTTCATCATCTTCGTGGACATCTTGGCGATATGACCCCCAAAACCATCAAAATATTATCTTTAAAGTGTTAAAATATGACTCTCATACTAATATAGAATAAGCCCATGTTAAACATTTATTTAACTCATTGATGAGGGAACCAGCAAAATGGTAAAGCTGGTTCCAAACGCCTTTGAGGTACAGAGCATTTAAAGGCAATGAAGAAAAACGATGGCTAGGTTAGATAAAAAACTAGTTTGTGTCTGGCGGTGCAATAAAAGTATAACCTTTGAGGTTATTTTTTCTTCTGCACAGAAATGATTTAATCTCTACCAGACAAAAATCTGATAGTTACCACTTAACTTTGTAGAGTCTGGACCCTAATCAATAGTAAATAGTATGACAAATAAAGATACATTCTCCCAAAGAATGAAATAATGCCTGGATGGCTCTGTCAGACAATGCTTTAATATGACATTGAATCAGAACAAGCAGCCATCCTTTTCCCTTATTTCTAAGTTTTTGTTGATTTTCTTAATACAAGATGCTCTTGTAGTTGGCCCCAGGGAACTTGCAAGGAATTGTTGTTATACAAATTCAGGAGGGGAAGGTCTCTTTCATTTGTTCAACAAAAATATTTGACATTTATGTACCAGGCACTGCACTAGGCCCTGGGGGCACAGCAATGGGCAAAACATACAAAAATTTCCTATGGTCCTTGCATTCTAGTAGGGGAAGTAGATTATAAGCAAGATGTGTTTACATATTAGAAGATCTATTATAGTATGTTAAGTTATGGAAGGAGCTAAGAAGAATCAAGCAGGAATGGGGAGTGGGGAGGGTTAGCATTTTTAGGAAAGGCAACCAAGAAACCACTCATGGAAGTGACTGAACTTGAGTAGAGGTCTCAATGAAGTGAGGAGGGAGGCTGCCAAGATGTGTTCCAGATCCCTGCTAAGTTCTGGAATCTTAGGAGAGAAGGATGTGGAGAAGGACTCTTCACAGACAGGTGTGGGCTCAGACACCATTTGAGAACCTTGGACTTACGATAGTCCTTGTAACCATCGTGTGGTTACATACAATGCAACAGCCGCACCTAATAACCACTATATGGTTCTGAAGAGGTTTGGTAAGGTTTAGACTTTATTGTGACTGGTAGATTTGGGGCTTATACTAACAACATGATTTTTGAATCGTAAACTGTATTTGGTTAACTTTAAATGATAAGAACATTTAAATGATAAAATAATCATTATTTTATTTTAGGGACTTTTTAAAATGCTTTACTAGCATGGATGCTATTCCACCTCCTGCCTTAGCTCTTTTAGGAGAAAAAAAGGGGTGATTTAAAAAAATATACCTTAAACTACACTACATCTTAGTCTTTTCCTCTCCTGTATCAGCCTGTCTGGAAGTAAAGTGCACCTGTCATTGATTTTGGTCTCAAAAAATTCCATCTTTTTCCGTAACTTAATTTCATTTCTACACAAGTAAAGTACCACTTAGGATATTGTATATGTCATGCAGAGAAGAGTGGAATATTAATTGCCAGTGCTTCAGTCCAATTTGTGCGTCTCTGAGAAATGTCAGCGATAGATGGTGTGTGCTTCTGATGGTGGTGAGTCAGCAGAACAGAGACGCCTTAAATAGAAACAGATCGAGCACATGACAGAAGACACTGGGGGGTAACTGGCAAACTTGGTAGGGTAGCGCACCAATTAGCTTGATAATGTGAGAAGATATCTCAGAAGAGTATATTATCTTAGAAATATTGATGGAACAAAGTTGACTTAAAACAGACCCTTTACACTTTTCAGCATAATTTTTCAGAAGCACCAAGTTGCAGCCTCTGCGGTGTTCTCGTAGTAATGGACCTGAACCAGCAATCCAAGGGGAATTTCAATTTTAATTAAAATTCCTGCTTGACCCTAACCTCTTCTCTCTCTTTTCAAATCCAATTGACTCAACTTATTTGTGTACTTACACAATTAGAAACTCTTTGCAGCACATCGCAGGTGTGCAACCAGTTTGCTGAAATGAGTAACGGCACTGCCACCGAATGGAATGCTGCTCCTGGACACTGATGTGACAGTAACTACTAGTGAGTGCCATCTGCATGGGGCCAGACGCTGTAAAAGGTGCTCCAGAAGTGTGCTCTTACCTAAGCCTCAGCAACTTTAGGGCTAAACTTTAGAGGTAAATCTGTGGCTCAGAAAGTTAAGTAGTTTGTGCAAAGCTATGTGGCTCTTGTAAGTCCTAAACTTGGGATTTGAATTCTCTCTCTACCAGGCCAGTTACTCTGCCCTCAGATAATCTTGGCAGTTTTCCCTAAGAACCAAAATAAGTGAAAGGAAAAACAATTTTAGAAGTTCTTTGCATGTTGTAATCTTAGGTGAAAGCACTAAATAAGGTCACACGTGGAAAAAACCTTTAGCGTAGATTGAAAAATGAGGACTTTTTACTTTTATAGCTGTGTCCCACTTAGAATCACTTTTCATTTGAAAAAAAAAAAAAGAAAGCAATTTCATGAAGAGCTAATTTTAATCAACTTGCATCTGCCTAAGGACCTCCAGCCCCCCTCCTGCCTATCCCATTACATAACCCTCCTCTTGCCGGGCTCGACAGCGCTGCAAAGATTTAGACCTGGACCCGTAGTTCTGTGTACCAGTAAAAACGTTAGGCTGTTCTTCCCAGTTTCAAATACCTTCTTTTCTTCTGAATGTGAGTTATACAGAAGGGCCTCAATAGGTAAAGCAATACATATTAAATTAAATTAAAAATCAGAGTAAATCTCAGGTTCTTTCTGCCAGTGAGAAAAATTTGCTTATTCTGTTGATTCTCTCCTAATATGGCTATGATTTTCAGTGCTTTCTGAATTGAGGTAAAGAGGTAAAACATTTTATTTCTCAGTTTTTTCTCTTCATGATTCCATTATGCTACAGAGGCGACTAAAATGGTTTTCACCACTCAGGACAAGTGTTATAGTTTGATGTGGTTGTTTTTGCTAAAGTATAATGGCCTTTACTGCCCTGAAACCACTTTCCTGAGGCTCAGAGGGAAGCATTTTTTTTTCTCAGAAACTGTTTTAAAATTCACCCTTTGGTTTCAGTGGCTTGGACCAGGTTGGGTCCCAGCAGATACAAATGAGAACTACTTTTTCCATGGCACGAATTCGTTTCTAAGGAGTCCTGACACTCTGTTATGGCGTTAGAAGCAGAGTTGCCACTCTGTGTGACGAGAGTGTAGCAGCCCCATGGAGATATGTTCAGCAATCTTTCTACATAGTGTCTACCCCTAGTAGATGTATCAGTCAGGATTCCTCACGAAACACATGGCATACCCAAATAGAGTTGTTGAGAAACATTTAATGAAGGGGCTAATTACCAGGGTGTAAGCAGGATTAGGGAAACCAACGAAGGATGGTGAAGGTTACTAACGGGAGGAGCACTTAGGGTGAAGAGAGCCGTTGTTAGAACCTGGAGAGAGCAGTAGCTGTAGGGCAGAGGAGCTGTGGCTTTAGTAGAGGAACCCAAGGTGAAACAGCCTCTGCCAACTGTGGCCTGGCAGGCAGGGAGCTGGAGAAGTAAATACCTGGTCCCTGTTTTCCTACTGCGCTCTCATCCCTTGGTGGTGCTTCCCAGTGGCTGAATCCAACCAGAAGCCAGAGGGCAGGGATTTGGCTAATGTGATGCTTTCCAGATGAGCCTCCTGAGACCCAGACCAGGGTGGAGAAGGTGCTGCAACATCTCCTGTGGTAGTTTTCAACCTTGGCACTATTGACATTTTAAGCTGGCTAATTCTTTGTTGTGGGGCTGTCCTGTGCATTATAAGAGGTTTGGCAGCATCCCTGGCCTCTACCCACCAGATGCCAGTAGTGCTTGCCCCCCTAGCCCAAGCCATGACAATGAAAAAGGTTTGCAGACATTGCTGTGTGTCGCATGGGAAGCAAAATTGCCCCTGAGTGAACCCACTAGGTTAGTAGATTACAAGTAGATTTGTGACCTCGAGGATGACCATTCATTCATTCAAGGAAATCTGTGTTGGTTTTTTTTTTTTTTCTAGCTCAACCAATTGCAAACTGTGATGATGAGCACTGGGATTTCAAAGATGAAAAGACATGATCTTGCTTTCTTAAAGCTTACCATTTTATAAAGGAAAGCAGATAACCAGGCAATTACCAATGACATAGTTATATCATAGTGCTATATGCCATAACAGAAGTTTAAGCAAAGTGCTATTGAATCACAATTAAGGCAAAGAGGTGACAACTGTCAATTCTCTGGAAAGATCTGTTGATTAAGCAAACTTAAAGTTTGT
This sequence comes from Equus asinus, assembly GCF_041296235.1. NCBI lineage: Eukaryota > Metazoa > Chordata > Mammalia > Perissodactyla > Equidae > Equus > Equus asinus. Next base: position 16,002,803 of record NC_091800.1, on the reverse strand, counting down.
TACATAGACTCAAACTACCAGCGTGCAGAGTTTGATGTAATAGTCTTGGATTGGTAAGCACAGTGAGGTGAGGGTATTGAAATGAGTCTTGATGAGTAAACTTTGTCTTGATATGTAAACTATTTTAGTTGGCTCATAGTTGTATCTTCCAGGAAAAAATATTGCCTGGAGCAAATAATTAAGTTATTTGTGCTTGCCTTGGTAGTTTTTAACATAGGCACAGGAAAATATACTTGATTCCAAGATTACTTAACAAAGAGACAGGAAATTAACTTAGTTTTAGTCTCAGAGTGGAGAAAGGAAACCAACATTTACTAAACATCAGTTACCAACCAGGTATTACTGCACGCTTTAATCCTGACACTTGCCCTAAGGAGTTAAGCAGTATTATTCCTGCATTATAGATGAGGAAAGTGAGACTTAACTGTTCAAGGTCACAAAGCAACTGATGGTGCCAGGAATTTGTTTTGTCTGTGGTGATGAAGAGTTGGGGAAAGATTCTAAAAGGAAAGAATATTCTAGATGACCTCAAAGATGAATAGGATTTCAACAATTGGGGAAAACGATATGGGTGGGAAAGGGGAAAATCAATTCAGGCAATGGGAACAGCATGAATGAAGAGCTCAAGGTGTGAAAGTGCCTGGTGTGTTTTAGGGAACGGGCTTCAGGTTTGTGGGAGATCAATGTGGGTGACGAGGAAGCCAGATTGATTAGACTTAGGGCGCATGAGAGGAAACACTCTTCTTCTTCTCTTCATGTTCCTTTTGTAAAATAGGGACTTCTACCAACACTTCCACCTTCTCAGGAGTGTATTAGGAAAGTAGCTTAAACTTAAACTCAAACTCTCTCCTCACAGGAGGGAGGAGTGCCCAACCTGCTCAGAGAGATGGGTGAAGTTCCCGCACTTTGTCGGCCAGTGACTTCACTCTTCCCCTCTCACTGGAAACAGTGGCCTGCATTCTCCCCCTGCCTTGCGGCCTTTGGTAAGCATCTTCATCCAGAAAGCAATACAGTTCCCTAACTGCTTGTTTAGTATTCTATCTCCAGCTTAGAAAATGCTTTTATTGTGTTAAATATACACCTCCCATGATAAACATTAACTGAGTGATTAAGTGAATATATGGAATAAAACATAACCCTTTTGGGGGGGATTAGATAAAACAAGAATGGTTGTGTATGATTTTCCTCATTCCAAACGTACATGTTCTCTTATTCCTTTTCCAGGCTCCAAGAGACTTGACACGATTTCTGTGTTTGTTTTTGTTTCTTTTTTTAAAGCATGTGTTTGCCATACCACAGTCACACATTGCTTGACGATGGGGTTATGTTCTGAGAAACGCATTCTTTGGCGATTTCATCACTGTGCGCACCTCATAGAGTGCACTTACATAAACCTAGGTGGTATAGCCTACTACACAGCTAGGCTATAAGGTGCTAAGGTACTTATTAGTAGGTGAGGTGCTAATCTTACGGGACCACCGTCCTATATGTGGTTCCTCGTTGACGGACCTGTGGTTGTGTGGTGCACAACTGTATTTCACTGTTAACTGACCGGATTGCACTGTTTGTTTGCTCCAGCTGTGGAATTCCTCAGACTGAAATAAGCTAGGTCTCAGAAATAACTGTGTTTGAAAATCATCCCGATTCTTCCCCTATCTGAGTCATGGAATAAAGATCTCTTGCCAAACGTGGTCCTTCACCTGGGCAACTCTCAGTGTCTCTTCGATCCTCCCCCCTCTTCTCTACCCCCTTGCATGTAACAGATACACAGAGACATGCACAGGCATACTGCCTCTGCTCTGTCTCACCCATACACACACACACACACACACACACACACACACCCACACACACTTTACTTCCGGGCAGGTCATTGATAGGCAGAGAGCAGCATCTACAAGCAGCCGCTAGTCCCCTCCCTTCATGGTGGTGAGCCTGGTTGAGGATAAACATCAGGGCACTGGCAGAGATTTCTTTTTGGGTTTGCAGGCAGAGATTTTTTTGGGTTTGCAGGCAGTTCTCTGATGACTGACTCTACTGTGTTTGGGCCTACACTTTCCCTTCTTGTCCAATTGTGCATCTTCAACCCTCTCTTAGATCCATTTGTTTTTCCTGCCGGGTAGGATAATACATCTGAGTGTTCATAAAATGACAATGGCTGTTCATTTTCAAAGTAATTAGTTTCTGTTACAGGCATAACTAAAAAATCGATGAGATAATTGCTGGTTGACAGTACGTATACCCGAAGGTGATTTAGTCTGGTTTATCTTTATTCTCAAGGACTAGTCATTTAAATATGAATGTCTTTAGAATATTTAAGACACCATCATGATTCTTGACTAAAGCTCCAAATAAATGATGTCCCGCCTGTGTTTACAAAGGCAGTGAAAAATGAACTACAGGTGATTACCTGGTTAATTTAACCAAATCAGGATGAATTATTTGAAAATTAGTCTTTATATCAGTCCTTAAGAAGATAGATTTAATTCCCCCCTCCTAATGTGGATTCTGATTATCTTTATGATTTTAATTCAAGTTCTTCATCACTCAAAGGTAAATACACAGTACACTTCTTTTTCTTTTTTTTAACAAACCATTTAAAAAAGCCATTTTAAATTTGGTTTTACAACTATGTAAGAAATTTGAACAATAATTTGGTTATTTTATTTACCAAAGCCATTGGAAGCAGTTAATTGTGAGTACACGGGGAGATGAGCCATTTCCAATTCAAATGGGCAATCATAGATATTTGGAAGACATATTTGCTAAGCTGTGATAGGAGGATAACAGCCATCACCAAGCATCATTAGGCATTTACAGTTTTACTTGAATAAGACAATAAACTTATGTTTTCTGGACATAAATGTTTATACAGAACCAGCATATCTTCTGGTGGTCTAGTGGTTAAGATTCAGCACTCTCACTGCCAGGGCCCTGGTTCATTTCCCTGTCAGGGAACTACATCACCATCTGTCGGTTGTCATACTGTGGTGGCTGCGTGTCTCCGTGATGCTGAAAGCTATGCCACAGGCATTGCAAATACCGTCAGGGTCATCCATCGTGGACAGGTTTCAGTGGAGTTTCCAGACTAGATAGACTACTTCTGGGAAAATTGGCCGTGAAAACCCTATGAAGAGCAATGGAGCATTGCCTGATACAGTACCAGCAGGTGAGAGGATGGCTCAAAAAGGACGGGCAGGGTTCTACTCTGCTGTACACAGGGTCACTAGGAGTCCAAATTGACTGGACTAGACTAACAACAGCAGAAGCATATCTTCATTTGACCTTTAAACTATGTTAGTTATAACTACTATTTACTGTGGATTCCATACACATTATCAGGCTAGTTACTCTTATTATTCCCATTTTATAGATGAGATAACCAAGGTGCATATTTTTCATTTTCTTTTCTGTCTTGTTTTTGAAGAGTCAAATTCACAATTTGAGACTTAACGGAGCCATCTACTGAGTACTACCTCCTATGGTGAAGAAAGGCTTTCTTTAATTTGTAAAATTTGTATAATCAGCTAAACGGGAACTTCTAGAGTTGAATAGGGCTTAGCGAGTTAAAGGCTTCTTGTGACATTAACTTGAAAGAAATTTAGTGCTCTAAATATATAACTTTATGTATAACATAATTAGAAACTATAGTCTTTAATCTGATTTTGGGAGTTGTAGAAAATCTTAAATGAAAAATCTTCTGCACAGTGAACACTTTATATTGTAGATATAAATATTAGTAGAAATATATTTGTTTACTGTATTGAACTTTACTTATTTTTGATGAATGAGCATTTTAGAAAAAAATCTGACATTAAATTTAAAATTTTTTATTTTTAATCATTTTACTCCATCTTTATTTTTTGAAAATGTAATGCACGTAATATTACAAAAGCTTAAAAATACACAAAAACAACACATCTGCTTTCTACCACATCTCACAATTCCCAGTTCTCCTTTCTAGAGTCAACCACTGTAATCAATGTGTTATGTATTCTTCCATAATATTTGGTGTATATACAAGTATTTGTCTACATAGTTTTTCAAACACAAAATACTAGCATGCTATACAAATTGCTCGTCACCTTGATTTGTTTGCTACAATATATTTGGTAGATTCTTCTATATCAGTTCATAAGTTGTTTTTCATCTCCTTTTAAACAGCTGCAAAATACTCTGTTTATGAACCAACCGTAATTTACCTAACGTCTTCAATTTAACAATCACCCCAGATAAATAAACAAAAAGACTTTCACTGTTTTTGCTCTCTTCCTTTTTCTTTCATGCGTTGGAGTATGCTTGACCTGACATTTGTCTCACTCACCACTGTGCCTTAGAAAACAATCTATATGGCATATGTTTACTTTTCCACATTCCCACCATCTCAAATTCTGTTTGCCAACTTACTTTGATAATGAATAAAGGATTTAGAGTCTTTGTCATGATCTGTTGAAAACCAGTTGAGGTTCTCTGGTCCAGGAGTCTTGATCCACTGTGTCGCTGAAGTCATTTTCATTCTGTCAGTTCTGCCCTGGAGGAATTCAGTATTCTCCCATGACAGTCTCTGTCTGTATAAATGATGTAATCCACACAATTTTTAATGAAATTTCTCACTGGTTCTGCAGATGAGCTTTGTCAGGGTCAACATATAAAAACCAGTATGTAAATATCTGTATTATGAAAATGCACTTATTATGAAAATGTAGCTTATTCTTCAGGTCAGCAAAAACACATTAAGTGTGTGACCTATTACTGGTAGTAGGCTAGGTGTAGAGATGCAAAGATAAACAGTGCATGGTTTTTGCCCTGAAAGGGCTTGCATTAAGCTTTCAGAAACAGATATGAAAAGAGTTAATGTTGACTTTTTTGAAGACAGACGCTTGATTTTGTCTTATGGGGTTTTACATTTGTTGAAAGCTTACATATACCAAAAAACTGTGTTAAACCAAGGCAATTGGCGTCTAGTTGGATTATCTTAGGCACGTCAATGATTACAGTCCTTTAGTTCAGACCCAGCATATGGGAAACTACCGTGAGTGTTCCAAGTCCACTGTGAAGCATACTGTCTTGGAAGTCACAGAGCAGAAAGGCTCACAGACCAAATGACAACGCTCGAATCACATGGTATATTAAAACATGCAACAACAAGTAAAAGTAAAGAGATGGGGTGAGTTAACATTCTTGGATTAGGGGACAAGCAGATGGAAGGACCACAGTTTTTGAGACCTGGGGTTCACAAGGCTCACATATCCTTTCTCTCTTTCTCTCTGTCCCTCTCTGCCACTCTAGTACTCTCGGCTAATGGTGTGATTATGAGGACCAGAGGTGAGGTTTGAGGTAAGGGTTCACAGACAGAAAGGGTCCTGGGCCAATGATACAAACTTGTTCAACTGGAGACACTCTAGGCCAAGACCTTCTGGACACAGCTGTAGCTTGTCAATTAGCCTGCTAAATAGCATGGGTCTTATGTGCATTTCTTGGGTAGAGCATACGTGGGGCCAGAATGAGACCATACTGGATGTCACCAATAGGTGACTGAACTTGAGGGTGACATAGTTGTCATCCCAGAGGTGGCATGATTTGGTTATTTCATTCCTTTCTATCTGTAAACAACACTCTTGTTCGTTCCATCATGCTTTTTATTTATTTTATTGTTCTATTGTTGACGTGTCTTACAGATTACTATCACACTATACTTAACATGTCACATGAATTCTACCTATTTCTTGGAAATTATTTGCTTACTTATTATGGACACAACATGTCCTAAGGGTTTTGCCTATTTCTTATAATTTATACTTACTATGCTTAACATTTCTTATGAGTTCAGTCCGTATTGTTTGTTTTCTTATCTTCTATAGCAGAAGTGAACATTCTCAAACAATATAGGAAATACATATTATAAGACCTTGTTCTTGAATTCCAAGTCTATGTTGCACATGGGTGTTGAGACTCAATTTCAGTAGTTCCAAATCAAACTCATCATCTTTCACTATAAAAACTTCCTTAGTTATTCTATAATGATTAATGGCATGAATTTCCACCCAATCTTAAAATTCTCTTTACCTCTTCCCTCTCTTTAGCAGAATCACCAAAGACTTTTGCTTTTATCTCAAATATACCTTTTAAGTCTTTTACCTTCTCTCCATTTCCACTGTTCTAAGACTCTTCCACTTTCTGCCAGCTTTATTTTTCTCCAATATAAGCTGATTCCTGACTTCCTGTCCAACATCCTCCCAAACCAAACCTTCATTCAGGATTACTTTCCATTTTCTCTAAACACCGTGCATATTTATACATATAAGAATTAGCATATTAAAATTTTGTTTTTTAAATTTTGAAGTAATTATAGAGTCACAGGAAGTTACATAAATGACATAAAGAGGTCTTGTGTATCCTTCATCCAATTTCCGCCACGTACATGTTCTTCCTATGTTTGTAATATCCCTTCCTCTCTTAATTACCTGGCATATTCTTAATCACTCTTTAATATCCAGCTCTAAAGTCATGAAGCTGTCCAGACTTCTCCCCACCACTGCTAAGCCCTTCCTCTTTAATGTTGGTTTTTTCCACATAGTATCATAACTATCTTCTCTGAAAATCTTTGACCTCTTTGAGGACAAAGATTATGTTTTATTCATCCTTGAACCCCTAGGACCTAGCTCGAAGCATGGCACATATTAAGTGTCTGATAAAAATATGGTGAACTTAATAGAAATTATACTTCATTTCAAGAAAATGGGACGTCAAAATACAATTGTACAAATTAGATGCCTTTAGTGGGTGATGACAAGTGTGATTACAGATTCAATATGATCTTTCCTAGAGAATTTAAAATATAATTCAATTTTCAAAAAAACTTACTATTATGTTCATGAACACGTCTACTAAGTAATATGAGATAAATATTGAAACAAACATTCAAATGGAAAATTTCAATCTAAAATATGGAACCAGTTTTCTTCTCTGTCCCTATTCCAAATATGAAGAAATAACATCACTCCTGGGACTGAGGATTCTGACTTCACACTCTGTTTACTCCTGCTTCATTTTCTAGTAGAAAAGTTGCGTGCAAATTGAATGCATGTAGGGATCTCCAGGTCCTGAGTATGAATGAAGAGCCCACACGAACATGTTGGCTCACCTTAGCCAGCCTCAAAGGCTTCTAAGCTTTGTCTTACTGTGTCTTTGATCAAGACCTCTAATATTCTCCCTCTCTGGCCACTCCACCAATCCACCTGAGGGAGGCACCTGATCACAGTGGTTGTAGCTGGCACCCATTGTGATAATTTTGTTGTGCTGGGGCAGTGGGCACAGCTCTTCCTTGCTGGTATCCATCCTTATCCTATAGCTCGCCATTGCTGCAAAGACATTGTGACACGAGCAGTGATTCCCACCCATCACATTTTCCAAAAGTGTTTCTATGAACAGCTTTAAAAAAAAGGCATCATGTTGACATTGTAATTGTTAAACTGTGATGGCAGAAAAATGAGGAAGAAATTAAAGGCAAGACCATGATACAGATAGAGGACATAGGTAAATGTGGTGCTTTTCATATGTAGGCTCACTTCCTAAGCTACCACTGATGAAGGACCTAGCACCACCACACCAGCCTGCTCCTGGCTTGCTTCACCACATCTTAGCCTGGTCATGCCTCTGGTGTCTGGTGGAGCTACATTCTGTCTCTTAGACTCTCAAGCTTGTACCCAGAGTCTCGGAAGTTTCCTCATCAAACTGGCATTCCCATCCCTTTCTGAGGAAGGATCAACCCAGTTCCACAGGCAGGCTGGGAAGAGATGCCATCTTGGCCTCTATCTCTTTTTTTTTTTTTTCGTATTTTCCAATTTTCTTTTTCCCCAAGGCTCCTGCACAAACTATTCTCACCTCCACCAGTCCAAGTACTACAAGCCCCGTGAATACTACTTCTCACCTCCATTGGTCCAAATATTAAAAGCCCTCACACCATTGTACATTAGGCATAGCTGGGAGATCCTGCGGCAGGTTGGTTAAGTTGGAGGTAGGAGGTAGGGTTGTTATTCTCATGATCATGATCTCTATTAATGAACAAAACTGTGTTCTGAAAATTTAACCCAGCTTCTTTTGCCTTTGTTCTCTCACTAAATCAGAAAAAAAGCCAAAGTATGGATTTTTTTTTTTGATAAGTGAGTTATTTCTTCACCTGTGGATTAGAAACAGAAGAATCAGACTTCCTGTCCTCCTATTGACCTCGGTAGCAACGGGTGTTGTTCGGAAATGATCACACAGGCATCTCTGCTTCTGGGTACCAAAATTACTTTTCTCTCTTTTCATTCCCTGACATCTTAGAAGTGAAAACAAGGACTTTTCATCTGTTTAGGGACAAAGAACCAATGGAGTGAGTGACACAGCACTTTTATTCTTGGAAAGGCTTGACATCAAAAGAACAGTAGGAGAAAACTTTCAAGTGGGCCTTAGAAGGAAGTCCAGAGGACAGCCGCCATTCTGCAGGGTCAAACATCTCCTTCGTGAGTATATGATTCAGAGCAACAGGGCTGGAGGCGAGTGGGTACTGTCAGCCAGTACATGCTGTTAGCTGTCATACTCTGTTCTGTTATGCAGAAGAATTTACAAGAATAGTGATTCATTGAATAAAATAGTTCATTAAGGTAAAATTGGATAGTCAGGAAATTGTCAGCATTTTAGAACTGTTACAGTAAAAAAAAAGTACTTTGTAATGTGATGTTTTAGAATTCATATCCTAAACATGTTATCTTGATTATCTATGAAGAGCATATCAATGAAGAATCTTAGGAAGCTGTAAGTATTTTTCTGTAGAAATCCTTTTTTCCATCTATTCCCATACCGGTCTAGTACCCTAGATTGATGGTGAAAATGCACTAGAAAAAGTTCTCATCTAAAAAAATAATGGAAGGTGCTGAATTTTTGCTCTTAAAAGAGGTTATTTTGGGTCAAATTTCCTCCCAAATGGAGTTATCTCTCACATGGACATCATTTTCTTGTTGATACTGCTACTTTTGGCCATCTATTTCCCTCCCAGCTTGTAACTAACACCACATCTTGCTCTGCACACATACAAAACCTCTTTGGAATCAATGAAATTAAAATGAAAAAAGCAAGGAGAACAATAGAATTTGAACATTTTCTTTCTGTATTTCTTATTAGGTCATTTAAAGTAAAATATGTATTTTGGGATTAGACAAAATGATTTTTTAATCTCATTGAAATACCCACTACACAATTTACATTGATTCATTACCAGCATTGTGGTGTTAGGTTTCCCAGAACCCCAAAGCTGATATTTGTCTCTGAGGAAGAAAGTACTGAAGCCTCATATATAATTTAAACTCTTCTAGTAGTTACATTTAAAAAGCTAAAAAAAAGATACATTAATTCTAATAGTATATTTCATTTAATCCAATGTACCTAAAATATTCTCATTTCAATATATAATCAAAATGTAAAAAAATGGAGATATTTAACATTTTTTTTTATTGTACAAAGTCTTCAGTGTGGATTTTATACTATCTAACTTTGCTCTAGCCACATCTCAGGTACTCAACAGCACTGGAAACCACACGTGGTTAGTGGCTCCCATATTAGGTAGCACGGCTCTGGCAGACAACAAGTGTAATAAAATTAGTACACATTCTAAATATATACATGACTGTATATACTTTAAAAATATTTCGTATTTCCAACAATGTTGGATATTCTGAACATAAATATTTTGTTTTAATTAGCTTCTGAAATCTTACATGTATTCAGCCAGGCATGTTAGAGATGATGGGTATAGGAAACAAATTTAATTAAAAAATTCATTTGAAAAATACAGGCACAACTTCTTTTTCATGTATATGCACGTAGAATAATTGAATTTCTCTGTCTTATCTTAATTTTGATCTGTATTTTTTGCAAAGTCTTCATCACCTGTTAATGGCTTCAGATTCTTTTTAATTTTTCTTGTTAAAAATATATTGAAAGAGGGGCCGGCCCCGTGGCCGAGTGGTTAAGTTCGCGTGGTCCGCTTCGGCAGCCCAGGGTTTTGCCGGTTCGGATCCTGGGCGCGCGGACATGGCACTGCTCATCTAAGCCATGCTGAGGCGGCATCCCACATGCCACAACTAGAAGGACCCACAACTAAAAATATACAACTATGTACCGGTGGGGTTTGGGGAGAAAAAGGACAAATAAAAAATCTTTAAAAAACTCCATTAAAAAAACACATATATATGTATTGAAAGAATGAATTCAAGAGCCCAGTAATTTTAAAACCAACATTTCAAACTTTTCCCTGTTAGTTGGATGCTCACTTCTGACAGATGTGACTTTTAATTTACGTTTAGAATCTTAGTCATTTGCTTTTCCCTTTGGTTTTTGACCTCTATTGAGATAAATGCAGCATATTCTTCATTGGCTTTACTTTTTCTTAAATTTAAAATTCTGTTCAAGTCAAGTTCACCATTAAGGACTCAGGCTGGCTCATCTTCTAAAACTTGTGCTAAAATAGACTCATAACATTCTTGGATTTAACATAAATGGTCTTGTTTTCTTTAAATATTTTAGATACATTTCTTTAACAGTGGTAGAAACTCACTGTTTCTGAGTGACATTTGAAGTCAAGGAGTGAACTTGGACTTTACTGGTTGTGAGACCAGCATGTGGGAATCAGTCACTAAACTTATGTGAGTATCACCAACAGCCGGGAGATTGTGTCTTACTCCACTGGTTTTCCCTACTCACCTTTGTAATGCTCTAATTCTTGTGATGAAGTAACATCTTTTTGTGAAAAATGGCCCTGGGGTTAAGTGGCACTCAGGTGCAATTACTAGGAAATTAAAAAGTTTGAAATAGTTCTTTGATAGAAAATATTGTATTTGGATAAACTGAAAGTAGGATGTTGAACATTAATACATAGATGTGATGAACTGCCATATGGAAATAAGAAAAAGCTATATCTGAAATCAATTCAGTTAGTCAGAGTTCCTGTGAATGCAAAGGCTGCCGCCTTTTAAGACAGGGGCCAGAAAGCTTTTTCTGTAAAGTTCCAGATAGTAAATATTTTAGGCTTTGGGCACCATATGGTCTCTGTCAGAACTACTCAACTCTGCTATTGTAGCTCAGAAAGTAGCCATAGGCAATGTGCAAATGAACATGGCTGTGTTCCAATAAAACTTTATTTACAAATGGGTGGTTGGCTGGATTTGACCCAATAAAACAAAGAAACCTTTACAAAAGTCCTGTTTGGTAGCTGCACTGCTACCTTCACTTCTTGTTACTTCTTGGAAATGTCCACACAATGGAAATGACTTTCTCCAGAATCACATCACATTTCCCACAAGGAGGCATGTGTTTCTTGTGTACACTCCCATAATGCAAAGTAACTATCTTATTAGGTAAGGTATGGGTTTGTTTGCAGTAACAGAGACCTGAAATTATAGTTGCTTAAGCAAGATAGAGGATTATTTCTGTCACACATAACCTTCTGTGTATAAACAGCATATGACTGATAAAGTGACTGCAGGTTTTGCCGCATCTTCATCTCCTTCATGGCTCACCATCACCCAGTCTGGCTTGGAACCAGCAGGGAGAGGATAAGAGCACAACCTGAAAGTTGCTCATGGTGGGGATGAAAAACTTTCCCCCTACCTTTCTAGGTTCTTCTGGCTGGTCTAAGAATTAAATTGGCACAAGACAGATTAACAGGAGAAAAGCAAATTTAATACTTCCGTACGGAGCCTCATAAGAATGTAAGACCCAGAGAAGTGACCAAAGCAGGCAGCTTTTCTACCTTTTAGACAGAGAAACAATGAATTTGTGAATAATTGAAAAGACGAAGAAGTTTGGGCTTGGGGTAGTAAATTAGTAAAGAAGTAACAAGGTTTGTTTATGCAGCCTTCTTGGCCCGAAATTCCCTCTCTGGCTATAAAGATGTCTCTGTACCTCCTGGTACAGGGAGGTAACTTCCACACAGGAAATTTATTTCCTGCTTTCAGAGGGATAAAGGAGGGTCAGTGTCCTTCTTGCACTGACTCATTCTGAAGTAATTTTAATTCAAAATAATCAATGTGCCAAACAGGCATATTTTGGGGCAGCCTGACCTGAACCCCATCACTCACATAGCTTTTGCTCATATCTCATTGGTCAGCACTTAGTCAAACAGCCTCATCTATCTACAAGAGAGGCTGAGAAATAGAGTACTTATTCTGGGCAGCTATGTGCCCAAATAAATTTCCAGAGCTTCTAGTACTACAGAAAAGATGAATGAAAATGGGGTGCATGTAGCTGCAACTAGCTTTTCTGCTTTAATGTTGTATTTATAGAAAAGTTAAGGGCCTGAAAGGAGTTACTGATGTTTCAAAGCTATGTTTTACTGTATTTCATGTGACAGATTATATGCTGTTGTGTTATTTGAGAACAGAGGCTGTTCTAAAGTCTTCAGACATAATTTTAGACACAAATAACAAGTATCTACTATACATGGTGAGAATATTGTTTTAGAACTTATGTGGCAAATATCTTGCATATGCTACTACTCTTCCTTTCTGAGCCCACAGGAGACATTACTAATAAATCACAGCATTCTTTCCCACTGAACTCAGACTTGATCTTAGAACCCTCTAGATCCTGCTCTAGACAGCCTCTGCCAATCAGATAGAGCTGGCAAACCATCAGCTATTTATTTGCTTTTCTTAGCTTAAAGTTTCACCATTCTTCTTTTTGTATCTTTGACACCTACCTTACCTATAGATGGTGACACGGCACTATATGAATTGAATTTTGTTTTTTGTCTTTTCAGTCAAATCTCCTCTCTTAACTCTTGTCAGATTTTTATCTTGTTCTTATTTCCCGATCATGATTTATGTCTCATTTTTGTATAACTAACTTTAGTCACAAAACCAAAATTGGAATAATTTTATTCAAACTCTTAATTTTATAGAGAAACTGAGACCCACAAAGATGAAAGGACTTCCCCACGGGCACGCAGCTAGATGGTAGCAGCATTGAAAGCAGACTCCTGAACCCCTGATTCGTATTCTAGTCTTTCACTTTGCAAACGTCAAATCAGTAAGTGATAAGTGCAATTAAAAATTAGTAATAATTATGACCATAATTGGGTGAGGTTGATTAATAACAGAACTTTAATTTCTCAAGTTTCTGTTTATTGCTTTTGTAGACAAGAACCAACATATTTTACCTTTTCTTATGTAAAAGAAATGTTATCCTGAGCAATCCTTGCTCAAGTGTTTGGCTGCTTCTAGAACTTTTCAAATTTTATAAAATGGATTTGACACTGTGAAAAATAGCATTTGAAGACTGCCTTTTAGGGCACCCTCATTTTGCACGGGCTGTAAAGAAGGATGCAGCTGATCTTGTAATAACTTGGCATTTCCTGTTTCAACAAGATGACTTTACTTAAGATTCAAGGTACAGACTTTGGTAGAATATTTTCCAGGTTAATTTATTGTAGCAATTTAGAATCCTTTTTGGTATGTTTTGACCCATGGGTCTATCAGGTTAGGTTGCTTCTCATCTTCTTCACCGTGCAAAGCTGCTTGCACTCTCTTTGGTGAGGCTGCCCGCTTCAGTTCTCCTCACGTGCAAACAGTTTCTCAGCAGGTGTGCTACTTGCAACTACTGCTCTTGAAAACCCTCATCAATAGGCAAGTGCAGGCAGATTATCTTATTCTTTCAAGAGAAAGAAAGAAAAACCTCAGCAAAAATAAGTTCAAGAGAGAACAATTATAGTACAAGCAAATCTAACTGTAGGATCCACATCTAGGAAAGTAAACTTTAAAAAGACTCCAGATTATGAAAGATTAACTAAATCTTCCCATTAAAATTTTGAGTCCTCTAAGTACTGAAAATTATGGCACTTTCACTTGACAGAGAAAATTAGTCTAGTACAATAGACCCAAGGAAATTTTGATGAGGGATGTCTCTTGATTTAACTATTAATTAGATTTCAAAGTTTGAGACACTGAAGAGTTTCCCTCCTTCCATCTTCTAATGTTGAGGGAAGAACTTGAAAGCAGTGAAACGTCATGACTGTAACCAAAAGACAGAAAATAATTTCCGTAGGATGGAGCCAAATCTTGAACTCAGCCTCTTTTATCAAACCATGAGAGCACGGTATCCTCTGAGACACAGAGAGGACAAAATCCTTCTCTATACTGAAATCCGGCTTGGGTAAATTTGAGAAGGCCTGGCCGTCATTTGTACACCCTCCCTGGATGCATGGTATCCACTTTTATTTTGCTATTTCCAAGCTGACCTTCTGAACAAAACCTTTGTGAATAGATAAGCAGCTCCTCACATGCCCATGGAGCTGCCTTAGCAGGTTTATCTATATAGCAGATATTTAATGAGCATTTATTATAAGTTAGATAGCATGACACCTAAAGTTGGGAAAGTATACTTTAAAGCATAGCCCTCAGAAACCCACTGTTTAATGTGCAATACAAACAAATGAGTAAATAATTTCAGTGCAATATGGCCAATTGCTGTGGAAACAGCGAGTTCTACCTGAGTGTTGATGGAGCAGACCATGCTGGAGCTGGCTGGAAGGCTGTGGGAGTTCCTGAAGCGGAGAAGGTGGGGCAAAGAATCGGAGGCTAAAGCAATACATATAAAGGCATGGAGATGTGAAACACGTACAGCATTTTAGTGGGTTAGGTGGCAGGGGTGTAAGAAGGAGGGAGGGTGTGGCAGGGGATTGCATTCAATAATTTAGCCAATATTAATTGAGTGACTCTATTTAGCCTGGGCACTGTGCAGGGAGTCTTGGGTGGAGAGATGAATGCAGCCTAGTCCTGGTCCTTGAGGAATTAACAAAGGAGACACGTGTCACCAAGAAATTATATTTTTGTGAGAGTGTGGTAAGTAACAATCGAAGGAGTGCCATGTTCTTTTGCTCATGCTCATTCATTCACAGAGAAGGGAGATCCTGTTCTGTTGCCAGGCATCTTGCTGTCAGGAGGGAGGGATACCTGCAAAGGTGAGCAACTGCAGACACTACTTGTTTGCGAGGACCACACAGTGTACTGGGGGCAACAGATCCTGATTAAGCACTTATGATAACATATATACACCAGCAACTGTGACAAGTGTCATCCAGGAGGTGCAGAGTCCTAGAGAACTTAAGGCAGGATTACGTTCTAATTAGGGAGGGCAGGGAAAATTGCATTTACGATCAATCCTCTTACACAATAATTTCTCCTCGCTTGAATTCTTAATTTGCTTTATCCAACTTGGAGTTCACTTCAAGTAAGTTTTGAAAGAAGGTTACCTGGGTAACAGATTGTCAGAGCTCTTGTATCTCTGAGAATGTTTGTCTTCCACTTTCATAAATGGCCAGGAACACTCAGGTAAAAAAGTCTTAAGTTACAATTCCCCTTCTCTTAAAACTCTCCAGAATTTGAGTCCTTGTCATTCAGCAATGTGACTTAGAGTAGATATGTTAGGCCTCCCGGATGGTTCCTTTTTAGGCAGCCTTATTTTTCTATCTGAATCTTACATTTTTATATGTATGTATATATATATATATATATATATATATATATATATATATATAAAACAATTCTAGCAGTTTCCTGAAAAAGTGAATATATTTTTAATATACAATCTGGCAATCACGCTCATTGGTATTTACCTAAATGAACTGAAAACTTACGTCCACACAAAAACCTGCACACAAATGTTTTTAGCAACTTTTTTCATAATTGCCAAAACTTGGAAGCAACCAAGATGTCCTTTAGTAGGTGAACAGGTACATATGATAGTCCAGATGATGGACTATTCTTCACAGTTAAAACGAAATGAGTTATCAAGTCATGAAAAGGTAGGAGGGAGCCTGAAAGGCATATTACTAAGTGAAAGAAGCCGGTCTGAGAAGGCTGCATGCTATGGGCAGAACTGTGGAGACGGTGAAAGGTCAGTGGCTGCCAGGGGTTAGGGAGGAGGAGTGGTGACTAGGAGGAGCAAAAGGATTTTTAGGGCAGTGAAACTATTCTGTATGATACTATAGTGGTGAATTCATGTCCTTATACAGTCGTCCAAACCCATAGAATACACAACACCAAGAGTAAACTATGGACTTTGGGTAATAATTATGTGTCCTTGTAGGTTCATCGATTGTAACAGAGGTACCACTGTGGTGTGGTGTTGATAGCAGGGGCATGGGATATATGGGAAGTCTTTGTATCTTCTGTTCAGTTTTCTGTAAATCTAAAATTGCTCTAAAAAATAAAGCATATTAAAAAAAATAAATTCCCTGTAAGTAAAAAAATTCTTACTAGGATATCTGTATTTTTCCTGGACTAGTACTATATTTCCATAGATATTTTAGCAGAAAGCTGGAAGCACTGTTTTGAGGAGACCTAGCCAGATGTAATTCTCCACCAGGCCTTCCCTCAGGCTGTTACGGTCATCTTTATGGTGATGTTATCTCTGTGTCTCTTGAGGATGCAGTGCATAGAGCAAGGAGAAAGGCTTGAGTGCTGCCGTAACTTGAATTCATTTTCATTCTGCCTACAAATCCTTAAAGAAGGGGGTCACTGAGTATATAGCTCTCTCACATAATTTATGAATTATTTTCTGTGTAAGAGTTACCAGTGTATTTCAAATTAAGATTAATGTACTCTTACAGTCCTTGCTGCCAACAGATGATATATTTTTAAGTGATACCTGTTTCTCTCTTTGCATCTTATCCTGGAACCTTGTATCTTCCATCTCTTCAAACATGTGGTATTTGGCTCCCAGATTATTTTTTAACACCTTTATTAAAATGTAATTCACATAGCACAAAATCTACTCATTACAATATACAAGTCAATGGTTTTTAGTACAGTCACAGAGTTGTGCAACCATCTCCAAAATATAATTTTACAACATTTTATCATTCCCTGAAAAGATCTCACACACATTAGCAGTCACTACTTTCCCAGCCCTAGGCAGACAATAAATTTTTTTTCTGTCTCCATAGATTTGCCTATTCTAGATATTTAATATAAATGGAAAGAAAATATATGTGGTCTTTTGTGACTGGCTTCTTTCATTTAGTATAATGTTTTCAAGGTTCAACTATGCTGTATAGCATGTATCAGTACATCATTCTTTTTTTTGAGGAAGATCAGCCCTGAGCTAACATCTACCACCAAACCTCCTCTTTTTGCTGAGGAAGATTGGCCCTGAGCTAACATTTGTGCCCATCTTCTTCTATTTTATATGTGGGATGCCTGTCACAGTATGGCTTGACAAGCGGTGCATAGGTCTGCGCCCAGGATATGAACCAGCAAACCCTGGGCTGCTGAAGCAGAGTGTGTGAACATAACTGCTATGCCACTGGGCCAGCCCCAGTACATCATTCCTTTTAATTGGCAAGTAATATTCCTTTGTAACAAATTGAAGAAGGCCAAACTATTTCCCATAGTGATTGCCCTATTTTACATTACTACCAGCAAAGAATAAGAGTTTCAATTTCTCCATATCCTCACCAACACTTGATATTGTCTGTTTCTTTTAATATTATTATTATTATTATAACCATCCTAGTGAGTGTGAAGTGGTATCTCATTGTGGTTTTGACTCACATTTCCCTAATGACTAATGATCTTGAGCATCTTTTTATATGCTTATTAGCCATTTTCATATTTTCCTTGGAAAAATGTCTACTCAAATCCTTTGTCTACTTAAAAATTTTTATATTTTTATTGTTAGGTTGTAAGAGTTCTTTACATATTCTGGATATAAACATCTTATTAGATACATGATTTACAGATATCTTTTCCCAATCTGTGGGTTGTATTTTCACTTTCTTTATAGTATCACTTGCAGTACAAAGGGTTTAACTTTGAAGTAGTTCTATTTATCCGTTTTTTTCTTTTCTCACTTGTGTTTTTGGTGTCATATTTAAGAAACCATTGCTTAATCCAAGGACACAAAGATTTACTCCTATGTTTTCTTCTAAGAGTTTTATAATTTTAACTCTTACATTTATATTTTGGTTCCATTTTGTGTTAATTTGTGTATGTGAAATAGTCCAACTTCGTTATTTTGCACATGGATATCCAGTTGTCCTAGCACCATTAAAAGACTATTCCTCCCTCTTTGAGTTATCTTGGCAGCCTTGTTGCAATACAATTGGCCCTGAAAACATGAGTTTATTTCTGGACTCTCAATTCTGTTCCATTGATTTATATATCTATTCTTGTGCCATACCACACTGTTCTGATTACTGTAGCTTTGTGGTAAGTTTTAAAATTTGAAAGTATGGATCTTCCACCTTTGTCCTTCTTTTTCAAGATTGGATATTCTGGGTCCCTTGGATTTCCATATGAATTTTAAGATCAGCTTGGCAATTTCTGCAAAAAAAGACAGTTGGGACTTTAAGGATTGCAATGAATCTGAAGATCAATTTTGGGATCACTGATATTTTAATAATATTGAGTCTTATAGTCCATGAATATGGAATGTCTTTCCATTTATTTAGTTCTTCTCTAATTTATCTCAATAAAGTTTTGTAGTTTTCAATGTAAAAGTCTTGAATTTCTTCTGTTAAATATATTCCTAAGGATTTTAGTCTTTTTCATAATATTATAAATGGAATTGTTTAATAGCATTTTCAAAGTGTTCACTGTTCATATATAGAAATAATTGATTTTTGTATACTGATCACGTATCCTGCAACTTTATTGTAGTCATTTATTAGTTCTAATAGTACTTTAGAGGATTGTCTCTATACAAGACTATGTTATCTGCAAACAGAGTTTTATTTCTTCCTCTCTAATCTGGATGCCTTTTATTTTTTTTTCTTGCCTAACTGCCCTGGAAAGAACCTCCACTACAACGTTGAATGAAAGAGGCAAAAACAGGCATCCTTGTCATGTTTTGGATTTTAGAGAGAAAGATTTCAGTCTTTCACCATTAACTGTGGTTTTAGCTGAGGGTTTTTCATTGACATCCTTTGTCATCTTGAGAGTGTTCACTTCTATTCCTAGTTTCTTGAGTGTTTTATTGTGAAAGGGTGTTGGATTTTGTCAAATGCTTTTTCTGCATCTATTGAGACGATCATGCCATTTTTGTCCTTTATTTTATTAAAATGGTGTATTACATTGATTGATTTTCCTATCTTGAACCAACTTTGTGTTCCTGGGATAAATCCCACTTGGTTATGGTGTATAATCCTTTTATATGTTGCTGAACTTATTTTCTAATATTTTGTTGGGAATTTTTGCATCTATATTCATAAAAGATATTGGGATGTAATTTCCCTCTATTATGATGTCTTTTTATGGTTTTGGTAAAAGCATAATACTCATCACAGAGAATGATTTGGGAAGTGTTCTCTCTTATTTTTTGGGAGGGTTTTGAAGGATTGGTATTAATTATTCTTTAAATGTTTGGTAGAATTTATCAGTGGAGACATCTGAGCCTAGGCATTCTTTGTGGTAAGTTTTAATATTATTATTTCTTTTTATTTATTATGCCAATATTATGTTTGAATATTATGTCTCTTTATTTGTTATGTCTATTCAGATTTTCAATTGCTTCTTGAGTAAGTTTTGATTGTGACTTTCTAGCAATTTGTCCATTTCATCTAAGTTATCTGTTGACATACAACTTTTCATAGTTTACTGTTATAATCTTTTTATTTCTGTAATGTCAGGTTATTGATTTGATATCTTTCTTCTCTTTTTAAAACAGGTATTTACAGCCATAAAGTTCCTTCTGGGCACTGCCTTCTCAGCATCCCATAACTTCTGGCACATTGTGTTTTTGTTTTTATTCATATCAATGTGTGGTCAGTAAAGGAACTGAGAAAGAATGGGCAATGAGGTAGCAGGAAACCTAAAGGGTTGGTTTCATGGAAATCAAGAGATAAAAATATTTCAAGGAGGAGAGAGTGTTGACCCCATAGAATGCTGTTGAGAGAGTAAAATGAGGTCAGGGAAGCGCAGGTTTTCCTTAGTATTATGGAAATCATTAGTGGTTGGTTATGAACACTTCTCCTGGGTTGGAGGGGGAGACAGAAGCCCTGGTGAAGTGGCCAAAGAGATGTCTGGAAGTGAAATCATAAAGGCAATCAATATTAGACAACTGCTTTCATAAGTTTTGCTGTGAGGTGGAGCAACCAGATGAGAGAAGTCCTAGGGGAGGGATGCAGGATCACAGGAATGCTTGGCAAAGATGGGGGATCCTAGAGTATGTTTGTATGCTAATAGAAATGAGAGAGAAAGACACTAATAATTCAGGACAGAGTTGCAGAAATCCTTGAGAAGGAGAGAGAAGATGGGATCCAGAGGACAAACATGTTAGCCTTTCATGGGAAGAGAAACACTTCTTCCATGGTGGAAGGAAGAAAGAGCATATGGGTACAGACGCCAATAGAGATGATGGTGGGAGGATGAGAGAATTCCCGCACAACTGTATCTAACTTCTCAGGAAAATGAGGTGAGGTCAACAGTTAAAAGTTGGCGCAGGTTAGTGGGAATATTAGAGGTCAGAAAACAGATGAGAAGGTGTTAAATGGACCTCTTGGAGAGAGGAAAAAATTTGTTTCTGGGGAGCATGTTAGACTTACTGGGTATTTTTTGGTAGCCATTTTGAGTTTAAAAAGAGCCCAGTTAGCACGGATATGTTCGTTTTCTCAGGGGAAGGCTCAGAGTAGATGAATAGTTTAAGTGGAGCAGTTGTTTTCCCAGGTGAGTGAATAGAGGATGATAAAGCAAGAATGTGTTAAATGTGCTTTGCCACACACACAGAGACACAGACACACACATACACAGACACATCACACTCATTTACATGCATGCCACACTCCCACGTGCATGCATGCACACACTCACACACATCATACTTTTATACACACACTCCATACTCACAAGCACTAGCCCACTTAACTTTTACAGTAAATCCCAACAGCACCTTAGTACTGTTTTTGACGTATCTGACGATTGAAGGGCACTTGTAGTTTCCTCTCTGTGAATCACTCTCCTCCCTGTTCTTCAAATATTTTAAACATGATCATGAAGTAATCAGAGCCAGTGTTGGGATTCTGTTCTGTCCCTTTGAGCCATCCCTTCAGTGGAATTTCTTTGGAGCTTTTCCTTCTGACACCCAGCCTACTACTGTCCTGGTGGCCCCAGGACCTCCTCATGCAGTGGGTCTTCTCCGGACTGTGCTCCACACCAACTGACCACCCCATCCTCTCCTCAGTGTAGCTAGAATTTGGGCTCTGCTCCTCACTGGGATGTGACCTGCTCTGGAATATGGGAGCAATAATAATTTATTGTGAGGATTTAAAAAATATATAATGCATTGAATGTGCTCAATTCTGGGGAACATAGTATGTATTTAATAAATGCCAAAGTGATCAGTTTTTCTCTTTCCCTTAATCTGAACCTATGTTGTCTGTTCTGGTCACATTTCCTGAAAGACATTCATTCAGTTAGACATTTTTTACTAGCATAATTTAATTAATTCTTGATGATAGAATTTCAAGTTTAACAGGGTTCTTCTGGAAATACCATCAGAATCTACAGTTGACTCTAATAGGACTGCAGGTGAGCAAAAGGGTCATATTTTGGGCATGCAGATCTTTTCACTTGGCTTAAATCATACAGAAGGACTGACTTTGATCATCATGAATTAAAATAAACTATACATTGAGAAGAGGAAATTAGGTTATTTTCATGGCCTGGTTGCTGGAGTAGTTCGTAAATAAAATGAATTATTAGGTTTTTAAAATATCAGAGTTTTGTGCCATATCCAAGGATTCTTGACCATGTTACAGAACAACACTGCAATATCATAAAAAAGTATTGTGCCACTGGCATAAACTCAAAGGGCATTTCTTTAAAAAGCAACCCCTTGGGACTGTGGGTGAGACTCTCTCTCTCACTCCGCTTTTGGCTACTGTGACATTGGCCATCACATCTGCTCGTCAAGTCCCAAGCGATAAGTCACTCTTGGTCTCTAAGGACAGAGGATTTTACATAAATGTGCCTCATTTACTAGCCATTTTTCCTGCATTGATTAGTCACCGTTTTATTTTGAAAACAGTGCTAATGGCTAAGGTTAATCCTGAGCGGTAGTGGAAAGTAACAAAATGAACATACTCCCGCTTTTTAAAGTTGTCCTACTGAGCACATTAGCTTTTCGTGACTTGTGGCATATAAGAGAATTGTTCAGAGGCAAGGTTGAGACTTTGTGTTTTGATCTTTTACATTTCCCTTTTATTCTTTAGTTCTTAGAATGGTAACAAATTATATGTTATTGATGATTTTACAGTGTGTATATTGGCCAGTGCAAGTAATCCTACACTTGTATTGATCAGCAGCGATGGCTCATAATCTATGTGAGTATAACCAGCCCCATGGCATTATAGTCATGTGGTATTATGTATGCAAAACCATGTTCCTATGGTTTTGATGTTATGGGAAGTAGCAGACTGTTTTCTTAATTCTTGTAAGTTGAATTTCCCCCTAAAGACTCATTATGAAAAGGCATGTTGAAACGTGGGGTGTCATTACAGGATTGTACTCGCTTGGTGACAAGCAACAAAAGGAGAAAAACGTTTCTGACAATTTCCGAAATGTGATCATTAGAAATCACTCTCTGAAATTAATGAGATGCTCGAGAAAGCCAAGAGCTTAATAGATCACATCATGTGTGCAACTTGATGGGGGCTTTAAATGGGGATGCGATTATTTGCCAAGCAAAGGCAAGGGTTTGCACAACCAACCACTTTCTCACCACTGCTGCTTAATGGAAATCGAACAGATCTACAAGGATAAACATTGAAATGATTATAGAACATTCTGACCCTGAGGAAATTACATGTAATTCAATTAACAGCTAAAGCTTTCGTTTTATTCGCCAAAGGACTATCTTCTCTCTCTCTTTTTTGTTGAGGTGAGGAAATATTTTAGAAATCAGCTGGAAGGTAAATTCTCCCATGCAAACAACTGAATCTCCCATTTAGTGTTTCTTGTTTTTCCCCATCTGTTGACTCTTGGCGTCTCCCCTGCTGCTCCTGGTCCCCACCTGGCCCAGTCGTGATTCTTCTGTTGTGCGTCTGTCTCCATGGAGACAGACTGCTCAGAAGGGGGAGCCGTGCACAGTATCCAGCCGCGAACCTCTCTGGGCTCTCCTGGGCTCGGCTTCTCTTTGCTCGAAGTGCAGAAAGGAGGAGAAATTACCTCATCTTTAGAGGAGCATACATGTGTTTGGGACCAAAATTCCTCCCTCCGTGTGGTTCTGCAGATGCAGCTGAATAAAACCCTGAGAGGAGAGCTGGGAAGCCATCTGTTTCCCTTGCTGCAGTGTGGGGAGAGCCACGACAATTGTCGGGAGGACCTAAAGCGGAAAGAGAGAGAGGGATGGAAGATAAAGAAGATATGAAAATTAAGGATTCTCTAACAGACTTACACCAGCAGTCCAGCTGTGCAGGAGAAAGGCTGTTATCTAGAAACCTGAGAAATAGATGGTAACTATGTATATATGCCTCCATAAAATACACAATTGTTCCAAATAGAAAAGTACCAGAACCCATAAAAATTGTCTCTTAATGACTAGAGAAACAGAGCAGTTAAAAAAATGTCAGAAAAATTGCTTATTTTACAGAGAAGACACAAGTTTATGGAAAAGCGTAAATTTGGTGAAAGCCTGTGGTTGTGCGTATCTCACACTTGGGACATTCCAGCCTTTTTATTTGTTTCTACCAACAGTAATATTTTTCACACAAGCATGTCTGTAAAGTTTTATCATTAGATTTTTAGACCTGAATAAAGAGCTCAACTTGACTATGTGATAGATAATAGTGTTAAAGTTTAAAGAAAAAAATAAATGTGACAGACGTTGAACAAATGCCGATTCTTATAGTTACTGGGTGTCAAAAATCACTCTGATATTAGAGGCACCAGAACTGAGAGCAAATTCTTTAGTTTTCTAAGCAGACTTGTGCAGAAAGACATCCTTACCTTCCTGTCATGCACTGATATCTCTGGACACCTGGCTAAATCCAGGATTTGGTTTGCAGTCACTCTGTCCCACTGAAATTCACTCTCAGTTTGCAGTCCTCTCTCTAAATGACTGCTTTTAAGTTGGGCATTTTCCTGTAGTTTAGATCTCTATCTTCTAGATATACAGAAACAAGCATCTATAAAACAATAATGAATAACATGTATAATTTCTGTCATGGTTTACAAAGCCTCTCAGAATATACCTGGTCTCATCTGGGTCCTGCAGGAAGACTGAGGGAGGGGAAGCGTTAGAATAACCTTTGGCAGGGGGCTGAGAGAGGTTAAGTGATTTGCCCAAGGTCACACAGCTGGTAAGTGACAGATCTTAAACCCAGTTCTTTCCACTCCAGAGCCTATGCAAGCCTACATGCTCGTTAGCAGTTTCTTAATGCTAAGCATAGGTGTTTCTTCTTTCAGCGTCACTCAGGTGTTAGGTTGTGAATCACTAGAGGACAGAAGCAGGATTCTACAGTTCTCCAGGAATGGTGCCTTAGTATCTTCGTCTGCGGTACTCTCCAGGATAAAGAGAGTTCTAGCCATGCTCATCCATCACAAGACATAATAATTCCCATGAATTTTTTTAGGAATGAAAATGAAAAATCTCTTCCATTTCAGCACTGTTTCTTTGGTATTTATGCAGTGCCTACCAAAAGCAAGTAACCAGAAATAAGTGGGCCTTAGAATTCCCGGAATCTCACAGAGCTCTTTTCTTCTTTGTTAGCAGGAAGACAGCATGTCGCTGAGATAATCCTGTGGAGGCCGACTCACGGCTCTGTGGGCTAGAATGTCACACCAGGCTTTTCCGTGTGATTCTGTAAGCGATTCTGGGCTACTCATTCCCGTTCTCGTGCTTTGTGGTGGCAGTGGGCAACAAGGAACCTGCGCAATCACCTAGTGATGAAGTCTCATTCATCATTTTATTTTCTTATTGGGAATAATTTAGCGGACATTAATTGAGTACCTACTGCACCAAGCATTGTGCTCAGTAGATATAAAGAATAAAACATTGTTTCTAGCATTAAGGAGCTTACAGTACAGTAAATTTGCCACCCATCTGAACTTAGAAATCCTGCCACCGATGGCTGTGTTTGAGATTTTGAAAAAGAGAAGCTGAAACTGTGGGAGTCATTAAAACCTGGTTGTTGTAACAAAGCTGGGAAAAGGATCTCATACGGCCACTGGGCTGATCTCCACCGCTTGACAACCTTGTAAAATATGATTGCATCATTTCAGGGTGAGGAGTAATGCGGATTACTGGCTAATTTTGGCTCACTGTGCTGTGTTATCAAGTGCACTTCCTGAGAGTCCTGGATTTCCTGGTTTAAGTGTGGCTGATGACGTACTTGTAACCAAGGGACTCGGCCCAGCCCAAGTGCTTCTGACTAAGAGGAGCATGCCAAGTAAATAAGCACTTCGCTGTGCCATGCCTGAGAGAAGGAATGCAAAGATTAATTCACTGGCCCTAATATCTTTAATCCAATGATTCACAAACAAACACCACCATTTGGATTCCAGTAACTGTAATAGTATAACAGTCGCTGACTTTTATTAGTGTGTAATTAACCCTGTAGTGTGTCAAGATGACAGCTGTAATTTTCTGTTCACTCAGAGATATCCATAGACCTCAGTATTCTAACTAGTCATGCGATATCCTTTCAGTACTTTGATGGTTAATGTCAACATTTGTGAACATGTTGACAGCTAACAGTGAGAGGTCTATTTATTACATTTCACAAAGTATGCATATGTTTAATCTTCAACTGGTTTTGAGTTCAGAGGCAAAGCTGGAGTGTGGGATTTGGAGATGGGAATGGAGGGGTGAGGGGAGAGGTGGGTAGTCTACCAAGCCAGTACTCCCAGATTCAAGACCCTTTCAGCTGGCCTGCATGGCTGTCCTTCCAAAGATGATTTGAATTGACACACCATGCTTCTTTAGCTGAGGCCTGACCCAGTTACCTCTCTCCATTGCAGCTCCTTGCTATTCCAGGGCTGTCAGTTCCTGAGCTCTCCAGAGCATTGTTGCTGCTGCAACTTCATCACTGTCATGGAACTGCCATGCCCACACTGATGCCAGCTCCAAGCCACTGCTAGAATATGGAATGCTATCATTACAGGGCTCATAGCTGTGTGCCCCTCTGGCACACCGGGACCTCTCCTGCCAGTGTTCCTCCTCTTCTGGCCTCTCACAGCTTGGTGGGTCTCATGAGGTACCCCAGGTACCATGTTTCCTGTTGTATCTCTTCAGTGCAGGGCGCAGACCAAAGCTGCTACATTCCTTACCTGTGGTACATTTCAGCACCCGAGGCCACTAAAGTAGGGCGCAGGCTATCGGTCCTAGCTAGGCTACAAGGAGACATGTCTTTTTTCTCTCTCATTTTTTAAACCCTCTCTTTCCTGCTGTAGTGGCCATTTACACTTTCCTTCTTACCGCTGCAAGATGAGTGCCCTCCTTCCAAAAGAGTGAGGCCTCACACAAATAGGTGATTAATTTCTAAAGTCTCTGCCTGAACCCTGAGCCACCATACTGTTCATGGGAGACTGGAGAGTTGTTTCTATAAATAGCAGTTCCAGTGTTCACCAGTGTGTAAGATGCAGTTGGTAGTCGGAGAGTAGAGTGAAAGTTCTTGGCCTTCAAGGTCTTGATTGAACTTGAGACTTTATCCTCATTAGCTTCATGCTTGGAGAAAATAGCAACTGCCTCATATGTCAACTTAAAGTTTATCAAATTCTTGAAAACGTTTGGGATCATTTGATAAAAATGAGCAGAGATGGAGGCTCAAATTGTTTTCTGGGTAATAGATCTTGTTTGAGGTTTTTTTCCCCCAGTGCAGCTTGAAAACCACCTGACAGTAATTAAATTATTCTAACATCTCACTCCCACCTCCCACACACATTTTCCCCTTTTGTTTTGTTATTTGGTGCTGTGTGCAATTATCTTCTTTTAAGAAACAAGCACAGCCACCCACAACCACACGTGTTAACTGTAAATCTGAACTTGTGGCAATGGGGAGGAGGCATCCTTTTCCCTTTCTCTCACAGGGTGTAAACTGGTTATTCACATTTTCTTTGATGAGAATTTTAAGCACCGAGCCCCATCTTCACAAGCACATGCAGCAGATGGTTAGGAATACTGTGTGATAAGGAAAGCTGGCCAATTTCTTAAGTTATTTTCACCTCCTGAACATATTCCAAAGAAATGCAATGGCATATTTTAGGGTGTGTCTTTACAAGACCTCTTTCCTTAAATACGAATATAATTTGCTGATGTGTTCACTTTAAGATGGATTCATTTGGGGGATGTCTCTGCTGTAAATGATCTTGTAGCATTTTCATGTAAAATTAGACTTCTGTTGAAAGCTCTCCTGGGTGTTGCTGCCTAGGAATTAACCCATTGTTCCTTCTCTTCACTCAGGCAGACTATGAGACAGGAGGAAATGAAGCAAGATATTTAGGTGACTCCTAATGGCCTTTATGCACGTTATCCGTGTGATGAGTTAATCTGCATAGAGAAGGAAAGACGTTTCCAGGTCACTTGATGTGTTCTGTGAACTAACTCCACCATTTACTAGGTTGGGGTCTTTAGGCATATTTCTTAAACTCCATATCTTTCTGTAAAATGGGGTCACCATTGTGACCTCTTTGGGTTGTTGTGGCATTAGGAAAGACAATAGGTAAGTAAAGCTCTTTTTTTCATAGAGGTGCTCAATAAAAAGTAGTGAAGCTGGTGGATAAATGATGGAGAAATATGAACACACATCTGGTTGCTACGCACAAGGGCCTTCTGGCTGCAGAGACATTCAAAGAGTCCTCCTTCAGGGAAAGTCCTCTGATAGCCAGCAACACCCTAAAAGGCCTCACCTCAACTGAAAATGCTCCCTGGCCTTATATTCCTTCCTAATATGCTCCCCTGTCCCAGACCATTGCTTCTGGAGGACATGTAAACTAATAAATCGACTCCAAAGTTGTAGTTTCAGGGGAGAGTAGAGTAACAGATCTGTGGTGTCAGCAGAGAGCTCCCAGTGGGAGGAGTAGTACTAATAGCTATAGCAGCAGTAAACCTCCAGGGAAGCAGTGGGATAGAGTATGACTGGATAACAGATCACCCATTATTTTGGATTATCCAAACTATTGATCAGTTCAATAATCAATGGGTAAAGATAGCATGCTATTTTATGATGTCATTACTATTTCCGTTAACATAACCAGCTTCAGAATGTGTGTGTATTTCTTCGTTTTAACATATCTTCATCTCAGGATTTTTATTTATATTTATACCATCAACATCAAGAACTTTTAGATTCATTGCTGGGATTGATCCATTTACTTATATATGTATATACACATCTTATAAAGACAAATGACAACCTTTTGGAATGTGACTTAAATTCTTTGTAAAGATTTGTCCTACTCTGAATAGCCAAATAAGGTTTTAGATGACCTCTAATAAATTCATTTTTAATTGTGTCATTTGTATGGACATTTCATCTCTCCAGTCCAATGGTTGTACATATAGATTTTTACATTAAAAATGTTTGGATCAATTTTAAGTTTGGAAAAGTGGTCATAATTCATCTATTAAAACATCAATGTTATAGAGAAAGGGTCAGTTGCTTTAAAAAAAGGCAGAGTGATTTAGAAGTAATAAACCAAAGACTTTTTCTGGTGTAGACATTGATCAATAAGCTGATACAAATACAAATTCGGAGAGAGAGGAGGTCATGGAGGAAGTAAACGTTTTTATTTCTTGGCAATTCTAGCTTCACATGTGTTTGGAAACAGCCCAAT
Source organism: Equus asinus (assembly GCF_041296235.1). Classification (NCBI taxonomy): domain Eukaryota; kingdom Metazoa; phylum Chordata; class Mammalia; order Perissodactyla; family Equidae; genus Equus; species Equus asinus. Next base: position 15,973,998 of record NC_091800.1, on the reverse strand, counting down.
TTTTTGGTTTGTTCCGTGTAAGGTTCCTATTCCCTTTGTCCCTGAATCAGTTAAGGTGTTTACGAGGCCACTGTTTAAATGCGGATGGCCTTTGCATTTTAAAGCCTTTTGAGTTAATGCTTTGGGTGAGTTAGGCAGATAGAGGATGACCTCAGCTGTTCTGGACTAGAAATTCTGAAGGATCGGGAGAGAGAGGCTGGCCTGTAATTCTAGGGCTATGCTGTGTAGTAGCCACTAGCCAAATGTGACTATTCAAATGCAAATTAGTTAAAATAAGATTAAATAAAAAATTCTCTTGTAGTAGCCACATTTCTAGTGCTCAGTAGACATATTTGACTAGTAGATATCATGTTGGACAGTACACAGATGACCAGATCTATCACTGCAGAGAGTTCTATTGGACAGCACTGCTCTAGGGACTGGATCCAGAGGCCGAAACTGGGATGCACATGTGGCACATGGTTGCTTGGAAAATTCATTGACAAAGCTGTGAGCAAGACTCATGGAAATTGGATACAGGGGAAGCATCTAGAGGATGGTCCTGTTATTAGATTAAAAGGCACAAATACGTGACTCAGAGATCCCTCTGACTTTGCCTACTTCCTAATTTTATCAAGTCCTGGCTCAGGGTAAGACTGAAAATGATTAGATTACTGTTTCGTCAAAGAATCTCTTTAATTAGACTACAATTCTTCAGAAGTTTTTGAGGCATTTTTCTTTCTCCACATTCATGCTATCTCATTCATTCACTCACCCCCTCTTTTATTCATTTATCCATTCATTCATTCAACAATAGACATTGAGTGCCTAGTATGTGCTAGGGGATACAGCAGAAAACAGGCAAAATTCCCGCCTTCAAGGAGCTTACCCTTTCCTGGAAGGAAACAGACAATAAACAAAAAAAAATTGGTAGAATGTATAGTATATCAGATGGTAAGAAATGTTGTGGAGAAAAATAAAGCAGGACAGGGCGCTGAGAGAGTTGTGATTTTAAACAGTTATAGAAGACACGGTGGTCTTGGAAGTCCTCAATGACTTGAAACGCGGACAAAGACCTAAACTAGGCAAAGAGGCAGTTCCCATAGAGACATGAGGGAAATGAGCTCTCAGCGATGGAAGAGCCGGGTGGGAGCAGACTTAGCTTATTCAGGGAACAGCAAGAGGCTGTGTGGCTGGTGCAGAGAGAGGAGGGAATGATGGCAGGATATCAGAGAACACTATGCCTGCTGTCAACATGCCAATAAGAACTCCACCTTCTTCTACAAATGATTTTGGAAGGAAGCCTTTGGAATATTTTGATTAGAGGAGTGACATGACCTGATTCATGTTTAGAAAGAATCACTCTAAATGTAGTTTGGGAATATTATGCAAAGAAACAAGATGAGAGCAGGGAGATCTATCAGAGGTTAGTGCCAAAATTCAGAGAGTGCTGATAATGTCCAGGAACAGAGTGGTAACAATAAAGCCGTATTTCTCAAACGTTTGTCTTAGAACCTGCTTATACTCCTAAGAATTATTGAGGACCTCAAGATGTTTTTGGTTATGTGGATTATATCTATCAATGTTTATCATATTAGAAACCAAAACTGAGGCCCTTAAAAATGCATTTATTGATTCATCTAAAAGTGGCAAGAACAAATCTATAATACATTAACATATTATTATGAGAAATTAACATATTTTCCAAAAGAAAAAAAATTAGTGAGAAGATTGGCACTGCTTTGGAGTTTTGTAGGTCTCTTTAGTGGCTGGCTTCAGGGAAGACACTGGGATTCTCATATTTGCTACTGCATTCAATCTGTTGTGATATGTTGTTTTGGTTGAAGTCTATAAAGAAAGTCTATTCTTACAGAGATATGTTCTTGGAAAAGGGAAGAGTTTTCAGATAATAGTGGATATTCTTCTTTGACGGTCCACCAAAATTTATAATAGTTCTCCAAGGTAGGTTACGATATGCAATATAGTTTCATTGAAACTATATCAATGAACTTTTTGTACTGTATTGCACTAAAATCCATCAGTCTGTCTTGTACTGTGCTTATATGTCTACTCATGCCTCATTGGATAACATCATGAAGCGGTCATTTGGAAAATGTTGAATATTGAGTTATGCAGATTTTCCAAGTGTTGATGCATTTTATTGTACAATATAAAAAATCACATTCACTAATATCACCGCCAATCTCACCAAAAGTTTTTAAGTATTGGGAAACTCTCAAGCCCACGGTGGTGGATGTGCGTTTCCAAAAATTCTAGTTTCCCCATGAAATCTTGTTTTATCATTGGCACCAATTTCTGTGATTACTTTTCCTTGAAGTGACAAGCACACTTTGTTCATTTTTCAAGAAGATATCTGCAAGTATCCAACGTGAATGATGATGATTTGTCTATCAGTTGTTCTTTTAAGTAAAAATGATGTTCCATGAAAAAAGTGGTTAGCTGAGCTTGCAAAGCAAGCAATTGCTCAAGTGTATTTCAGCATGTGACAAAGTCCTTTATGTATATTTTCCATTTTATCATCTAGTGTATTATAAAAACATGTACCTAAAGGTTGATATTTAATAAAATTAAAATTAAAAATTGGTACTGTTGCCACAACTAGAAGGACCCACAACTAAAAATATACAACTATCTACTGGGGGGATTTGGGGAGAAAAAGCCAAAAACAAAAAGAAAACATTGGCAAGTTGTTAGCTCAGATGCCAATCAAAAAAATAAAATTGGTACTGTTTCATTAAGGACATTATTAGGTGAAACTGGCTCCCCTCCCTTACCTTCCTGCCCCCTGTGAATGTGTGGCAGTGAGGAATACAAGACTACTAGTACAATTTGGTGCCATTGCTTTGATTTGTGCTAAGACACTAACAGTTTAATCCACCATTGCTTTTGCACCATCACTGCAAGTGTCAATGTGGTGAAAAAGTCAAATAATACTTGAGTATTACAAAATTTTTTCCTTAAAGTGACAGGCTCACTTTGTTGGTCTGTCCCTTTAGTGAACACCTTGTAGGCACCCTGCAAGGGTCTTTGGGACTCCCTGGAGTTTATGGACCACAATTTGAGAACCACTGCAGTAGAAGACAAGATATTGTCAACTATTGAATACATTTTGAAAGATTCGATTATGTTTTAGATGTAAGGTATAAGAAAAATAGAGTAGGCCAGGATAACTCCAAGGTTGATGGCCTGAACAACTGGTGTTACCATTTGCTGAGATGGGGAAGACTGGGAAGGGAGCAGATGATGGGCTGGGGTTGGGGGAATGGGGATGGGAGGGAAGTGTTGGGTGGAGAAGATTAGCAGTTAGGTATTCAACTTTCTGTCTTGGGAAACCTTGTGCTCTGCTTTTAGTTTTTAATTTTTGGTTTTATATGTTCAGAGTAGGAGAGACTTTAAGACTTATTATGGGTTTTAAGCATTTGAAGTATTTCTGATAATTTAAATAGCCATCTTTTGTAAGTTTGTGGAAGCTCCCTGACTGTTCTTCCTAGCTGATGTGGCTTTCTTAGTTCTCACTTTAGGAACTTTCTTTCATTTGGGAAACTCTTTGCTTAGGACTCTGTAGAGCAGTGTTCCTCAATGTTAGTATTTGGGTCAAAGAGCCCTTTGAAAATTTGACAAGAGCTGTGGACTCAGTGTACTGCAATGCAATTCTGATATTAACCACCTAGAGTTAGTGTCCGACTCTACAGGTTTAAGGGCATCATCTTCCACAAGGCTACCCTCACTTCAGATGCCCATTGCAAGTTCAGGGTCCCTAGGCTACCTGCCCTTCAGAGCAACTGGCTAAAAATTTTGGGATTTTGATAATTCCACTAGAACAGCTCACAGAATTCAGGAAAGTGCTATACTTACAACTATAGTTTTATTATAAAGGATACAAATGAGAACCAGCCTAATGAAGAGACTCATAGGGCAAGGTCTGAGAGGGTTTTGAACACAGAGTTTTCATTGTCCCCTCTCCATGGAGTCAGAATGCGTCACCTCCTGCACATCCATGTATCAATGTGTTCAACAACCAGGAAACTCCCAAGTCTTGGTGTCCCGAGTTTTTATTGGTGTTTCATTACATGGGCGTGATTGACTGAGTCATTTGCCACATGGTTGAACTCAATCTTTAGTCCTCCTCCTCTCCCCAGGGGTCAGGCTGGCTCAAAGCCCCAATCTTTCAGTCACATGGCTGGTTTTTGTGGTGACCAGCCCCTCATCCTGAGTCATCTTGGTAGTGTAAACTCAGGTGTGATCTAAGAGACTCATGAACAACAAAGTCACTCTTCTCACTTTGGGAATTCTGAGTTCTAGAAGCTCATTGCCAGGAACCCAGGGCAAAGATCAGATGAATTCTGTATTTTACAATTCTCTTCACAGAAAATGTCCCAAGTTTTGCTTAAAATGTCAAGGGTTAATGGATACCTAGAAAACTCCAGGGTAAAAACTTCTGGTTATAGAGTCAAAGACAGGATTTTCAAATGGTGCCTTAAACGTATAGGTGCAGGAAAAGATTTCCAACCTTGAGGTCCAAAGACAACATTCAGAGAGTCATAGGAATGCTTCTACTAATCCAGGCAAGGATAATTACAAAAAAGTACTAGTTCTTATGCTGCAGTATGTAGGTTAATAAAATTTGTAGGACAAAACTGTTGGAAGGAGCAAAGGCTTTTAGAATTCTGATTGATCTAAATATTAAGAGTTTCAGAGGTTCTGCATGTGTAAAGTCAGAGATTTTAAGCAGGATTCACAGAAACACAGCTTACATTAAATCCCGTGTGAGCAGACCCTCCAGCACAGTTGATCAGGCTTTCTTCACATGAGGCACTCAGTACCTTTCTGCTGACTTATTACAGAGGAATTTTTTTTATTAATTTAATTTTTATTGAGTTAATGATAGGTTACAATCTTGTGAAATTTCAGTTGTACATTATTGTCTGTCAGTCACGTTGTAGGTGCACCACTTCACCCTTTGTGGCCACCCCCCACCCCACCTTTCCCCTGGTAGCCACTAATCTGTTCTCTTTGTCCACATTTTTAAGTTTACAGAAGGAATTTTTGATAAATGAGATGAAAACCATTCTTCCCACTGGCCTAACTGGTGACTGGCCATGCCCACTAGACAAGGAATTGCGTCTGAATTGAGAGGGCATTTTCTTGAGGTGATTTGTATTTAAGGTCATGACAGCTATTGTGCTCCCTAAGCTTATGGGACTTGTGGCACATTTTTAAAAAGCTATGGTGTTAACTTAGCTGGACTAGCCAAATTCCAGGCAAGTTAATTACATTCTTTCTAACTTAAATTCCATTAATTTTCATAAACTCCTATGAGGTAGACATTTTTGATACTTTATTTTTTTAAAATTTTACGTCTTGGAAAACAGACACACTCTATGTGTGAAGTGAAGTAGAGAATGAGGGTTATTATTCTGGTCAGATAATTGATGTAAAGTTGCTTTAATTTTGCTTCAATTACACAGATAATGAGCTTACTTTTCTATTTTACTCTCCCTCAGGAAATTGATTCTGTCTGAAGTGTAAGATAAATTTTTTAAAAATGTGAGGAGAAAATCTCACAGATGCTACTCAGTGGAGGTGAGAATGCTAGGCTTCAATTAAAAAGGAGGCACTTGTGTGACTGTGTCATGGAATACACACTTCATTGAGCTTGTGTCGATCTTATGTGTCTTAGAAAGTTGTATGGAAGTGGGCATAACTCTGAATATCTTCTATGTCTAACAGGATTTTAATGATTCTACACAACCGAAGTAGAGTGGTCCTTTGAAGGGAATTTATCATCTTAAGACAAATAGTCATTTATGTCCAGAGAATATATATGACTATTCTTCTCTCCTTTTTCTGATTTTCAGAGAGAGAGAGAGTGTGTGTGTGAGTGTGTGTGTGTGTGTGTGTAAAACAAGTCATTTTTAGTGACGGTAACTTCCTTCTCTCTTGCCTCACTCCCTTGTCTTGCCCTTTGAGTCCAAAAGTCTACAACCCCCTTGGTGTAGAACGCAGTTAGGGATCATAAATCTTAGTTACTGCAGCATCTTTTCTTGTAGCAACGATATACTCTCTGTGACTTTGAGAAGGCATTGACAGACATCCCCATGATGCTTCCCTCATGACCAGCTTATTTGTTCAGAATAATACATTTACATGCCAATGCATGAGTGCACTCGCATTTATCCGGTAAGAAATGCAATGTGAATCTTTTGCCTTTGTGCTAACAAGCATTGATTGAGACAATGTCTCTTTCGACTTTTTTTGCCTTTTTTCTATTTGTTTTACTTGTTTATCCTAGTGACCTTGCTGACTCTCTTGGCCTTCTGTGTAACTGAAGATTGCAATAGTAGAACAGTCATGAGCTAGCTCACGTGAGCTCAGGAACCCGGTGGGGATGGGCAGCCTGCTGCTCCTGCCAAAACAGTCAATGGAAACGGGAGTGTTATTTTGGAGGAATGTCTTTTCTCTTTTCATGATCCAATTAAGTGTGAGACTAGGAAGAGTGGAGATATGGAAGAGTTAGTTTTCAATTATTTAAGAGGTACTTATATCTATATATTTAGTACTTATTCTATTTTCTTAAGCAAAAAGGATTTCTTTACTGAAGATCATTTAGGGGGCTCACCTCCCTCTTGGGGTTACTTCTATTTTATAACAACTAAATTCTAAGCTTTTGAGGGAAGGAATAATATCATATTTTTAACTCTCATAATGCTTTAAACCTAGCTACTATTAGGTACTTAAGGATTATTAATTGATGAAATAGATGACACTTGAAAACAGAGCATCTGGATCAAATGAAATGAATGTCTAATGGTGAAAGTTTAGTTATCATAAGAGATAAAAATTTTTGTCAAGACATTCTCCTTGAGGGGCTGGCCTGGCGGCCGAGTAGTTAAAGTTCTGTGTGTTCCACTTCAGTGGCCCAGGTTTGCAGGTTTGCATCCCAGACATGGACCTACCCTACGCATCGGCCATGCTGTGGAAGCATCCCACATACAAAATAGAGGAAGACTGGCACAGATGTTAGCTCAGGGCTAGTCTTCCTCAAGCAAAAAAAGAGGAAGGTTAGCAATAGATGTTAGCTCAGGGCTAATCTTCCTCACAAAAAAAGAGATTCTACTTGATATTGTTAAATCACATTGTCTGCTGTGATCATCCCTGAATTAGATACTTGCTCTAAAATCTTGGGCATGCAAGAAAACCTTTTGTTCAGATTTTCCCAATTCCCTGATGTTTTTTGAGGACTCACACTATTAAATGGAATAATGGCATCCGATACAACTTTAATTTTTAAAAAGATCAAGCAGAGAAATTATTTAAATCTTGTCCTTTTAAAAACAGAATTTGAGGGCCTCCATGAGCATGTGACAGTAAGCCTCTAAGCTAGTCTCCAATAATTCTCACCTTCTAGAATTGATGAGCTTGGGTAGTCATTTCCCCTTGAATATGGACTGGACGTATTGACTAATTTCTAATGGATAAAGTGTGATGGGATGTCCCTTCTGAGATTAGTTAATAAAAAGACTCTGGGGGCCGGCCTGGTGGCACAGCTGTTAAGTTTGCAGGTTCTGCTTCTTGGCAGCCCAGGGTTCACCGGTTTGGATCCTGGGTGTGGACATGGCACTGCATGGCACACCATGCTGTGGTAGGTGTCTCACGTATAAAGTAGAGGAAGATGAGCATGGATGTCAGCTCAGGGCCAGCCTTCCTCAGACAAAAGAGGAGGATTGGCAGTAGTAGTTAGCTCAGGGCTAATCTTCCTTAAAAAAAAAAAAAAAGACTATGACATGTCTTGGGTGTTCTCTAGCTCTTGCATCACTCACTCTGGAGGAAGCCAGCTGGCTACCGTATCATGATGCAGCCCTGTGAGAAGCCCCATGTGAGTGACTTTGGGAGTGGGTCCTCCCCCTGTTGAGCCTTTGAGATGACAGCATCTTTGGTCAACACCTCAATTGTAGTGTCATGAGAGAACTTGAGTCAGAACCACCCACTTAAGCCATTTCCAGATTCCTGACTCACAGAAACCATGAGATAATAAAAGTTTATTGTTTTTAGCTGCTAAATTGTGAAGTAATTCATTACACAGCAATAGATAACTAACATAGTGCATATTAGGCCCAGCAATTAAGAGAGAACAGATAAGCAAAGCTCATAAATCCATCCTTCAGTTGGTTTATCCTCATCTGAGCACCTGCCGTAGCTTTGACTATTGAGTTGTATTGAATTCGTTCGTTCATTCAATGAATATTTATTAAGCAGTCTTCTGAACTAGGTGCTCTTCTCGATCCTGAGGATATAGTAGGGAACAAAGTAAAGAGAAATTCCTGCCCCCATGGAGTTTATATTCTAATTGGAGGAGAAAGACAGTAGAAAAACACATTCTGCCTGTTGTTACAATAATGCTGCATAACAAATTATCCCGAAGCCAATAGCTTAAAACCACCACTATTTTAAAATTATTTCTCATACGTCTAATGGTGGCAGGGTTGGGCTTGGGTGATTTCACCTGGTCTCGCTCATGCATCTGGGTCTGATCCGGGCCAAACTTGTGCTCATGGCAAAGGCAGAGGAGAGAAGCGAAAGAGAGAGCAGAAGTGGACAATGCCTCCTGAGGACTTGAAACTGACTCACTGTCATTTCTTTGGCATTCTGTCAGCCAAAGTAAATGATAAGGCCAGCCCAGGTTCAAGGGGTGGGGAGACAGAATCCTCCTCTTGATGGAAGGAACTGCTAAGTCACTTTGCAAAATGTGTAAATACGTGAAGACTAATAATTAGAGTTGTCAGTACAATCAATGCAACACACTACATAAGTAAAATACAGAATATGTCAGAGAGTGTTGAATATTATGTATAACACAAGGCAGAGAATTGGGTAAGGAGTGGAGGTGCATGACGTTTGGGTAAATCTCTGAGAAAGAAGTAAAGGCAAGTCATAGGATGTCTGGGGCATAAATGTTCCAAGAAGAGCAAGTCAAGGCACCTGAAGTAGAAGTGTGGCTGACATGTTTGAGTAGGAGAAAGAAGGCCAGTGTGATTGGACTATGGACTAGGAAGGCCTTGAAGGCCATTGTAAGACTTGGGCCTGTATGGGGAAACCATTGGAGAGTCTTGAGGAAAGGAAGGCCATAAGGTGCTGGGGAGGCTGTGTTAAGAATAGGCTCTAGGGGGGACAAGGGAAGGAGGAGGGAGAACAGGTGGAGGACATTGTAATAATCCAGGGGGCAGATGATGCTGGTTCCACTAGAGTGGGAACCATGGAGGTGGTGAGAAGCCATCAGGCTCTAAATATATTCTGATGGTAGATATCATGACTCAGTCACTCAGTCTCTCTTGTATTTATGTTTAGAAATAGAACATAGTATGAATAAAAACAAGCCAGTTGATTGCTTTCTTTTCCAAATATAAAGATCCCCAATATCCTAAACAAAACATGTTTTGATATTTTTTGAGCTGTAACTAAGTATACTTCAATCTATATTTTAAGGTTTCATTTATCTCCCAAACGTGACATACTATCTTAAATTTGTTAATAAATTGTGTTTATCTCATATAGTAAATTTAAAGTAACTTAATGTGTGTCATCTATTTAAAAAATGAAGTAAAAGATTGCTTTTATGTATATTATAAACAGCAAAGATTTAAAAATAACTATTAAGATACTATCCTTAATAACTTGCTCATCTCTTAAAATTAGTTCTTTAATTTTTTACAGCTTTGATGTAAATAAACTGCACATTTTTAAATTGTGCAATTTAATAATTTTTGACATATATATATGTATCCATGAAACCATAACCATGATTAGGATAATAATCATATTTATCTCTCCCAAAAGTTTCCTTACACTTTTTGTAATTCCTCCCTGTCTTCCTCCTTCAATCAACCACTAATCTGTTTAATGTGACTGTAAGTTTGAATTTCCTAGGATGTTATATAAATGCAATCATACAGTATGTACTCCTTTTTATCTGGCTTCTTTCACATAGCATAATTATTTTGAGATTTGTTTATGTTGTCTCATGCATATGCAGTTCATTCCCTTTTTTATTGAGGTCACATTGGTTTATAACGTTATGTAAATTTCAGGTGTATGTCATTATATTTCACCTTCTGTATAGACGACATCGTGTTCACCACGAAAAGTCTAGTTTCCATCCATCACCATACAAATGTACCCCTTTATCCCTTTCACTTCCCCCCTCCTTCCCCTTCTCCTTGGTAACCACAAATCTGTTCTCTGAATCTATGTGTTCATTTATCTTCCATATATGAATGAAATCATACAGTATTTGTCTTTCTCCGTCTGACTTATTTTGCTTAGCATATCACCCTCAAGGTCCATCCATGTTGTCACAAATGGCAAGATTTCATCTTTTTCATGGCTGAGTAGTATTCCATTGAATACATATACCACGTTTTCTTTATCCATTCATTTGTTGAGGGGCACTTAGATTGTTATTAAGTCTTGGCTATTGTGAATAATGCTGCAATGAATATAGGGGTGCATATATCTTTTCCTTTTTATTGCCAAGTAGTAAGTATTCCATTGTATCAAAATTTGTTTATTCATTCACTTGTTGATAGACATTTGGATTGTTTCCAGTTTTTGGCTATTGCTAGTAAAACTGTTATGAACATTTGTATATAGGCATTTATACAGGTCTATGCTTTCATTTTTCTCCAGTAAATAAGTAGGCATGAAATGACTGGGTCGTATATTAGGTGTACATTTAACTTTTTGAGAAAATACCAAATTGTTTTCCAAAGTGATTTTACCAATTTGCCTCTCACCAGCAGTGCATGAAAGTTCTAGTTCCTCAACATCATTGCCTAAATGCTAAATTTTATCATAATCATATCTCCTTGTGGTTTTAATTTACACATTCCTAAAGACTAAAGATGTTGAGCATCTTTCATGTACATATTTGCTATCTGTATATCTTCTTTGGAGAAGTGTATACCTCTTTAAGCTATTGTTTAACTGGGTTTTTGTTGACTATTGAGTTTTAGGAGTTTTAAATAAATTCTCCGAATCCAAGTCCTTTGTCAGATATATGAATTTGTAAATATTTTCCCCAAGACAATGGCTTGTCTCTCTATTCTCTTAGCAGTGTCTTTTGAAGAGCATGCATTTTTAATTTTCATAAAGTCCAATTTATCATTTTTTTCTTTCATGAATTATAGTTATTCTGTTGTATCTAAGAAATCTTTGCCTAATGTAAGTAAAAAAGATTTTCTCCTGTGTTTTTCTTTTTTTTCACAAGTTTACAGTTTTATGTTTTACTTTTAGGTCTGTGGAACATTTTGAGTTAATTTTTGTATATGGTATATATCGTATGAGGTTTGGGTTGAAGTCACATTTTTACATATGAATTTTCAGTTGTTCCAGCACTATTTCTTGAAGACTATCATTTCTCCTGTGAATTACCTTTGCTCCCCTGTCAAAAGAGAGTGGTTTTCCATTTCTCTGCATAGGTCTATGAACTCTCTATTCTATTCATTGATCTATTGTCTATCTTTATACCCAAACCATACTGTCTTAATTACTTTAGCTTTATAATAAGTCTTAAAATCAGATAGTGTTATTCTTCCAACTTGGTTCTTCTTTTTCAAAGTTATTTTGGTGTTTTATGTCCTATGTATTTCCATATGAATTTTAGAATGATCTCATTAATTTCAACAAATAATTCTGCCTAGACTTTGATTAGCATTATATTAAGTCTTCAGATCATTTTGGGGATAATTAACTTCTTAATAGTAGTGAGATTGTTAATGGCAACTGAAAATGATACAGCTGCTGTTGAAAACAGTATGATGGTTCCTCAAAACATTAAAAGTAGAATTACCATATGATCCAGTAATTTCACTTTGGGTGTATACCCAAAAGAATTGAAAGCAGGATCTCGAAGAGTTATGTGTACACCCATGTTTGTAGAAGCCTTATTCACAATAGGTATAATGTGGAAGCAACCCAAGTGTCCATCAATGGATGAATGGATTAGAAAAATGTAGTATATACATACAATGGGATATTATATAGCCTTAAAAATGAAGGACAGTCTGACATACGCTGCAACATGGATGAAACTTAAGGACATCATGCTAAATGGAATAAGCTGGTCACAAAAAGAAAAATACTGTATGATGCCACTTATATGAGGTGCTTAAAGTAGTCAAAATGGTAGAGATGGAAAGTAAAGAAAGGTGGTTGCCAGGAGCTGGAGGGAGGGAGAAATGGGGAGTTATTATTTAATTGGTACAGAGTTCTGGTCTTGCAAGATGAAAAGAGTTCTGAAGATGGATGGTGTTGACGGTTGCACAACATTCTGAATGTATTTAATATCATTGAACTGCACAATTAAAAATGGTTAAGAAGGTAAATTTTATGTTATATGTATTTTTACCACAACAAAAAATTGAAAAAAAAAGACAGGAATATTCAGATTATTTCTTCTTGAGTGAGCATTGGTATTCTATGTCTTCCAAAGACCTTGGCCATTTTATCTAAGTTGTTGAAGTAATAATACTTCCTTTAACATCTGTGAAATCAGTAGTGATGTCACCTCTCCTTTACAATAGTAATTTGTGTCTTCTCACTTTTTCTCATAATCAGTCTGCTAGAGATTTATTAATTTTGCAGATTTCAAAAAAGAGATTTTGTTTTTCTATTTCATTGATTTTTCACTCTGATTTTCATTATTTCCATTCTTCTGTTTACTTTATGCTTCATTTTCCTTTTACTTCTCTAGCTTCTTAAGGTAGAAGTTGAGGTCATTGATTTGAGCTCTTTCTACGTTTCTAACATACAGTTTTAGTGTTGTGCATTTTTCTTTTAGTGGCAACCCACAAATTTTGATACCATGTATTTTCCTTTTCATTAAGTTCAAAAAATACTTTCAATTTATGTTTCATAAAACCACAGGCCTTATCTGTTATTTTCATCCCAGCAATTCTTGCACATATTATATGAATAATAAATATGTTTTCATTGATAGAGACTAAAGTTAGATTCTTGAAATGGTTGTAGACAGATCACCTGAGCCACGTATAGGTAAAATGGAAGGAGAGCCAACAGTCAGACCTTTTCCAGGTGTCTGGTGTCAGAAAGGAGTTTTAAATAAAGGCATGAGACCATAGCAAGAACCAAGGGCTGAGAAAAAAATTTGCAATCGAACTTTGTAGGAACCAATGAAGAAACAAGGTGGGACATACCAGAAATCACATAAGAGAGTGCCCACCAAAGCTATGTGAGTGGTAGTCTGCTCTGCAGAGACTCTCTTTTGGTGGCCCCTGGTCCCGCCACCAGGGCTGTGCCTCTACTGCTCTGAGAAACATTCATTATCTATTTATTCAGTGAACATTTGTTGACACTTTTTTGTTCTATCAAGATTAATGCAGGGTTGGCACAGCTTGGTAAGGAGACAGATATCTACATATACAGATAAATTCTTATAAGTCACCATGATGAGTAGAATAACGGGTGTATGTTTACCTATCTGGGGTAGAACTGTGGAAGCCTAGAAGGAGATTGATGGCCTTTTCCGGGGAGACAGGTCAGAGAAGACTTCGTGGAGAGAGTCTTAAAGAATGAGCAGGAGTTTCAAGGTGAACAAGGCAGTGAATGTTACTATAGGACGATGGAAGAAAATGCGAAAACCCTGAGGGCGTGAAATAGCATGGCATAGTCAAGCTATAACAAAGAGATTAAGAGAACCACAGGTCTGCTACTTATTAACTGTGTGTTCTTGAACAAGTTACTTAATATCTCACAGCCCCACTTCTTCTAGCTGTAAAATGGTAGTTATAATACCTGCCTTGTGTTTATTCTGAGGATCAAATGTGGTAAAGTAATTTTTTTTTTTTGAGGAAGATTGGCCCTGAGCTAACATCCACTTCCCATCCTCCTCTTTTTGCTGAGGAAGACTGGCCCTGAGCTAATGTCTGTGCCCATCTTCCTCTATTTTATATGTGAGATGCTGCCACAGCATGGCTTGATAAGTGATGCTGGGTCCGTGCCCAGGATCTGAACCGGCAAACCCCAGGCCACCAAAGCAGAGCATGCAAAGTGAACCACTACGCCACTGGGCTGGCCCCTTAATATTTTATCTCTCATGTAACTGATACTTCATAAATAATCACTACTATTACTACGACTTTTCTACTACTGCAATTCCTTTTGGTATTGCTGTGACATAAAACCTAAAAAGGGAGCAAGGGGAGATTATACTAGAAAGGCAAGCAAAATCAAGACCAAGAAGAGCCTCGTATGCAACACAAAAGAGCTTCAGCTTGATGTTGTGGCTTCTGAAGAACTTGTTCTTAAAGAGTTTTAGCAGCAGATCAACATTTTTTGAAATTGCCTATTCAGAGCCCTATTCCTGACACCAATATATGAGAGCTGATTGGGAGAGAGTGAAGAAGGCTGGGTGACCCTAGAATATATGAAATGTCAGAAGAGCCAGCTCACAATGGAACACTTGCTAAAGACAATGTACAAAGTAGATGGTTATAGGCTATATAGGTTATGTAGTAGACAAAACATGTATAAAAACCTAACGAACGCATATATAGAAAGATAAGTAGATAGAATTTCAGTGCTGACTCAGTTTCAATACGTGATTCACAATTGTCCCAAGATCTCTTTTCAATGGAGTTAGATGAACCAGTTATTCCTGTCGTATTTCTGCCTCTCCTCCACCAATATAAAAAAGATATGCTATACTATGCTTGATTAAATGTTTGGCCACTTCTAATTGTAAAGTTACACTTAATCAGAAATGCTGGATTCACACTGAAGTAACTGACTGGCTAATTACTCTTCTGGGCATGTGGCCTTAGATTAATCATTATAAGTAATGGGAAACCAGATAAGCTTGCTCTGGTTTCAGAGCCTGCATCTAGAACAAGGAAGAGGAAACAGTATTATTTTTATGGTTTTAGCTTCCCTCACTTTCTAGATGCTGCAGCTGTGTCCTCATTGTATTTTATAGCCAGAAAAAAAAAAAATCACCCCTCAGCAGTTCCTATAATTTCAAATTTATAACTATGTCCAGGATAATTCACCCGTAAGCCAACTAGAAATAAAAATAGAGGAGATAGGCCCATCTGTTGGAGTGATTTCTTAACTGCAGAAAACATTTTCCTTTCTTTAAAAGCAAAGCTGTAAAATCTGTATAAATTCCAATTCGTAAACCATGAAACTCTAATTTTTCCACTTCTCTAGTCACTTTGAATAAATGGTTTTGCATATGTGGGATGTCAGAAATCAACAAAATGGTCCTAGGGAGTGTGAGAGATTGATTTTGACTACATGAAAGTCTTTTAAGTGATAGCAAAAAGATTCTTCAGGTAAATTAGGATCAAAAAGAATTCTCTGCCGCTTGGTACTGAAAGATCCATATCTTCAGTTAGTATGTTTTTGTGCTGTATAAGTGAGTTTTAATACCTTATTTCATTGTTTTTAGTTAACTATGTATTTCCTCAGTAATTTTAAAATAGGTCCTCTCTTCTTAAATCTTTTATCTTTATTCTTAAAATGTCTCATTTAGAAATACCGATGGGGCTATTTAAATAGCCCTGGTCAAGCCATTATTTAAGGAGAGAAATCCCTTATCCTGAATAATTCAGACAAGAGTAATTGTTTTGCTTAAATATTCTGGCTATGATTCTATCAAATTTCCCCTTGCTCTTCCTGCGTAGAATAAACTCTAGCTGGCAAAAATGGCTTTGTTTTATATGGAGAGTGTGACCTTGATTCCTCACGTGATAAATCCAAGGGCAAGTCATATGGAGCAGTTACCACTTGCACAGCAGGAACTCCTTTGATTGAAACCCTCGCACGTATATTCTGTGAAATGAGGGGTTTGACCATAAAGCACCACATAATGGCAGTCCTTTCACTTTCTGCAAGTGGGTAAAAGCAAACACAAAGAAGCACAAGTGCTTTTCACGTAATGTCTTACACCACCACGTAATCATTCCCATCAGTTGCAGATCTTCTCAATGCCGCAAACAAGAAGGCTGAGAAATTCCAGGTGGTCGTGCTATGGGTGCACTAGCACTGTTGGTGGAGACAGGCTGAGAAGTACCACTTTTTAATGCAACTGTTATCACTCCTCCTAGGCGTTTCTGACTTCATGGTATGTCTCACCAAGTGATGGGGGCTGACACAAAGGGGGAAACTTTCGTTGTATTTAAAGCCTATGGCTCTTGAACCTATGGAGAAGGATTTTACTATCATTGGATTGTTTGCTTACCAGGTTGCTTCTGCTCTTTTTTATCTTCTTTGGTTTCTTTGTTCTTTCACTTATTCATTCATTCATTCATTCATTCGGTTAATTTTCCAGTGCCTCCATAGCTTGGAGGGCCCAGATTGTCTTAGTGGAATTCAAGACTATTTGAGGAGGTGGGTTTGTTTCTTCTTCCCAGCTCATCAAAAAGATAACTGAATTGAGAATAATTGATTTTG
Source organism: Equus asinus (assembly GCF_041296235.1). Lineage (NCBI taxonomy): Eukaryota > Metazoa > Chordata > Mammalia > Perissodactyla > Equidae > Equus > Equus asinus. The sequence goes on along the minus strand of NC_091800.1, from coordinate 15,957,531 downwards.
CATCATGGGTTGAACTTCAGAAACTTCACACAAGCACTTGATTTGAACACAAGTATAAATACAGCTAACTAGGGTTTCTATAAAGACTTGATTAAATGTGTAGTTTGGGTATCAGTTGCAATCCTCTCTCACTGGAACTCAAGTAACTGACAGATAGAAGGGTGGGGTCTAAGATTGAAAATTTTGGGGAAAAATTCTGCCAGCCTTCTAGTCACTGAAAATCCTTGGTAAATGCAAATAAAGAGAAATTTACCCTCACTGTTCGTGTCCTTTCATCACGAATTCTTCGAGGTTCTTGGAGTCAGCTGTATAATAGAACAAGTTTTCCTAGGAGAGAGTTGCTATTAATTATTTTTACTTTGGTGTGAATTTAGATTTGTGTATTACCTCTCCCAGAACTACTTGCATTTTAACAAGAATTCAGAAATAAAAGACGATCTTTTGTTGAAGGAAATTCAAGAATAAACTGCCGTGTTGGTCCATTCCCAGTAATAGCAAATGGCTTTTTTTTATATAGGCATAAGATTAGCCCTCTCTCTAGCACTCATTGATGGGTTAATTGGTAGAATGGGCTTAATTTCCCTTTTGTTTGATGTGGAACTAACCCTTGGGATCACACAACTATTTGTATCTTCTTTAAAGCAGTATTTGATGAGACCTATTCAATGAAAAACGTTTCTGAATTAGTACAGAACATATGATTTGTCACAGATCTAAAAATAGTGGCAGAGATGTGTCAGAGTGACTTCAAGGAGGAAATGATTGATTGTAATTAGAAAACAAACCACACACAAGCACTCAATCGTCAGAAATTTTATAGAAAAGGAAATCTCTATTAGGACATAATTACACATGGTGCTCACACACCTGTTATTCCATTTATAGAATCCTTTGTTTTCTAAAGAATGATTGGAGTGATACAGGAAACAATGTATGTGTTCTAACAAGAGACGAGGGAAATAGTAGCACTTTAGCTAGTCCTGAATTCCCACCAAATGCTTCTGCAAAAAGTCAGTTTCCTGTACCAGCACTTCTAACGTCAACCAACTGCACAAAAACTCTCTCACATGATACTTCATATATTATTTATTTATTTTGAGGAAGATTAGCCCTGAGCTAACATTTGCTGCCAATCCTCCTCTTTTTGCTGAGGAAGACTGTCCCTGAGCTAACATCCGTGCCCATCTTTCTCTATTTTATGTGGGACGCAGTGCGTATGTCCGCCCCTGGGATCTGAACTGGTGAACCCCGGGCTGCCGGAGCAGAACCTGAGAACTTAACTGCTGAGCCACCACCTGGTCGGCTCATGCTACTTCACATATTAAGAAACCCTGTGCCTTATCAGTTTGTATCCTCAGCGCCATGCATGGTACCCAGAATTTATATTCTCATTTAGAGTCTCCTGAAAGTTGAATAAATGGATGACTGCTGAAAAGAGTCAACCAAAATTTGTATGAATAGTTATGAAGAGAAGCAGTATGAGAAAAAAAGAAAAGGCAGGGGATTAATGAAGTAAATAAAATAAAATAAGTTCTACCTACCCCAAAATCAAATGTATCTCCATCAATATTTGAAGTCTCTGAGGTGGAAAATCTTCAAGTTCTCAAATCAATTGATATCTGAGGGTGAATTCTGGGTAGGGGATGCTCATAAGTAGTTAGATTTTCCATAGTCAGATTATTCTCTCTTCTTTTTCTTATCCATACGATTTATTAATTTCTCTCAAGCAAACAATCAAGCACCATTTTATGTTTCCAATTTGCTCAGCACAGTACTGACACGTGGGATGTATCCACAGAAACAGAAAGCAGTTTTCATGCTGAGATGCACACCCTACTTGGAAAACAGGAGCAACAAAGGTAAGAGTAGAAAACAAGAGAAGGGAAAGAGCGTATACAGTGGAGAAGCATGCACTTCTGGATAGCCTTACCTTCTCTTGCCAAAGGCTTTTCTGGAAAGTCAGGTCCCTGGCAATACTGATATAATTTGAGGTGTTAAAAATCATTAGGACGATGGAGTTTTGATCAGAAGCTATTCTGACTTTACTTGCCACTTCAGTGATCAAATTCAAGATGTTCAGTGAGGTTTCATCTCTTTTATCATCATAGTATTTTGTACACATTTTTATTTCAGTTTCAAAATAAGAGACTGTCACAAAAAGAATATTGGCTTTATCATGTTAAGAATGCATACATGGGACAGGACCTGGGGTCGAGTGGCTAAGTTCGCACGCTCTGCTTCGGCAGGCGGCCCAGGGTGTCACCAGTTCAGATCTTGGGCACGGACATGGCACCACTTGTCAGGCCACGTTGAGGTGGCATCCCACATGCCACAACTAGAAGGACCCACAACTAAAATATACAGCTGTGTACTGGGGAGATTTGGGGAGAAAAAGCAAAAAAAAAAAAAGTGGCAACAGTTGTTAGCTTAGGTGCCAATCTTAAAAAAAAAAAAGAATGCACAGACACCCCAAAAAAGACTGTGGAGGCCCAAGTTTTTTGTATACCAACAAAATTAGGGCCATTGAGACAGATAACTTATCAAGATGCAACATGACAAATGGATGCTCTATTTAATCTGTAAGTTACCGTCCATCTCACTGATGGGATTTCCTAAATCTCCTTTAGCTTGGATTCCTTATCTTCTCTTTTTTTGTCATTTATGTTAATTCATAGCAAACTTTTGTTTTCTAAATTTAAGTGTTTCAAATGTAAATCATTTTACAGCTGATCAAATTTCCTCATAATTTGCTTTCAAGTAACTTTTTCATCTCATTATATGATTGTGATTTTTATTCATCTCAGTAGTAGAAACACCAAAGTGTTAAGTGAATAACAAACAACTGAAACACTGTACTAAATATGTGAATCAACGTGAAATGGGGCACCGAATATTTTAACAGAGAACTAATGGTTCCTAAAAAATAGATCCCTTGCTTTGGTTGTGTAATCTTCCTCAGCCTTGTAAAGCCCCAATTATTAAATGGATGATTCGAGCCCTGGGGCCTCAGGTTCCTGTGAAGTGCAGCTTGGAGAGGTCCTTGACAGTTTCTAGAGTGGTATATTTCTAGGAGATTATTGATCACATGATCATAGTCAACATTCTACACCAATTTCTAGATTCAGCTTCCTCTACTTTAAGAGAATGAGCCTGCAAGTGTTACCTTCTATGTACTCTGTTGGGAACTTATTTTTGTATTAATCAGATATTTATTAATCACCCACTCTTTCTCCTTTCACCTGCATCTTCATTTGGTGTAGTGGGGGAAGCTATCTGTTGCTTGCAACCTTTTGATCTTGTTGAGCTAAGACCAACCCAGTGACATAATTAGGGAACAATTAATGCAAACTATGTGACACTTATTTTATTTGCACTTGGAATTCAGGGGAGAAAATGATGACAATTAGCGAAGTCAACACATGCTTTGTGGAGATCCTTGGATCTAAGCTCTATTTCCAAGGACTGGTAGAGTTTTGATAGGCAGAAGGAAGGAAAATAGGCATTATGTGTGGCAAGATTGTCAGCAGGAGCATGGCTGGCAATAAGCAAAAGGCAGAGAGAACGAGGGTGAAGAATGCAGTAACTGGAGAAAAATTGCCTATCAGGGGCTGTGGAAAATAATTTCAGTTGGCAGAGTTGTGCCTGATTATGGAGCCTTGGAATCCAAGCTGAGGAACTCAGGATTAATGGGACACCAAAAAGGAGACATGGAAGGTTATAAGTATAGAGGTAATGTGATAGAAGCCGTGTAAAAGAAAGACCAGAGTGACAGATGGAACAGTGGCTAGAAATCAAGTATATAGCACTATTAACAACCAAGGCACCGTGTGCAATAAATAACCACTGCACCGTGCTGTGCACCAACTTTGTCCTTTGATTTCACAATGATTTATTTATTATATCACCACCCTCATTATCTAAAACAGAACACCAAAATTTCATATGCCATCTGCGAGCTCCAAATGGTCATAATTAACAATCACAAATGTTCTAAAAAGGTGATGTGCTAAAAATAGCCTTATCATGCTTGTCAGCAGGCTGTTTCTGTGAGTACCATGACATTCAATGAAAGAACATTCTATTATACCTTCACATGATTACATTTCATACACAGATTATGAAACTATGAAAACATACCTCTCTAGTTAAACATCTTGATGTTTAATATTTTGACTAATGGCCAATTAAGGGCAAAAGTAGCAAGATCATACCAAAAGCAAGAGTCCTTCAAATGAGATCCGGCTAGTGTAATATCTAGAACACAGTAAATATCCTCCAAAATGCTTGTTGAATGTAGGAAAATTGTCAATTCTTTCAGTGTATTTGCGGCTGTTTCATTATTTTGTCACCATGTATTTCCATCCTTCCTGATTCCTTAAGCAGAACCCCATGGTATGATGCTGAAGGAGAATGGCCACCTTTTGAGAGTATGCACCCACAATTCCTGGAGAAGGTGGATGGTCTTAGCAAAGTTAGGATCGAGAATTTGGAGTTTAGTTTTCACCACTGAAATGGCTATCCTTATTATACGTACTTATAGCTGTCTAAATTGTTACAGCTAACTAGAAAAGCAATGAGCCAAAAAGTACATTAAATTTCATCAAATTGAAGGTGCCACTGATTGTAAGATGCACCATTATCTTATATACTAAGAAAGATAAGACGCTTCAAATTAAACCATGGCACAATGCTTCTGTCTGAGTTTTAAAAATTTATTTGATACCTAAAGATATTGAAGAGCTCTTTTAGACTTATTTAACATAGTTTTTAAAAAGTCATGCATCACTCTTTCCTTTAAGAGGGAAAATATAAATGCAATGGGTTGATTAAAGTATTCCTAAAACTTTTGGTTTATGGTCTGACTTTTCTAAATGACTTTTGACTCAGATCCATCAATGCCTGTGTTTCTCTCTGTAGTATCATTCTCCATGTCATCAAGAGTTTTGATCATACAACATTTCTTAAAAGAATGCTCTACTATTTTCTCTGAGATTTTCTGTGGGATCAATGCTAGCATTTTGTTGTTCTTCATAGAATTGTTTAGACACGTGTCTCAAAAGCATCAGGAACTAACACACTTGATGTGTCACCTACTGCTTCTGGGCCTCTCTGATGGAAGGTAGCCTCTAGTCCTTCATCTGTTCAACAGTCGGGCATCTTTTTTGAAGGAAAGTAATACATATTGGGGGGAAATCTTACTCTTAGATTTTTGTGGTTTACCGTTAAATATGGAGCCAAACTTTTGGTCATTGGTAATTTTGCGTAAAATCCCAGTGATAAGCCACTTTTTGTTACCCAAACTCATGATTTTGATTTCCTGATTTCATGGCATTGATAATATAATTTTAAAGCATGTCAAAGAATGCCAGGATTTTCTATCTGACTAAATCCGATTCGTGTTTTTCTCAGTTACATCACTTGTGTTGGAAGTTAAGTAGTTCCCATTCAAAGTCAGAAGGGAATGTTGACAAAATTGTGTTCGATGCCTTAATGCTAGTCCCACTGGATGCACAAATCACTCACATCAGATTTCTCATTGCTTTCAGACTTCCTTCATCCATTCTGATGGTTTTGGCAATTTCTCCTGCCTTTGTATACATTGCGTAGGTGTAACTGTCAGTTCTTTTCCATGTATCTCTGTAACAAAATGTAACATAAATTCCTTTATTTGTGGGTATCTTTCTTTCTCAGTTCTTACCAAATATTTACTATTTTTACTATTTTTGCAAGAAAATATGAAATTCCAGTCATTCTTCCAATGACAAATTTTTGTCATTTCCTAAGACCAAATTTATGTCCCATTTGTGTTTCCATTTCTTTCTTTGTACACAGCAGCTTTTCCTATCAATGCTAAATCTTAGTATAATCTTCCTAAAGACATTTTAAATGGCAATTCAATCCAATATGTTTATATGACAATACACATCAGTTAACTGAGGTGACGACAATACGAACAGCTCTGACCAAGTTTGTGTAGGTACAGCTACATCACAACTAGGCAATAGCTGTTATAAGATACAATCAATGTAAAACTTACATTGGGTCTGAGGAACCTCCTGGGGAAAAATAAAACTCAATCCACATCCATAAGAGACAAATTGGATGGGTCCAAGGGTGGGTGCTGGTAGATGAAGATGAGAGCTCCGCAGTAGAAGTCACATTGCAGGAAGGGATGGCCAATTCCCTGTGGGAGAGCTGTCCCATAAGATCTGGCTGATATAACCAGAGTGATTCAGTAACAAGGTGTATGAGTCAGTGGAGAGGAGCCAACAACCCTGTTATGTGGACCCCTCCACCTTATGTAAGTATAACACCGAGGAGAGGAGGCTTCTCTTCATTTTGTACAAGCTAATGTGGTCATAAAGGTGGAGAAAAGCTATGACCTTGGGTGGGCAGATGCTGGCAGAGAAAAATGATGGTTAGTGAGACCATCTTGACTCAGAACAAAAGAGATTACAGGCAGCCTGGACTAATTCAAGGATTACAGGCTCTTCTTGAAGACTGTCCAAACAAATATTTGTTGAACGATTCTTGCAGGCAAGGTATTGTGCTTCTTAGAGTACTGAAATTCCTGCATGAGCCAAATTTCTGTGTAGATCTAACAAGGGTATAAATGTAACATGGCCTCCTCTCTAGCCATGGAATGGTGATGTTCGAGAGGAGTTGGATTACCCTCTTTGGTATTAAATCTCTGAGAATTTGCAAAGAGCACAGAAAAGGATTTTTCTCTTCCTTTCTTTTTTCCTTGTAAATAAATTTCCTTGTAAATTAAATTCTGAATTTTTGGGGCCAACCTGATGGCGCAGTGGTTAAGTTCTCACGTTATGCTTTGGCAGCCTGGGGTTCGCCAGTTCAGATCCCATGTGCGGACATGGCACCGCTTGGCAAGCCATGCTGTGGCAGGCATTCCACATATAAAGTAGAGGAAGATGGGCGGATGTTAGCTCAGGGCCAGTCTTCCTCAGCAAAAAGAGGAGGATTGGCAGCAGATGTTAGCTCAGGGCTAATCTTCTTCTTAAAAAAAGAAAATTCTGAATTTCCCCCCCAGTTTTATTGAGATATAATTGACTTATAACACTGCATAAGTTTAAGGTGTACAGAATAATGAATTGACTTACATACATTGTGAAATGATTACCACGGTAAGTTTAGTTAACATTCATCACCTCATATAGATACAAAAAAAAAGAAAAAATTTTTCCCATATGATGGAAACACTTAGGATCTACTCTCTTAACAACTTTCAAGTATACCATACAGCAGTGTTATCTATAGTTATCGTGTTGTACATTACATCCCTAATACTTATTTATCTTATAGTTGAAAGTTTGTACCTTTTGACCACCTTCATCAATTCCACCTCCCCCCACCCTCTGTCTCTGGTGACCACAAATCTGATCTCTTTTTCAGTGAGTTTTTTTTAGATTCTACATATAGGTGAGATCATACAGTATTTCTTTCTCCTTTTGGTTCGTTTCACTTAGTATGATGCCCTCATATTGTTGCAAATAGCAGAATTTCTTTTTTTATGGCTGAATAGTATTCCCTTATATATATACACCACAACTTCTTCATCCATTGATGGACAATGTTGATGGAAAAAACATTATTTACAACTATTTTAAATAATGCCGCTATGAACGTGGGGGGTGCATATAACTTTTTGAGATAGTGATTTCATTTCCTTTGGATATATTTCCAGAAGTGGAGTTGCTGGGTCATATCGTAGTTCTATTTTTAATTGTTTGAAGAACCTCCATACTGTTTTCTACAGTGGCTGCACCAATTTACAATCCCACCAGCAGTATACCAGGGTTCCCTTTTCTCCACATCCTCACCAGCATTTGTTATCCCTTGTCTTTTTCATGGCAGCTATTTTAACAAGTATGAGGGGATATCTCAATGCAGTTTTGATTTGCATTTCCCTTATGCTTAGTGATGTTGAGCACATTTTCATGTACCTGTTGGCCATTTGCATATTTTCTTCGGAAAAATGTCTGTTCTAAATCCTAAATTTGGATGCTGCCTTTATATAGAGAGGAGTCATCCATGTGTGTATGGAGAAATGATAAGAAAGCTTCAGACCCCAACATGTCCCTCCCACTGATTCACTGCTAATGTTTAAAATTTCTCCATCAGAAATTCCTTCCTACCCCTCTTTCTGGGATCTCTTTTATAATCAAATTATTCTGAGAGAGGTTAACACAATACATGCCAGCCATCGGAATGCACTCATTAACACCATAGTGTCAGTTACTTTCACTGATAACTATCCTTTGGGATGCTGGGGTGGGCAGATATGAGGGCAGAGATTGCCTTAATTAAGGTAAGAGGAATGAAAAGACATGAATAAGTAGGCTGATGGGAACTTAGATAAAATTTAGCTTTAAATTTGCTGCAAAATGAGACCCCAAAATACAGTGGCTCAAGGAATAGAGAGGTTATTTCTCTTCCACATAAGAATCCAAGGTGACTGTCCAGTCTTATGGGTGATTCAGTTCATTCAGGAACCAGGGTCCTTTCATCATGTCACTGCTTTTGTCACCATATAGAATGACCTGTCCTTTTCAAAATCCAGTCCAAGTCATAAGTACCAAACATCTAGAGCAGTGCCTCCCAGAAGAACTTTCTGCAATGATGGAAGTGTTCTCTATTTGCACTGTCCAGTAAGGTAGCCACTATACACATTTGACTATTTAGCACTTTAAATATGGCTAGCACGACTGATAAACTGAATTGTAAATTTTGTTTAATTTTAAATTTAAATGGTTACATTTGGCTAATGGTACCATATTGGACAGCGCAGAGCTGAATAATAGGCAAGTATATTACACTGTAAGCTCAGGAGGGCACAGGTGACACGTGTCACCACTGTATTCCACCGTCTTCCAGTACCAGGTCCCTGAGGGAGAATTAATTCACCATTTTATCTTGCTCTTAGAGACAGACTCAGACATGGTAACAAGGCCTCCATTTGGTGGGGGCCAAAGATTTTTGGTAGAGTATGGTAGACAGCACTTGAACTTCTTCCAGCTCAGCTATCCCGGCAGCGGACGTGAGTCTCGATGTGAAAGAGGTCTAGATCTGCTTGTGTATTTTTTTTTCTCATTTCCATCCTTCATGCTTTGCAATTTCTCTGAAAATAACCCACAAGGTATTCTGATTATGTTATTCCTTTCATCATACTAGTCTTACTGACATGGCAACTCAAGGTTTGACTTAGTGTTTTAATCCGTTAGAATCACTTGAGTTCTATTTTAAAGTAATTTATACAAGAAGGAAATATTTTTAACTATGTTTTATTTTCAGAAAACCCGCACAGTCCCTTAAGGAAGGAGAGTTAATTAGCACTAGTTTGGTGAGATCATAGTGAGATATAAATTGGTAGTTAAAATTAACCTCCCTTGACAACTGTGGTTTACCACATGATAGAACACACACAATTTTCTACCATGAACAGTTTAAATAAGTGGTTTCCTATAGAATCCTGTCTTGTGTCAAGGCTACAAATCAACCGTTCTTGGAACTATTAAAACCCTTACGTATTAGGAAAACTCCTTTCCTTTGTGAGCAAACAGGCTGACATAGAAATTCAACTTTATAATGATGAGTTAAATAATATATATACATTTATTTCAAATTTTAGGATAACAAGTATGGAAAATTTCACTAAACTTTTCCTTATCTGTCTAATAAGGCATAATGGCTAGCTAAGCATCTACCCTCTCGAAGAACCTATTTGAACAATACTTCATTCTTTCATTAAATCTTCAAACTTTCTGGTTTCAGTTACACTTTTTAAATCAAGCTCTGTAATATCCAGGAGAAACACACCAAAGTAACTAGGAAAGGGTACAAATGAAGTGAGAGTCAAGGCACACTCAGTAAATGCAAACAAAATGAAAGCAGGAATGACTCTAGAAATTTCTAAAAAGTAGAATTCAAGTTTCAAAGAAGTAAGTGGGATAATGACGGTTATAATATAATGATAAAGGATATAATCTATAAAAATGTTATTATTTTAAACTTTTATGTAACAGTGTAGCAGAAAAACACACAAAATAGAATGTCTTAGAAACATCAGAACTTGATAAAGCAGAGTGAATTATATAGAAGTAGACCTCGAATTAAGAACACAAGAAAATACAAGGATATAGAGCATTTTAAATTGTTACTTTTTTGTTTCTGAGGAAGATTAGCCCTGAGCTAACATCTGCCCCCAAGCCTCCTCTTTTTGCTGAGGAAGACTGGCCCTGAGCTAACATCTGTGCCCATCTTCCTCCACTTTATATGTGGGATGCCTGCCACAGCATGGCTTGACAAATGGTGAGCAGGTCTGCATTTGGGATCCAAACCGGCGAACCCAGGGCCGCTGAAGTGGAATGGGTGAACTTTTAACCACTGTGCCACTGGGCTGGCCCAAATTGTTATTTTTTATTTCAAATAAAAATATAATATATGCTGCAATGAACATGGGGGTGCATATATCTCTATGCCTTTGCGTTTTCAAGTTCTTTGGATAAATACCCAGCAGTGGGATAGCTGGATCATATGGTAGATCTATCTTAATTTTCTGAGGATACTCCATACTGCTTTCCATAGTGGCTGCACCGTTTGCACTCCCACCAGCAGTGTACGAGGCTTCCCTTCTCCCCACATCCTCTCCAACATTTGTTGTTTCCTCTCTTGTTAATTATAGCCATTCTGACCAGAGTGAGGTGATACCTCATTGTAGTTTTGATTTGCATTTCCCTGATAGCTAATGATGTTGAGCATCTTTTCATATGCCTGTTGACCATCTGTATATCTTCTTTGGAGAAATCTCTGTTCAGATCTTTTGCCCATTTTTTAACTGGGTTGTACTTTTTTTATTGTTGAGATGTATGAGTTCTTTGTATATTTCGGATATTAACCTCTTATCTGATATATGCTTTGCAAACACACATAATAGCCAAGACTTGGAAGCAAACTAGGTGCCCATGAAGGCACAAATGGATAAAGAAGATGTGCTATATATACACAATGGAATACTACTCAGCCATAAGAAATGATGAAATCCCGCCATTTGTGATAACATGGATGGTCCTTAAGGGTATTATGCTGAATGAAATAAGTCAGACGGAGAAAGTCAAATACCATATGATCTCACTCATAAGTAGAAGATAGAAACAATGACAAACAAACACATAGCAATGGAGATTGGATTGGTGGTTACCATAGGGGGAAGCGGGGAGGGCAAAAGGGGTGATTAGGCTCACATGTGGGGGGATGGACTATAATTAGTTTTTGGGTGGTGAACATGATGTAATGCACACAGAATTCAAAATATGTTATGATGTACATCTGAAAGCTGTATATTGTTATAATCCAATGTTACTGCAATTAATAAAAATAAGAAAATAATATGTGCTTATTGTACAAGTTTTAGCAATACTGAAGGATAAAATAAGAAAAGAGAACATCTCTGTCACCCTCTCCCAATTCTACAATCTGCCTAGATATGACTTCTATTGCTCTCTATGTATCATTCCAGAACTTTTTCTTATGCATTCACAGATCTCTTCAATTCATAAAGATAAACTCCCTTGAGTCATAGTAGGGATTTACCATAATTTTAAAAACTATCCTCCTAGTGATAAATTTTAAGTTGTTTCCAAAGTTTCTATTATTAACAATGCTTCAGTGAACATCTTCATACAAATATCCTTGTGCACGTGTCGGGTATTTGTATGACAAAGAACAAGGAAGCAGAGTTGTTGATGTCAAAAATACGATATGGGACAAAGCCAGATTTGATAAGTGATTGTCACGAAGTGTGAGCAAAAAATCTATGTTGTCATAAGGAACTGAGAATTTGGGGCAGTTTTTTACTCCTGCACAACCTGGGGTACACTGAACTTCTTATTTTACTCTTGAAATTAGTAGCAACTCTTCTAATGTTTCACTATGTAGTTTGCTAAAGGCTTCTGCCTGCCACCTGTTGTCAAATTAGCTGTTATGATTAAGGAAAGTCGAACTCACTTAAAACTGTTATTGAATTCATTTATAGTATCTTATCCTGTATTTTCTCAATTAGCATTAAGATGTAATTCCTCCATTACAAAAGTGAGGTGAAATTTATCAAATTTTTTTGTCATCTCTCTATGGGTTTTTCTCCTTTAATCTATTCATGTAGATTTTTTCTAATATTAAAACATCTTGGAATAAGCCCTACTTAGTCATTGTGTATTATTATTTAATAGAAGATTGAATTTAATTTATTAATGCTTAAAGTACTGTATATTTGCATTTGTATTCACAAGTCATATTGGTCTATGATTTTCTTTCTTTATTTGTTCTCGTCCAGTTGTGGTATTTGGATTATGCTAGTTTTGAAAAATTAGATGGAAAACTGCCTGTCTTTTTCAATTCTCTGGAAGATTTCGAATACAACAGAAATTACCTCTTATTTGAAGGGAGAGCCCCTTCGGAATGTGGCAACTTATCAACTTTTTAAATATTGTCTATCTTCAAAAAGCCATCCAGTTTTTCTATTTATTTTTAAATTAACTTTGATAACCTGTATTCCCTGGAAGGGGCTGTAAATTGTTCTATAAGTTTAGAGATTTTAATATGTAACTTTCTTGTATGTTTTTCTGAAATGTTGTATTTGATTTTCACTTTAATCTAGATATTACTTAGAAGAATGTTTTTAACTTTCTGTGGTGTGTCTGGGCCGCCCCATACACCCTGGCTCCCTCATCTTTTAGTTTAAAACTCTGTAGTCAGAGAAGGGAACCTCCAATACTTATTAATACAGTACTTCCAGTTTTCAAATATAAGATTCTCATTTTAACAATTAAAAAAACTGTGCACTTCTCAATATAGAAGAGTTATATTTTAAAAGTTGCACAATTGAGAAAATATAAAATAAGATACTGTAGATGAATTTAATAGTACTTTTAAATATATATGAATTTACTTAATCACAATAGAACTTAATACATTTGAAAAATAGTCATATTATTTATGTATGGGGTACTATTTAGTCTATCTGCCAGGAACCTGAAAAATTTACAAAAATCCAATTGTGTACTTTCTGCTCAGGAGCCTCATCTACATTTACAGTCCTCTGTCAACAACTGTTTAGCCCCGGGTCCCAGGCCCATAGGCTGAGAACTGCTATTCTAACTTTTTCTCTTCCCCTATTAAGGCTGATTAACTGTCCCCTGCTGCTTATGTCATTCCTGTGGCATGGAATGTTCTCCTCACCACCCTCCCAGGTTTATTGAGATATAATTGATATATTGTGCAAGCTTAAGGTGTACAATGTATTCATTTGATACACTTAAATATTGCAAAATGATTACCACAGTAGCATTAGTTATGTCACATAATGACTATTTCTTTTTGGTAGTGAGAGCATTTAAGATCTAATCTCTTAGCAACTTTCAAGCATAAAAAACAGTATTGTTAACTATAATCACCATGCCATACATTAGCTCTCCAGAACCCATTCATCTTCTAACTGGAAGTTTGTACCCTTTGACCAACTTCTCCCCATTTCCCCCACCCCCAGGCACTGGCAACCACCATTCTAGTCCTTGTTTCTGTGAATCTGGCTTTTGTTAGATCCCAAATATAAGTGAGATCATGCAGTATTTGTCTTTCTTTGTCTGACTTATTTCACTTATCAAAATGCGCCTAAGACCCATCCATATCCATCCCAAATGTCCGGATTTCCTTCTTTCTCATGGCTGAACAATACTCCTTATCCATTCAAAACCACAATGAGATATCACCTCACATCGGTTAGAATGACTATTATCCAAAAGACAAGAGATAACAAGTGTTAGCTAGGATGTGGAGAAAAGGGAACCCTTGTGCACTGTTGCTGGGAATATAAATTGGTGCAGCCACTATGGAAAACAGTATGGAGGTTCCTCAAAAAATTAAAAATCAGAAATACCATATGAGGCAGCAATCCCAAAAGAATTAGAATTTATCTGAAGAAAATGAAATGAGGGTCTTGAAGAGATATTGCCCTCCCGTGCTCATTGCAGCATTGGAATGCACTTCTTATTAGTATCTGCTATCTATCTACGTCTTGGGATCCTTCCTGACCCTTGCTGACTCCTCCTGGAGGTCTTCCCTGGTCATTTTAGTCAGCCCAGAGCTCCCAAGTTCCTGACAAGTGCTCTGTAACATTTGATCACACTCAGTTCAGCAAATCTCCTCATGCTGAAGTCATTCACTGTTCAATGATTTTATAGCTATGTCCTGTGGATTAAAAAACACTCAGTAAGTACTAACTATAATTATTCTTAGATTAGAAAAAATTTCAAATGCTGCATAATTATGAAGTCGTGAGTAAAAGTTTCTTGACCACCCTCACTTCCACCTCTTCTTAACTTTTTGATTTCTGTTAGTACTATGATGAAACTAATTTTATGTAAAAGTTTATAAAGGTTACTTTTGATTCTGCAATTATGGTTAAGTCTTTCATGCTTTGTCTCTACCTTTTTTCTAAGTAAGAGGTCAGCAAACTATAGCCCGTGGGCCAAATTTGGCTTACTGCCTGTTTTTGCATAGCCTGTGAGCTAAGAATGTTTTTTTACATTTTTAGAAGATTAAAAAAAAATCAAAAAAATAATCTTTTAAGACACATGAAAAATTTACAAAAATCCAATTGCAGTGTCCACAAATAAAGTTTTACTGAAACACAACCACACTCATTCCTTTAGGTACAGTCTATGGCTGCTTTTGTGCTACAATGGCAGAGTTGAATAGTTGCAAGAGAGACATATATTTGCTAAAATATCTACTGTCTGGCCCTTTACAGAAAATGTTTGCCAACCCTTGATCTAAGCATTGAAAATCATAAAGATTGTTTACAATATTAGCATTTCTTATCTGAACTACCCAGGTGGCCTCCCACTTGGTCTTTCTGTGTTCTGCTTTCTTCTCACCTATCCATTCTCCACGTGGCAACCAGAGGGATCTTGCTAAAACATCACCGAGACATGCATGGTGTTGCATTTGGATGGATTGCATAAAGCTGAGGGCTTTTGGTAGTGGAAATCCCCATATTATAAAGAAAGGTGCTAGACCATTTCTGCAGATGGTACCTCTATAGTCCTGAGCAAGAGGCCCCATGCCTTGACCTTGCTTTTCTGGTCCTTCTCCTGACCTGCTCCCCACCACGGAGGAGGAGTCTGCAAAGCCTAGGAGACGTGTTTTTCCTGGAAATTTTATTTGTCATTCTTTTTTCATTATGACACAAAGGTTGTCCAACTTACTTATCATATTGTTTGTTAAAATAAAAGTACTTCCTTTTTGAAGATGGTCTTCTAAGCAGCATCTAATTGAGGTCAAGAAAATCCTGGGTCACTTCTGTTTTTTTGAGGGCCCTGATATATTAAAAAAACAATGTGACAGATATATATTATGCATTTGTCAAAACCTATAGAACCATAGAACACAAAGAGTGAAACTCAATGTAAACATAGAGCGTACTGCCTATGTTTTCTTCTAGAAGTCTCATGGTTTCCGGTCTTACATTCAAGTCTTTAATCCATTTTGAGTTGATTTTTGTGCATGGTGTAAGGGAATGGTCTACTTTCATTCTTTTGCATGTGGCTGTCCAGTTTTCCCAACACCATTTATTGAAGAGACTCTCCTTTCTCCATCGTATGCTCTTGGCTCCTTTGTCGAATGTTAGCTAAGTACTTCCTTTTTGAAGATTGTCTTCTAAGCAGCATCTAATTGAGGTCAAGAAAATCCTGGGTCACTTCTGTTTTTTTGAGGGCCCTGATATATTTAAAAAAATGTGACAGATATATATTATGCATTTGTCAAAACCTATAGAACCATAGAACACAAAGAGTGAAACTTAATGTAAACTATGGACTTTAGTAAATAATAGCCTATCAGTATTAGTTCATCAGTCATAACAAGTGTACCACAGTAATGTAAGATGTTAACGGGGGACACATAGTGTGTGTTACAGGGAAAGGGTATATAGAATTCTGTACTTTCTGCTCAATTTTTCTGTAAACCTAACGCCGCTCTAAAAAATTGTCTATTATAAAAAGATGAATAAGTACCCAAGTTGGATTACCTACACAATATTATATTTTCCTTACAAGTAGAACTATAATTCTCTTGCCATGACACTACACTACATTTTCTAGCTTCTGTTGCAGACAAGGTGGACTTGAGACAGAGGCCTGCTCAATGAGATTTAAGTGGAAGTCATTTGGAGGGAATTTGGGCACAGTTCCTTAAAGGGAAGGCAAGCCCAGCTAGCATCTTCCCTTTGGCTCTCCCCTTCCCCTTCTTCTTGCCTGAAATGCTGCATGAAGAGCTAGGCATGACCATGAGGGGAGACTAGACAGTCTCAGAGTTCTCAGCCTAGACCCCCTTGAGCTGCTTGCTGCATTGGCCAACTGTCAGGGGCTGCCAACCTCAGGATTTTTTATTTCATGAGAAAAAAATAAACCCCTATATTATTTAACTGCTATTATTTAAGTTTTCTGTGAGGGAAGCTCAAACAGTCAAAAATTTCAAGAGTTCAACCTTATAAGTTCATCAGTACAACTCCGTGATCGTGTGTATAACCTGCTTTGGAGGTGGAATGGGGGGCCCTTTGTGAACAAGAGGCCACAGCCAGAGGGCCACCCTCCCTGCACCCCCAGGAGTGGCTTCCCCACACTGACCCCTCTAATATCCTTGACACAGTGGCCAGTGTATTCTTAGGTGTGCATCATGGCTGGCATGCCAGGATTTAGATTTCGTTTTATTGAACTCCTGGGTTAATTCCATTATAATATGAACCAAGATCTTTCATGGATTTTTAATTTTTTTTTGGTGGAACACATCTTGGAGTAAGTTTTTTTGTGTGGGCAGCAGGTAAAGATTTTAATTTCAGGTATATATATAAAAAAGCATTTTATTTTTATCTTCCCGTTTGAGTGATAGAGAATTCTAGTTTCAAAATTTTTTTCTCCCAGAACGTTGAACATTTTGTTTCTGTACCTACTAGGTAGTGTTTACTGGTACTTTTGGTTCTAGAATCCAATGTTTCTGATGAGAATTACCAGAATTGTAAGAATTATGATGTCAATCTGATTATTATTTCTTTGAAGAAATTCACTTTTTTCACTTTACTGGAAGCTTTTAACTTCTCATTTTATCCTTGGTATTCTGAAATTTCATGAGAATAAGTCTAAATGCATATTTACTTATTTTCCCACTATTCTTGACTACACTTTCCATCTGAGGATGCCCAGGGTTTTCCCTTAGCTTGAAGCCTAGATTTTGCCTATTGGCTTCAGTACCAGCCAGTACTTTAAGTCTGAGAAAAGAGTAGGCCAACATATATTGCCAAAAAAGAGAAGTTGCCGGAGATTTGCATTTGCCTTGTGGTCAAGAGAGAGTTTTTAGATGGCATAAATGAGAAATGTCGGTGGAGGGGTAGAGACCCTTTTTCAAGTTTGGCAGCACCAAGATTTAGGGATAAGTGTTTACCTAAAAGTCATGAAAACTGGGTTCTAGGCCTGTCCATACTTGATCAAGTCTGGAATGGATTTCACTTTTTCCATCTACAAAATGGCAATGTGGAACTTCCATGGCTTCGAAGTTTCTCTCTGGAGATTTAAAGTTCTACACAGTGATTCTCCACAGAGGGATACCATCCTTATTAGGGAGAGTTTAGAAATGTGAGAGGGGTCTTTGGGTTGCTGTAATGACTGGAGGTCACTTTTGGCATTTAGTATGCAGGGGTCAGCAATGACAAACAGCTTAGAGTAAATCGGAAAGCCTTGCAAAAGAAAGAATTGTCCAGGAGAAAAAAAAGCCAGTTAGTGTCCCACTGAGAAACACCATGAGACACAGGAGCAGCCAGCTGTGAGGTGATTTCTTCTGCTTCCTGGAGTCTCTCCTATCGGAGCCTCTCCTGGTGGCGGTGGGGGTGTGTTGGAAGTCCGCTGGCCAGCTTACAGAACAGTCTAACCTCGGCTGCAGAATCTGCACGTTGCTGCCGCTTTGCATCACAGATTGCTTGAATGGAGCCACTCCATCTCTTTGACTTGCAAGGTCGGCCTGCTGTCTTTCTCTAACCATCAACAACTATGCCACATTACAAGTTTGCATGTTTTTGTGTCATTTTTCCTATCCATCTGGATATGCTCATTCCATTATATCCACTTTCTTCAAACTAAAGACGATGGAGCTCAGAGGTCATTCCCCATGACTGAAATGGAGAAGACGCACGTATATGAGGCCGGTTCTTAATACTTGGAACCTGGGGAACATCGACAGCTGTTTAGATCGAGGAGGCCTCGAAGCAGGACAAGGTCTTTGGCATAATGATTTTACACTTGCTCAGCATACCTGAGGGGAAAGAATTTCAGATTTGGTAAGGCAAGGCACGGATGATTAAGAGCTACTAATTGGGTCTCGCCTTTGCTACACTTTCACTAGTTTTGTAACTTGTATTGACTTAAATGTAGTTTGAAGATGCACCATTTCACCTTAAAGTATGTGTTTTGTATGTTGAAGCCTGCTACTGGCTTGGCTTAAATCCTCCTTAGAGATACATTTTAACTGAAAATAGCCATTGCAAGGGAAATCTAATTATTCAAGAATGGACTCCTACAGTTCTCTGTATAGCGCAACCTGGGACGCTGAGGCGTCAGCGGGGGAGGGTGGAGTGGGGGGGGCGGGGGCGGGGAAGCAACCCCTGGGCCTGCCGCTTTCTCCTTTACTTAAAGTCCTCCTGGGGCTGCCCTGGCCTTCTGGATGTTCTCTGCCTCTGGGCCTCCTAGCTCACACGGCCTCTAGGGATCTGGGCCCTGTCTACCTCTCGAGTTATTTCCTCTAAATCCTTTCCCCTCTATTCCCTTTTAATTTAGTTATATTTAACTGTGAAATTTTTCCAAATGAGTTTCATCTTTCAAAAGTTTGGTCAGTTCTGTTTTTCTATCTGGAAGGTTGTCTCCTTATTCCCCCTCTTTCTGCTTAGGGAACTCCCACTGGTCCTTCAAAACCCGGTTTAGAATACATCTTCCTGGGAAATCTTCCTTTCTGTTCTAAGACCTACCTCTATTGTAAACTTTCTCCAGGTATGACCTGAGAGAATTACCCCAGGGAGCCTTGTTAAACGTGCAGATTCCTGGCCTATAAGCCAGACTTATCGACTCATAGCTCTGACTTAGGACACAGGAGCCCACATTTTTCATAAGCTACTTAGATCATGGCAGACGGATTTTGAGTGTACTTCTCTGTTTTTCGTATCAAATCATAAATATTTTGAGGGGAATCATTGCATATTATTTGCTTTTGTATCCATCATAACTGAACAGTGCCTGACACATAGCAGGTATTGAACATGTTTTTTTGTTGAAGTGATGGTCAAATCACACCCAAAGTGGAGTAAAACCTGAATTTGAGTCCTGGCTCTACTACTTGCTAGGTATGTGATTGGGACAAGTTATCAAAACTCCCTGACTCTCGGTTTCTTAATCTATAAAATGGAGATAATAGTAGCTACCTGCCAGTGCTTTGTGATGAAAATGAAACATATATCATTATTATCAGCCTGATAGATTTGTAGGTTTTAGATCTCTAACACTAAGAGGCTAAGAGTAAACTCCTAGGAGTGGAGGAATTTCTATGGGATGACCTTTCAAAAGACTATGTGAATTGAAAGTTTTAGCAAATTAGACCTGGAATCGAAAGAATTGACCTGCCTGATTATCCCAATTCTCATGCATTGGCCTACTGGGCTGGTGTTTTTCTACTTCCACATTTCTGGTATTAATAGTCGTTCCAGACGGATAAATGATGGTGAACAGGTTGAACAGGAGACTTATATCTACACCAGTTGAATTATTTGCCTGCAGGTGCCAAACTGTTGCCTTTTATTTCAAGAATTCATCCTTTTGCCCATCCAATCAGCATGTACGGAGCATCTATGTGTGTGAAGTGTTGTTAGAAGTAATCACGACCACCCTTTTTTGGAGCACTCTGTGCCAGCCACTGTGCCAAGAAGTTTATGTGACCTCTCCCAAGTTTCTAACTTATGAGTTAGTGCTATTATTTATCTCCATTCTACAGAAAAGGATCTTGCGCATACATTTGCTCAGAAGCTTACAGAAAAAAGTGGTGAAGGCAGGATTTAAATCTAAACCATCTTACTCAAGAGCCCTCTCTGTTACGTATTATAATACCCTGCTTCCACTGACTTCACAATCCTTAAATCATATTATCCAGGGATATTGCAGGAAGAAACACAACAGTGACAGAAAAGAAAAGCAAAATGACTCTTTCTTGATTTAAAAAATCCTCTTTCTCACTATTTTTCAAGGGGTTAACAAAGTCAGTTGCTTGTTCCGTTTGTGCTGCTGATCTTCACAACCATTGCACAGCTGTCTTCCAATATTACACACTCTGTTTCTTGTGAGGGATTGAAAAGGATGATTTTCATAAAGGACTTGCGCTCTATAGAATAGACACAGACACTTTGGAATTCGTAGCTGATCTTGAAGCTTAAAAGATAAGACAATAGCAGCTACAGGAAGCCCTGAGGTGGTCCAGTCTTAGTATGTGTCAAAAAAGTGCCAGGTTGGGATGATTCCCAATGAATGGTACCACTATTCTGAAAGTGGAAACAGGCTTATATTTATTTTGACTTTAAGAGTGTTTCTGACTTTGTTTAGTCATAACCTTAGAGAATGGTAGAGAGAATTATATTGGCTTTTCAATTTCAAATTCTATAGCCTTTTAATGCTGTGTTCATATAAGCACCCCTGGATGGGATGGCTCTGCACTGTGCCAATTCCAGTTTTCTCACTGAGCTCAGTTGTTTTCCCCACCGTTACGGTTGAAAACGGTTCCCTAGAGTTTCACCAGAAGTGGTCTGTCTATTCTTGGTCAGATTGGCCCTTCACAATCTAGCCAATTTTTTGGTGATTGTCTTATAAGTGTCTCATTCAGTTTACCAAGTAGAAAATGTTGTAACTTACTGGGGATTTCTCAAATGTCTAGAGATGATTAACAACTTGTTTTCTGAATTCTACATATCAAAATTGGCTCTAAAATGTGGGCCATTACTCAGGTGTAGAGCATTGCCTTTCCCTAATAGATTGTTTAGAGCTTTTATCAGTCCTGACAGAATGGGAGGAGTGAGGTTATCCTATAAATCTTTAGTGCAGATAGAGGCAATAAATTAAAACACCATAGTGTAAAGCTTCCATACTGGTTTAAACAAATAATTAAATGATTGTAAGTGAACAATCTCACAGGTCAACATGCAGGCTGCAGAAAAGCCAATACATTAAATTCTGAAGCTTACTCTAAAAAAAAAAAAAAAGAAAACAGTAAGTTTTCTACTAAAATGGTTTATAGGTATCTGAAGCTGTAAGAATAAAATACACTTATGTTAATCATTCTTTTTCAAGTGAATGATAAAGAATAAATGTAGAATATTAGATGCTAATATATACTGAGGAGAAAAAACTCATCAATTAGTATTTGCTTAATATTAATGAATGCTCAGCACAGTAACTAAAAAGGGCATTAATAATTTATTTTTAAATCTCAAAAACTTGTAGATTGGACGGAAAAATGCTTAATCTTCAAGTTTTCTTATAAGAACTAATCACAGTTGAAATATCCAATGTTTAAAGTTGTAATAAAACTTTGATTTTTATTTTAGTGTTGTTTTCATGGTGGAGAACATGCTATTAAAATGTATTTGATATTTGTGAAGGCGCAATCACTACCGTAGGATGATCTATTAATATTAGAGATAATTAAATTAACGAGATTTTAGGATTTGTCTGATTCTAACATAAAAAATAGTCATGTTATTCATTATTATATTCATCATATAGTATTCATTAGCCATGAATATTCTTGTTCATTTTTATTGTAGATTTGTTAGCAAGTAAGCAAATACTTTTCCAGAATAAATAAGACTATGGTCTTTATGCTTATGAGAACGAGTCAGACATCAGAATGCATTCTGACTCAGCTCATTTAAAGATCCTTCCAGTAAACTCAGTGCTATACATAGGCTGATGGTGCTAACCAGCAGGGCAGGTGCTCGCATGGGTGATGTCATAAAGACATCTTCATGGTTTGAAAAGAAATCAACTCCAGTTCACAAATCAGAAAACATGTTGTAACATGCAGGGAATAGGAGAAAATAAACAAAGGGGTTTATTAAAGCATTAGTTTCGATAAATATGCAATTTTCAGAGGTAAATTGATTTTTCGCAAATATAAATGTGTTAAACAAGACAAGATAGTCCTATAGGACATCCTGTGTGGTATTTTCACATCATACTTTTTTGAAAAATATTTTTTGGGGAGTAACTTTCGTATTTGAATAAAGGTGTGCTTTACTAAGGATTTGCGGTAAGTTTATGTTATGCAGTTAGCCTTGTTGCTAGGCAGCCTCAATAGCAGTTTTGATGTGTAGTTCACTTGAAACTGTTAAAAGGGCTTTGCTGAAGGTTTGAAACCCTCTGAATTAGCCTCAGAGAGTGTTAGGTGTTACTATTTTAATGAACTGAAGCTTTGTGTGTGGGATTAAGTTTAGTGAAACCAAAATTATTTGGCACTTTGGTAAATGAAATCTGTTGAACTAAATTGAGAAGAACTTAATCTTCACTCTATTTCTTCAAGCTTCCTAACCTTCTCACCGGTGCCTACCCCATATCTTAATTTGGAAACATTTTCTCTTCAAGTGCTTGCTGCACTGCTTCTGCTCAGCAGGGCTTCCTCTGTTTCGGTCGGCCTTATCTTTGCTTTCTTGTCCCCGTACAGAGACATTATTGACATTGTGAAGAGGCGAATCAGGCAGTTTCAGTTTTTCCTCCAATACGTTTTCCCAGCTCTCGCCTTGGTCTTTGGAGGGCCATCCCAATGTCTTGTGCAGGGTTTTCATCTTTATGACCAAACCTTTGGTCTGATACTTGATTTAGACTTGAAATTCTGACTTTGCTAAGGGTCATCTGTGGTCGTCTCTGAGTTCCTCTTTTGAGGACTCTGACTCACCCATCTTACCCTTGGGCTCAGCTCCAAGAAGCGCAGCCCAGGTATGGTGGCCAGGCTTTGGCTATTCCAGGAGTAAAATTAGACAGCATCTCTCTACTTTATACTAGCAGGGGGTTTCCAGATAACCCTTGGCCTTGGTAGTGAAACGCCTGCTAGTACAACTTTTAACCTGAGTGGTACTTGGAAAACTCTGTTCTATAAATCAAAAGATGTTTTTTACTCCATTAGTTTCCTCTTGAATTTATTTATTAAATTTTTTCTTAGCAGCAGCTGCATGAATTACAGAGTATCTGCTTGCTGCTGGTCTGGGATTTTGCTATTTGAAGGTTGAAATCTTGCCACACGCAGGTATTATACTTTGTTAAGGATGTGAAGATGTAAACATATTAAGGTATTTCTTTAAAAGTTTCCTTATCAGAGTCCTGAGTTTTCTCGTGAAAAGGAAAAATAGGAAACATAAGTATGGTCCAGGCCATTAAAAAATATAACTAGAGTCATTTTCCCGTGATTACCATAATTTCTGATAACAGTAGTTTCACATAAAGTGGTCATTTTGTTTTTAAAATTGTGAATTCTATATAACAAATATTTAGATTTTCACTGTAGTCTACTAAATGATTTGTTCCTAAATGCATGTGGCTTGGACCAGTGTATCATCTGGGCGGAGCTGAGGAATGCCCAAGTATTTTACTGTGAATAAATCAGGGCAGAACATTCAGATTTAGAGATAAATCTCATATAATGCTTCATACTCTAAAATTTATAATAGTGAGTTAAGGCTTGTATTTCTAAGAGTGGCCTATTAATGTGCAAATCCTCCAGTATGATGATGTCTTAGATGAAAAGTCATTAACGTCTTAATAGGGATTCACTTAGATTGTTTCCATTATAAGAGTTGGCCGAGATGGACACTACACACAACTGGAAAGTTTTGAAAAAAGCATAAGGGAAAATGTTGACCAGTAGTCCCACGTTTTATACTTATCCCTACCTTCCTGTTTCTTTTTATGTATTGAAAGCATCTTTCATTCATATTTGGGCTTTCCTACAACATCCCTTTTAAAAAGACTGACAATCCTTTATTGCCAACAGTCAGAAATGGACACGACTCATGCTTTTGGTTTCATGTAGCCAGATTTTGAACTTCCCAGTTTGGGCAGAGTTCAACTTTGGTTTTAGTACATAATTAACACTTTATTATAATTATTTATTCACCTATCTGTTTCTCTACTGTACTGTGAGCCTCTGTGAAGCCCTGGCTGCTGGGCACCTGTTACATCTAGCATAGCACCGAGCCCAGGCTGGATGCTCAGTAAGGAAGGGTGCGTGCGGACACACTCCCTATCACTGATGCCTGAGCAGTTGCTGTGGTACCTGCTGCTGCCCATACAGAGGCAGAGCATTGCAGGTGCTGTTGTGTGGGGCAGGAAGTTGAAGTTCTAATGTCCCTCAGTGAAAATATTCTCTTTGGTCTGGGAAATCCTCTTCTTGACATCCCTGCTGTAGTGGCTAAGGATTTCCTGGATAACTATTCTTTTAAACCAAACAACCAAATCTTGGCTGAAGACAAACCCAAGGAACTGTTTGATAAAGCTGTGAAAAATTCAAAGCCGAATATTATGCTGTCAGCTCTGCCCAGAATTCAATTAAATTGACCCAGATTGTTGAAGAAGCAAATATTATGCCGTCCAGTAGAGCTACACTAACTGGATGTCGGCTAGATGCTGTGAACTGTAGCTCTAAAATAGGATAAGGTCTGTAACAAGATAAGAATTCAGTCCTCATCCAAATACTCATAGACCATTTAATTCTACATATTTTTTTGTTGGCATTTACCATGTGGAATAGGTGTTTCCTGTGTCTGTATGTGTTTTATGTAATACGTATTTTGAAAATATTCAATTCTGCTGTAAAATAAAGAAAAACGAACAGGATGGATGAAATTTATACATTAATAGTAAACTGGTTGCTTATAAGATAGAGGCCAAATTCACAAGGTATTTTAAATATGGATAGTAAATAAGCAAGTAGCTTGGGAAACAGGCAGACTTGATAAGATGTGTTAGATATAAATAGCAGGTAAGTTTGTACCTGAAAGACTACTAAACATAGAAAGAAGAAAAACTGTGTGTGGGGTGTGTGTGTGTGTGTGTATGTGTGTGTCAGAACAAACAGGACTTTATTCTTCTGGTAAACGTCTCTGTCCATCCTGGCCTTCCTGAGGAGGAGCTGAGCAGGGAACAGGGCCTGGCTACTGCCCCTCTTCCCATGGGCTCTGCACTTGGGGCAAACCTGGCTGCTGGCATTGCAGGGGAAGGGGGTGGCAGACAGAGGACCTGAAGCCAGCAGGGCCTCTTCCTGAGTAGACCCCAATGCCTCAGATAGGTGGGCCTCACCCTTGGCTTAAAATTTAAGAATAAGAGGTGAAGAGACTATGCCTTCTTTCTGTTCCCCTGGCGGCAGCCACACCACCCACCACCGTTTAATCTGGGGAGTTGGCCAAGAAAACCCAGCTATGAGGGCCAGGAGGGGCATGGAAGTTCTGAGAAAAAGGACCTCAGGCTTTACAAACAGAACGAAAGGTGGGCTGACCTCTGGTCTCTCACCTTGATTTGAGAGGTGTTCGGGGTCGTCTCCAAAGCAAGGTGTGGTTAGAAGGAGGAAGGACCCTGAGAAAAGACAACGCTCCTGGTGACAGCAGGCCTGTCCACCTTCCTTATTCCTGAGGGAGACCCAGGCTGGCCCAGGGTAGAGTTTGGGGGAGGACATTGGCCAAAATGAATTTATTAAAAAGCTATGTAACATCGAGTCAAAGTAATTACACTGTTGAGTTTCTTTTCCACTGAAAATGTCCTCAGTGGTAGACAAATACACTGGCTTCTAAAATATTCATGTTCAAAATGTCTGCCCAGAACGAACCAGCCTCATCGTTAAGTTGGTGGCTTAGTCGTTCTTCAAGAAAACAGCTTTATGATATCATATAAATACAGGCAGAACTTGATTGTCCAGGCTTTCAAAATGTGATGGATTGCTTCTTTCCTTGAGAGGTGAATGAATCATCACAACCTCATAAATCTTAGTAATCAGTTTTCCTCCTAGTTTTAAGAATTTCCATGAATAGCTCACAGGGGGTCCATTAAACAAGGACAGTAGAAGATAAATAGGGAAAAATAGAAAGTAAAAGCTAGATTTAAAGTGAAAAATGAGGACAGTGTTGGTAAGCCTCCGTGTGTGC
This sequence comes from Equus asinus, assembly GCF_041296235.1. Taxonomy (NCBI): domain Eukaryota; kingdom Metazoa; phylum Chordata; class Mammalia; order Perissodactyla; family Equidae; genus Equus; species Equus asinus. The sequence goes on along the minus strand of NC_091800.1, from coordinate 15,931,253 downwards.
CCAGCGGACATGTATGTAATGTGGGCTCTGTGCTGTCTTTGTTACATGGCATTTGGAAATAGGCTCTCAGAGGGAAGGACCTTAACTGGTGTGCGTTAAGTAGAATGCTGGTTACCAGAAAAGCATGCCACCTGGCTCTCTCATTGCAGGACTCTTGCTAGGTGACTTCTGGGGAGTTTCCATCTTCACCCCTGGGAGGAGCAACCATGGGAAGATTGGCACCTACAATCCACCTGATGGATGGATTATCTAGGTCCCAGAGCCTATTTTCTATGTTAACACTTGCCTATGGTGTCATGTGGACTTGGGTATAGAAAGGCATCGCCATGTGGTGTCCTGCAATTTGTATGCAAAGAAAGGTTTTGTTTTTTAATATCCCTATCTAACTGTGTGCTGGCTGCTGCAAGTCTTATTTCTCAGAAGCGGGGAAGAATGGAAGATACAAACTGCGTTTTCTCTAACTACATTCCTTGCACCTTTTTTTTCTTTGATGTAGCACCCAAATCTATAAGATACCAAAGGTGTTTGAATTTTTCCTATAAAGGAAAACTTAGGTGTTTTCAGTGGTCACTGGTTTATTTATGACAACAGAAAAATTTAACTGGAGAAAAGCATTTCAGTTGAAGATGGGAGTTTTTTGTTGTACGCTGTTATATGCTAAAATGGTACGCTTTTGTCTTGCGACAGTATTTATTGAACAAATACTTATTTAAGAGCCTATTACGTGTCAAATCCAGTGCTAGGCACTGGTGATTGAGATGCCAATAGGAAATATTATGTTTCTGCCATCTGGAACTTCAAGTCCTGTGGAAAATCACAAACAAGTGTTAGGCAATCCTAACAATTTAGTCTGTTTTGTTTAATGCTCTATCGCCACACTTGCAACCGTGACTGATGTATGATTGATGCTCAGGAGACTTTTGTTAAATGAAGACTATCTATGAGGTGAGTGCTATGATGGGGAAAGTGCAGGATGCCACGGGGAGTCCCCCCAGCTTTATTGAGGCATAATTGACAAATAAAATTGTAATGTATTTAAAGTGATGATTTGATATATAAGTACATTGTGAAATGATTCCCACAATCAAGTCAATTAACCCATCTATCACATCACATAGTTATTTTTTTTTTGGTGAGAACACATAAGATCTCTTCTCCTAGCAAATTTCAAGCATATAATACAGTATTATTAACTAGAGTCACCATGCTGCACATTAGATCCCCAGAACTTATTCATCTTATTACTGAAAATTTGTACCCTTTGACTGCCTCTCCACATTTTCCCCACCCCTCAGCCCCCAGCAAACACCATTCTACTCTGTTCTCTCTATATGATATAGCATAATATATATATTCCAGATACAAGCAATATCATACAGTATTTGTCTTTGGTTTATTTCACTTAGCATAATGTCCTCAAGGTTCATTGATGTTGTCACAAATGGCAGGATTTCCTTCTTTTTTCAAGGGTGAATAATATTCCATTGTGTATATTTATACTACATTTTCTTTATCCATTCATTCATTGAGGGACACGTAGGTTGTTCCATACCTTGGCTATTGTGAATAATGCTGCAATGAATGTTGGAGTACAGACATGTCTTTGAGATAATGATCTCATTTCCTTTGGATATATTCCCAAAAGTGGAATTGCTGGATCATGTGGTAGTTCTATTTTTAATTTTTGAGGAAGCTCCGTACTGTTTTCCATAGTGGCTGCACCAATATGTAAATTGGAATGTAATCCTACCGACAATGTACAAACGTTCCCTTTTCTCCACATCCTTGCCAACATTTGTTATCTCCTGTCTTTTTGATAACAGCCATCCTAACAGGTGTAAGGTGATATCTTATTGTGGTTTTGGTTTGTATTTCCCTGATGCTCAGTGATATTGAGCAGTTTTTCATGTATCTGTTGGCCATTTGCATACCTTCTTTGGAAGCTCTATTCAGAGCTTTTGCCCATTTTTAAAACCAGGTTTTTATTTTTTGCTATTGAGTTGTAAGAATTTCTTATATGTTTTGGATATTAACTCCTCATCAGATACATGATTTGCAAATATTTTCTCTCATTCCACAGGTAGTCTTTTCATTTTGTTGATGGTTTCCTTTGCTGGTAGAAGCTTTTTGGTTTGGTGTAGTCCCACTTGTTTATTTTTGCTTTTGCTGTCTTTTCTTTTAGTGTCAAATCCAAAAAATCATTGCCAAGACAAATTTCAAGGAGGTTACCCCATCTTTTCTTTCAGGATTTTCATAATTTTAGGTCTTTTATTTAATTCTTTAATTCATTTTAGGTTGATTTTTGTGTGTTGTGTAAGTTAAGGGTCCAATTTCATTTTTTGTTTACATATGGATACCTAGTTTTTCTAAAACAATTTGTTGATAACACTATCTTTTTCCCGTTGTGCATTCTTGGTGCCTTGTTGAAAATTAGTCAACCATAATGCATGGGTTTATTTCTAGACTCTCTGTTTTGTTCCATTGGTTTGTGTCTGTTTTTATGCCACTACCATATACTATTTTGATTAATAGAGCTTTGTAATATATTTTGAAATTAGAAAGCATGATGCCTCCAGCTTTATTCTTCTTCCTCAAGATTGCTTTGGCTATTCAGGGTCTTTTGTGGTTCCATATAAATTTTAGGATTGTTTTTTCTATTTCTGTAAAAGAATTCCATTGAAATTTTGATAGGGATTACATTGAATCTGTAGGTCATGTTGGGTAGTATGAACATTTTAACAATTTTAACTTTTCTGATCCATAAACTTGGGATACTTTTCCATTTATTTGTGTGTTCTGAAATCCTTTTATCAATGTCTTATAGTTTACAGTTCACACATCTTTCACCTTCTTAGGTAAATCTATTCCTAAGTATTTTGTTGTTTTGGTGGTATTGTAAGCGGGATTGTTTTCTTAATTCTTTTTTTGGATAGTTCATTGTTAATGTGTAGGATCACAACTGATTTTTGTGTGTTGACTTTTTATCCTGCAACTTTACTGAATTCATTTATTAGTTCTAATAGTTTCTTCTATAGAGTCTTTAAGGTTTTCTATATATAAAATCATGTTATCTGAAAACAAAGAAAGTTTTATTTCTTCTTTTCCAATTTGGATGCCTTTTATTTCATTTCCTTGCCCAGTTATTCTGGCTAGGACTTCTGGTACTATATTGAATAGAAGTGGTGAGAGTGGGCATCCTCATCTTGTTTCTGACCTTAGAGGAAAAGCTTTCAGTGTTCAGTGTTGAGTATGATGTTAGCTGTGGGCTTGTCATATATGACCTTTATTATGCTGACGTATGTTCCCTCTATATCCAGTTTTTTGAGTTTTTTTATCATCAAAGAATGTTGTATTTTGTCAAATGTTTTTTCTGCATCTATTGAGGTAATTATATGTTAATTTTGCTAATGTGGTGTATCACATTGATTTGTGGATGTTGAACCATTTTTGCATCCCTGGAAAAAATCCCATTTAATCATGATGTATGTTCTCTTAATGTATTGTTGAATTCAATTTGCTAATATATTTTTTTTTGTTTATTTTTTGTGAGGAAGATTGGCCCTGAGGTAACATCTGTTGCCAACCTTCCTCTTTGTGCTTGAGGGAGATTGTTGCTGAGGTAACATCTGTGCCAATCTTCCTCTATTTTATATGTGGGATGCTGCCACAGCATGGCTTGACAAGTGGTGCTAGGTCCATGCCCAGCATCCAAACTTGTGAACCCTGGGCCACCAAAGCAGAGTGCGTGAACTTAACTACTATGCCACTGGCCCAGCCCCTCAGTTTGCTAATATTTTGTTGATGATTTTTACGTCAATGTTCATCAGGGCTATTGACTTGTAATTTTCTTTTCTGGTAGTCTCCTTGCTTGGCTTTTTTTATCAAGGTATGGCTGGCCTCGTAAAATGAATTTGGAAGTGTTCCCTCCTCTTCTACTTTTTGTAAGAATTTGAGAAAGATGGGTATTAGTTCTTCTTTAAATCATTGGTGGAGTTCACCAGTGAAGCCATCTGGTCCTAGACTTTTCTTTGTTGGAAAGTTTTTGATTTCTGATTCAATCCCCTTACTAGTAATTGGTCTGTTCAGCTTTTCTACTTCTTCATGATTCAGTCTTGGTATGTTGTATGTTTCTAGGAATTTATCCTGAGCTTCTTTAAAACAACATTTTGAATTTTTTATCAAGCAAATTGTGGATTTCCATTCATTTGGGATGGGTTACCAGAAAATTATTACGTCCTGTGGTGGTGACATGTTTCCTTGCTTTCCGCGCCCCTTGAAGCCTTGTGTTGCTGTTCTGCATTTGTAGAAGCAGTCACCTCCTCTTTATGGACTGTCTTCAGGAGAGAAATACTTTCTGTCAGCAGTGTTAGGGATCCTGAGGCTTTCTCAGACTTTTTCAATGGATATAACTGCTCTGTACTTCTTGTTCCTTCTTGGAGGGCAATTCTTAAGATTGTATGCCTTCTCTCAATCCCACAAAGCCAGGCTGGGTTCTGGCAGCTTCTTGTTTGCTTTCTTTAGGGTGATGCTGAATGCTCAAGTTTGTGTGTTTTCTGCTAATACTGCAGATTTGAGTCAACTTTCTGCACATGTTCACAAGCTGTCTACAAAGACTCACTCTCTCCACCTTTGGCCTCTGAAATACATACAGCCAGCTGGCCATGGGGTGGGAGTGTGTGGGTGAGGTGCTTGGAGCATTGGTGGTGCCCGTGAGCCAGTTGGTGAGCATCCTTAGTGGCTCATCGATGGGCTTCTTGATGGACTATGTGAATCACTTAGTAGGAACCACGTTGCTTTGATGTGTTTCATTCAGAGCCCTGGCTGCTCTTGTCCTCGCTGCTTACTGCCACTGTCACTCGGTCACAGCTCAATATTGTGGATAGGTGGGAAAGAAATGGGCATCTTCAGTAGCATCCTGAACAGCTAGGGAAACCGTGTCTCCCTCACACACTTTCCTTCCTCCTTGGTAGAAAACACAGGCAGAGAAGGTCTTCCTTGGAACTGAGCTGTGCCGCCTTGGAGTACAAGTGACACAGGTAAAGTGAAACTCTTCCTTTTACTCTCTTCAGTGTGTCCAGTCTGGGTTGTTTTGTGTGTGTGTGTGTGTGTGTGTGTGCTAACAATGTGCTGGAACTTCTCCACTGGGCTCACAGACTTCCACAAACACTCTTGTCTGTGAATGATTGTCAAAATCAGTCTTCTCTGGGGGGTGTGAGATGGTAGAAAACTCCTATACTGTGATTTTGATGATGTTACACTGGAAAGAGATTTTCTTAATGTGATTTTAAATACTATGTGGGAGCAGTGTAGTGTAGCAGTTAAGAAAAGGGCTTCCGGAGTAGATTTGCCTGAATTTTATCCCTAACTTCCTTTCTTTTAGCTGGGTGACCTTATCTAAACCTAGTGGGACTTTGTTTCCATGTCTGTTAAATGGAGATGATAATAATACTTACACCAAAGAGTTTTTGAGAACCTTAACTGAGCTAATAAATGCAAAGCACTTAGAAGAAAGCCTGTTACACAGGAAATACTCAGTAAATGTTGGCTAAGATTGATGTGACTGATGACAGAAAGCTTAGGGACAAACAGAATATATCTAAACTGCCACTACAGTTTAGTTCCTATTCTTACTCCTAACTAATATACATTTTACCCAGGTTTACAGGCTGTTAAATGAAAACCTTACATCCAGATGCCCTCACTTCAGTTCAGGTAATTTTTTTGTGTTGAAAGAGTTATTGGAAAATCTTTGCTATCCAGAGCATCTTGGAGTTTCGAATTGCAGATAAGAAGTGGAGACATGTACAGTATTTTGTGTTTTCCCTGGGTTTGCTGTTATCCTGTGTATATTCAGACACAAGAGCATTTATTATCTGTATAGACCACAGGTGCCAAAAGGAAAGTAAAATCTCTCTTCCTTTTGTGTAACCCCAAGGATAGTATCATGGTTACGGCAGAGATATTTGGTGCTCAATTAATATCCATGTGCTTTTCTGCATTTCCCAGCCTCCTTTGCATTCAGTTTGGGGCAATGAGCAGAAATGATGAAAATCTTTTCCCGGCTAAGGCAGTTAAGAGACATTCCTCCAACCCTCTCTTCCCCAGTCGTGTCAACCTTGGAGGACATGACTTGAGATGGAAGTGACATAGATGAAGGGACTCTAGCTCCCTGGATCACTAAATGGAGAGCCTGGCAATCCACATAGAAATTGATGTACCTGAGGAAGATTTATTTATGTTATCACTAAGGTTTTGAGATTTTCTATTGTAGCAGCTGGTATCAACTACTCAACATAACAAAACAATGGTCAATTGAGAATGTGCTCAGTTAAGGCCATATAGTGATGCTTCTAATAATGATGGATAGTAAAAAGTGAAAGTGTAATTTGTAACCCTGATAGAAGATAGGGCTGCATGTGGTCTTATCTCTGCACGCAATCACATTTAAAATATAGTCCAATAGCCAAAACAAATTTAAAAGGAGTTTTTATATTTTATCTGAATCTCTTAGAGATCACTAAAGAGAATCCAGATTAGCTCTTCACACAGTTTTCAAAAGCTCATTTCCTCTCCTCCTAAATTCTTACACACTTCGCAGCAGTGGTCTATGAGGTGACATCCACTGTACAGAGCATGCCTCTCTGACTGTTTTTTCCATGTCAGAGATTGGGGTGGTACCAGATTGGTCAGTTTGCCATCATGACTCATCAGACATTTACTTAGATATTTACTACCCTCACTGTTCTTTATTCATCTAGAAACCCCATTCTCCTTGTTTATGTCACTGTGTGTGTGCGCACACATCCATGCACTCACAGACATATATGATCTATTTCATGATCTTGGTGTGGTGTGAGATATATGTATATACCTTTGATATTGTGAAATGTATCACACTCAGGTCATGAAATGATTCAGTAACACTGCTGCCTAACTTACATTTAAAACTTCTGATTCCGATTAATAGCAAAAATATTTACAGATATTCACAAGCAATGATGCATATTGAATGTTAAACACTTTGTAATCTTTTATCTCACCGCATATCAATGGAAGAAAATGTATAAGACTATAGGAGGTTCATGCAATATGGTTGTAATAACAGAGACACTCCAACAGAAAATGGAGCCTAGAGTTTCTTCTTCATTCAGGGGCATATAAAGAAGGTACAAGCCAGATGGGTCAGGGGAAATGTCCATAAGCCCTTTCACTTCTGGCTCCTGCTTATGACTACTGGATTCCATTAGTAGGTTCTTGCCCACATCCTTAGAGGCAATGTCAACTGACCAGCTCTCTTTCTTTGTTCCTATTTCAGCAGGAAAAGTATATAGCCTTTACCCCTCCTATGACATCCTTGTATGCTACATATTGACAGGAGGTAAAACTACATATTTTATCACCTATAGATGTAAACAAATTCCACATACTTAAGAAGGATCCTGGCTTTCTTCATGGATAAAGTATATTTAATATAGTGAAGGGTAATGGATGAACCTTGAAGACATTATGCTATGGGAAATAAGCCAGACAGAAGAAGACAACTATAATATGATTCCACTATGTGAAGTACCTGGAACAGTCAAATTCACACAAACAGAAGGTAGGATAGTGGTTACCAGGGTCTTAGGAGAGGGACAAATGGAGAGTTATTCTGTAATAGGTGCAGAGTTTTGCTTTTGGATGATGAAAAAGTTCTGGAATTGGATTGGGGTCATGGTTGCACAACAATGTGAATGTACTTAATGCCACTGAAATGTACACTTAAAAATGGTTAAAATGGCAAATTTTATATTATGTATATTTCACTCCTCCCCACCCCCCAGCACACAAAATAGTGAAGGACAGAACTAATCAAATTTAAAATATGGTGAATACCCTGGAGTTGGGACAAGTCATTTCCTCTCAGTCACCAAAGTCTATGCAATGAGATTATACGTAGGTGTTACTTCACGGATTCTGTTGCATCCAGGTGCCAATTACAGAAGTATTTCACATTCTTTAAAAGTGAGTGATCAATGCAGAAGCTTCTGAGGGCTCATCTCATCACTAAACATCGATCTCAAATAGGAAAAAATTCCAACACAGATATATCATTTTCCTTTGTTTATTTCATATCTAAATAAATTAGGAGGCTAAATGAGATGAAAAATATTTCCTTGATAGAGTATTAATCATTAGATAATAGACATCATGAAAATAGCTCATCAAAATTCATTAACGTTTTATTAATCCCATTTTTTGGAAACCTTTTTTTTGATTTGAAGAATAATAGTCTCTTTTAGCATATGATAACGTATTGCTGTGCTGCAGACAAAGCATTAGGGCATTCTACACACTAAGTAGAGTTTTTCCTGTTTAGCGTTACTGGTACTCTAGGTGTTGATTCTCATGATCTTGGGGTACTTTCTGCACCTCTGTTTGTAATGTGAGTTTTCATGAGATTCAGTGGGTCACACTTTCTGGTGTCAGAGACACAGATCAGAAGTCAAGGCAGGAAAACTCAATATTATCCTCTTTTGAAAAACTTATTTGGCCCCCAAGGGGGAAGGCTATCAGAACAACACTTAGCTGGGCTTCCTAGCTTCTCCAGCATGTCTTGTAGATAATTGTCCCTCCTCCTTGGTCCTGCTACTTCCCTGGACTGCAATATTTTCCCGGCTTCTGTTTGCCTGTTTAAATTCTAACCACACCTCAAGGCATGTTGGAAGCCCTGTCAGCACCACGACCCCTTCCTCATCAGCTCAGCTCTCCTGTGATGGTCTTGTATAGCATTATTTTCTGACGTGTTGGTTCAGAATTATCATGCACTGAATTCACACATCTGCTCTTTGTAAGGCTGTATCTGTGGTAGCCAGCTTCCAAGATGGCCCCCAGTGATCCTCACTTCCTGGATTTCACATACTTGTGAAGTTTCCTTCCACATTTTATTAGGGTTGGTTTGTGTGACCAATAGTGTATGGCAGTAGTGATGGTATGTCACTTCTGATAATAGGTTATAAAAAGACTCTGGCTTCTATCTGGGGTGCATGCTCACTCTCTCTCTCTCTCAGATTATTCTCTCTGAGGGAAGCCAACTGCCATGTTGTGGGACCACTCAGACACCCTGTGGAGAAGGCCACGTGGTGAAGAACCAAAAGGTCTCTGGTCAACAACCAGGGAAAAACTGAGGCCGGACAACAACTACCTGAAGCAGTGCTTCCCTTAGTGGATGAGACTGCAGCCCCAGCAGACGGCTTCACGGCAACCTTCTCAGATACTTGAGCCAGGTTCACCCAGCCAAACTGCTCTCAGCCCCCTGACCTGCAGCAACTGTGAAAGAGGAAATGTTAAGTTACTAAGTTTGGGGTAATTTGTTGTGTAGCATTAGGTAATGGATACGGTACTTTCTCTCTCCAGCTAGACTATAAGCTCCTTGCAGAAAGATTCCTAGCTTCCTGATGCTACTCGTACATATCTATTGAATTCAAGACAGAACAATAGATAGAAAAATATTTTTATCTACCTGCTTAAAGTTTTACACAGATACTAACTATTCAGAACAGCGTTCTGTGAGGTAGGGAGCGAAAAAGCTGGCACTACTAATTCTCTTTCAATATGAGGGGGGCAAATTGAAGAAAATAATTTGACTATGGCCCTAAAACTTAGGAGCAGCTGATAGCAAGGCCCTGCTTTAGAATAGAACCATGAGGTCAGTGTTTTTCAAGTCTTTTCATTCCATCAGCTCCCTGGCAGCCCGGTGAAGGCCTCCTGTGCTGCTGCATCCTCTGGTTCTTCTGCAGGCACTGCTGTCATTGACATGCTAGGCTGAGGTCTAGTGCTCTGGGCTCTGCAGCCCTGTTACCCTCAGCAGTGTCACGCCACAGAGTGAAAAATCCTTGACTCTTACTCGTTACATCCATCACTGCATTTTTTGGTATTGGAGCTATGGTTTCAGATGACGATAACGTCACAAACCTGTTACAAAAAGAAGAAGAAAAGAAAACGCATCATCATATAGAAATGTTGCAAACTGAAAATTGAAGAGTACTCTCTCTGTCTTTTTCTTTAGTCACTGTGCACCAAGGTGCTTTGGCAAGAGAGATATTTTAGGACAAACAGTAACTGATATGAGGAACAGGAGTTGATTTGCTGCATCTATGAGATATAACTAATAACAGATGGATGCTATTTATAAACTCTACGTGTTTATCCTAGTTCTTTTGAACTCTTTTCTATTCTGGGTCTATCAGCTGTTGCTGTTTGGATAATTAATTACACAACCAAACTCAGTTTGAAATTTTGAAATGTACATTCCCTATATGATCTGCACATTGAATTATCTTGTGCCTACTGTTGAATGTTTTATATGCCACTTATTGCCTAAGACACACACACACACACACGCATAATGCATCAGTTTTTAAAACTTCATTTAAGTTTGTCTTTCGTTGTAGTCTTTCTTTCTTTTAAACCTTCCCCACACCCCTGGCCATATCTGTTTCAGCCTAAAACAGAACCAGTAAAAAAAAACGTGGCCTGGGTCAGCCTGGTGGCGTAGTGGTTAAGTTCATGCACTTCATTTTGATGGCCCAGGGTTCACAGATTCAGATCCGGAGAGCAGACTTATACACTGCTCATGAAGCCATGCTGTGGCGGCATCCCACATACAAAATAGAGGAAGATTGGCACAGTTAGCTCAGGGCCAATTTTCCTTTCCAATAAATAAAATAAAATGTGGCCTGAATTATCATACACTGTTTTTAAATGTATTAATAGAAGTTGTTTAAATCCTTATTAAATACTTTTTGATAGCAGGGCTTATAATAAGAAAATTGTTGAATCAGTTAGGCTTATTCAAATCCAAGATAACATTCTACTCCTAGCTTCTCTCTCTAAATAGGAATAGGGCATTTTTATAACCAGTAAACAAACTGATCATTAAAATAGAAGACCTGAACTGTCCAGAAGATCAAGGGAGGGAGTGAGTGAGGGAAGGTGGGACTGAGAGAGAGAGAGAGAGAGAGTGACGTGTGAATAGTACTACAATCAGTACAGTGGAGCACAAACTCCCTTTATCAGCTCTGAAGTCAAGTCTCTATCTGGTTAGGACAAAGTGAGTTAGGTTGGAAGAAGAGTATTTAAATGTCATTGAAGGTCAGGAAGGGTTTAACCTGTTCTGACTGGCACTGTTTTTTTTTTCCAGTTGAAAAGCACTCAGATTCCAAATTTCTTCCTTTTTGAAATTATCAAAGAATATCAAAGGAATTACTTCTAAGTTCATCTTTATATCCAAATGTCTGTAAAAGCACTTAAATGAAACTATTATCAATGGAAATGGAGTTTTATTCAGCAAGAGTTCAGAGCACAAAATCATCAGCAAAGCTGGCAGTTGGGTAAATAATTACCTATTAGATGAAAACAAAGTTAAATATATCTTCAAAAAAATAGTTTCAGTCATAGTATTAAAAAAATTCTGCATCCATAAAGTTCATTACTGAAGAAACAGGTCTTAATTCTGTCTTAATAGTGATTTTTTTTTTTAAATAAGAAGTTAAGCAGCTTTATAGATAGAGTACACAGGGAGATGAATGGATATTTAGAAACTGGCCAATGCCCTCACCTGTACTTCTGGGGCAGGTGGTGTAAAGGTGACCTGAAATGATGCCTATTGGCCAGAGTCCTTGGATTTTTCATGCCTAGTAATGTGGAGAGAGATTGAAGCTCGCCATCGGTTCAAAGATCCTTTCTGTGCATAGTCTAACTGCCCTTTCTGCTTATATCATAACTATGATCCTTTACAATTCTAAGATTCTGGGATTCTCTCATTTTATAATTATTTTTTATGCTTTAATACTTGTATTGAATTAACCAGTGATTTTTCTATTAGTTTTGTTCTACAGAACAAAAATAATACATGTAGATATTTACTACTTACTCCTAAATATTTACTGCTGCACTATTTATATATAGTTGTGCTATGAAGGTGATCTTATTGTAACTGGCCAGCCTTAGTACATACTGTGCAGCTAGGAGACGGTGCCTCTCCATAATTCTGTCCTTAGAAGACTTCCAGAGAGGCAATGTGGAGGGTAAGAGGCTTGTGACTCAGTGAGGCTGGTAGCAGGAGTAGAAGAAGCAGGGGTTAAGAGCGTGCATTCCGGAGTCAGACGGCCTGGGTTCAGTCAAGTTCAAGCTCCACCAATTATGTGCTGTGTGATCCTGCCTATTTCCCTTAATCTATTTGTGTGTCAGCTTCTTCAAATACAAATGGGAAATTAATTATAGTATTCACCTGATAGAATTGATGTGAGAAATAAATAACACACATAAGGTGTTTAGAGCAATGTCTTGACACACTTAGAAATGTAATCAATTGTTTATTATTGTAATTATTATTATTATAAGGTTCAGATTCCAGCTTTATCACATACCAATATGATCTTGTGTAATGTCTTAACCCTTCAGTTTACCCATCTCTAAAATGAAGATTATAGACCTATCTCACAGGGTTGTAATGGGAATTATTGGCTTATTATGAAAATTACTGAATGTAGAACTTAGAACTTGGAGTATGTAAGTGCTCAGTAAGTACATTTAATATTTCATTCCTCTAACTTCTTCAGTGGCTCCCTAACTATGAACGTGAGGCTTAACGTATTTCTTAGAGTCCTGACCAGAGGTTTGAGAATGAGATTGAACTTGAGCTTTACAAGAGGAAATGTTCTGATGCATCAACTATGAGAAACCAAGATAGGGTTTTCCTAGAGGTGAGGAGACTCAGAGAAAAATCCTTTTCTCCAAGCCAACTCACCCCAGTCTGGCACACAAAGCAGAATGCTAGTGAGGAAGACGGCTGATGAGCAGACTGCTGAGGAGGTAAATTCCTTTCTCATCCATAGGAAGTTCTGCTGGGAAGTCGATACACCATAGACAGTTGTTTATCTGGTGATTCTCCAGGACAGGGCTCCACAGGGTGGGCTCCAAGTCCCTGAGACCCTGTTAAGGATCTGTGAAGTCAAAATGATTTTTATAACAATATTAAGAGGTTGTCTTTTTCACTGTCAGTCATGAGTGTGCAGTGGAATTTTCCAGAGTCTACCTGATGTCTGATGATGTCATCATTCTGACAGCTAATGGAATGTGCGATTATGTATTTTGCATTTTAAATTTTTCTCAGTTTTAGTTTCTATTATGGTAAATATGAATAGATATAACTCATATAAAGAAAAGCTCTTCGGGGTCCTCAATACTTTTTAAAGGTGTGAAGGGGTCCTGAGATCAAAATGTTTGAGGATCGCCTATCCAGGAGAACGGGACTGTTTTATTTCTGGAATGGGACCGTTCTCTAATTTATATCTGGATGTATTTGTTGCTCGAAACTGCCTAGAATACTCACCTGCTTCCTTGAGTCTTTGCTCCCTTTTTTCCAGACGTATGAAGACCATGCCAGTGCTATTGATGCGTCCTCCTCCTACAAATTACAGTGGGATTGATGAGATGCAGTTTCCTTTGACCACAACCATTTTTATGGCACCCTGAGACTCTACCCTAGTCAGTTTGATCAGATTCAGCCACATTCTACTGTAATTCTGGATTTTGGATACATCCTGTTTCTCTAATCATCACATTTACAATGTACCTCTTACAGTGGGCCATTTGGTTGATATTTCTCTAACTTCGTCTCAGAGAGCATCCCAGTCTTGCAAATTCTAGCCTTTGTAATGGAGCTTCCACCACTGCATTTACTGTACCAAATAAAAATAGTAAAAGCAAATATGGAATTTTTTAAAATTGTTCCAAGTTAAATTTGGTGTTTGTTCTTCCCTATCCTGAATTGATGTAAATCATAAAAGTCATTATTCAGACACATGAAATGACATCTGGGAAACAAAGCTGTGTTACTATTCATCTGAAGTGCTTATGAAAAGCTGTTAAAGTGAATAATTTGAAGAGCTTGGAAATATATTAATGCTGTATGAGGCAATCATGCAAATTAAGAGGGGCCCATAGGTCCTGGGTCAAATTGGATAAGGCCCAAAAGAAATTTAGTTTTGAACAATAATTTTAATACCTCTTAAAAATATTACCTACATTTATTGATTATGTCTTTGTTAGATGTTTTCTTGCCTCTAACTGCAATTTAGAAAGACTGGCAAAAATATAAGAAGGCTATTGAATTCTCAATTTTTATTTTTCTATACTACAAAGTTTAACACTTAATTACAATCATATTTTGTACTCAACTTGCTTTTTAGTCATTTTTTGAATGCTGAACTAGAGATTTGAAGGTTTTTTAGTTTCAGCTCTGGTTACTAGCTATGTAAATCTCAATTTTTTAATTTCTAAAGTAGAAATAATCATCCCTTTTCCTTCATCAGATTATGTGGGCATCAAGTTGTTCATAAACAATAAAGTCTTCTAAAAACTAAAGGTCTTGTTAAGGTCTCCCGGGGAGAACCGAAGCCTGGATTTGGGTTTACTTCTTACTGGTTTATTGGCTGTGTGATTTTAGATATGCTATTTAACCTCTCTGAGCCTCAGTTACTTCATTGGTAAAATGAGAAGAAAAAAACCCTGGAAAAAACCCCAATTCCCTCTTGAATCTCTCGAGTAGTTTTGGGGTACTTACAGAGGTGCCAAGGGTACTCTATGAGATGTTGCTCTTGCTTATCCAGGGCTCCCCATTTCCCTCCTATACTCCTCTGCCTCAGTGTAGCAACGTGTCCCATGGCTGCAGCAGCTGCTGATGTATTATTATCTGTCGCTGAGTAACAGATTACCTCAACATTTTGTGGATTAAACAATAAAAATTTATTATCTCACAGAGTCTATGGGTCAGAAATCCAGAGGTGGCTTAGCTGGGTGTTTCTGGCTCAGGGTCTTTCAGGAAGCTTCAGTCAAGATGTTAGCTGAGGCTGTGGTCATCTGAAGGCTTGACTGGGGCCCGAGGGTCTGCTGCCAAGATAGCTCACATCCAGGGCTGTTGACAGGAGGCTCAGTTCAACGGTGTGCTGAAGCTGGCTCGTGCCTGCTTTCAAGAGGTAAGTGTTAAAATTTAAAAATTTTGCAAGCCAATTATTAAACACAGACATTATTGGAAATTATGTAAACTTTATTTAAGTAAATTATATTAAAAGCTAAGGTAATAAATACTCGAAGCTCTTCACTTCCTCATTGTTTTACTACCTTTTTCCTTTCTTGAAGGTCTCGTGGTTATTTATGTCTATTGCGTCTGTAGGGAGGAAATACTGCATGGTTGTGTCAGGCTGCACATCTCAGTCTCAGCCTATCTTTGAATTCAATGACGTTAAGTTGGTAGCTTGAAATCAGCCACGGTGGGAGTATTTATACTATCGATATCTGCAAACACTACAAATCAGAACTTAGTTTATTGTTGTATTGATTGTTCAGACTTTAGAAAGTGTAAATTGTGTCCTACATATCCTTTATAATGGTAAAATTACATATCTATATACTAATATACAGGAGTCAGGGAACATTGGGACCATTTTGGAGGCTGACTACTGCGGTACTACCTCCTGGCGTGTAATCATTCATGTCTCTTCCACAAGCAAAATACACTCACACCCCTCCCAAGACCCCCCCAAATCTCATTCTGTGACAACCTCAGCTTGAAGTGCAGAATCCCATTGTTGAAATCAGGCGCAGATACAGATGTGGCTCCTCAGGTATAGTTTTTTAAGTACAGCTCCTTGAGTACAGTTGCTTTTGATCTCAACACTTGTGAACCTAAAGAACCAAGCGATTTTCCTCCAACACACCCAACACACGGTGGTGGGATAGGGGTAAGATGACTGCAGTAGACACTCTAGTTTAAAAAGGCGGAAAACAGGAAGTACACAAGTGTCAGTGGTCTGAGACCTAGCTGGGCATATTTTGGAAGTCGCTTGATGAGGATGTAGTCCTACTACTTCTCCACGGTTCTTACATTTACCCTCTAAGCCCTTGGCTCTGAGTCACTTATCTTTTTCCATGAAAGCTAAGCCAGGTTTGCAGCTGCATAGCTTTCAAGCCTGTTCACTGCAAGTTGAATTTTGGGAGTCCAAAGTCCTTTTTGCCATTTTTTGCCGTTTCTGTCCCTTTCAGTTCAAGGTAGTGGTGTTTCTGCCAATATAATTGTCTTAAAAATTTCGTATGTTCCTTATTAGACAAAAGCCATGTCTGCAAATCTTTTCGAGATAAGTCCTTGTCTAACTTGAGCTTCTGCTGAGATTGCTGAGGAAATTCACCCTTAAGCGTCTTAGAAGCCCTATTGTTTGACTGAGCAGTTGCCTGAAGCATCATATTAGATCTATGTGAGCTTTTAACAAAGGGCTTTATAACCACAACTTTGACTTTATCATAAGACCGTATTTTCCTGGTAATGTCCTGGGCTTCATCTTTTCCTGGAAGCCATTTCTTAACTGGGACATTGTTAGTCATCTGGAGAGGCTGGGAAGTTTGAAAACCAGGAAGTCCTTGTTCCTTTTTGTTTAAAAGTCTTTCCTTCAGCTTATCTCTCTCTGCTTGCATTCTGCTATCAGCATCAAGAAGCAATCAAGCAGCACCTTCAACACTCTGCATTGAAGTCTTTTTAGCTAGAGCACTCCATTTGCATGGTACATTTCCTACTTTCAATGTAACTGCAGGAAATAATGTCACTAAACTTTCTGATACTACATAACAGCACCCCTTTTCCTCCAGTTTCCAATAAGTTTTTCATCCATCACCTTTAAGTCCCAACTTAGACCCTCTTTAAAGGCGATCTGGCTTCTAACAGCCTGTTCACCACACGTTAGGCTCCCACTATACTCTCCCCAAAGTCCTTGCCGCTTCTGCCCACTGCCTTTTCTAAAACCACTTCCATATTTTTAGTTGTTTGTTACTCTGGTACTCTACTTTCAATACTAAAATCTGTATTAGTTATATACTGATATGTAACAAATTATTCCAAAACTTAGTAGCTTAAATTACTAAACATTGATCATTTCACCAGTTTTGTGGGTCAGGAATCCAGAGCAGCTAGGCTGGGTGATTCTGGCTGGAGATCACTAATGAGGCTGAAGTTAAATTTTTGGCTTTGGACAAAGTGAACTGAAGCCTTGACTGGGACTGGAAGATCTGCTTCTAAGATGGCTCACTTGCAAGGTTGTTGACAGGAAGCCTCAGTCTGTCACTGGTGTTTTGGCAGGAGCCCCCATTCCTCTCCATGTATCCTACCTATAGGGCTGTTTAAGTGTTAACGGCAGCTGACTTCTCACATAACAAGTGATCCAAGAGAGAAGAAAAAATTATAGTTGCGTTGTATTTTATGACCTATTCTGAGAAGCCAAACACTGACATTTCCACAATATTCTACTGGTTTCATAGATCCACCCTATTCAATCAACACGGGATTATACAAGGACATAAACACCAGAAGGCAGAGATCCTTGAGAGTTATCTTGGAGGCTGGCTACCACAGATACCAAATTCAGCATCTATGCCACAGTTGTTCACCGAAGATTTCTTGCTACTGGGACTTCCCATATAGACCAGAGCTGTATGGAGGTGCTGTGCTTCGTGCCTGGGCTGAGGCTGAGAACTACTGAAGTTGAGATTGCTGATGTCTCTTAGGTAAACACAACGTACACAAAGCACCACTACACTGCCTAGAGCCGAATAAGCACAGCAAGAATAATGTTTTTTCTTCTCATTCGTATTTTATAGAAGATTCTGGATCAATTTCTGGCCCAGAAATGCAATTGGCAGCTTCTGGCACAAATATGGAGGACAATCTTGCTCTCGCCATGCCCATCGAAACTGTAGTGAAAAACTCTTGGTTTTCACTGGTCCCCTGTCATAGTCCTTTGACTGGGTCCTGGGGAGTTGGGTCTGTGGACTCCCTGAATTATGGGCACTGTGCTTCCCTCCAGCCCAGTGACTGGGCTATTAGCTTATCTTTGAATCAAATTTTGTCTTTGAACCAAATCAAATGTCCCCTCCTTTCCATTTTGCCTAAATATTAATTGTTGTCACCCTTCATCTCCAGCCTGGGTCTCTTCAAATCTTCATGCGAGTAATCTCTGGAGGCTCCACCCTCACTTCAGGCTCGATAGTACATGCCTGAATCGTATTTGTGCTTGGACTGGGACATTTTCTGCTACCAACACTAGAAGCAACTAGAAACACTAAGCAACTAAGCTTAGGATCTAAAACTGTTAGTTGACTGAACAAGCAACGTATGTTCTCAACCTAGGAGGCTGGTGCCTTCTTTTCTCATCTGTAGCTCATCTCTGAGCAACTGTTATCAGGCCCCAAACATAAATGGTACTGTTGTTGGATATCATTTTTTGATCATATTTGTTTGGGGCAGAAGATACTGCCTTGAAGTCGACGCTTCTGTTTGATTTCTGACGAAATTAGAATGAGAATCAGGAAAGTGTGGAATTGTTTGAATAGTTTGGTGCTTGACATTTGAAAAAAAAATCTCTTTCTCCAGGCACAGTTGTTCAAAGTAAGCAATGCTGTGCAATGCATTACGTACAAGCCAGTTCAGGTGCATCTTTTCAGAATTGTCTTGTCGTGTGTCTGTTTCCACCACTGAACACTCTGGTGATTCTATTTCCTGAAGACTCTGTGGAGCCCCACATGCAGGCATGATAGGGTCCTCTGAAGTGGGATCACAGCACAGAAAATAGAGGGACAACTGCGTTTTAAAATAGTGATACCGACCACATAGACTACAGATTACAAAGACAAATGCTACCATTATTTTTAAATATTCGAATAAATTATTTCATAAAAGTGACCTAGATTTGTTTAAAATGGGATAATATGAGAGGAAATCAATTGTTAGCAAAAATTCAACAGATAGGGACTTTGATTTAGGATTTGGCCTCCTCTTTTTAGGTTGATTTGAATCAGATAAGCCAGGGATTTACCAGCTCTTTATACAGTCTCTTTGGAGGCCTTACATGAGGTGGACAGGAACAGGCTCAGGGGAAAGAGCCACAAGGCCTTGGAGAAGCAGGGGGAGGAGTGGGTGTATGGGAAAATTTCAGGAAAAGTCTGGAAGAAACCATGGGCCTGAAAAACAAGAGGACCTGGGTGTCTACTCTGAAAATGTAGAGAGAAAAGAAAAACTAGGCAGAAAGAAGTATATAGAAGCTGAACTCCAGGCCTGTATGAATTGTGATGGATGATCGCCCCTTTTAGCTTGTTGGCCCAAGTAGATTCAATTGTTTTTTCATTCATTTACTTGTTCATTCATTTGTTCTCAAAAAATTTTTTTTGACAGCTACTCTGTGTTAGATACTATGCAAGCTCTGCAGAACAAATCCCACTATTTTAGGTTTTTTGGCTCCACCCTAGCTAACATTTGTCAAGTCTAGTTCAAGGCATTGCCCATTCATATAATCAATATCTTGAGGATCAAATACAATGCCCCATAGCCATCCCCCAACAGCCAAGTGTGTATACTTTTAAACTTCAAGACACAGTAGAGAGAGTGAGCTTCAGAGCCAGTCCTTTAAAAGCCAGACTTCAGGTAGTCCAGCGCATTTCACATCTCAAAGGCAAAAGGATGTGCGAAGCCAAATGAAAAGAAGATGGAACTCTGGAAACATAACCTGGGGGGCTACGTTAAACCAGCTGTAGCAGAAGCAGCGATGCTGATCCTTGCTCTGAGAGGTCAGAGCTGATTTTCAGCCTGTGCCTCTGAAATGATTTTCACTGCGGACACAGCTGCAAGTTCTCTGTCAAAGGCAGATGGCTCCCTGGAATATGTTTCATCTTCTACATCTCTGGCTCACTAGCATTAGCAATGCTGTAGGTGTTCCTCCTACTCCTGCTTTTCTCAAGCTAGAGGTGTGCAGTAACAGAGGCTCCGCAAACGCAGGCTGGGTTTCTTCCTTGGCTTGGTCTTTGCAATATATGACTTTATTAAAGATCATATAAAAAGGCAATAAGGAGGCAGAATCAAAGTCATAATTTTGCATAACCATTAGACTGAAGCAGTCATTCATCGTGCTTAAATATTTTCCTAAAGCAAAAGAAAATATGAGAATGAGTCACGCCGTCCAGGCCTCGTTCTCTTCCGGAGGCGAGCTGCAGCGCTGGCGATGGAGGGAGCCTGCAGGCAAAAACAGCCCTGCCTCTCCACCCACGCTGCCTGCGTGGGACTGACAGTGAGTCCTCGGAAGTCATCACTGTTACAAAATGACAGCATGCAAATTAAAGAAAAAAACATTTAAAATGTGTTGCAGTTAATATTCTTTGGGTTTGTGTTTTCGTATTGCTATACTGTTAAAGTATAAGGAAGATGTTCCCCATCTTGCATATGTCTTGCTACGAGGTTAATTTTCCATTAATTCACATCTTAATCACATTCAACAAGCCTTAAAGGCCTGTCCAGGATGGGAAAAGCACAGCTTGTAACTATTCTGCAGTTCCAATTATCTAACCACCCACACTTTAAAACCATACTCTTCTTTAATCACACTTATCATTTTCAAAAAGGTGCTTCATTTGAACTCAAGCAGCTGAAACAGTTTCATTATTTTAGATAAAGCTTGCTTTATTTCCTTTTGTTTTTAGCTACTTTGTTGAACATTATGTAAGTCAGTGTATCAAAACAATATCAGTCTGTACATATTTGGGGAAAAATCATTATCTCTAAACTTGAAAGAATTGAGCAATTAATTGAGAGTCATTGCTGTGCATTTAATTATATTTCATATTAATATTAATAAACTGTTAAGGTTTCTATAAAAATCTCACATTAATTATTTGATAAGGTCAGAGGAAAGCTTGACCCATCTGAGAATTTGAGTCAAATTTCTACCCAGAGTGATTACACTAAAAGAAGGAAAAATCCCCCAACATTTTGGCATGTACATCTTGGAGGACTTCAAGGTTGCTTTATTTTTCTCTTTTTCTCAGACAGAAATGTACCTTAGGCAAAGATAATTTGTTTTTCATAATTTTTCTGCATTACTTTTCTATGATTAAGTATTATTCTCCAGCTATTTCAACTAATTATCATTGTCTCCCTAAAGGCTGATGAAACAAGGAATCTGAGCAGAATTAGACTAATTTTACTCCATGGCTTATTAGGCATCCACGAGCACGTGTTACTGTGCTAAGTACTGTATCAAGCAAGTCCAATAGCTATTATCCCTGCCTTCCACAGGGTCACCCCCGAAAATTCAGCACAACAACCTGCATAGGCGTAGGAGTGATTAAACAGCAGCATGGCGCACTTCCACGTAGCCCGGGGAGGAACAATCAAGGTACGAAGAGAAAGCACCTCACAAGAATGAGGGAATATTGACGTTACTCACCCTTTTGAGTAAGCTCCCCTTTGAGTCCTCTCAATGTTTGTGTGAGAGCAAGATATGGTACACTGGAATTTGGGAAGGACAGAAGGAGGTGGACTGGAAAAATTGTCCTTTTCGTCATTTCACTTGCAACAAAGCTATTCACACTTCAGCTGGTTGTTTCTACGTTCCTCTCTGAGCTCTGATGTTTATTTTAGGTCGGGACCATTCTCTATTCTCTTTGTATATGGTGTCTTTTCTGTTTACTGAGGAATGATGAAAATACTGATTGAAGAGAATAACTAACTTTGTTTTCTTAATTGTGCTTGGCACCCCGTTGTCGCCTTGCATGTGGTAAGTCATCAAAAATGCACACTCCTCAGAGTACACAATTTTAGAATATGGAAAAATGAATAGAAGACCTATATTTTGTTTAATCACTTTTTGAAGTGTCTACGTCAGTAAATTTAATTATATTCCCAGCCAAAAATATAGTAATTATGGATATCAAACTTCCTGCATGGAAAGAACTCAACAAAGACCTAAGTAAAAATTGAAAAAGTGACCCATGGCTCTTGCTGTAGATCAGTGGGTCCTTCCCTTAGAGATATGGACTTAATTGGTTTGGGGTGGAGTTCAAACATCATTAAAATTTAAAGCTCCCTTGGTGATTCTAATATGCAACCAGGTTGAGAACTACTTTAGCAGAGTAACTAGATCAGACTTTCAGTATATAGAGAATTAGGACCAATAAACACATTTTCTATTATACTGGCTAATAGGAGAAACCTGAGAAAGATTTGCCAAGCTGGTTAGATTTTTAAAATTACAATAAAATTAGTAGCGTATAACAAACCCTACTCATTACTAAATTGATTTACTGATGTATAGGTGATTTGATTTTATTACACTAAAAATATTGCAGCAAAATTGACAGAATTCAAAATAAAAATTAGGGGCTGGCCCAGTGGCACAGTGGTTAAGTGTCCATGTTCCACTTTGGCGGCCTGGGGTTCGCCAGTTCAGATCCCGGGTGCGGACATGGCACCGCTTGGCAAGCCATGCTGTGGTAGGCGTCCCACATATAAAGTAGAGGAAGATGGGCACGGATGTTAGCTCAGGGCCAGTCTTCCTCAGGACTAATCTTCCTCAAGTAAATAAATAAATAAATAAAGTTAAAATTAAATAGTTCTGTAATTATATCACTTGAAGATGTCAAACCTTTTCTCCTTTCGATCTGGTCCCCTTACATAATTGTCATCACAAAGGAATTATGCTTAAGCATTCACTTTGCTGCTTAGATCAAAAGATAAGCATTTTATTTTTCCTATCAGTGCATTGATTGCATTGTACTGTAATTGTTTCTTCACTTATGTACATCATCCAATAGACTTTTCAAAGCTCTGTGAGACTAATGATATCATTTTCTTGCCCCCCCCCCCTTTTTTTTGCTGAGGAAAATTTGCCCTGAGTTAACAGCCATGCAGACATTCCTCTAATTCTTTTTAGTATATGGGCTGCCAGCACAGCGTGGCTGCTAACAGAATGGTGTAGGTCTACACCTCAGAACCGAAACTGGGCCACCAAAACGGAGAGCACCAAGCTTAACCACTAGAAGACCAGGTCTGGCCCTTGCTCATTCTTTTATTTCAGTGCCTAGCATAGTCTTGGTAGGTATAGTACATAATATTTGTTAAATGATCCAATGTTCCTTCATATAATTCATATGAAATCAGTTAAGTCAACTAAAGTGCCGAGAATAGGGCCTAGTATATTGAAAGTACAAATGTTAGCTTTTATTTATATTAATAAATTACAATATCTGCATAATATTATATAAAGTATGATTTCTTGAGCATTTCTTAGTTTTTGTACATTTGGGCTCTTTCCATTTTTTCCAACATTGTAAATAGATTAGAAGAATATTTTCATGCATATAGTCTGTTTCTTCTTTTTGATTGTTTTCTAAGATAAGTTTTCCGAAGGATAATTATTGGATCAATGAATAAATCATTTTTATAATTTTTGAAAATGATTGTCGTGTTACTTTAAAAATACTTATTATGGAAATTTTCAAATTCATACGAAGTAAACAGGATAGTATAATCAACCCCCACGTATCTCTCATCCAGCTTCAACATACATCAACTTTTTGCCATTCATGTCTCATCTGTGCCTCACCCTATCCTCTCATTATCTGGGTACACTCCAGTTTGTTTATCCAGTCACCTACTGATGGATATATGAACTACTTCCGGTTTGGCTGTTAAGAGTAAAACTGCTTTAATCATTCACGTAAAAGTGGATTTTTTTGACAATAGGTTTTCATTTTTCGGGGGTAAATACCTAGATGTGGAGTTTTGAGTTAGATGGTAAGTGAATGTTTAGGTTTGTAACAAAGTATAGAATCTTTTTCTAAAATGGTTGAACTATTTTATATTCTCATTAGCATTAGCAAAGTGTGAGAGTTCCAGTTGCTCCACATCCTTATCAACACTTGGAATAGACATTTTCAATATTAACCATTCTAGTGGCTATGCTGATTTTTCATGGTTTAATTTGAATTTCTCTGATGACAATGATGTTGAATATCTTTTCATGTTATTATTGGCCATTCATATATCTTTTTTTGTGAAGTAATTGTTCAGATCTTTTACCTATTATTTTATAGGATTTTTGGCCTTCATATTATGAAGTTTGTTATATATTCTGCACACATGTCCTCTGTTGGAAATAGTCACTGGGAACATTTTCTCCTGATCTTGGACCTCCTTGTCACTTTGTTAATGGTGTCTTTTGAAGAGTAGAAGTTTTTAATTTTGATAAGATGCAGTTTATCAATTTTTTTTATGGTTTATGTTTTTTTGTCCTATCTAAAAAGTTTTGCTATGCTAAATTTGCATGAATTTTCTCCTATATTCTTTCTAGAAATTTTATAGTTTTAGGTTTTATGTTTAGGCTGAACCATTTAGAAATAATTTTTGTATGACATGAGTAAGGGTCATTTTTCATTTTGGCTATATAATTCTTGCATTGCTACTTGTTGAAAAAATTATTAATTTCCCTTGGCAACTTGTTGAAAATTAATTCACTATATGTGGGTTTATGCGTATACATATGTATGTATAAACAGAATAGTATGGTGAACCTCTATCTACCCATCAGCCGGCTCAACAACTATCAACATCCTGCCATTCTTCTTTCACCATGCTCCCTTCCTTTCCCCTCACCGGTTATTATTTTCAATAATTTTTTTGAGATAATATTTCCATACATTTTTTTAAGTGTTTTATAGTTTTAACTTTAATGTTTAGGCCTGGTATCCATCTGAAATTACTTTTTGTATACGGTGTGAGACAAGAGTCAATCTCCATTTTTTTTCAAATGGCTATTCAGTTGTTCCAGCACATTTTTGGGAAAGATTTTTCTTTCCCTATTGAATGGCTTTGTCACTGCTGTTGAAATCTTGTTGGTCATAAAAGCATGTCCCTATGTTCTGTTTGCATTGATCTATTTGTGCCATGTTACAATTTAGTGCCAGTTTTTAATGTCATCAGCAGTGAAATTTTAAGAATTCGAGGTAGCTTCTTAGTAGGTTTCCTTAGAAGGGAAGTTTGAGATGCGACTTTTTATGTAAATGATTCTTTGAAGGTATGCTCTCAGGAGTAACCTGTAAGAAACTAAGGGAAACAGGATAGGGCAGAGGAAACTAGGCAAAAATATGGCTTCAGGAGGAGTCTAGCCTCAGCCTAATTCTAGGGTGAGATCTGGAGAATGAATTGTTCCACAGAGGTTATTTTGCCCAGAGGTAAGGAGGCTGGGCTGTTATACCATAATTCAGTTGTTATTGGCTATGCGCCACCTCCCCAGGGACGATGTCATCTCCCAGGAATCTCCAGGTGAGTTGGCTTCCCCCAGTCAAGGGCATCTCTGGAGCAGGATGAGATGTGAACCATTAGCATCAACACCACACCTGGGAGATGAGTGGACCTCCCCAGAGAAGCACGCGTGGGTGGGCACCAACAGCATCTGTCGAAGGAGTATTTTTGAGCACAGCATCAGCGAAATTCCTTTCAGATTTCTGTCAAAGCACCATTTGTGACTCTGGTGACTTTGGGCTGCCATTTTGCTGCTTATTTCTTGAAGTCAGCTCTTTTGCTTTCTTAAGGCAAGCCTAACTTGTGATTATGGGGAAAGTTGAAATTGTTCAGCACTTAGTAGGTTAATACTTGCCTTCCTAATGAGGCACATAGGCAAATAAATGGTGATTTCTATTATCATCAATGTGTATATTTAAGATGTACTCCTGTCCATGAGTCGAGAAGTAAGTGATTCTAAAATTATGATGGTTCTCAGTGGCTCTTAGAAATCAAAAGTTAAACAGAGAACTTTAAAATTTACAAGGATCTGTTGTACTTGAAGCCAAACTAGATATGTGTGGAATCATTAGCTTTCTACTTGGTATGAGGCTTGACCCAGCAGCTTTCATCATGAACTCAACTTTTCTAGTGGACAACAGGAAGCACTTCTGATTGCTCAAATCTCTATCTGCATTTCTGAGTTCACTTTGAATGAGCCAAAAATAGAATTCTGTGTTGCTTTGAATAAACAAGGCAACAGCAGCACTTCACTGCTCTGAAGCAATATCTGTTTATTAAGGAGACTGTCCTGTGCATAAGTGAGCATTCAGCTAGAGTGGCTCTATATTTTTATCTTTTTAGACTCATTCAGATTTCTAAAATGTGGGAACTGAAGTGGACAACATTTCTTGATAGTCTTACTTATATTTTCAAATTTTTGAAATCTTTGAAGTAACATCTGTAACTGTTAATATGATAAAGCATATGAAATTGCTTTGTAAATGGCAATGTTGCATACAAGTATTAATTGTTATTAATATTACCACCTAAAATTAATCTTCAGGCATTGATTACAGTTGAAGATAAAATACACCTGTTTCATTTCATAAATGAAACAATTTGACTTCAAGTTCCTAAGAGTGAAATATTTGGTCAAAATATAATTAAGAATAAATCACACTAAAATCGATACTGAGATACATACATTTCTTATGTTAATGAATATAACTAAATAGAAGGATTTTTGTATAGGTTTAACCAAAATACGGTCTCACTAGAGAAGGTAGGAAAGCTTGTCCAAGAATAATGTGTATCTAGCCATACGAGTTAGTTCAGTGAGCAAAAGAATAAAACAGTATAAGAAATCAGTTTAGAAGAATAATCCTTACATTTTTTTTGTGAGTTTCAGGAGAGTTGAGTATTTCCCCTCAGCTCTAGACTTGCCACTATTGTCCCACTGCTGGTTGAGGTAAATAAACTATTGCCATAGAGGTCAGCGTTAGCAAAAGTACGCCTACCATCTTAGTTCGAGAACTAGAGCAGATGTTACTCATGGAGCGTGGTCTTTTCCCCATTGAGCCTGCACTGAAACTCCTCAATCTTCTCAACCCTCTGTTTCTAAAACCTACCACAAATGGAAGCTTTTTACCATGCTTGTTTTAGCTAATTCTCAAAGGCAGTGTTTACCAGTGTTCATTTTGTGGAATATTAGTCTTATAGGATGTTAAAAGTCATTTTGGGAAACAAATAGAGATCTATGGACAAATAAAATTGGGTGACATTGGACTAAACCAAGGTAAATAGGACACGAGACTTCTCAGAACCTTTCATGAATTAATGTGGATTGTCCAACTCCAAGAGAGAGTTATGGAATTTAATTAATTAATATGATTCATCTTACTTTTTCCCTCCATACAGTATCCTGCAGATCTAGGGTTTCAAAAATAGATATTGTTGGAAAACTCATTTAAGATCTTTTTATGTTAATATACATGAATCATCTTGGTATTTACAGAAGGGGTTAGCTAATGGCTTTTTGTGGTGGCTTTGTACTGCTTCAACTTTCCTGAGATGGAATGACATTTCCCAGAAATTGCCCTTCCTCTATGGTCCTGGCTTAATGTTGGCTGTAGAGTCATTTACTGCAGGATTTTTAAGGCAGAAGTGAAAGAGAAGCTTTATATTTAACACTCTGAAGATCAGTTAGGGCCAGGCACTGCGGCAGTTTGCACACATTCACAGTCACCTACCTGCTCACATTGTTGGAATGGGGCATCGCTGGATCCGGCAGTTCTTTCCTTCAGATCCTGAGAGATCTCCTCCTTCCCGTTCTCAGAGAGCTGAGCTGAGTGCATGTGCAGCTCCATAGGGAAAGGTACCAGCTTCCCTTGCAGATTACCCACAGCATGGGGGTGGGAATTGGTGAGACATAGGTTCTAATTTTCCTTGCGGGTTGAGTACATTCCTACAGGTTCTAGTCTGTCCTGGCTCTCATCCATTTCCAGCTTTCTTTCCCAACTGCTAGACTGGCTAACTTACAGCCACTAGCCTCAACATTAGATGCGGAGGCAACAATCTTCAGAGATAGCTGCATCAAGTCCCGCAATTGAATGAGGTCTGCTCCTGTAATAAATCCCTTAGTTTATATCATTCAGAGTGGTTCTCCTTCTCTGGTTAAAGCTGAACTGATATGGAAATTAGTACTAGAAGTGGTTCCAGAGGAATAGACCTTAGAAAGGAGGGGAGGGTCTCTGAAATGGTTCTGAATTATCTAAAATTGGTTAGATTCAAAGGCAATAACGACCTTGTGTCCATTGGTGAAGGGAGGGACACTGGTAGTCCATGGTGAACAGCGCAAAACAATTACTTAAATTATCACCTGTGCCCTCTTGTAATCAAGTGCCTATAGAAAGAAGGTAAATCTTTGGGTGACCACATATTTGTTGCTGTGGAATATTTTATTGTGACTAAAGAGCATAATAGGTTTGACTGGTTTCCTCTATGTTTACTCTCTAGCAAACTTGATGCTTCTTGAGAAAGAAAATGATGGGCTCAGAGATTTAAATTCAAGATGCAGACTAGTCACCAGAAATCTTCTATGATTTCTGTAAAAGAAATCGTTATCTTATGTGCTGCAGATTTCTGAAAACCAGATCCAGAGTCTAATTCAAGGAATGGCTGAATTACAATTTATGTGTAGGTGGTGAGGGGCAAATGGCGTGACTGGTGACCAGGATGAAACTTTTTATGTGGCATGCACTTCCCCTCCAAGGGAAAAAAGAAGGTAATTCTTACTCATGTAGCCAGCGAGTCACCATTTGCAGGATTCCTATATAACTTTTAACCACCATGTTTGACAGTAAGAGTTTGAGACCATTTTATCTGCAACAAACCTTGAAAATAATTGCATCTATAAATTACTGAAAAGATAAATTCTGAGGTCAAGGGGAAAGGATATGCCATCAGTGGACCTTAGGCAGTGTGACAAACAGCTCAGCTTGCTATACCGAGGATATGACCAACACAGGGCAGCCTTGGACACAAAATGTAAAACATAAGTGACAGATTGAGTGAGTTTAATAAATGGGTTTTGATGATAAAGTTCAATCTAAGGCCCATATTGAAGGCATTTAATGGCTCTAAGTGGTACAAAAAAATGCAAGATATGGGGTAGTGTGCTTTATAATAGAGAAGGAATGGGAAGCGTTGGAGCCAGACTGACCTTGTTTTGGATCTTGGCTCCAACATTTGTTAGCTGTGTAATCTTTGACAAAGACTTACTTCCTCCACTATAAAAATGGGAATCAACCAAGCTTGCACTTTTTTTAATGAAGATTAAATGAGATAAAGTCTAAAATTGCACAAAATGGGTGCTGTAAAATTTCCTTCCCAAAACTGTATTGCTCGATTTTCTTTTTAGGTACTATTTTAAGCAACTAAGGAAGAATTTTAGGCTGATAAGCTAAATCAGTGCTTGTCAAACCTTTATGTGTATTTGATTTACCGGGGATCTTGTTAAAGTGTACATTGTGCTTCAGGAGCTCTGAGGTAGGGTCTCAGACTCTGTGATCCTAGCACACTTCCAGGCAATGTCCACACAGTTCTGCAGACAACTCCTGGTAACTGCTCTGGTGTCACAGTGACAGCGTGATGGGGTAAGGACTTGATGCTGCAGGAATGGGCTGGCTTTTGGGACAGTCGAATCCAGGAGTACTCTGCTTGATCATGATGTAATATCCTGTGTTTTGGGTGAAAGGATGAGTACTTGATTGAATGGACCAGATATTCACCCAAAATGTAAACGGACATTTATGCGGAAACACAATCTTAACTCTCATTAAAAAATGGAAGCAAAGAGACTTAAGTTTATGACATTCTCTGTCACTAAAATCTATTTTACCTGGCTTAAAATTTTTTGTTTGTTCTTGAGAAATAAAGAATCATGTACGCGGGTGGGGATCTTTCGTTTGTCTTTTGTTTCACCCTTTGATAGAATTAGCAATGCAATCAAGGCCTTTAGAAAGCATGAAGGCCCAGTTTTAGTTAAGACTCTTTTCAGTAATTTTGAATTGCAATCTTTTTACTTTATTTTTTTCAGGGCCTGAGTTGCAGAACATTGGTATTACCAACTAATTTCATGGTTCGTGATTGAACATAAGTCTTTAATTCAATTGTGGACATTTAAAAGATATTTTAAACAGCAAGCAGAGTGCAAATTCTTAATATTCAACCAGAAATGAGGCATTGTTATTTATAATAGCAGCAAAGGGATTTGCAATCACCTAGTCATTAGGTTTTTTAAAAATCCATCACACTGGAGGAGAAGACTTAATCCATGCAATGTAGGAAGAAAAAGATTACTGTGAATTGAATTTTAGAGGGCAGAGACTATTAAGAGGAAACCGCCACCCTTGCTGTGAAATAATCATCTTAAAAATACTAAAGACACACGAACTTTATAAATATGAATGGATTGATGATTTCATGAATCTTTATGATTTTTATTTATCATCTTTTGAGCTTTCATCTTGTAGCTAAATTCTAGCTACAGTTTGTTCTGGAAGAAAAGAATTTAAAAGTAAAAGTGATATTCAGGAAGATGACTAAGAATCAATTTCCGAATGTATTCAGCAAAAGAAAAATATTAAACATTAAGGCTAGCTCTGGGTCTCTAGCTGTCTAACAAAGCTCGCGTATCACCTAAGCAGGGTGTAGGAATTGTAGTTATGTGGCTTTCCTACCAACTTGACATCAAACATCCAGGTGGAAGCAGAAACGCTCCATCACTCAGCTTTCTCTAAATAATAGATATGAGCCTTCTTGTAGGTAATAAACTTTGGAAGGCCCAAAAAATGTTCAGTTCTCTTGTGGAGGTCATAATGTCAGTTTAACTTTCGATTGCCTTAAAAAATCCCAGCTTTAATAAGGAAGCAATGTTAAAGCTTTTGGCCTTGAAACGAGGGCTTCAAATAGCCTGCCATCAGAAAAGTGTTTTCTTTTTGTAATTAAAAAGTTAAGGCTAACAAAAATGGAGCTCTAATCCTTTTATTAATAACGATTACAGGGTACATGATTCCAGCTTTGAATTCCTAATGCAGTTTTCATTTTGTGTACAGTATTGTATAAGAACCAAGTGACATTCGGTTCATTCAGTTCCTAGCCCCTCTGTCACGGGAAGGATAGTGGGAAGCAGAGCTGAATATATGGTTCCAGTCCTAGCTTGATCAGTAACAGGTTATGCAACCCTGGGTATGCCACTGTGTCTTCCTTATATGTGAAACAATAATATTAATGATAATAAGAGCCATGTTGCAAGTAAGTAGAAAAGTAGTAAGAAGTAAGCAGTAAGTAATGAAACCAGGATGAGAATAGCTGTGTTAGACTCCGCATCTGCCTCCACCACTGTGCTATCCTGACTCAGATAGGTGGGCTAGCTGATATTTGCAACTAAAATTATGTGAGACCATATTTCCATTTTTTCTCCAGGCAAATAAATGTCTACCCAAACTACTAAGCAAGATGGTTTTTTTCATCTTATTTTTTAATATTTATAAGGGTAACATTTAAAAAAATGTATTAATGAAGTCTTTTTGTATAGTTACAGTTAGGGTAAAAGTATTTCTTTCTGTTTGGTATGCTCTTTTGATACATTTCTAGCACTTCTCTTTCAATATGCCTATTTATACTGGTGATAACGTGTTACATATGTGAAAGTAGGCTATCCTATATCCAGTCTTTCCTAGGATAAGTATTCTGAATGTTTTTCTCTCATGTCTCCACAAATCCGTGTCTTTTCTCCTAGCTTTGTTGCTTCCTCTTCTCTTCCCTGCAATTTCTCCTCATTTCTCTTAATCTGTTTAGTCAAAATGTAAACATTTATTTATTCAGTGCACATTTAAGTTGCTATGTGTCAGGCACTGTTTTAGGTGCTGGGAATATCAAAATAAACAATTCCTCCAGAAATATATAGGCTAGTAATCAAGACAGACAAGTGACTGATTGTTATAATATTAACCATGACAATTTTATGTGAGAGATGCTATTCAGATTTCAAAATGAAGTACTTCATTCACTGGAGAGCAAAGGAAAGTCCCCTAGAGGAGGGGATGCTTGAGATGAATCTCGAAGGAAGAGGGAGAAAGGCATTCAGAACAGCAGGGACATCATTCATGTACAAGCAAAAGGGGCAGGAGGGAGCACAGTATGGTCAGGAATAAACAGGTAGTTGGAAATGGCTGCCCCGAAGAGCCTGGATCAGGAAAGACAAGAAAAGAAGCTGGAGAAGTGGGCTGCATTCTGCTAATGAAAGGCCTGTGTATTCAACTAGAGAATTTAAACCTGACTCCCAACACTTTGGAGAACAAGTAAAAGATTTAAAGCAGGGGAGAGACACGATCAGATAGCCATTTTCCAATTATCTTCCTGAGAAAGAAAGTGCTAGGAAACATCAAAGACGGTGTGCAGATGAGATTTTCATTTTTTATATTAAGAACTACACCGAAGGCAATTCCTGACATCAGCAGGGAAATTTCATTTAGAGTACCCTCTGTGGATGGAAAGACATTTCTCAGAATTGATCACATTTTCCTCCCCAGTTTTGCTGAGATATAATCGACATAGAGCATTGTGTATGTTTAAGGGATAGGATGTAATGATTTGATACATGTCTATATTGTGAAATAATTAACCACAGTAAGGTTAGTTAACCCATCATCCATCACCTCACATAGAGACCATCTTGTGTGTGTGGAGAACTTTTAAGATTTATTCTCTTAGCAACTTTCAAGTATACAATATGGTATTGGTAATTATAGCTGCCACACTGTACATTAGATTCCCTGAACTTATTCATCTTATGACTGAAAGTTTGTACCCTTTGACTGCCTTCACCCATTTCATCCACTCCCCCTTGCCCCTGGCAATCACCAGTCTATTTTCTGTTTCTATGAGTATGTTTTTTTTAGATTCCATATATGGTTTATTCATATTTTTAAAAATGGCAGGATTTCCTTCTTTTTTATGGCTGAATAATATTCTGCTGTATGTATATACCACATTTTCTTTATCCATTCCTTTGTCGACAGACACTTAGGTTGTTTCCATGCCTTGGCTATTGTGAATAACGCTTCAGTGAACATACGGGTGCAGATAGGCCTTTGAGATGGTGATTTTATTTTCCTCAGATATATACAGTCATGTGTTGCTTAACGATGGGGACACATTCTGAGAAATGTGTCCTTAAGTGATTTTGTCATTGTGCAAACATCATAGAATGTACTCAAGGGGAACAAAATTTACCATCCCAAAATTCGTCACTTTAACATGAGGGTTATTTTAGGCTGATATTTTTAAGAAACAAAAGACTCAGAAAGTTTTTTTTGTTACCTCCCCTTTAACTGCCTAAAAGAGTTCAGATGAAAAACCTGTCTCAGGAAGCAAGCTGTCACCTCAGCATAATACGAACTAGATGGTAAACGGGGAGGAACCTAGAAAAGCCTGTTTGTTGGGCTCCCCTCTGTGTTCTTCTATTTCTGTGTGGCCAAACACTTGTTTTCCAAATGTTTGCTCCTTTTCACCTACCTGTGAATTGCCTTCCTTCCCTTTGAAGTTCCTGACTCTCCCTACCCCCAACATCTTCTTTTGTCTTTGTCTGAGGATGGTATTTAAGGTGGTGGCTTCAATCATTTTGGTGAGTTACTCTGTTTTCTTGGGTTTCTCTCATGTATATGTTATTAAACTTTTGTTTGTTTTTCTCCTGTTAACCTGTTTCATGTCAATTCAATTTTTAGATCACCAGAAGAACCTAGAAGAGTAGAGGAAATTTTTTTCTTCCCTGCAGTACTTACACAAACCTAGATGGTATAGCCTCCTGCACATCTAGGCTCTGTGGTACTAATCTTATGGGACCTTCATTGTATATACAGTCTGTTGCTGACAGAAACATTGTTATGTAGTGCATAACTATACCCAGAAGTGGGATTGCTGGATGATATGGTAGGTCTCTTTTTAATTTTTTGAGGGACTTTCATATTGTTTTCCATAGTGGCTGCACCAATTTACAGTCCCCCCAACAGAGTGCAAGTGTTCCCCTTTCTTCACATCCTCACCAACATTTGTTATCTCATATCTTTTTGATAATAGCTATTCTAACAGATTTGAGGTGATATTGTGGTTTTGATTTTTATTTTCTTGATGGTTAGTGATAATAAGTGCCTTTTCATGCACCTGTTGGTTATTTGTATGTCTTCTTTGGAAAAATGTCTATTCAGTTCCTCTGTCTATTTTTTTTCTTTTTGGTGAGGAAGATTGGCCTTGAGTTAACATCTGTGCCAATATTCCTCTGTTTTGTATGTGGGACACCACCACAGTGTCGTTTGATGAGTGGTGTGTAGGCGTACACTGGGGATCTGAACCTGTGAACCCCTGGCCACTGAAGCAGAGTGCACAAATGTAAACACCATGCCACCAGGCTGGCTCCCATTTCTTAATTGGTTTATTTATTTTTTTGCCATTGAGTTGTATGAATTCCTTATACATTTTGGATATTAACCCCTTATCAGATACATGATTGGCAATAATTTTTTCCATTCCATAGGTTGCTTTTTCATTTTGTTGATTGTTTCTTTCACTGTAAAAAAGCTTTTGATGTAGTCCCACTTATTTATTTTTGCTTTTGTTGCTTGTGTTTTTGGTGTTATATCCCAAAAATCATTGCCAGGACCCATGTTAAGGAGATTTTCCCTATGTCTTCTAGGAGTTTAGAGTTTCATGTCTTACATTTAACTCTTTAATCCATTTCAAGTTAATTTTTGTGAGTGGTGTAAGATAATGGTCCAGTTTTGTTCTTTTGCATGTGGGTAAGACTCGATCATTTTTATCAGGTATCTGTGAGGGCCAGCAGTGATGATGGGGAGATGGGGGCTTATGGGAAGAAGGGAGTCACCTAGGAATGTGGAAAGCCAAGCCTGGAGGATAAACTTGACTTTGGGTCTGGCTATTTACAGGAGCCAAAATCACATTTGTATTGTAAGAAACCTGCCTTGATTCCGTTGAGTTCAATCTCCAAGAGAATTCCATCTGCATGTGGGGAGGTGAGCAGGAGTGAGTTATCCTCATGGCTGCATTGCTAGAAGTTTCTGTGATTCTAAATGAGAGTCTGGCTACAGAGGTGCAGGACTTCTGCCATTGTCTAGGGGTTTGCAGAGCACTGTGCAGCCTCTTGGGGGAAGGGAGCCAAGGAGCACAGGTGTTTGGCTTGGGTGAGGGCTCAGCAACAGTATGAGAACTAGAGTTTATTCACAAAACCAACAAAGAACTTGGTCATGAGGATCAACCAACATTTTTGGTTAGAAGTGAGAGGGAAATCTCAGGAATCATGGCAGAAGCTAGAATTATTGGATACTGCCCTAGGCTTAGAGGACTAAATCTCAACCCTTGTCCCTGATGGAGTTTGATGCTGTCACATCTGGTTATACTTGTCCCAGGAGCAGAGCGTGTAAAGATTTTCAATACTTGCCCACAACTGGGGCTACCCTGGCTGGATTTATTAGTAGAAAAGTCACTGTGTGTATCACTCAGGTTCTGGTAGGATGACTTAACCCAATTAACTCTGATTCAAAGATTTAATTGAAGACTCTTTAATAAGGGATTATTTACAGAAGAGTGGGTAAGGTTAAGGGAACCAGTGTAGAATGGTGAAGCACCCAGGTGTTAGCAAGAGCAGAGAGCTCTTACTTCCTCCAGGCCTACGGACAAAGGGAGGTAGTGTTCTTGGCCCTAGATGAGAGCAGCAGCCAAGGGAGAGGCCACTCACAGGATGTCCAATCACAGGCAGGGGAGTTCAGCCTCAAACCCTGGCCCAGTCTTCTGCCCCGGCCGTCAATTGGCCGACCCAAGAGGAGGTTAGCAGATAAGGTTAGAGCAGTGGTTGATAGAAGTCAGCCTCCCAGGGCCAAGCAGGGCAAGGAGGGTAGTAAATTGATCTAGAGAGGAAATCAGAGAATAACCAACACAGATAATTAAATATTACACATGACCAATTTGCTCTTCAACTTGCTCCAATGTGACTCCATCTTCCCCAAGCCAGTGAGTCAGCTCTTATCAAGGCCACCAATGCATTTGTGTTGCTGTATCGAAAAAACACATTTCTGCCTTTTTCTTGACCTCGCAGGAGCATTCTGCACAGCTGCCATCCTTCTGGAGATAGTAATTCACATAGTTCCTCTTTTTCTAGCCAACATCTGAATGGTCAAAGGCCTCAGACAGAAGTGGATCCAGATTCGTGGAGCCTG
The DNA here is from genome assembly GCF_041296235.1 of Equus asinus. NCBI lineage: Eukaryota > Metazoa > Chordata > Mammalia > Perissodactyla > Equidae > Equus > Equus asinus. The sequence continues at coordinate 15,895,325 of NC_091800.1, read as the reverse complement.
AAGCTTGTACAACGTAGGGTACATTCTTTAAGTAAAAAGTACATATTTAAGTATGAAAGTAAATATTTATTCAAAAAGAGAAAAGAAGTTACAGGAAATTTTGAAAATGTTTATAAAAATACCACAAACATCATTAAAACCAAAAAAGCTAATATATTTTTTATTAACAGTATGACATGACTCCATAGTACTTTTTTCTCCTACAGTTGTGGCTGCATATCTTTGGTCACCTCTTTATAGGACAATGATTTTGTAATGTTTTATATAAGAGAGTAGAACAATAATTCAGTATTTCTTCTGGTTCAACAGAAATTGTTTTATATTATATTTAGCATGATGACTTTTCTTTCAGCTTTCTAATTTACTGTTGGTAAATAATATAAACTTTTAGGATGGCCAGCTTGTTTCTTTCATATTTAAGCTGTAAGATTTTAAGACATTTCAAGTTTTCTTGTGCAGTGATTAATATGAATTACTCTGAAATAACAGTACTTATTAGCCATTTTCATCAATGTCCTCATTGTGGTGGGGTAGTGAGGGATTTATGTTATCTTGTGCATCCTCAGTATTTTGCCCCAAATCAGCAAGAGCTTTAATTCCTTTCCAATGTGCTCCTAAGATACACTCCTCATCGTTAACGGGATTGTCAAGCAATACAGGGCTTATTCTTTACTTCTATTCTAAATTTATCTTTTCCTCTTAATTAATAACTGCTTTTGGTATGATACGAAATTGTTTTTGTTACCATTTGCTTTTTGATGTCAAAATAATTTCTATTGATTTCTTCTTGCATCTTTATTGTTTTTGTTTCATATTCCATTAATATTTTTGCCTGGAGTTTCCTCTCAATCCCTCAGTAAATAAATTTAAAGAGGGCAGAAGAAGGAAATCTTCATATAAGTCCAATTGACTCTGTAGTTTCCCACTTGTTTTACTAAAATGTTACAAATGTTTTTCAAAATTGCTGTTAAAATGTTGTTCTGGAACATTATTAACTTAAAAAAATTTTATTTTATTTATTTATTTTTTTATTGAAGTATAGCTGACATACAATATTGTATTAGTTTCAGATGTACAATATAGTGATTTGACATTTATTTATATTACAAAATACCCTGATAAGACTGGTAATCATCTGTCATCGTATAAAGTTATTATAATATTACTGACTATGTTCCCTATGCTGGACATTATACCTACATGATGTTTATTTTATGGCTGGAGGTTTGTACCTCTTACCCTTCACCCATTTTGCCCTCCCCCCCAACCCACTCCTCTCTGGCAACCACCAGTTTGTTCTCTGTATCTGTGAGTCTGTTTCTGTTTTGTTTTATTTGTTCATTTAGTTTTTTTTTTTTAGATTCCACATATAATTGAACTCATAAGGTATTCTTCTTTGTCTGACTTAATTTCACTCAGCATAGTACCTTCTAGACCCATGCATGTTGGAACATTATTAAATTTTTGAGTAAACTTTTTTTGCATGTTGTTTATGTTAAAGTTCCTCTTCCAAATCTTCAAAAATATGTTTTAGGGTCCTCAAAATGTCATCGTAGCCATTTTGTAAGACTTGAACAACTTTATAATGGGGACATCATCTTGTTACGCTTAAATTCTTAAAATACAATCAAGGTGATGTGTTCATAACTCTTGTGACCTACCAAAGTAGTCAACAGTTTTAGGTGTTGTAGTGGCAGCTTTTTCTCCAGTGCAATTAAGGGAATAAGCTGTGCAAGACACATATTCTAAATACTTACCAAAATTTTTAAAGTGCTTGCAGCCCTTTGTCCTTACTTTTCAGATAGTTGCACTCTCATGTGACTATCCATGATCTGTAGTTCAATGGCAGGTTACAATTGCCCAGAACTTGTTTCACTTTGTTAAACATAGAAGCATTTTATGTTTCAGATGTCTTCAGATGGTAGAAAAGTTAAAAATTGCCAGAGAGTTTTTCCTTATACAGTCACTTATGCGTCGCTTAATGAAGGGGATAGATCTGAGAAATGTGTCGGTAAGCATTTTCATCCATTGTGCGAACATCCTAGTGCACTTACACAAACCTAGATGTTGTAGCCTACGACACACCTAGGCTACATGGTACTAATTTTATGGGACCACTGTCATATATGCAGTTGGTCATTGACTGAAACGTCGTTATGTGATGCATGACTGTAAAAGTAGGGCACAAAAATTGCCAACTGACCTGTGCTTGTCACATCCAATGTAGAATCTATAAATAAGATGATTGTTGGAGTGTTTCTACAATCCATTCCTATGCTGAGATGGCTAGCAGTAACAACTTTTTAAAGAAGAGACTGTAAATCAAAGAAATATGGCTTACTGAACCTACTAAATATATTCATACTCCACCTCCTGTTAGCCAAGTTCCAAAAATGCCCCCAGCCACCCTAAAGCCATCTGACTGTAAAAAACTTGCTAGAGCTGACCCTGGTTCTTGGAAGGGGCCAGAGCAAGCGAATCTTTTAGCCCTGGGATTCAGTACTTGGTCAGATTTTCTTTTTATCCATTTTCTCTTCCTGCTTTATAAACTTATCCAGTCCTAAGACTTTAAATCCATTTTACATTCCAACAAATTTCAAAATTGTAGTTGTAGGTATAGTCAACGACCAACTTGACAATTCTGTTTGGATCTCTAATATTCTTCTCATACTTCATATTTCCAAAATGGAAACTTTGACCACTATCTCCTCAACTCATTCCTACACCCCCACTATCTCATGCGCAAAGTAGTTCTCAGTGTGTGGTACCACCATCCGCTTAGCGGCTAAAGCCTCATAAGGAGGAATTCCCCTTGATTCCTTCCCTTCCTTCTCTTTCCCTTTCCAACAGTGAGTCCTGTTGGTCTCATCTTCAACATATATCAAATTCTTGTTTTGCTCTCCATCTCCAGGCCAGTAACTTGGACCAGGCTGCCATCCTATCTTACTTGATCTTCCACTCTTGACCTTCTCTAATCTTTTGTTCACTCACTAGATGTTAATTGCATTATGTTCCCTCCCTCCTTAAGATCCTTCACTTGGATTCCTTTTCTTTTAGATAATGAAGTCCTGACTATTTCCTGTGGTTTACAAGGTTCTGCTCATCTTTCCAACCTCACCTCATTTAACTCTCCAACTTATTCACTAAGCAACAGCCCATTGGATTCTTCATGTTCTGTAAACACATCAGGTTCTTTTCTGCTTTAGGATCTTATTTTTCAACTTTGGGCTGGGTGATTTTTGCTGCTTCTCTTCATTCTTATATTTCAAGTGTCAAGGCAAAGGTCACCTCTGCAGGAGGCCTTCTCTTAGTCCTCTATCTAAAGTGGCTTCCCTCAGGTACTCCATTTCATCACTCTGCCTATTTCCGTCATAACACTCAAACTGTAATTATCTGATTAATTATTTATTTCTTATTTGTTGCCTGTTTACCCCACAAGAATGTAAGTACTCTGAAATCAGAGTCTTGGACTAAATAGTTCACCACTGAATCCTCAGAGCCTAGTTCAAGGCTCTCTAAACCTGTTTCAGTCCATTTTTCCAGTCTTCTTGTCCGTGATAACCCATTGCAGCTGCACTCAGCCGCAGTAGACACACCTAAAGATTCCTTACTAATTGAATTAACTTGTGCTTTACTCTACGACAGAATTATCTTCTTTTCAAATTTGTGTCAGTTAAAAATCGTATTATTTATTTATTTTTTTGAGGAAGATTAGCCTTCAGCTAACATCTGCCGCCAGTGCTCCTCTTTTTGCTGAGGAAGTCTGGCCCTGAGTTAACATCCTTGCCCATCTTCTTCTACTTTATATATGGGATACCTGCCTCAGCATGGCTTGATGAGCAGTGTGTAGGTCTGCACCCGGGATCTGAACCAGCGGGCCCCGGGCCACCAAATGTGCGATCCTAACCACTGGGCCACCAGGCTGGCCCCTAAAATATTATTATAAAGTGCTAAGTCAAATATCATCCTCCCTCAAAGCCATCCCTCGTTGATTTTCATCTGTTATTTGCTATTTTACTGTTAAAGTTCTTATTACACTCTTTCTTGTATCCTGTTTTTTTTAACCCATTGTTTTTTAAAATAAGTTCTTAAGGCATTCTAAGAAAGAATTCAGATGTATATTAAGTAAACATATTTCCTCTTTTCTTCCCTTCCTCAATCCTATCTATTCACTAGGGAAACCCAGTGGCAAGTGTTACTTCCAGAACTTTCTTCAGGCGTTGATAAATATATATCTTTCTTAAAAAAATTAAATGGGTGATAATAGATGTATGACTCCACAACTTTTTTTCACTTGGAAGTATTTATTGGACATCTTTCTCGTCAGTATATAGGGATTTGCCTCCTCCTTTCCAACTGCTTCATTGTGGATGTTGCAGAGACTGCTAATTATCCTCTATTAGCTTTAGTTTTTCTTTTATAGTGATATACGCCATGAGCCTTAGCTGGGCACATACATGTCAGGAAAAAAGCCTCCATTTCCAGGCTCCTTGTGGCTAGGTGTGGCTGTGCAAGCTAGGTCTAGCCAATAGGATATGAGGGAAGGTGATCTGTGTAACTTGTGAGAATAGTCTTTAAGGGGAAAAGTGCATGTTTCTTCTTCCCTTTCTTTCTTCCTCTTGGCGTGAATATAGATGTGATGACTGGAGCTGGAGCAGCCATCCAGCTCTGTGATAACTTTGGGAATGGAGGCCAAGAACAACAGAGCAACAATGTAAAAGGAGTCTGGGTCCCTGATTCTGCAGAACACTGCTCCAGCCCTGGATTGTCTAATTCCATATTTTTATGGGGACAAATGAGAAACTTTAATCTTGCTAAGCCACTATAATTTTGGATTTTCTTCCCACTTCAGTTGAACTTAATCCTTCCTAAATGATCATATTTTAAATAATCGCATTTTGTTTGCTATTTACATCTTTTTTCCATGCCTAGACCCTAGGTTCCTTGAAGGCTTACCTACAGTCTTACTCATCTGTATCTTCCCACAAGAATCTAGCACAGTGTCTGGCACATAGTCAAAGCTCAACTGGTATCTGGTAACTTGAATTAAATTTGTTTATTGCTGACCATAGATTTTGCTACTTCTTTAAATTGTATGAACAGGAAGAAAAAAAAAAATTAAGAGAATAAAACTCCTGAGCTGCAATAACTAAGTGGACTTCCTCCATCTTGAATTAATCCCAGAATACGGCCACAAGCAAGTTGTTGCTTATGATTATAAATGTCTTTTAACTTTGCAACAATGCTGATATTGGTAATTAAAATATTTATCTTAGTGAAGTCAAAAGAATTTTGCTTGGTTTTCAAATCTCTGTTATGTAAACACACCTTATTCAAATAAATCTGTTTCTTATAAATGTTTATGCCTTGACTGCCTCTTCTATAAAATGATAGTGCAATAGTTTTTGTGTGGAAGTGGAGGGTTGGACCAAATTAGTGGTTCTTATTCTTTTGCAGGTCAAAGGTAGGAAAACCATATAATTTATCAACCAAACTAAACTTTTGAGAGTGAAATGGCACACTGTTAATAATTGTACCAGGACATGGGCATAAATCTGCCTGTCCCATGCAAACTGTGACATATGTTCTGCTTGTCATAGGTCTCTACAAGAATGTGAAAAAAGCCCTAGATTTTCTCTCTAAAGAAACACACAAACACGTACCCTAAATTTTACATGCAGTCTGAGCAGTCCATGAATCCATTTCAGTTTATCTATGGAAATTTAGGGATCTACTCTCCTAGACTAAGAAAGAACTTCTGGGTAAAATTACCCCAAGTTTCTTCTTCATTAAAATTAGATAATTCCATCAGTCTGGTATGCTGATAATTATGAGTCATTGGCATAGCTGATTCTGGACAATTCACACTCTAAGTGCTCAACCCTGGGCTACAAATTAGCAGCTGGTGTCTCTCTACACTTTACACTTAAGGTACAGCCTCCTTGCATGGCCACCCATGTAAAAGGGAGAAATCTGAGCAGCCACTGCAGTAGCCTTACTTCCAGTCACACAGCAGCTAAAAGCAGAGGCCAGCTGCTCCTAGCAACTCTTTGCCTACCTGAGGGATGGAGCTGGTTAAGGTTTCCATGGAGTCCCCTCACCAGGTGCTCCCCAACTCCACCGTTCCTGATTGTCCTCTACCCCAGACCATAGTCCTCCCAGAATCCCCAGTCCAGAGTCGCTCACAGACACATTAGCTGTGAATGGCTGTCTGTGCAGGTGGAGTATGGCGCTCAGTCACAATACCGGTTGAAATGAAAATGCAAAAGTCTATTTTTCAGTTGCATATAAAATCATGGGCTTGATTTTTCATTTGAGTAGAATAGGTAAGAAATACTGACAATTTGAGAAGTATTTAGAAAATGGAAATCAGGATGACAAAGGAAGGAGTAACTTTAAATTCATAAAGGGGAAAAAATAGGAAGGAAAATATACCTGAATGAAATCCAATAATGTGCAATAGAGTTGGTTGTCATTTGAAAAGGCTTGAACCCACTTTTCTATTACCAAGGCAACCATCACATTATGCAAAACGACCAGGAAAAAGCAACAATAATCGGAACACCCAAACTCCAAATGAGAAGCACGATTTGTGTACAGATGTGAATTTAATAAAGAAGATGAAAAGCTGCTTTGTTCAAACTAACTTTTGCTGGTAAGCAAAAGAAAATGTATTTCGAAAAATTAACATTCTCTTTTACATTTTCAGAAATATCGGAGAAAATATACACAAGCCATTCCAACTATATATTAAATCCTGCTGAATTTGTATGGGGTTTTGTTGGTCCTTTCTTTCAAAGATGTGGGCGTTTCATACACAGAGATGTTTAATATTTATTTAAAACTCTTAGTGTGATGAGTATCTTATTAAGATACTTCTTTCCTCCAGAAGTTTGAATTTTAGTTTAAACAAGTGGACAGATTGAATGACTTGTATTCATTTTTTCTTTTTTGTATTTGTAGGAGTCACTTCATCAAAGAAATTGGTACTAAGCATTTAAGATAAATTTTGTGTGAGAATGTTGGGTGATTTCACAGAGAATATGGTAAAAGGCTAATGAGATGTTAAAGGTAATGGTTGTCACCTGGTTTTTACTGAAAGCTAAATAGGAGCCAAGTATGCATATTTATGTAAAATTTATATCAGGCTATGTAGAAAGCATAGATGTTTTCCCCAGCTGTTTTCTAAGGCTCTTAGTTTTTCTTTCTCTTTTCTTTCTATCCATCCCAACCTTGATCATCAGTTCCAGTGTATGCACACACACAACACACATATACACACATATGATAGTATAGGAAGAGGTGATAGAGGGTAAAATATTAACTTGAAAGATTTCAGTGCCCTTGGGCCAATTTGGAGGACAATCCTATAATTTTGTATTATTAGATCAGTATCAGAGGCTGCCCAATGTTTTTAATCCTTTCAATGGTAGCCTTACTGATGTGTTAGTCCAAACATGTCGACCTAGTCCATTTGAACTGCTATAACAGAAATGCAATAGACTAGGTGACTTATAAACAACAGACATTTATTTCTCACAATTCTGGAGGCTGGAAGTCCAAGATCAGGGTTCTGCAGGTGGAGTTCTGATGAGAACCCTCTTTCAGGTTGCAGACTGTTGACTTCTTGCTGTGTCCTCACACGGCAGAAAGCAGAGAGAGGAAGTAAGTCCTCTCATGACTCTTTCAAGAGGCACTGATCCCATTTTTGAGGGCTCCACCCTCATGACCTTGTCTAATCCAATTACCTCCCAAAACCCCACCTCTTGATACTATCCCATTAGGGGTTAAGGTTTCAACATCTGGATTTGGGGGGAGGGGGCACAAACCTTCAGTCCATAACACACGCTTTATAGAGCATCCTTACTTTCAAGTCAGAGAGTTCTTAGCATCTGATTGCATAGAGGAAAACAAAGTGGAAAGGCAATCGCAGTTCTGATGACCAGAAGCCCATAATCCCAAATGATGGGAATATTGCATTAGGGATATCTGAGAACCCAGGCAAGACATGGAAGGCTAAGATCCTCCTCTGAGGACAACTGTTGTTCCTATGGTTGGACTCGTAAAATCCAGCTGAAATAGCAGAAGCCTGTTGTTAACCATTGTCAGTGCCACCCTGCACCTGCTTCCTCTAGTTTGTATCTGTGCCGCGTGAAGATTCCCTTGGCTCCTGACCCAGTTTCTCTCCTTGACTTTGAGAACCTGCCTGTCCTGGCAGTCAGCTTGTCATGAGGACCATTGCTGTAAAAAGCACCCCTTCAACTCCCTCGACCCCTCTTGTTCCATAAAATTGTCAGCATGGAAAACCCTCTGCCCCTGACCTTGAACAATCCTTTCTCTTTTGAAATGTCCCCAAACTGAATGCTTTCCTCCTTGCAGCCAACCAAGGATGGTCATATGTACCTGAAGGCCAATTAGATTTTTTTCTCCCCACTTCCGAAAATCCCACCTAATAGAACCCTTGCCAATCAGACATGCTCTCAGTATTTGCTTTTTTTACTCAATAGAAGTTACTCTCCTTCTAAACCCTTGAACCTCTGCTGAAGCAAAAAATGAGGGCAGAGCTGGGCTCCCTTGCCACAAGTTAATGAATAAACAATCTTTGTGAATTCTGTCTTGGACTTTATTGTGCCTTTGACAACTTCAATTATGCTCCTGTCTTTATGTCTGTTTTCATTTTAGGCCAGTGGAACAGCCTTCCTGTGACGTACCTTGGGCGGATGTGCTGTCACTGTTCTTTTCTCCTGGGACTGTATGCATATCAGAGTCACTCTGGCCTGGGGTCACAACAGTGAGTGCAGCCAAAAGGAATCAGGGCCCTCATTAGCTGGCCAGTCTCAGTCTAAGTTGGGGTAGGCAGGCTGTTTCTCCAATTCCTTTGCTGCTGTTTCATGATGGTTCATTCCTATGCCATAAAGGAGGCATCTTTTCCATCTGTCTATCTTCCAGGCCTGATTTTCTGATCTGCTGATCCTGCGAGCTATGTAGTGTGTTTTGATTAAATCTCCTTTCTGCCTACATTAGCCTGAGTTGGGTTGTTTTGCTCTCCAAAAACCTCTAGATAGATGGTCTCTTTGAAATGAGAAGGAACCCAGTGTTCACTCCTCTTGGCCTATCAGGCATGCTGCTTCCTGAAAGTGCTGACCTCATTCCTTATGGGGATAGATAAGCATTTATTCCCATGATGGGATTTCAAGGAGGGTGAAAACAGAGCACTGTGAAGGGTAGAGCAGGGCACAGAAGGGCATCCAAGGGCTTCAGAGACTTCTCTTAAGACCTGTCCTGCTTCCAATAAATGCAATCAGAAGGAGAGGAATGATGCGGAGTCTGAAAGCTCAGAATTGCATTAAGTGACTTTTCCATATATGAGTTATTTGTCTATCGGAAATAAATCTATCTGAATGTTGTATTGATCTTCTTACCAGGCTGGCAAAAATCCCAGGGAGAGAATTTACCATTGAGGATGGCTGTGGGTCATTGCATATAATGATATCCATTTTTAGAGGCTCCTTTGGAATTTTGAAAATGCTCCGAACTAGCAGTTTCTGGATCGCTATAGCAGTAAGATATTCCGCTTTGGCTTTGGGAATCAGAACAGTGGTTAATTAATACTTTTCCTCCAGGCTGAGAACAAGAATGTTATAACACCTGAGGCCGTATTCAACTCCGGATTAGCATATATGACACCCAGAGGAAACTGAAATTGCTCTAAAAATGTGTAATGCCAGATTCAAACCAAATCCTGTTTATGACGGCTTTGCTTCTATGAAATATTCAGAATGTGGAAAGAAAAGACAACCAAAGATAAAAGACAGCAATTTTGTTATTCTGCATTTGTTATCAGGGTGTCTTAATTACTTTCCTTGAAGTATGTGTTTTGATACCAATTGATTAAATACACAATCTTTTTTATTTAGTTTGTTTTTGGAGAAGATCTTTATTTAAGGTAAGATGAAGTTGGAGGAAATTAAGTTGGAAACTTTAATGTTAGTGAAATTATATAGTCTGGTCTCCAGAGATTCATTTTTAAGGGAGAATTAACAAGATGAGGAACTTCTATTTAATTTCTAGCTTGTTGGGATTTTATTAAGAGACTGTTAGAAGACATGTACCCTAAATGATGCCTTTACTCTGTGTATAAAATAGCCGAGTTGTGTTTTTGTCTTTTCAATCAAATCTTCTTGTTAAAACCGCTGAAGTGAGAGAGCTGGAAAACAGGAAGAGCCAGGCATTCCTGGGAAATGATGGTGGTATCTTTCAGCACCGTTTTGTCCAATAAAGATTTTTGAGTACTTTATAAGTACAATGCTAGGCATTAAACAGCAGAGGAATTAAGCATAACATGTTGTCAACTTTACCTGAAATTAGATAACAAAGATTTAAATTTAATGTATTTTTGGAGGACAGGGGCTATACAGTATTTAATCTATGTATTTCAGGCATCTCACTAGCATGCTATCTGACTGTAGTTGGCACTCAGCTGATACTTGAATAAATGAATGATATAATGATCCTTGAGGACTTGTAGCATCTGTCAGGTTTTTCACCTTGTTTTGCAGGCAATTTTTTCTTTCTTTTTTGTTTCAGTAATTTGTTCAGCCAAAGTGGTTTGAGGGATAAACATAAGCAGTGATACCAGGCCTCTTTTTTTTTTTCTATAAAAAAGACCTCATTTTACTGTCTGCTCTGCCTGAGCTTTCTTAGTTAATTAAAATAAACAAATCTAAACAAATGTCCTTAGTACCATGCCCCATTATTAATTAATAAAATCATTGTAAGAAGAAGACTCCCACTCTTTTCAAGAGGTTGTAATCAAAGAAATATGCTCTGGGTTCACAGAAAGAGACCGAGTGCTCATCAAGGCTTTGGGGTCAACTGGCATCTCCTCTTCCTGGTTAATTAGTCTAACTTGGTTCACAGCAACTTTCTTTTCTCATTTTATTGTATTCCTTTTTCCTGGTATTTTGTTCCAAAAGGTCTTCAAATCCAAATGCATCAGCTCCCTGATTAGGTGACACCCAAGCAACCAGGGCACCCCCACCCCAACCCAGCCCCCTGCCATAGCCATAGCTGTCATCCTTTCAACATCGCAGGTGGAAACTCACCAGTGAGGGACAAGATTGTTCAAAGACAATTGACAACATTGACAAAGATATCCCCTTCCAAGCAGCCACCACGATGTGAGATCCCAGATTGATACCCTGGTGTCCACATTCTGCTGTTATCTCTATTCTCAGTCTTATTTCCTAGTGTTTCCTGAAACGCACCCTATGTTCCACCACGCTGGATTTCTTGTTATAATAGAACTGCACTGTCCAATGCTATAGCCAATAGCCCCTCGTGGTGAGAGAATGAATATGCAGACAATGGATAGACCACATATAAAAGTAGAACTCTGACCCACAATGTGCAGCAAACAGCCCAGAAAATCAACCCATAATCTACAGTAACCAGCCCAGGAAGTCAGCCTGCTGTCTAAGGGTGAAACTTCTAGGAAGTTAGACCACACTCTCTCTAGCAACACTCCAGGAAACCAAATAATAACCCCTGTAACAACTGTATCCACACAGCCAGGACTTGACTCATAATTGTCAACTTTAATTTTTGTCCCCACTTCCAACTTAGGACCAATCAGAGAAAGCCAAATATGCACCCTTACCAATCACATAGGATGTCCAGCTTCCAGTTAGACCACCTACAGCTTCCCTGTGCCAAGAACCTCCAGACAGGGCACACCTGGAGCCTTCTGTTTTCCATTACAAAGCTTTCTCACTCTTCTGCCTGCCTTTGTGTCTCTGCCAAAACTCAATTGACAGTGACTGACTCCCTTGCTAGAGGAAGCTCTAAGGCAATAGCCTTAGCCTCTTTTCATTTGGTTGGTCTTCATTTATTTCCACAATTAGTATTTAAATTTAAATTAATTAAAATTACATAAAATTAAAAGTTTAGTTCTTCAGTTGCACTAGCCAAATTTCAAGTACTCAGTAGCCTCTTGTGGCTAGTGGTTACCGTACTGGACAGTGTAGATATGGAAAATTTTTATTATCTCAGAAATTTTTATTGGACAACTCTATTCATACCTAGGGTTTTCCCACTGTATGCTACTCCTTCTGCTTGAATTGCCTTTCTCCCACATTTCACCTGCCGAACTCCTACCCAGCCTTCATGGGCTTGCTTCCACTTCCTTCAGGAAGGCTTCATTGATTCCTCTATCTAGACATCATCTCTCATGTCTTAGATTATACCTTTCTCACAGCACTCATCATAGTCTCTTTTAGTTCCATGGTCTCTTCCATCCATACTGTAGGCTCCTTGACCTTAGTAATTATTTTAACCTCCCAGGATCTTGTGCTTCCTACAGAGCAGGCCCTTAATAACTTTTTTTTTTAACTTAAATGTGGTTTGGGGAAAATAAGGATCAGATTTAATTATTCACTTTAAGAAGCCATGGAATGACAGATGGAATTGGATTTTCTGTTTTTCATTTGGGACATAGAATGTACAAATAGTGTTGCACATGGCTTTGTTCTTCCCTTCCTGGTTCTGCATCTGTTATCCTCTAGACAGCTTCATTTAACACTAGGAAGATGTTTATAAAGTTAGCTGGGGATCATCTCAGAGCCTCCCATTTCTATTTTTCAAAAGTTGTGTGAGCCTTCAGAAATCTTTTCATAGAACAGCAACTGTGAGGAAACTATAGGTCTTAGATTCCCAAAATACTTTTAGAATAGCTAACTTTTAACAATGTCTTCAACACACCAGGCAGTTTCATGCCTCTGTGCCTTGCTCATATTTTCTCTTGCCTGAAATATAACCCCAAGCTTATCCACCCTCATACCACCTCTGTTCCTTTTGAACTTCCTTCAAATGTCAAATTAAATATCACATTGTCTATGAAGTCTTGCTCCATCTCCCAAATGGAGTCACTCTTTTCTCTGGCTGTTTGTCAATGTCTACTTGGACATCTCTTTATTCTCACAATGTGGTGGATGAAGGCAAATGCTAACTCAAAAGCATTGTTACTAAGCAAAATACACCCTGCCGGGGGAAAGAAATTAACCCACTTACATTCCCTTTTGGGGGTTGTTGTTATATTTGGATACTTTAGGGTAAAAGCCACTACAACTCAGGGAGAAAACTCTTACTGTTTCTTTCCTTTCACCACCACCCTAAATCCAAGGATCTTGAGCTCATCAGTTTTTAGAGTGGAGTTAGCAGCCCTTTCTTCACTTTGTACACTGGCAGAAATTGTGTCTGGGAGAAAACTTTTGCTATCCACTGGGTGCCTGAGGTTGTGAAACTTGCAAGAAACAGAAACTAAGTAGAGTACTGGCACTTTGTTTGTCAGGGGGTATGGGATATCCTGGGATAGGGAGTGAGGCTGTGAGGCTGTGAGGCTGGGTCACTAGCTAGGGATGAGACTTCAACGGCAAGGGGAGGAGGAAGAAATGGAGTCAGAACAGAAGATGAACCATCCATGTGGGGCAGCTTCAAAAGGACTAAGCACAGGGCCCTCTTCCTTTTGAGAGTTCGAGTGATGTAGCCAGTGACATAGTAACTGATTCCATTCATCACCATCACCCCTGACTCTGTCAGATTTTGGAGAATTTTCCTGAACCCTTCAACAAAGAACTACCTAAACCTTTACAATTGTTTAGTCCTATTTGGGCAAGAAAGCTTTTGGAATGGGTAGAGAGGCCCTGCTCTGAAGTTCATCAAACATTGGTCCACACCCTCACTGTGGACTATTGGGTACCAGGCCACAAACACCCACATGGAGATATAGGAAGAACATTCCCTCTTATGCTACCATCCTCAGAGGGTGTGGACAAGAGGAGAAGATCTTCCCCTGCGAATAATTATTACAGAGTTATGAAAATTATTCATTTATTTATTCAACAATATTTGGAATGGATTTTGGAAGAATTGCCATCTTGGGCTAAACTGGATAACCAGAATGCAAACACTGCATTTTATCTCTTTTTGTATTCTGAATACAACCACAGTGCCTGATACACAGTGGTGCTTGACCAAAGTTACAGAATGAACCTGTTGGTTAATGAGCTCAATTATTGGGCTAGAAGTAAATTCATTAGTGATTCTATTGGGGGATAACAGGAGGATTTCTTTTTCAAGCTCATGGGCTGGAGGAAGAGATACAGACTTAACTTGAAAAGCTATAGCTAGAATCCTCTTGTGAAGACAAATTATAGAAGTATAAGATCCCAGAGCTGAGAGAACATCAGAACCCACTTATTCCTATACTTTTATTTTGAGGATGAAGATATTGAGATTTAAGTAGTGTCCACATAGCTTTTAAAATGTGAAAATATTCTTTTAGAGTCTTGCCAACTGCCAGGTTAATTTGAAAGTTTGGGCTTTGTAGTTCAAGTTCTCATTTAATTTCTCAAAGTTCACAAACCCTTCCCACTTGGATACAAGTCTGGGTGTGGTGCTCACTATTTCTCATCCTTTCATCCTGCCTCTTTCAGCCCTCTTACTGAGAACTCAGCTCACTCCCAGCTTTGCCTCCTCCTCTCCTGCTGACTCTGGAAGAAACATATCTTCAGTCCGAGGACCCCCTCTAATTTTTCCGTCTCCCCTTTACCATCTCCTAGCTCTGAAATACACCTGACACACTGAGGACTTTAGGGAAGAGACTGTCACTTAATTATGAAAACACGTAGTTGCTTTTTTCCTCCCATATCTGAACATTTTCTTGCATAATGGGAACAATTAGATGAAGAAGTTTTTGAAAACCATTGCAGTATATTTAAAAATCTGTTTATTTTACCAGATTAATCCAGAGTTGCCATGGGTTGTTCAAAGAAACAGTGTGAGAAGCTGTTTTGCATTAGTTTCTGAGGTGTGATATGTAGGAGTTGAGACATTGATGTGATCAGATGTCGCTACACTTTCTTTTATGCCTCTTCTAGGGTCCAGGATGGAACTATGACTTTTCCTATTATGTTTGGGGTCCTGTGGTTCCTCCTCCCAGCCAGGTCATGCTGTCAACTTGGTGCTCCTTTTCAGGAAACCATTCCCACCAGACCCCTTGGAGAAGAGAAGTGGGGGCCAGTTGTCTTGTGTTCTGGCTCAAAAGAATGAGCAGGGTGAATTAATTAGCTCTCCTTTCTGCTTTAGATTGCAGAAAATCCAACCAATAGTGACTTAAACAAATGTCGGGTTTGCTTTTTCTCTTGTAACAGGAATCTTGAAGCTGAGCAGGGTTGGTTCAGTGGCTTGCTGATGTTGGAGGTCTGGGAGGAAAACTTGTCCTCTACCAACTTAGGTCTGAGTGGTAGTGGTCAGGGCCAGCAAATTAATTGACAAGACAGATCAAGAGGAGAGGACTTTATTCCACACGCCTGCTGCAGCATCCTATAAGGAGTAGTTATCTAAACAGCTATGGGCAAAGGTTTGTATATCAGCATAATAAGCGGGTTGGTTAGGGCCTCAGCGGGAGAGTGTGGGAGGTTGCGATAAGGCTTGTTTACACCATTGCTGATCTAGGTGCTGGTGCTAATGGTCAGCCTCTTTCCTGGCTGGAAGCTCCCTCGGAGGAAGATTTATGGCAGCAGAATTCTCACATTCTCTATGTGTTAAGGGTCAGTCTTCTCCCTTATTGGAGGCTGAATTCTCAGAAAGCTCTGAGACAAGGGAAGTTTAGAGGAGGTTTCTTGCTCAGCTGCTGTTTGTTCAGTGTTTTCATTCTGAAGTAGTCTTTATGCGATTCTAATGGGTTTTGTTGGTCCCTTTAGCATCTCCTTGTCTCATAGTGACCTGGGCCTGCTGAGCATGAAGAGCAGGAGGTGGATGTGGTGAGGGGCAGAGCATTTCTCCTCCGTGGTGCTTTCTTATGGTGGGGGAAATCCTTCCCTGAAGATAATCATCAGAAAACACCCCACGGGGCCAGCCCTGTGGCCGAATGGTGAAGTTTGCACGTTCTGGCTCAGTGGCCCAGGGTTTCGCTGGTTAGGATCCTGGAAGGGGATGTGGCCCCGCTCATCAGGGCATGCTGAGATGGTGTCCCACATAGCACAACCAGAAGGACCTACAACTAGAATATACAACTATGTGGGGAGAAGACAATGGGGGAAAAACAATCACCCAAGGGAGCTTTATAATACTGGAGATTCTCAGGAGCTGGTGCTGGGAATCTGACTCTGCGGGTCTGGCTGTGTGTATTCTGCGAGAGGGGGGAAGGGTCTGTGATCTGCAGTTATGAAAATAGCTTCCAGTCTAGGAGCCACTCCAGGAGGAAGGAGGCGCTGCCTCTGAGGAATTTTTGCATGGAGACGCCTGATAGTGTTTGTGCTGAGGTGACTCCCTGAGTGTTTGAACATTGTGGAGTTTGCCCACTCAGACTAAAAATTGATTTTATAGTCCTGATGCTTCACCAGTTTTCTCAAAGCTCATATGTAATATGTGTACATGTGTCTGTACGTGAGCTCTCAGCTGGGTGGTCCCTATGGTTAAAAATATGGTTGCAAAATCACTTCTGTTTCCAACAAGACCATTATATTACTAAGAGATGATTTAGGAGGCAATGATGTTTGCTTCAGTTTGTGGTGGTATTTTAGTGTGATTGGTAGGAGATCTTTGGACAAACATGCATTTTGTGGATTTTGAGAAAAGCAAAGAGGTGATCTAAGGTGCCAGCACACAACAATGGTGAAAATATTAGGCAGACAATCACACCTGTGCTTATGAGGATGCTGATGGGAAGCGAACTCTTGTCTGGGAGACCAAGGAATGGCTGCACTGTTCTGCAGACCCCAGCTGTGTCTCTATAGTCGCCTAGGCATCTGAGTCTCAATTGTCTCATCCATAAAAGAATAATCATACTCTTTACTTTAAATGAGAGAATGTGTGCGTATGTGCTGAATAAACTGTGCTAAGAAATTCTTCATGATTTCCAAATACAGGGATGGGCAAAAAAGGGGTCAAGTGAGTTTTTTGGAGGGGTTCGTTTAGGCCCTGAATGTGAGTCCTCACTGCTTTTCTCTGTGTCTTTCAAACAATAGATATAATTCCACACGTGCCCTCATGGGCTCAGCCTGCAGTGAGAAGAGATCCTCTCCAGGAGGCAACTTCCCGTAATATTTGACAGAGTCTCTTCTTGACCAAACTGTAGTCAGGCTCCTCTGAATCTTTTTCCCAACCAGGCCTCAAATTTTGGGCTTCTATGTTTGTCTTTGCATCGCCCAGTTTTAGCAAGAATCCTGTTAAGTTGGTTTAGCCAGAATCCCCCCTGCTCAATATCTGATCACCCTTGATATCTGCCCGGTTCCTCATGCCCACCATCCCCCGGGTAATATCTGATCAGCTGATTTAGCAGGAATTGTGTTAGGTCAGTTTAGCAAGAATTATCCTACCCTCTTAGTAATTTTTCCATCCACTGACACCCCCACCCTGCTCCTTGGCTGCAAAATCCCTGCTTTTCCTTGTCGTGTTCTGACGTGAGCCTGCTCACTCTCTCCTACTGCAAAATCCCATTGCTGTGATCCCTACACCTATTGCAATGGTCCTGAGTAAAGTCTGCCTTGCCATTGTTTAACAAGTGCCATGAATAATTTTTTCTTTAATGTATTCTATGCTTTTCTCAGAGACAGCAGTGTTGCATCTTATTTCCTGGACCAATTTGTTATACGTAATTTTTTCTTCCATCTTTCCTTGCAAAGTGTATATATGTAGTGAGATAAACTTTTATAACTATTTCCAGAGAGGAATATAATTCAGACTGTTTGTTTCTTAAGTTTGGTATAGCTGTTAAAGGAACTAGGTGATAGAAAGGTAAAATTAGTCTATTCTTTGGACAGTAAAAGTCTATAAGAAGGAACACAGAGATGTCTATCCAGTCTGCCCATGGGGAAATGTAGATCAGGATAGAGTGGCCAAATGTGAATTGCCTCATCTAAAAATGACACAACCATTTTAGTATAATATGGGCTGGCATCTTTGTCTGATAAGCCTGGGTTTAAGAATATTTACAACCCAGTGGTTCTGGCGTCTTGAGGGATTTTACTTCCGTTCTATTCCGCAGTTGTTGGTTTTTCTAACATTGATTTCTGTAGCTTTCGTCGGCTTTATTCAGCACAGGTGGACTGTGGTTTCACAAGTTTTAGATGGAGACTACGCTTCTAGTTTTAATTTTATTTCTGTGACCATGAGGAGCTTCCAACAAGTCTTAACCTGGTGAAACAGCTCGTTTCCTGAGATCCACTGAGCACATGGATATCAGGAGAAGCAAGAGGGACGTAAAAAATATTTTTGTTTGTTTGCTTGTTTCCAAACTTCACCTTCTCGAGTATGTGCTGGTAGGACCTGAAAATCCACAGCTCAGTGGAGAAAGCGGAGGGATGAGGTAGCATTGCCGCTCAGAGGCACTTCCCTGTCACCCTGCCATTTTATATTTACAAATCCTCACATTCAAAGAACCTCAAGGGGTAACTTTTCACATAGTATAGATTTAATTCTTCTAACTGCAGGTGGACGCAAGTGAAGCTCACTAACTTTGTTCTTTTTACTTTACCACATAAGTAAATTTACTTTTGAATTGCTCTGTTTATTTATGATTCCAAAATGATCGTACATTTAAACCTATTCTAATTCCTTAGCCACTGTTGGCTCTAAAACATATTGATATTTGCAACTGAGAATTTTCCGGCTTGTTTTCCCCTCCCCGCCTGGAATCCTAGTGCGTCAGCAAAGCTCTCCTAGTAAACACATGAGACTCAGGGGAAAAATCTTGTTGAAAGAAGCCCCTTCTCAGTAATTTTTGGAACATGAAAGCCGAAGGATGTCTAACTGTCAGGAGCAAGATGAGCAGCCTCATTCTTTATGTACTTCGGTGTCTGCTAAGCGATATTAAATCAGAGAACATGGCTTCAAAGAATCACGTCCTTCTGCTAAATAGGGAACATGGCTCTCAAGAATTTCTGTGTGTCTGTGGACCACCTTGGAGGCCAACCAGTGTCGCCCTTCCCAGTCTCCTAATTATAGGTTGGACAGGGGAAGTGAGTCTAATAATGGATCCCTTTTCTGGTGCAGTTATTTTTAGAAGCATATTTAGGTGGCAGGGATTCTATTCAAGTGTGCCCATTATGTTTAACGGTGACCTTAGAGAGGGCGTGTGTTTTAATTATTTCTCTGCAGTAGAGCTGGCCTCGCACAGGTGCGGCCAAGCTTTCACACCTGGCTTCCTTGTGATCAGCGAAACGCCAAGAGACAGAGTGACACTCATGGGCCCTGAGAGCAGATCCAATCCATGACCTTCGCCTCATTAGCAGCCTGACCCAACCAATCAGAGAAAAGCTTGCCTTTGATTCTGGTAGTAGAGATGTGACCGTGACAGAGACAGCAATGGTCTCCTTGCTGTGGCTCCAAGACGAAGCCCTTGTTCTCTTTGAAATGCTTTGTCAGTGCAGACATACCAACTTAGGATATCTTTCACTGTCTGTCTTTCTGCCTCTGTGTATCTTGCTCTCTCTTTAATTAAAATGCCAAAATGCTCAAATTAACTACTGATCTAAAGTAAATACAAGCAATTTTGAAATCTTTACTTCCTTTTATTCAGAAATGCGTTGAATGCTCACACATATGCACTGAAATCCAATATCTAGATCTTTAGATTTTTTTATTTAAAAAATTTTAACTGTTCATTTGAAATAATTCCAGACTTAAAAAAGGTAGCAAAATAATACAAAGAATTCCAATATACCCTCACCTAGCTTCCCCAAATGTTAACATCTTCCGTAATCTTAGCGTAATGATCAAAACCAGGAAATTAACATAAGATACTATCAACTAATCTACAGGCCATATTAAAAGTTTTCCAATTGGTCCACTAATATCCTTTTTCTGATCTAGGATCCAATCCAGGATTACATACTGCATTTAGTTGTCCTGACTTCTTAGTTTCCTCCAATCTGGAACAATTTCTTGGTCTTTCTTTATCTATCACAACCTTTATATCCTTATATATCATATATCCTTTATACATTATATATCATGACCTTATATCTTTGTATCAAATTCAGATTATGCATTTTTGGCAAGAATACCACCATAGTGATATTGTGTCCTTCTCGGTGTATCACATCAGGGAGTACAGGATGTTGATATGTCTCACTACTGGAGATGTTAACTTTGATCTCTTGGTTAAGGTAGTGTCTGCCACTGTAAAGGGACTATTTTCAGCTTTGAAATTAAAAAGTATGTTATGGAGAGATACCTGAAGATTATACAAGCATACAGTTTCTCATCATCTTTATTTGTATCTTTGGATTTTTGAACCTAAAAGATGTTAGTGAATGGATGAAATCAAAGAAGAATGAAATAAATGGAGAGACATTCCATGTTCCTGGATGGGAACACTCACTATTGTCAAGACATCAGTTCTTCTCAATTTGATGTATAGATTCAATGTAATCCCAATTAAAATCCCAGAGAGTTATTTTGTGAATCTCGACAAACTAATTCTAAAGTTTATATGTAGAGGCAAAATAATCAGAATAGCCAATGTAAACTGAAGGAGAGGAATAAAGATGGAGGACTGACACTACTTGACTTCAAGATCTACTATAAAGTAATAGTAATGAAGACAGTGTGGTACTGGAGAAAGAATTTACAAATAGATCAATGGGACAGAATTGAGAGACCATAATTGGAGTCACATAAATTAGTCAAGTGACCTCTGACAAAGGAGAAAAGTCTTTTCAGCAAATGGTACTGGAACAACTGGACTTCCACAGGTGAAAAAAACGAATCTAGACATAGACATTACACTCTGCACAAAAATTAGCTCAAAATGGACCACAATCCTAAATGTAAAATGCAAAACTTTGAAACTCGTAGAAAATAACATAGGAGAAAACCTACGTGATTCTGACTATGGGAGTGACTTATTAGATACAACAGCAAAGAAACAGTCCATGAAAGAAATAATTGATATGCTGGACTTCGTTAGAATTAAAAACTTCTGCTCTGTGAAATATAGTGTCAAGAGAATGAGAAGAGAAGCCATAGACTTAGAGAAAATATTTGCAAAAGACACATCTGATAAAGGATTGTTATCCAAAATATACAAAAAACACTTAAAACTCAACAATAAAAAAACAAACAACCCAATTAAAAAATAGACCAAAGACCTTAGATACCTCATCAAGGAAAATATGCAGATGACAAATAAGGATGGAAAAAGATGCTCCACACCATATGTCATCAGGGAGATGCAAATTAAATAAAAATGAGATACCACTACACATCTACTAGAATGGCCTAAATCCAGAACACTGACAACACCAAGTGTTGAAGAGAATGTGGAGCAACAGGAACTCTCATTCATTGCTGGTGGGAATGCAAAATGGTGCAGCCACTTTGAAGACAGTCTGACAGTTTCTTACAAAAATAAATGTACTCCTACCATATGATTCAGCAGTTGCTGTATTCATACCAATTCTTGGTATTTACCCAAAGGAGTTGACAACTTATGTCCACACAGAAACCTGCACATGGATGTTTATAGCAGCTTTATTTATAGCTGCCAAAACTTGAAAGCAACCAAGATGTCCTTCAGGAGGTGAATAGATAAATAAACTGTGGTACATCCAACAATGGAATATTATTCAGCACTAAAAAGAAATGAGTTATCAAGTCATGAAAAGATGGGGAGGAACTTAATGCATATTTCTAAGTGAAAGAGGCCAATCTGAAGAGGCTGCATACTGTACGATTAAACTATATGACATTCTGGAAAAGACAAAACTATGGAGACAATAAAAAGATCAGTGGTTCCCAGGAGTTGAGGAGTAGTGAGGGATGAATAGGCAGGGCATGGAGGATTTTTATGGCAGTGAAAATAGTCTGAATGATACCATAATGATGAATACAGGTCATTATACGTTTGTCTAAACCCCCAGAAAGTACGACATCAAGAATATAACATAATATAAATTATGGACTTGCAGTGACTATGATGTTAATGTAGGTTCATCAACTATAACAAATATACCCATCTGGTGGGGGAGGTTGATAATGGGGGAGACTGGGCATGTGTGGGAGCAGGGAGTATATGGGAAATCTCTGTACCTTCTCAATTCTTCACAATTTTGTCGTGAACCTAAAATTGCTCCAAAAAAAATAAAGTCTTAATAAAAAAAAGTGTTAGTGGGACCATGTAGTATTATTTTAAAGATATGCCAAAAAAATTAAGAATCATCATTTAAAGATTTTTTTTATTGTGCCAAAATATATAAGTGCATCATTTTTAGAACAACTGAAGAGGTCAATTCATCCTATAAAATGATGAATAATGAAAGTGCAGAAGTAATACTTTTTTCAGATAGATATACAGTAACATCTCTAACAATGAATTCTTCAGGGAGAAAAAAATTACAGAAACAGCAAAAAAATAGTAATTCAGGATATCCATAAAAAATGCAATAATAATAATTTACTTTAAAAATGGACATTCTTTACCATTTCCTGGATTTCTTCTGGGTACATAAACAAAAAATAGAGAAAGAAATATACCACTCAGTTTACTCTGCCAAGCTACATATCTGTCAGATCATTTATGGGGATAATAATGCATATTCTTGGCCATTTCGGCTCCCTCTGCCTTTTTGTTCTGATTTGGTCCCTTCCTTCATTTGTTTTTATCAGAAGCCTGAATAGACCCGGACTGGAGATCAATAAGCATAATGAGGGCCAGTTCAATGACTCACGTAGACATCACCGTCAAGGCTTCAGAAAAATGCTCTGACTTCCTGTGAACCCCATTCCCCCCACCTCCCTGCACCCCCTTTGAGAAGGAGGTTCTGCTTCACAAGGTAGCTCAGGGTGCCCTATTTGCCGCTAAACAAGTTAGCAGTGGCCGGGTGGGGAAAAGGAGCCCTTTCTTCCTAGTCTTATTTCACCATGCTGTGTGCTTAGTATCCCATGGAAAAGACAGCAAGCATGCCAATCATCAGACACTGTGAATTCAGTTCCTCCCGAGTCTCCAGGTGTGTAATCATATTGTTAGTTACTGGAAATCTGATATTCCTCCTAAGTGTTTATCATAGGCAGGGCAGTCTTCCTTGGTCAAAAAGAGCAAAACACTCCATAACATGTTTTGATTTAATACGAACTAACATTTATGGAAAAGTTAGATGTAATACAACTCCATTAGCAAAATGACATACTATTTACAAATAAAATACTCAAATTAACTGTGGTCTGCATAACTCTCCCCATCCCTTTCTCCTTTTAACGTCCTCTTTGAACATTATTCAAGAAGCATGACTAATTGGTCTGACTCTAAAAATGTTAGACGTCCTCACCTTGTTTTCTCAAGAAACATTTGGCTGTACTTTTCCTATTTAATCTGAAGCTGCTGTAAAAATGGTTGTCAGTTCCAAGTAGGATTATACAGGGTGAATGCTAGCATTTGTCACATGGTCAGTGGCAGCACTAGAAAACAAATAGCTCAAGTGGAAACAGGAATCTGCTCTCCAAGTCATAAACAGCCGTACTCATCCCCTACTAACACCTTTGTCTGGGAGCCAAGGAAGTGGGTGTGGCTAAGCAGAGCTGAAGTCCTTGAGAGAAGAGAGGAGTGAGGGCTTGGAGGAAAGGTATTTTTTGGTGGTAGGAATGAGCTTTCCCCAGGGCCGTGTGAGAACACAGCTTCTCTGGCTCCATAGGGGCCGTGTTACCATGTTAGCATAGGTGCTTCCAAAGATGCCTGGAGCAACTGGGGAGCAGAGCTGGGTCTTTCGAGGGCAGCAGCCTAGTCCCCTCAACAGTAACAGGAGGGGAGCTGTCCCTGTGGAGCCTCTTAGCTGCTGCAGACCCTGACCTTGACTTCCTGCTACTGTTCTGCATCAGCTGTATCCACGTTATTTTAACACACCAGTCCTTTCCCTGTTCTAGAACTGGATTTGGACCCGTTTATCGTGGGAAGTTTACTTACCAGCTAGTATGGTGAAGGCTTCCAGTTTAATCTAGAGATTGTAGTGGATAAGAAGCCCAGAAAGACAAGACAAGCTTTGAAAGTATCCTTGACAGGAAAAGTGGTGAGTGAAGTAAAGGATGAAGTACGATCGAGTGTGGCCCCACTGAACGCCTTTTTGCGGTAGAACCATTCTGACATTTTTCAATAAACATGCATACTGAAGAAAGAATGCAAAATTGTAAACACACTGTAATCATGATTCCAGAAAATAAGCAAATTTGTGCATATTACTATGACTGGAAAGAAACACAACAGAATGTTTCATTTCTGCTTAGTGGGAATATGGATGAATTTTGTCTTCCTTTCACTTTTACTTTTTTCCCACTTTGTCTATAATAAGCATGAGTATCTTTTTATAATGAATAAACCAAAATACATAACACACATGTACACGTGCTGAAAATACATTTAAAAGAAGGATTTTAAACCATAGAAGTTCCAACTACTGGGTTTATGTGGAGCCTAAAATTCCCATTCTAATCCTATTTTTGGTTGAAAGCATTGTCTTTAGGAGGGTCGCATTTTAAAATGTAAAATACTACCTAGTAGAGGGTTACACTAATTCATTAACACCTCACTATGAGAAATGTATCGATTTTCTTTCCTGGCAAATGTAGACAGTATAAACCAAAGGGCAGGGGGACCTGCAGGTCGGTTTTGATGGAGAAAGGCCCAGGTCCTGGAAACTTTTGGCCTATGGAGGACACAGCTCTCCAGGTAAATGCTTGGGAGGAAGTGGCACTGAAGAGGTTTTCGAGGTAGAGAAAGGTGGTCTGGCCTTCGGGAGGGTTAAGGAGAAGGAGGCAGGAGGAGCAACTGAGACAAGGCTGCTGGACCTTTTGTCCACATCTCCTGCTGCAGCAAACATGCATGTTCATAAATCTTTGTGCAAATATCTGATTGTTTCTTCAGGATAAATCCTCAGAAGTAAAAGCACTGTATCAAAGGGTATAGATAATCTAAGACTTTTGATTGCCAATTTCAGGCAAGTTCTACATGAAAAGCACTATTTACTATGTGCCAGATTGGGAACACATAGTCTTAAAGAATTTCCATGAGAATTCACACAAAAAAGAAAAGCCAGTCACTACCCAGGGCCTCCCTGCTGACTCTTCTGAAAGGGGCCAGCTACATTCTATTTTGGTGAAAGTTAGGACGTTCAGGAGGACGTAAATGGTTGCATAGGATGCGATTTCGAAGTCACTTATTCAGAGAAACAGCTGAAGCCACCTTAATGTGAGAGTGAACCACGTGCTGTCACCAGGGCTCTGACAACCGGCTTCAGGTCCCAGCTGTGTGTTCAAGCAGACCTTTGTTTACTGCAGTCAAATAGACTGTCTACCAGGCATCAATACCCAGGCAATCAGCTCTGGAAGGCGGACAGCTTCAATTGTCATTTAATAGACCTATTTCCTAAACTCCCTAATATCTTGTGCTGATTGTCTTTGTCAAGTGTCCCATGAGTAAATCTAATTTAAATTGATGCTCAATTGGGCCAGGATCGAAGAACCACTGGGTGGCAATTGTAGAACAAAACTGGGTAAAATTCCTTTCATCTGTTGGTGGTTAAAGTATTTGAACTTTAATACTTAAAATACGGCCCATCTGGAATCTTTAAATGAAAGCTTTAATTCTCAGAGAAAGGATTCGAAGGTCTCTTTGTCTTCCACCAAAGGTTTTAAAAGGCAGTTGGCAATTAATAAATGAGATCATTGGCAAAGCAAAATTCTTTTTTAAACTGGATTTTAATAGGCCTGTATCTCAACCTTGGCATAGTCGTGTTTAGGATGAAAGGATGCTGGTTATTTGTATGACCTCTGGGAGACCTATGATGATCGCAGGGGAAAGAAATTATAATCCCTCAGCCATTCATGCTTGGAAGATTACTTTCAATAGGCACATAAATTATCCGTGGTGTGCTTTCCTTTGGGGGAACATTTGGAGGTTATTACAATAACCAGAAAGTATATAATAGATTGATATTTGCTGGACTACTCGTTGTTTGTTATTCTTCCTCTTTCCCCTCATTTTCTATTAGGGTCATCCTTGTCAGTTAAAAGACGCCTGGATATACGTTCCTCACTTAAGTATTCCTCTGCTTTTCCTGAGCTCTCTGCTGTAACAGAGGCCAGGCACACGTTATACTGTGTGAGGTTCTCATTAAACCTTTACATGAGATGGAGTCCTGTCACACACATTAGTGCAGCTTCTCTGAGACCTACTTAAGGTTTATTCCTTTTACCGCCGGCAATCCAAAAGCAGGTTCGTTATGAATATGAGTCAGACGGGAGTCACTACAGTACACTCCCATCAATAGCCCTAAGGCTGTTTCTCCAACCTTTAAGAAAATGTAGTACTCTGGCCATGCCAGAGGCTGAGAAATGATTCTCTGAATCCGGAATACACATGTTTACACCTCAAAACTCTTAGATAGAATAGTTACATTGAAAAAGCCACTGTCATGTGGAAAAATCTTCTGAAGACTGATGCAGTGGTACAGTCTATAAAAGCTGGGGTTAATAAACCATCCTGGGTTATAGAAGAGGACGTGTGGTGGGAAAAAGTCAATAGGCAATGTCTAATATGGAAGACAAAATGAGTTTCCAGAGAGGAAAATATTTGATTTTTGGAGGGAGTATGGATTTGATTTTCTTTTCTAGTTCTGTATGGACTTTACTATATGCTCTTTCACAAAGTGGCAATTGTGATTTAACCATAAAACCAACAGAATTTACTGTGATGAAATTTCTTGCCCTTGTATTTGATGATTGAATAAGAGGCTAATAGATAAACGAATGTTTCGTTGTTACTTACATAAATAGAATATGTAGAAAATAATAATGTGAATCTGAAATAAAGTTTTTTTAAACTTCTGAAAAACTCCCTTGATACAGCCCTATGGTTGAGAAAGATACCCTAATTTCTTTTTCCAAGACTCAAAAGTGAGGCCATAAGCTGGAGCTCTTTGATCATTTGAAGTAAATTGCCTTGACGGTGCAGAGAGAGAGAGGAGCTCTGAGATAATTAGGTTCAAAACAAGTTTTTGCAGGATGGAGACGGGAAGATTTTTGTACAGATTAAAAGATGTGTAAATGAATGATTGGGTTAAAGGTAGTATCTGGGAAAAGATACAGAGAGGGATCATAATTTGGTTAGAGCATAAAAGGGAGAGGATATTTGAATATTCATTCAATAAACACAGCTACCTACTGTGTGCAGTGCTGAGCATTTGGGGAATCCAGGCATGGGCTGCAGCAAGCTCCACTGTTGGAGCCCTAGCTCCACCCCTCAGCCCTCTCCAAAGGTCACCTGTAGCTCTGGAGGGCAGTTCCCAGCCACACTGAGGGCTTTCTCCCTCAAGCATCTGGGTCTTTCTGCCAGGGGATGTTCTCCAGCCCTGGAGTGTACCCTGCCTGTGCCCCATGCAGGCCAGAATCTCTGGGGAATTAAGTCTTGGAAGTTAGCCTCAAACAATGAGGGAGAGGAGTAGGTGGATAAATGTCCTGGGTGGGACAGTTCTGGAGTGTGAAATGCAGTATTTCAGAAGGACCCCCGGTGGATTGAGGCACAGCTGCTCACAGTGGTAACCCGCTCTTAAACACTCTTCATTTGCTGTCTTCCTTTCCTGTCTTGCTTCCCTAGGGCTACACTCTGCTGCCTGGGATCACTTCCCAAATAAACTAATTTATGCCTGAATTTTTTCTCAGGCTCTGCTTTGGGGAGAATCCAAACCAAGATATATGCTGAACAGATGTTTGATGGAGAAAAACTGTGGATATTTTTATTAAAAAGTACTGATCTTTGATTTGCATTCAGCAGAACGGAGGTTAATAGGAACTGGGGGTATTTTGATGGAAGAGAGTGAGGAAAAGTCATCAAGAGGAGTGTTTGAGAGAAACAGCAAGATTTATTCCCAGACTGGTTGTGATGTGTAATTGATTAAGAGGTTGCAATAGAATGTGCTTCTTAGCTTTGGGGATGATCACAAAGTTTGCATCATCTATAATGATTGACAATGGAAACAGGAAGAAAAGGTTTTTGGGGAAAACCTCACAAGGAATAAATAATTGTGTTTAGCGTGGGAATTTCAGGTTTTTTCCCTCAACTTGCCATATCAGTGTATTCTTTCCAATAGGATTGGTGAAAATATTCACATGCTACAATTTTTCCTTCTCTTTAGAAAAAGACTAAGGTGGGAAAATGAAGGCAAGGAGATCCCAACGTTCTTGGAGGCTAAAGGACCCCAAGGTGTGCAATGTGTGTGTGTTTTCTTCCTGCTTCAAACATCTCAAAAAACAAACAAAGAAATAAACAAACAAATGCCTTACTGCAGAATAATACTTGCTATATTGTTCAAGTTGACAAGGAAACTTAGAGTTGTTTATTCTTGTAAGTATCTTAATTTAGTTGAATCCTCTTGGCATTCAATGATATCCATTAATCTAGGCAGCTTTTGAAGATGATGATACAGTCTGTTTCTTATATCATACTTTAAAATTCTTTCCTTACTCAGGCTTTTTACAAATCTATAGTTCTAGTTTGGATTCATAAGGAGGTTACCTTTCTGGAGCCATGTTGGTATGTTTATAACCCATAGGGTTCACATCTGCCTTCAAGGTTATGAGTTGAGTTAGGAGATGACAGGATGACAACAGTAAAATGGAAGTGATTTTCCCAACCAGCCTCTCTCACCATCTGATGTGTGGAATTTTTTCCAGCATTCACAGCTGAGGCATTGCTAATTGTTGAATTTGCATTAAGATTGTAAGCTCTGGCAAGCCTAAAATTCATTTTGGCTCATTTCCTCAGCCTCATTCCACAAATAGTATCTCCAGCCCCAAATGCTGAGGCCAACGGAGAAAGATCCTGAGCCGAGTGAGGCATAGCTTTGGCCTTTTCCTTATTGTGGAAAGATGCTTTTGATAGAAATAAAAAGAATTCTAAAAATTAGAAAATGTTCCCTTAGCAGTACCTTTTCTGTGTCATTGTAGACCAAATTACTTCCCATTCTGTGGAGGAGGGACTGAGTTTTTTTCCATATCAGGGCAATTTGGGCAGAGGGAGGATTAGTCCTTTTTGGGGAATTTTGATCATTTCCTTCGAGCTTCTTTCCGCTCTAGCAACAACCCAGAGTTGGTGGCTATGTGGGAGGTCGATCTATGTTTAAATCAACACTGATTCAACAATATATTCAAGGCTGTCTTCAGAATTTATCATGCGGTGATAGCAAAAACAATTTCAAGGGTAAATGAACGTTTTTGAGGGTGGAGATTTTTTGATGCTGAAAATGCTACATTAAATAATTGTACTTCCCTCAGTTAAAAAGAACTAATGCAGATGGGTTTAAAAGGCATGAGATTTTTTCCTTCCTATGATTTCAGTTGATTTTAACAAAAATGTGTCGGGAATGTCATAGAGAAGAGTCACACTGTAAACCCACTACCACTTACTCTCTTCTTACTGAACACGGGCAGTCACTTTCCTAAGAGCAAGTAGGATAAGCAAGAATTTCTCCATCTTAAAATTAGCTTTTAAGAGCATCCAACTGTATTCAGAGGTTTGAAAAAACACGTCCAAGCTCAGCTATCTACAGGGACTATGACGTTACAAAATTTGATCCTTTTTCCTCTGCATTTTGCCTAGACTGATGAGCCATCATCATTTTATTTTCTTAATTAAGGAAGTGCCTTCAGATGTCAATTATCAAATTGGCAAATATTTCTGTTTAATAGCCAAGATAAGAATGACGCAAAAAACAAAAACAAGACAACCGTTTCATCCACCAAACGACAAACTCAATAAAATATGGTTGGTTCAGTGGAGTCTGGGAGGAGAGAAATTTGAGACCAATAAAGCACTGATTTTATTACATGTTTTGAATTCAGAATTTGTTTGGGATAATATGGATGCAATTGTAAACAACTGGGACAGTTTAGTTCTTAAAAATATTTGCATATAAACAGGAGGAAAAAAGGATCATACTAGGCCTATTTATTTCTTGATGAAGAGAGTAGAAAATGACACCAAGACGTTTTGATCAGCTTCTCCGGATGCCTCAGTTTATAGTATAATGTTTACATTGAAGGGAAAGGATGGAATTTGTAGATCTAACTCAGACTGGAAGCAGAATTGGGGAAGGAAGGTGGGGAATAAAGGATGGTGTTACGGATTATCTGTTGTTGTGTAATAAATCACGCCAAAACTGAGTGACTTAAACGACAATCGTTTTATTATCTGTTATAACTTTTGGGAGTTGGGAATTCAGGAAGGACACAGCTGGGTGTTGCTGGCTTGGGATCTCTCATGTGATTGCAGCCAGAGGTAGTTGGAGCAGTAACAGTGAGAAGGTCTGGGTATCTCTCTTCACGATGCACTTCCAGTGCGTCTCCATGCAATCTTTTCACATGGGCTAGTTTGGGCTTCTGCACCACACAGCAGTTACACGGTAGCTGGACAGTTTACATGGTGGCTCAGGCTAATGCCAGTGCTCCAGTGAGCAAGGTGAGTCAGTGTTTATGTCTTAGTCTCAGAAATCACTCAGTGTCATTTCTACCATGCTCTACTGGTTATCAGTAAGTCATCAAGTGCCTAGATTCATGGGAAGAGGAAGTAGAATCCATGTCTTGTTGGGGGAGCATCACATTTCTCGAAAAGTTTATGGACAGGAGATACCCCTGTAGCCACCTTTGGAAAGCACAATCTGCCACAGGCGGCCAGGTAAAAGCAAAGACAGCAGTGGTGTGCACCTCGTGTGCCACACGCTCTCCCTCAGCTGGGCAGAGGCCTCCATGCTGCACCTCTTCTGCCCCATGCCTTTTGATCCCAACCTCCTTTGGCTTGTTTGCATTTTCCTAGTTATAAATTTGTGGATCCAAACCTGGAAGTTCTGCTCCTGGCTCTTCCTGGCTTTGTGTTCTTCCTAAACTGGGTATCAGATCCCGGCACGGTTTCTGGTTCAGCCACCTTTTCTCTGAGCACTTCATGTGAGCACACACCGTCTCAGCCCTTGTTCCTGAAGGATCTCAGTCCTTCTTCCACATGGCTGGGTCGGTCCCTGTCGCCCCAGTGAGGGACATGGGAGATTCAGGTGAAGTGGGAGGACAATACTGACTTAGTCAGGACTAGGGAAAGACATTTTTGCTTTTGCATTTTACACCAACTACATCTTTGAGGAATTGGTGAAGACAAAGCTGAAAAAAAAGACAAAAGTTGAATTTGTGTATATAAAGTCATATAAAGTTAGAGTTATAAGAAGCTTAAAGAACATGTAGTCCAGCCTGTGTTTTACAGGTGAGGGGATTGAGGTCCAGAGGGATTTACTGATTTCCTCACTAACTCTAGTCCCGGTACTTGAATTAAGGTCTGCTGACTTCCGTGTAGGCAAACATAGAAAAAGTTCTGAATGCACCCAACACATAGTCACTAGCAACACACTTTTAATTTGCTTTATTTGTTTTTAGAAAAAACTGTTAATAAGCATTCAAACACTTTTCCTTACATTTTTCAACCTTCCAGGAAATAGTACTATTGGTATTCAAAATATGAGACACTTAGGTACTTTGGAATGGCAAGAACAGACTCTTTCATCTTGAGCTGACTCTGAAGGGACTCCGGAACACCTGCCTCTCTTTCGGTTCCTCATCCTTAGAGCCCTCCTTCTACTCTCGGATTTAGATCGTACCTGAGGTTTGACAGCGATCACTTGGGATCAACACTGGGGATGAACTCTTATCCTGCTCCTTTGGACAAATTTGCTTCTGAGCTGCAGCCAAAATTTGGGACACTTTGAGAGTCAAGCTTTGGTCAAATGGCCCTTTACTGCATCCCCAATGTCAAGATCTGGCTAATGAGGAAAGGTTTATAGGTAAAGAGCTGCTGAAGAATTCTGGAAGAACCTCCTCTCCTGCGCCCAGGTTTTTCAAAGTAGAGATGTATAAAAGATGGCCAGTTGTTCCTTGGGTAATATTTGATTTTTTTCCTCAGGAGAATCAATGAGATAATGTATTGTATGTAAATGTTCAACAGTTAAACACAAGTTAGTTATTGGAATGGCGGCAGGTTGTAATGGACAGAGCATGGCATTTGGAATCAGAGTCCTGGGGGTCTAACTTTAGCCTAAAGGCTGAGTGCGCTTGGTAATACAGTTTTCTTTGTAAAATTTTAGATTCCTAGCCTCTAAATACAATCGTGCCTGTTATGAGCTGAATCGTGTCCCCTCCTCCCTGAATCCGTATGTTGAAGTCCTAACCTCCAGTACCTCAGAATGTGACTATACTTGGAGATAGGATCTTTAAAATGGTAATTAAGGTAGAATGAGGTCATATGGGTGGGCCCTAATCCAATATGACTGTTGTCCTTATAAGAAGAGGCGATTAGGACACAGACACGTGAACAGAAGACCTTGTATGACACCTGAGGAAGAAGATCATCTGCAAGTCAAGGAGGACTTAGAAGAAACCAACTATGCCAACACCTTCTAGCATCCAGAATTGTGAAAAAATAAATTAGTGCTGTTCAAGTCACACAGTCTGTGTCAGTTTGTTGTGGCAGCCCTGGCAAATTAACATAATGCCTTGGAAAGATTTTCAAAATTTTAAATACAGTATCAATAGAAAATTATTAGTAAAACAATATTAATAGCTACTGTCCCTAAACATTTTGAGACTGAGGGAATTTGAGACTTAGAGAATTGGACCAATCCAAAAGAGTCCAGCTACAGAGAGTTCTCTAGGGCTCCAGTAATCAATGCATCAAAGGGGATTTCTTGACCTTGGCTCATTTAATAACAAGGTGTGATGGAAGCCAAGGCATTTCCTAGACCTGGCAAGGCTGTGTCAGGAAACCCAGACAGAAGAACAAAATGAAGCTCTTTGTAGCTCCATGCTCATTCTAATGGCTGTCTTTCAGCCCACAAGGAGAATCCAATTCCCTTCTTATCACTCAGAATCCCCAAATGTAGCTGAACGGGCAGCCAATTTCTAATAAAGAATTCGAGTCATGGTATGAAAGTGTGGTTATTATTTAGGAAAAGGGAATCAGTTTAGGTTTTGTAAGGGGCAGAATAAGTGCACTGAATTCTAAATGCTTATTTTTATTTGTGTTGGATAGAAGTAATTTTTCTAGTCTGTACTTTTCAGTTCAACGTTTGCTTAGTCAAGCTCCTGGAGAATGGGGCACTGCCCTGAGAGCATTATGGGGTAGAGTGAACACATAGAAAGTCACGAGCCCTTTCTTTGCAGTCAATATGACATAATTTGTGAGAGACAGGCCGACAGCAGGCAGGCAATCATGCATTAAGTGAGTCTGCAGGTAAAAAAGTATGTAAGGTTAAGTTGGGAGAAAATTTCTCTACTCTAGCCTTTTAGTGTGAGAAGACATCTTAGGGTCTGTGTAGAGAAGTCAGTCATTTTCTATTAAAGAGACTGACTTGGAAGCCATATCTAAGGCTTTCACAGCATATTTTAATATAGTAACCTCCTTTTTCTTCTCTTCTTCTTCCCTTACTAAATATTATTTTCTTTGCACAAGTTTTCATGAGCTCTGACCTCATCAAGAGAATTGTAATGGGAATCCTGGCAAAAGGGATTATAAACTTGGAAACTAAGTATGAAAAGAATAAATTCTTAAGTAACTTTTGCACAACACCCCAATTTGTCATTCAGTTTTTTAAAAAAACAAAATGATCAGGATTGAAGCACTTAGTTTGATAGCAATGAGTAATGGCAAAAATTATAGTGAATCAGAACAAGTTACCATCAGTAGAATGCTTTGATCAACCTAAGATGAAGGCAATTTGTAACTCTAAATGGTTCCTTTTTAATCAGATTCATTGTGTTGCTCTGTTTTGGGGGTGAAAGCTGGAGCATCTGAAATTCAAGATAGGTAACGATGGTAAACATCACCCAAGGAACAATTATCCTGTAGGATTTGTTGGGGCATTTCATTTCTATCACCCAGAGAAGCAATTGTTTCATTAGTAATCATTTTATTACTAATTTTCATTTTCTAAAAATGAATTCCTTAGAAAAAAGATGAGTTAAAAGTGCTTTCATAAAAGCAAGCACGGACTCGAAAAATGAATTCCCAAGTGAGAACCCATTGAGGTCAGGGCGAAGTGAAGTATGTAGATAAATTAGGCTGGGGAGAGAGCAGCGATGGTGAGGCTCAGGAGAGATTCAAAAGGGACTTTCAAGGGGCTGGACACGGCACTTCCCTTATCTACGGACGTACCTGAGGCAATATCGTTATCATGTTCCCCTTCTCCTTCCTCCATCTCTCCCCACGCAGTCAGGAAGAACAGTCTGGGAATTGACGTTTGTAGCTTTGGAAAACACTCTGTACTCTTAGCTCATGTGCCAAATGCCTGGACCCATTACAGATCTTCCGGGAGTTAGTAGAGGCTATGGGTGCCAACCCCCCTTGAAATGACTTAGGAAGAGTGGGCTACAGGTCTAGACCAATAGACCTGTGGAACAGTGGCATGCCAGTGGTACAGCTGTTAAGAGGTGGGATGGGCCAATGTCGGTGTTTTTATTTTTTTTTAATTCCTGTTAGCCTTGAGGCCCATTTGAGTTTAGGTAGTTGTGTGCACAAGGGATATCAGGGTTGGCTTAGCCCAGATCAGTACTGGCATCAATAAAGGAATGCTTTTTGAAGACTTGCTTGGACCTTGCCTAATATACTGCCACCCAACACATCTTCTGGTAAGCAGGATGAAAGGAGAGTAGATGGTGCAAATCCTGTCATCAGTACCTTGGATATAACTTTCCCATGGAAGACTGGGGGGACCCTTGCTGAAAACGGGGACACACTGATGAGTTTGAGTTCAGCTAACCAGCCTTCCGGGGCACATGCTGAGGGATTGTTAATTCATTTTTTGTCATTATTGCTTTACTGTCACACACGGAAAAGAAATATATGTCATTTTAGAACATCGAGAAAATAAAAATAAACAAAAGTAAGATAATAAGAGCGAACTGAAAACTTTCCACCCAAAGATAACTGTAATTAACACGTGAGTGAGCAATCTTCTGATCTCTTTTCTTTAACGTACATTTACACATACACACCCAGAAACACAGATTTACCAACATGTGATAATTTTACTACATTTTAATAGTTGCATAGTAGCCTTTTCTAAGATGGTACCATAATTTATTTAAACAAGACTCTACTGTTGACATTTAAGTTGTTTCTGGCTTTCTCCTGGTATAAACCACATTGTCCTGAACATTTTGAAAATAATTACATGCCTACATCCATTATTACTTACTTAGGAGAAATCCTCAAGGAGAATTAAGAATTTCTGATATGTACAACCAATTGTCATCCTAAAAATTTGTGTTCATTCATCATGCATTCAACACACGTTTACTAACTGAGCATTCAGTCTATGGCCAGGATTGTGCTATGAACTGGGAATATAAGCAGTGAATAAGACAACATAAACCATGTCCTCATAAGATAGCCATTAAATATGTAAACAGCAGTGTCGAATGTCACATAAGGGGGAGTCCAGCGGCCACTGGAGCTTCCAGGAGGAGAACCGCTGCAGCAGCGTGTGGGTGTGCCTGTGTTCCTGAGTCCTTGCCAATGCATTCTAATATAATTTCACTTGCATTTTACATTGAAGTAAACAAAAACAAGGATCATAGGTAGAACCGTGTTGTGGATTTTTACGCCAGTACAATCCGAACATTGGTACAGTCCAAACACAAGGCATGATATACTCTTTTATGATCCCAGTCCCATTTAGGATTCAGGCTTGTGAAGCACCTTGTTCAAAGACTTAAATTTAATAAATTGAATCAGCAACCTGGAGAGGGAATAGCTTCACAGGTTCCAGAGCCGAGCCACCTTCTCTCAACGCAGTGAAGGGGCCCCCACTCCTCCCTGATAGAATTAGTCACTTGCCCATCTGGGGGCTGCCTTTTGATCACCCTTTTCTTAGGAAACATAATGAATTCATTGTATTTTTCTTTTTTTTACAAATATCTCTTTTTCTAGACTGTGAACAACTTAACCGTGGGAGATGAGTTGTGCTCAGAGTTCCTGGATTCAGTAAATGCTCAACAGAGGGCTGAAGAATTGAGTGACTGAATGAATGTCACTTGACTATTTTACTCCTACCTGGCAGCAATAGGTAGGACCCTGGGTTTATGTTATAGAACTCACACGTACTTAAAGACTTTCTTTTTTTTTTTTTTTTAACAAATATTAAGCTTATCTGTTTAAATGCTCCTCTCAAGTTCTTGATCCCCTTAAACCCTTCCTTTATCATCCCAGGATAAGAGGAACATAATTTGTCACCATTTTAGTGGCATAACAGGCTTGAAAGTCAGGCTTAGGGAAGAGATCTTAGAGTTTTATGTGAGGGACGCCTCAAGTGGAAGAGAGATGGAGGAACCACTCCTTCCTGCCACAGGTCGATGGACAGGAGAGAAAAGACCAGGCTGGACATGTGCCCGAGAGGGGCAGGCACACTAGGTAAGTCCAGAGAAGCCCTGAGGATGACAGTTTTCAGGAGGCTGCAGGGGTTGCGGGGAGACCCCCGGTCCAGGAGATCTTAAGGAGAATGCAGCAGAGGCTCAATGTGCCCTACAGCCAGATCAGGCTGAGGGGTGGCCTTGTCATGGGGGCAGGTGGAGCGTGCCGGGAGGATATGCTGCTGGAGCACAAGCAGAGAGTGGCTGGGTCATGCATTCCAGGGCTGAGCTGTGACTGTTGTCAGCGTA
The DNA here is from genome assembly GCF_041296235.1 of Equus asinus. Classification (NCBI taxonomy): domain Eukaryota; kingdom Metazoa; phylum Chordata; class Mammalia; order Perissodactyla; family Equidae; genus Equus; species Equus asinus. The sequence continues at coordinate 15,858,590 of NC_091800.1, read as the reverse complement.
AGCAGTGATCAGACAGACCAGAGACACCCGACCAGAGGCCAGAGGAGCCATGGAACACTAAGAACCTCTGTGCTCCAGAGCCCCAGGGCCATGTGAGCTCTCGCTCCTTTATTCAACACAACACCATTAAGAGAGGAGCTTGCAGATATAGGAGAGATTGAATGATTATCCAAGAGTAGAGAAAGTCAAGTACATTTTCTCCCCTCTAAAACCAAAGTTTGTATTTTTTTCTGCATTTGAGTTGTACTGTGAACAATTTTGTGACTCTGTTAGATTAATTTATTGGTTCACAGAATTCAAAGGGTGGTGGGGACACAAACTAAGCTATGAGAAGGATATAGGCTCAACTGACGGCAGGAGTTCATCCTTCTCTCTTCTTCGCTAATCTCTGCTTTGCTCACCGATGACTCTCTTTCTTACTAACCAGCTCCTTCACATGGAGGAAGTTTATAGTCTACTTTCAACCACTAGAAGAAGAGAGACTTCCCTCAAGTTTGTTTTGATCTCAAGTTCAAAATTCCAGGGAATGATTATATTGACCTAGTTTGAGTCAGGTGTCCCATTCAGACCAATTAATTATAGCCTGGGGGATGCCATTTTCAATCTCCTCCAACTTGGGTCAGTTGCCTACTCCTGAACCAACAAACTGTGGTTAGAGAGTCTGGGAAATACAAGTCCAGGGTGGTTCCCATGGCAGCCAAGTGTTGGAGGCACAGTTCCCAGGAGAAAAGAATGAGGGTGACGTGGAAAGAAAGTGCTAACTACACACCAACATGATGTCAACATTCTGTCAGGATGTGCACTCCCCAGAACCTTTCTTGAGAACAATGGAATATTCAGTGTCTCACTCAGGGCAGTCCACAGTATTCAGACCAGCCTCCAAGATGGACGCAGTGATTCTTCACATGTGTGGTTGAATCCAGGCTGGCCTGTGTGATAAGCAGGACACAGTGGAGCAGATGGCCTACGGTTTTAGGGTCTGGGTCATAAATGGCATTGTGGCTTCCACTTGCTTTCATGGGTTGCTTGCTCTGGTTGTGAGAACACTGAAGCAGCCCTGGGAGAGGCTCACATGAAGAGGAACCAACAAGCAGCATCAACTTGCCAGTCATCGTGGAAGCTGATCCTCTTGTCTTCAGATCATTGCAACTCTGGCTGACATCTAACTGCAATTTCATGAATGACTCCTCCGAGTCAAAGGAACAAGAGAAACTGACCAAGATAATAAATGCTCGTTGTTTCTTTAAGCTACTAGGTTTTGGAGTAGTTTTTTATGTGTGGTTAATTAATGTGTGTATGTTCCCAAACCAGGCAAGTCAGGGTAAACTTTCCAGGCCTGATTTAGGCATAGTGCCAGTCTAATATGAGTCAAATAGAGAGGAAATGGCTGGAGAACTCCATGTTATTTTCCTTGCATTCTACAGGTATTCTGTCAAAAAGAAAAAGAAAAAAGAATACAGAAAACAAAGAATCTCTGACGTGCATTTCCCCTAGTTTGTTAATATCACTGGAACACTGGAAAAGGAAATGTTGTAGGATAGCACACTGAGAAAGCAAAAAACTGGAAAGGTATTCAGAATATCTGCGTTTTCATCCCAGCGCTTGGTCAAGTCATTAAGCCACTTCTGCTCCGACCTCCCTGGGTTGCTTGAGAATCACATGAGATAATGAAGCTGGAAGAGCTCTAAAAATTTTCAACACCTTACAAAAATCACGTGTCATTGTTACAATCATGAGGACAGCGTGTGGATGTGAGTTACAATTAGAAACTGGGAACAAGAAGAGAGAGGAGAAATAGGTGAAAAACTACTTATTTTCTCCCCCTATGAAAACAGCATCCTAATAATAGGAAAGTATTTTTTAGTCAATTTTGAATATCCTTTGGGAATATCTTTGTAGGTAGAGAAAGTAGGAAATTAGATCTCCATAACGTCCATGAGTTATAGAGTAGGTAATAAGCGAATTCCTGATAATTGTGTTTCCTGGCACACTCCTGACGTCCTACAGCATCACAGAAATGCAGCTGGATGCGAGGGTCACAGCTTCTGCTAATCCTGTGGTGCTCACACATGTATGACTTCACCCCTCTGAATGTGTTATCTGTATCTTTCTTCCCACAGGAACCCCATCTCTCAGCAGGTGTATTTCATGAGTGGTGGTGTAACTGACGAGTCTTCTGATTTTATAGTCTGAAATAGGATGATAAAATGCTAGATTTATAGCTATTGTCTCTTTGTGCACAACACTCACGTTTCTTATTCCCATCTGGTGTGAAGAAAAGAAATTTGTTCTTCCTTTAACGTGTCATGCTGTTAAATGTATGTTGCTTAAGATCTCGAGGAGGTGAAGCACAGCTATCCACCAGCATAAAAGACATGGTGCTGTGGGCAATGCTTTAATGCAGGCAGAGCTTAACCAAAGGCATTTGATTGCATTGCCGTTATTTTTATTTTGGAAAGGGAAGGTGAACCTTTACATCCAGGTTTATTAATGAAACCTGTCCTTAAATTAGGATGGGCTTTCTTAGCTACACACTTGGCTGCCAATTCTTCCCCAAATTTCATGCTGTTAAGTGTGCAGTCTGCTCCATTGTCATCGTGTATTAGAAATTCTGCCCAAGGGGTCCATTTTCGACCACGGCTTGATCAGGTGGCCTTCTATGGCCATATAAAATGGCTTCTGATAGATTGCAAGGCATTGAAAATGCCAGTCTTACTCTCAGGAAACCAGAACCAGACTTCCTCCCCTGTACCTAATGGGGACTGCCCTTCTGACTCCCCAAATTCCATAGAAAGAACATTTTTTCACATATACTTTTATATTTAGCAGAGTCTCATTAACATGTCATTTTTCTTATGGGAGAACAATTAGGCATTCATCTCATTACAATAGAGGAGATACACAAAAATATGAGAGTCACAAAGGAGACGAGGGAGGAAAAACATAGGAAAAAGAATGTGCCTGTATTACTCGAGATCACTACATTCAAGTAATACTGGTCTTTATATTACTAAGACCTCAAAAAAGAAAAAAAAAAAGAAAAGGAAATGCAAAGTGAATTTGTGAAAGAAATTTTTGAAGGAATTGTTACTGAAACCAAAGTGGGTTCCCTCCTGGTGAGTTAAACCAGACTCTCCACCAGCAGTAGGTCTCACAAAACAAAGTATATTTGCAGTGAATAGGAGACCATGAGGAATCATCTCCAGAGTCATGGCATCCCTGAACAAAGGGAAGCAGGGATATTTATTCGGATGGGGAATGAATATTCAGAAGGGAGAGGTGGGTATTCGTTTGCGCAGGCTCAGTTAGAAAGCATGCTTCCACATACTCTGCAGGTTATGGTACTAAGGCCTGAGCTCCTCCTGGAGAGATCTTAGCATTCAAAATAAGGCACAGGTCACAGGCGCAGCTCTGGTGGTGAGGCTTGGTCTGGTACAAGGTGGTTAGCGATTGCACCTCCTTAACATAACGAAAGGAAAAAACCAATTTAGAACAAGAGTTAAGTGCATCCAAACCCATCCTTGAGTTCCTTGGGGCAACTAGTTGATAACAAAATGATAAGCACCACAGGATAAGTCCTCTTTCATTCCTTCTTTTTTTGGTGAGGAAGATTGACCCTGACCTAACATCTGTTGCCAATCTCCCCCTCTTTTTTTTTCTCCCCAAAGACTCCCCAGTACCTAGTTGTATATCCTAGCTGTAGGTCCTTCTAGTTCTTCTATGTGGGATGCCACCTCAGCATGGCTTGATGAACAGTGCCAGGTCTGCGCCCAGGATCCAAACTGGCAAACCCCAGGCTACCGAAGTGGAGCGTGTGAACTTAACGGCTCAGCCAGGGGACCGGCCCCCTCTTTTTTCTTCTCTTTGGTAGAGTGTCCGATAGTAGGCTTTGCTTCTTCATTAACATCAGTGTGTGTGGGGGGTTGACATCAATTGATGCTGCTTTGTGATTGTTTTACTTCTCATTATTTGACGTCTAAGCACTTTTGGTTTTCTGGATCAACATCTTTGAGGAACCTTCTCAGTTTTACCTTTTCATATTGAAAACGACAAGAACTTTTTGGTGTGAAAATACATGACTTGAAAATTTTTCGAAAGTGTGGTTTTTAAGAACGATGTTAAATAAGCAATTTGAGGGCATGTAAACAAAATATAATTAAGATATAAAAGCTAATTTTTCCCAAAGTATAAGAGAAAGACAGATCTTTTTATTAAAATTCTCGTGGTGAGATTTAACTCCTGCTGACAGATGGACTCCGCATCGCCCCACACCCCCTGCCATGGTAAATGGTTCACTCATGTATTGCTGCACAGCTCTGACTCTCATCGTTTCATAACAACTTAAATATTTCACGTGGAAGCTGAAGATAACTGCCTCGAAGGTTATGTGAGTAGGGAGAAGAGAGGAATGTATAGAAAGATTCTATTTTTAGTAAATGGTTTGAAAAATGCAGATTCCCAAATGTTGCTTTCAAATCCTGTGTTCTGCTTGAAGCTCATTGTGACAATGATGTGAGCTAGCCCAGTGACCCTTGGGCTGCATTACTGTGTGTTAAAAGCATGAGGTGAACCCTGAACATTTGGTCTGGTATTTTTTTTTTATGGCACAAATGGATTATGTGTGTGTAGGAGGGCGTGTGTGTATTTATAAAATATGTGTGTGTAGATATATGTTCCTCTTTAGTTTTTTGGAGTTTTTTTTTAGTCCCTAATCACAATATATTTAGACTGCATTACATAGCAGATTGCGGGCTGTGGTTCCATGTGGATTTGCTTCAGAAATCATGTATATTCACAAGCAAAGCCCTCAGAGTGACCCACAAGAATGGTTTCAGGTTTGGGGATGGGCATGTGTTTTTCAAACCTTTCAGAATGTTTGATTGAGTTGATTTCTTTTTTGACAGCCAGTATTTTCAAGATTAATTTCAAAGCACAAGTTAGTGTTATCCAAATCCCCTTTTAAGGACTGGCAAACATAAATATTTAAATAGGGGAAAACTACACTACTGGTTTTTAATAAACTACTAATATGTTCATTATATTTGTATATGTGATAAATAATATCTTCATCATAGAAAGAGATTAATAACCCATTTTCTTGTTACATTAAGAAATAATCTGGTTTTCCTTAAATATTGGTGTGTATTTCATCATCTTCAACCACAAGTATTTACCTGCTATTTACAAGGAACTTTTGAGAGATCTCAAAGTGATGTTAGGAAGATGAAAAAGATACTTAAGACCGAGCTATCAGGACAGAAGAATAATAATTACAGTTGGCAATTATTGAACACTTACTTTGTACCAGGCATGTATATGTACTTACTTATTATCTCATTTACTACAAATTATCTCATTTAAATGTCACTACAATTCTATTTGGTAGATAGGGAAACAGATGCTCATGATGGCGAAGCAGCTTGATGAATAATGAGGATACAAACTGAGTGAAATGATAATGACTTGGGAGGCAGGGTCAGAGAAGCTTGTCAAGGAGGCAAAATTGGCGAGAGTGACTGAGAGGAAGAAAGACATGCGATGGGATTGGTCTGGACATGCAAGTGTGTGACCTGCCTTTTCCTCAGACTGGTGGACGTCTTTCCCTGTGAAGAAACATGACCACACATCATTTTCCTGGCTGCATAGTATTCTACTTTATAGTTGTGCCACGATTTCCATCTCATTTTTCAACACTAATTCCACTTTCTGCTACTCTAAACAATGTTACAGGGAGCTGCCTTGGTCTTACATCTTGAGCCCTCCCGATGATTTTCCTTTGATAAATTCCCAGAATTAAGATTTTGTAGTCAAAATGTATAAGCATTTAGCGTTTTATCGACAATTCTACACAGCCTGGGTGGTTTGTAGGTGGCAGCAGCAGGACTCAAATCCAAGGCCATCTGACCCACGGTAAGGTTCCAACCGCTAGAACACTTGCTTATAGTCCCACGGGGAGGGTCTCCACAACTTTTTTTTTAATCTTTAAATATATGCCAATCCGATAATTAGGAATTTTGCAAATTCTTATGACTCATCTCTCAACATGCCCTATACTAAAGTCATTATCTTCCTCACTAACCAAAAAGAAAAAAAAGTCCGATTTCCTGCCCTGTGTTCCTGTTTTGTTTATTGTCATCGCTATCCGTTCAGGCTTCTAGACTGAGAATCCTGCTGGGCTCTCCCCTCCTGCTCACGAGGCACATCCCATCAGCCGCTAAACCTTGCCTGTTCTACCTCCTCTCTCGGGAATCTGTGCTTCTTTTCCAGCTCCACTACCACTGGCTTCCTGCAGGTCCTCCTCTTTCATGTAACCTATATCTCTTATGTTCTGTATTCAATATATCTTGATGTCTAGTATTACAAACCTCCATGCTGCCTCCAAGAGGCCTTTGTAAGAGGAAATGTATGGGAAAGGATCATGTAAAACCCCAATTGCCACAGTCTTTTCAAAATGAAGTGCAAAGACTGAAATTTGGTGTGCAATATGGCCCTGGCTGCCCTTGACCTCCAAGCCTACCTTTTTGCTCTGTGTCCCTCCCTCAGTTCTAGCTTCTGAAATATTTCCAGCACCCAGAGGTCTATGCCGCTCTGGTCTTTTCTGGTTTTACTCTACCTGGTGAGTCTTTACTCATCCTTTAAGACTTGGTTCACAGTATTCTTTCGTTGAGGTCTTTCCTGGCCTCCAGAGTCATTGCTGGGCACCCTCTCCTTCATGTCATCCATGTACCTGTGCACACTGCCATCAGAGCCATGTAAAAGAGATTTCCCTTCCTGGAGGCCAAACAACAAAGCTTGGTCTGGGAGGTAGATAAAAGAAGTAAAGAGGAATTCTTTTAGTGAATTTATCCTGTGGGGATAACGCAAGTCCCCGCATCATGAGGTGGTTGGGAGGTAATGCACGCAGAGCCCTCAGAGGATGCCTGGCTCACCATCAGCACTTGGTAGGTGTTAATTATTGCTGCTGTTACTGTTATTCATTCCCAAAGTATTTCTGATCCAATGGACATTGCAATATGAGAGACAAAAATTCACAGTGGGCTGATGAGTACAAAAGCTGTAGAATAAGAGGGAGACTATTTCTTTCCCAAAATATCAAATAATGCTGCTGTGCTCTAATATGGGAATTACCTTTAGGCGTCTAAAATAATAGAATAATAATAATGATAAACCTTACTGAGATAATAACAACTTAAACAATAAAAGTAATAAGCCTAATAGTCATCCAATGCTTGCTCTGTACCAGGCTCTACCAGGCTAAGTACTTTCTATGAATTAACTCCTTTAATTTCTACAGAAACCTCTAAGCAAGCATTTTAAAATTTTTTTATTGAGGTCATATTGGTTTATAACATTGTGTAATTTTAGGCATATATTATTATATATCAGTTTCTGTATAGACTGCATCATGCTCCCCACCAATAGTCTAGTTTTTATCCATCACCATACATATGTGCCCCTTTACCCCTTTCACATCCCCCACCCCTCTCCCCAGTAACTACTAATCTGTTCTCTTTATCCATGAGTTTGTTTGTCTTCCACATACGAATGAAATCATGCAATACTTGTCTTTCTCTGTCTGGCTTATTTTGCTTAACATCATACCCTCGAAGTCTGTCTATGTTGTTGCAAATGGGAGAATTTTGTCTTTTTTTTTTTTGGCTGGGAAGTATTCAATTGTGTGTGTGTTTATATATATATATATATATATACACACACATAGCACATCTTATTTATCCATTTTTCAGTCAGTGGGTACTTGGGTTGCTTCCATGTCTTGGCTATTGTGAATAATGCTGCAATGAATATAGGGGTGCATAAATCTCTTTGCATTGTTCATTTCAAGTTCTTTGGATAAATACCCAGTAGTGAGATAGCTGAATTGTATGGTGTTTCTATTTTTAATTTTTTGAGAAATCTCCATACTGTTTTCCACAATGGCTGCACCAGTTTGCATTCCCTTTAGCAGTGTATAAGGGTTCCCTTTTCTCCATATCCCCTCCAACGTTTGTTATTTTTTGTCTTGCTAATAATAGCCATTCTGAAAGATGTAAGGTGATATTTCATTGTAGTTTTGATTTGCATTTACCTAATAATTAGAGATGTTGAACATCTTTTCATGTGCCTGTTGGACATCTGTGTATCTTCTTCTTAATATCCTCTGCCCATTTTTTGATTACGTTGTTTGTTTTTTTTGTTGTTGAGTTGTGTGAGTTATTTACATACTTTGGAATTAATCTCTTATCAGATATACGATTTGCAAATACTTTCTCCCAGTTGGTGGGTTGTCCTTTCATTTCGTTCGTGGTTTCCTTTGCCTTGCAGAAGCTTTTTAGTCTGATGTAGTCCCATTCGTTTACTTTTTCTTTTGTTTCCCTTGCCTGAGTAGACATGGTATTCAAAAAGACGCAGCTAAACCAGTGTCAAAAAGTGTACTGACTATATTTGTTCTAGGAGTTTTATGGCTTCAGGTCTTACATTCAAGTCTTTAATCCATTTTGAGTTAATTTTTGTGTGTGGTGTAAAATAGTGGTTCTACTTTCATTCTTTTGCATGTGGCCATGCAGTTTTCCCAACTCTGTTTATTGAAGAGACTTACTGTCTCCATTCTACGTTCTTGGCTCCTTTGTCGAAGATTAACTATCCCTAGATGTGTGGTTTTATTTCTGGGCTTTCAATTCTGTTCCATTGAACTGTGTGTCTGTTTTTGTGCCAGTACCATGCTGTTTTGATTACTATAGCTTTGCAGTATGTTTTGAAGTCAGAGGTTGTGATGCCTCCAGCTTTGTTCTTTATTCTCAGGATTGCTTTGGCTATTGGGGGTCTTTTGTTGTTCCATACAAATTTTAGAAGTCTTTGTTCTATTTCCATGAGAATGTCACTGGGATTCTGATTGGGATTGAATTGAATCTGTAGATCTTTTCAGGTGAATAAGGACATTTTAACTATGATTATTCTTCCAATCCATGAGCATGGAATATCTTTCCATTTCTTTATGTCCTCTTTGATTTCTTTAGCTAATTTCTTATAGTTTTCAGTGTATAGGTCTTTCACCTCCTTGGTTAAGTTTATTCCTAGATATTTTATTCTTTTTACTGTGATAGTAAATGGGATTATATTCTTGATTTCTCTTTCTTCTATTTCATTATTAGTGTGTAGAAATGCAGCTGACTTTTGTAGGTTGATTTTGTACCCTGCAACTTTTCTGCAGTTGTTGATTACTTCTAACAGTTTTCTCATGAATTCTTTAGGGTTTTCTATGTATAGAACCATGTTGTCCACAAACAGTGAGAGTTTTACTTCTTCTTTGACAATTTGGATACCTTTTATTTCTTTTTCTTGCCTAATTGCTCTGGTTAAAACCTCTAGTACTGTGTTGAGTAAGAGTGGTGAGAGTGGGCACCCTTGTCTTTTTCCTGTTATCAGAGGGATGGCTTTTATTTTCTCGCCATTAAGTATGATGTTGGCAGTTGTTTTGTCATATATGATGTTTATTATGTTGAGGTACTTTCCTTCTATACCCATTTTATTGACAGTTTTAATCATAAACAGATGCTGGATCTTGCTAAATGCTTTCTCTGCATCTATTGAGATGATCATGTGATTTTTATTTATCATTTTGTTAATGTGATGTATCATGTTGATTGATTTGCAGATATTGAACCATCCCTGGTATAAATCCCACTTGATCATGGTGTGCGGTCCTTTTAATGTATTGCTGTATTTGATTTGCCAATATTTTGTTGAGGATTTTTGCATCTATGTTCCAGTGATATTGGCCTGTAATTTTCTTTTTTTTGTGTTGTCCTTGTCTGGTTTTGGTTATCAGGTTAATGTTGGCCTCATAGAATGAGTTAGGAAGTGTTCTATCTTCTTCAATTTTTTGGAATAGTTGGAGAAGGAGAGGTATTAAGTCTTCTTTGAACGTTTGGTAGACTTCTCCACGGAAGCTATCTGGTCCTAGACTTCTGTTTTCTGGGAGGTTTTGAATTACTGTTTCAATCTGTTTACTTGTGATTAATCCAATCAGATTCTCTATTTCTTCTTGGTTCAGTTTTGGGAGGTTGGATGAGTCTAAGAATTTATTCATTTCTTCTAGGTTATCCAATTTGTTGGCATATAGTCTTACATAGCATGCTTTTATAATCCTTTGTATTTCTGTAGTATCCATTTTAATTTCTCCTCTTTCATTTTTAATTTTATTTATTTGAGGCTTCTCTCTTTTTTCTTAGTGAGTCAGCTAAGGTTTTGTCAATTTTGTTTATTCTCAAAGAAACAGCTCTCAGTTTCATTGATCCTTTCTATAGATTTTTTAGTCTTTATTTCATTTACTTCTGCTCTTATTTTTATTATTCTGCTCCTTCTGCTGACGTTGGGCTTTGTTTGTTCTTTTTACTAGGTCTATTAGGTGTAGTTTGAGTTTTTCTTCTTTATTGAAGTGTCCTGTATTGCTATAAATTTTCCTCTTAGGACTGCTTGTTCTCAAAGAATTTCTTCATTTTAAAAAAATCTTAGTTCTCTCTTTTCCTTCACCTGAAACATTTCCATATTTTTATCCTCTAAATCACTAATTCTGCCCTCCATAGTATCAGCTTTGTTTTCTATGGTTTCTAGATTATTTTTTTTTTACCTCATTAATTGTGTTTTTCATCTCCAGAATACCTTTTTTAAATTTTATTTTAAATGTTTTAATCTCTTTGGTGAAGTATTCCTTCTGCTAATTAATTTTATTCCTGAGCTCATTGAACTATCTTTCTGAGTTTTCTTGTAGCTCATTTAGTTTCTTTATGACAACTATTTTGAATTCTCTGTCATTTAGATTGTAAATTTTTGTGACTTCAGGATTGGTTTCTGGAGACTTGTCATTTTCCTTCTGCTCTGAAGTGTTACTGTAGCTTGTCATAGTGTTTGATGAATTGATCTTTTGCTGGTGCATTTGTGGTAGCATAAGGTCAGAGATTCCACCTGTCACCAGTGAGGGGAGCAGGGACTGTGTTTTCTGATCTCACCCTGTCTGCTGGAAGTTCTGCAGGTAGGGCTGTTCTGAATTTGTGCAGGCTGTCTACAGCTGCTCCACAGGTTGTGCTCACCAGGGAAGGGCCTCTGTGCTGAGTGGGTGGGTTGCACACCATAAGTGGGGTCTCTATGCTCAGTGGTGGGTTGCTGTCATGTAGGTGGGTCCATGGTTCTCTGCAGCAGACAGGCTGAGCTGCTGCACTTGGCAGGAGGACACCTATACAAGGGCTGAGTACAACTTGGTGGGTCCTTGGGCTGCTGTACTCTGTGAGTGGGGCACTTTCTCAGCAGGTGAGGTGCTTTCTCACCTGCCCTGTGCTTAGCTGGTGGGCACCTTCATGGGGGATGAACCACCACATGTGGGTCCTGCAGGCTGCTGTGCTCTATGGGCTGGGCACTTTCTGAGTGGGTGGGATGCCTTCTCACCTGTGTTGCAATAAGCAGGAGAGGTATCTATGTCGGGGCTAAGCCACTACAGGTCCTTTGACCTGCTGTGCTGTGTAGGCAGGGTGCCTTCTCTAGGCAATCATTTTTATCCCCCTTTGACAGATGCAAACTGCTGAAATCTAGGAAAATCAGTTACCTTGGCCAAGCTTTCACAGTTGAAAACAGTGGAAGGAGAGTTTGAATGAGGTGAAATTCATTGTGATTTCACCAAGTCCTTGATGCTCCTGTGCCTGACCTCTGATTTAACTCTCTTGTTGGAGCTTACCTTCAGTCCCTATGCGCAAAAGTCCTTTCCCCTGAATACTGATGAAAGACACCCTAAACTTGCAACATTTCCTGGTTGAGGAGAATAAGGAATCACCTCCTGGTGATCATCCATGTGAACTTTGGAAAACTATTTTGAGAATTGCAGGGGCATGTGAGGAATTTGTCTGAATTCCAAATTCAACCACTGTGGGCTTTAGAATTCCTTGTGATTTGGGACCCTTTCTATGCTTCTGAATGGACTTGTATAGGTAGAGGAGGAGGTGTAGAAGCTTCTCTCTTTGTAGGCTTTCTTTGTGCAGTAGGTGTTGTGCAAAGGTAAACTGGGGAGAGAAGGTTGTATTTGAGAAATGTGGTACTTAAAAAATAGGACACTTATGGGGCCAGCCCAGTGGTGCAGCATTTAATTTCACATGTTCCACTTTAGTAGCCCAGGGTTTGCTCGTTGAGACCCCAGTTGTGGACATGGCATCACTTGGCAAGCCATGCTGTGGTAGGCGTCCCACACAGAAAGTAGAGCAAGATGGGCACAGATGTTAGCTCAGGGCCAGTCTTCCTCAGCAAAAAAAAGAGGAGGATTGGCAGCATATGTTAGCTCATGGCTAATCTTCCTCAAAAAAAAAAAAGGGACATTTAGAACATCATGTCAATACTTAATAATGTATCTATGCATTAATTCTTATTTCTAAAAGACTACCGGAAGGATGCACTATAATCTAAATAGAGTAAGAAAACAAAATTCCTCTTTACATATTAAAATATAAATTTTCAATTTTTTCTATATTCATTAACTGTTGTCTTTTATTACTGAACTGAGTAGTTGGCAATGCATCTCCTATAATTTGTATGCTTATTGTAGAAATGCATGGTAAATATATCTGCTATCTACTATGTAATTATCATTTGAAAGTCAAGTTTCCTAGATGAACTTTTCATAGAGAGATATCAACTCTTTAGAGATGTGGAACCCTATTTCCCTTCCAATCTCACCAGAATGTTCCCACAGCTAGATTACCATAGAGCCCGATAGCTGGTGAGTGAGAATATGTGTTTAAATGAGCATCCAAATTTGACCTTAAGACTCAAAATAAGTTCATTTCATTTAGGAAACTTAGATTTCTTTTGATGAATCTGTCCTAGATCTCTTCTTCAGTAGAATGTCTGACTAACAGAAGATCAATGTTTAATGGGCATGGTGATGGAGTAGGGTGGGAGCTGATGCACAAAGAGCTGTGTGCTATAGCAGAGTGAAAGAAGTGCTGGGCAATTCAGATTTTTTATTTTTTGGCTATTGCAAATAATGCTGCTTAATCATTCCTTACTTGTCCTTTGGTATGTATTTCTGTTGAGTTTATACCTAGAAGTGTATGTATGTGTTGAGCTTTAGAAGATCCTGACAGACAAATTTCCAAATTCACTGAACCCATTTAAAGGCACCAGTGATGATTCCAGTTGTTCTTCATCCCTGGAACACTTGAAATTTTCTATCTTTTCCATTTTTGCCATTCTAGTCCTTATATCTTCTTTTTGTTTTAATTACAATTTCTCTTAAACCTAGTGATGTTGAGTACTTTTTTCAAACACTTACTGACCATTTGAATATCATCTGTTGTGAAATACCTGAATAAGTCTTCTGACCATTATTTAAAAATTGAACTCTTGTTCTTTTTCTCACTGCTTTTTAGGAGTTCTGCATAGGCTACAGATACGAATCCTTTGTCACACATATGGATTTCAAATATCTTCTCTTTGTCTGGGGCTTGTCTTTTTGCTCTCTTAATTCTGTTTTTGGATGAAAAATAGTTCCCAACTTTATGAAATCTGATTGTTCAGTCTATCTTTTTTTTATAGTTAGTAACTTTTGTGTCCTATGTAAGAAAATATGCCCACTCTAACGTCATGAAGATATTCTCTTAAATTCACTTCTGGAAGTTAGTTTCCTTCCTTCTTTCATTCCTTCCTTCCTTTCTTTTTTAATTTTCATTTAGGTTTGCAATTCACTTAGAATTAATTTTTATGTATGGTGTGAAATAGAAACAATATTCACCTTTTTTTCACTTTCATTTTTCAAGTCTATTTTCTCTAGCTATAGGATTCTAGGTTGGCATTTTTTTCTTTAAGCACTTTAAAAATGTCATTTCATTGTCTTCTAGGCAATGCAGAGTTGCAGTTGAAAAGTCAGCCATTAATCTTATTATTGCCCCTTGAACGTAATGAACCTTGTCTCATTGACTTTAGTTTTCAGCAGTTTTACTATAATATACATAGGTGTGGTTTTCTTAGAGTTTATACTACTCTACATTGTTAAAGTCCATAGAATCTTTGTGTCTCTATCATTTAATGTCATTTGTCAGTTTTGCAAAATTCACAGCCAGTGTGCCTTCACATATTGCTTCTGATCTGTTATTTCTCCATTTTCCTTCTGACTAACAGGCTTAGATTTTTTCTTTTTTTTTTTTTACAGTGTCTCGTACATTTCTTATGGCCTTTTCTGTGCTTGCAATTTCTTATTTCTTTTTGTGATTTCAGTCTGGACAGTTCCTATTGATCCGTTTCCAGTTCATGAAGACTTCCTTGTATCATGTTTAATATATTGTTTAACTCATCCATCAAATTCTTAATTTAGGTTGTTATATTTTTCATTTCCATAACTCCCATTTGATTCTTTTTATATGTTATCTGGTGAAACTCATTGTCTTGCCACATGTTTTCTTAAATAATGATCACTGAAATCCATTTCTGATAACTCCAATTTCTGGCTACCTAACAGTGGTTTGTTTTTTACCTTCTTTTGATTTTTGGTCATTTGATTTTGCATATTTGGACATTCTTCTGTCCAAATATGTTTTTCTTTCCCTTTGGTTTTTGGTTATTTGATCTCACGTGTTTGGAGATTTTTAAAAAAATAAAATTCTTGTCTATTGGAAACACATACATTTGATCCATCATAGATGGAAATTTAGGTGTGTAATTACAATCTCCACTCTACTTCATTTAGCCTTCTTCTCTTTATATTTCCCTGTTGTGAGTCAGTCACAAGTTTACTTTGTCCCACAAACTCTAAGTCACATATCAAGCTCCATGAATTATCCATTGAAACTTTCTCCTTAGCTTTGAGGTGAGGTAAGTGGAACATCTTTCCATTTCTCTGTGGAGGTAGAGAAGGAAAATGTCATAACACTCCAACAATATTTTCCAATGAAATTTTCTTTTCAATCTCCTTCTTGACCTTAATAGACACCTTTACAAATAGATTCACATCTCATTTTGGAATGAGAGAGTACTGGCACCTATTGTCTTGGAGCCTCAGTTGCTATAGACAAAAAGTTCCTTTTGAATAACCAGTTACAGTGTGAAACAATATCATCCTTCTTCCTGGTATAAAAAATTGTTAATATTTATTTGAAATGTTTTATTTTAAATTTTTTAAAATTGTGATGAATCCCCCAAAAATGTAGAAAGTATTGGTCCATGTGTGCCAATGAAGCAGTTAGCTCCTGGCTACTAAAAGATTGAGAAACACCACTCTAAATTTTTTGTCACTGGACCCAACCACATAATCTCCCTGCTAAGAATCAAAACTACCTAGTCTTTGACCCAGTGAAGTCGTCTGCTAATGATGTGTTGAATTTGAGGTGTCTGAAGATCTCCAATATCCAAAAGCAGTAGGCAGTTAAAATTATGAGTCTAGCCATCAGAGATTAGGATATCATCAATATATAGAAATTACATAAGTGGCTGAGACACTCAGGTAAAGGATGTAAAATGTAAAGAGAATGGAAGCTAGAATATGTAAAGCTCAGGTAAAAGTGAGCTGATGGTCTTAAGACTTTATATATCATGAAGAAGACCTACTCTTCCAAGATTTCCTTTATTCCAGTGTACACAAATCATTACCCATGTGTATCCTTATCATTCTCATTGTAATCCTTAACTGCATGACCAAGGCTATATATATAAACACATATATATAAATGTATATATATGCATGTGTACATATATACATACATATGTACATACACACATACATAAATATATTTCCAGTTACTTCTGAATTCACCTAATTAAAACCAAATAGGAGCCGAGTAGAGCAGTCTGAGATTTTTTATATCCATTTGTATGTGTGTATGTGCATGCGCATGTGTGAAGTAGCCCTGACCTCATGGCTCCTGATAATGATTACTTCATGATGGAATGATGATGATGATGATGATGACTGTGGAATAAAATGCCATTTTAGCTAAACTAAGCCTTTCTCTCTTCCTACAGAGGCAAAATTCTACATCTCCTTTTGCTTGTCACCCTTGCTGTTATTTCGTGTATCTCAAATTGTCATTATTTGACATTCTATCACTGCTACACGCCATTATCATCCTGTTACATAGCACTCTTGGAGAATCTTGACTGCCCTGTGAATTGACCCAGCAATTATGGCCAAATGCTTTAGGAATGCTCTTGCACATTATAAATACATCAATGAGCATGCTGATGTGATAATGATGAAATTATACTTTCCCATTTTCAGTAGCTTCCAGAAAGTTGCTCACAAGAGGATGCTTCCTGGTCTAAGGTAAAAATCCTAGCCTACCAGTCCCTGCAATGTCTGGGGCCCTGGGAGCAGGGGGAATTGGATTCTAAAGGGAGATAGTCTTTGCCTCGTTCTTCGGTTCTGTTAATTCAATGAGAGATGTAAGCTTAGTATTATTAGAATCCTCCAAGATCCTTTCACCCACTGAATTTACATAAATTATTAACATCAGCAAATTCCTTTTCTCTCAGATGAAGTTTCCCGCTTGTTAAAGATTGGAGGTTGATCACTCACAGGGACTTAAAAGATTATAACACAGAAAGAAAGGAAAGCAGAGTCAAAATCTCTGCCTCCACCTCCCACTCCCAGGAATCACCACTGAAATAATGCTCCCAGTCCTGAAAACTGGCTCCTTGTCCTCTCTGATGGCATCAGTACCACTCAAGCATGGTCAACATTTGAGTTTGGTGGTGTCTGTGGATTTGAGTGTGTGTTGGGAGTTTGGGGAAAGAAGAGGTCCGATCTGTAAAGAATACTCTTCTTTGCTAAAGACTGATATATTTTGCAAAGCATGTAAGTGCTTTCACTGGAATTTTAGCCTAAAGTTTTAGAATTAAAAAATATATATGTTGCTTTCTTTCCTCTTTATACTACCTGTCGTCCTTCCCCATTACATACCCAATTCTTGTTAGTGGTAAAAAAACAAACTATAGTTGCCCTAACATTAATTATGTTCACGGACCCAACAAGGATCTTTGGTTTAATTTTGCGTTTTCAGCTTTGATAATGTTATCTTTCATCAAACATTGAATGTGGGAGCAGGGAGTATATAAGTAAGATACGAACGAGCCCACCAAAATCTTCATAGTAGAGTAGGAGAAAGAGGCCCATGAACAATGAACATTCACATAGTATGGCAAATGCTGGAGTAGGATTATTACAATAGGCTAGAAGATCACACTTCCAGGAGGAAATTCTACTTAGGAAGACATTTGGGAAGGTTTCCCCAGAGAAGATGTTGATTGGTTTGAGATTTGAACAATGATTACTGTTTGATCCAGTGGAGTTGGGTAAAGCAAATTTCAGACAGAAGGAAGAGAATAAGCAAAGGTTTATGCAAGTTTAAGGAATGATAGGCACTAAGATTTTACTAGATAGAATGTATGGATGATGGGGAGTGGCAGTAGATGGAATGTAAAAGCGTGTGGCACAAGATCATTAGGGACACTGAATGCTGTGCTAAAAATTTAAAAAGGAAGCCAGTACAGGTAAAGCTCAGGTGATGATCCTAAGACTTTATATATGGGAATGAGAATGGGAGAGTAAAGTGATTGTTTTTTTTCCCAATTTTGAAAACAATATGACAGGCAGAAATATTCCTTATAGATGGATAAGGATACCAAGATAATTCCTTAAAGATGATAATTCTTGGTTGGGGGATCCCGACAAAAAATAAATAAGAAGGAATATGTATCACATTGTTTAGTGCACTGTGGACTCCTAGAGTAAGTCTCCTCTTGCAAGTGTTTGCCTCATCTGTTAATGTTTACCTCCGTTACTGGTATTTGGATTGGCTCTTAAACTATCCTGGCATTAATTCGTCTTTCCAGACAGCTGATCCTTTGAAGCATCATTGTAAGAGATGCTTCTCTACTTATCTAAACAGAATGCACACTTGTCAGTCAAAACATAAATAGCACACAAGTAATCTTCATGTCCAGAGGCTGGAGGAGAGACAGGATGGCTTTCCCATTGAAGATCTGCCAAGTTTAGAATGGTCAGATTCTTTGTGAGCTGTCTGAAATTGTAGAGAGCAACCCCAACGTGAAAACTTCAGCTCTACTGTCAGTCTTTTATGCATACTCTTTACTGTTCTAATAAGAAGTCCCTAAAGGGCTCCCAAGACTACAAAATTACTACACCTCAGTATTGTCCCTGCTTTGGGGCCAACTGAATATGATTTTCCATTACTTTGCCTTCTTCCATAATAGCATTGGAATTTTTTTGCTTTTTCCCTAGCACCCTATAGTCCCAAATGCTCAGGCCTGAAGTGTCTCATTATTTGAATCATTGAGTCCCTTTCTCTAGTGACCTACAACGATGAAAGCCTCATGAGGTCTGAGGGATGATCCATGATGACAATCAATGGGTGCCTTCTATTCATAACGTCTGAAGCAGAGCTGTCTCTCATGCCAAGACGGAGATTGATCCCAAGAGTTTATGCAAAAGCTTCAACAGAGCTTGTGATTGTCTAGTTACATTTCTTAGAATTTTGCAATGGTGATTCTTTCTGTAGCTCATCCTCTCTCTCCCTTCTCAAAGAGTGACTGGCTAGCAAACAGAGAGACTTGGCAAAGCAGGAGACACTAAGTGCCACAGAGACCAAAGAATTTTTGGTTCATATTTGTTTTCCTGTCAGGTGTTGCTGGGAGATCCACTCCCTTCAATCCACTGCCAACTATGTGAACTCCAGCAATTTGGGATGCAAATAAATCATTGGCAAATATAACACAACAAATTGTTGGCTAATAGCGAAAGCTGAAGATGTCTCTGATAATGGATCCAGCAAAGGCTTTTGTCAACTGGGTGAGGAGCCCAATCTAAATCCGAGAAGCTGGACTTGGAGCAGGGACAGAGATTCCAGGGAAGTTGCAGAAGACAGAGGTCTTGTTTCCACCATTAACAGCTGTTTGTCTTTCGGAAAGGACACCCAGGCTTAGTGTCTTTAATGGAAAACAATGATAAGATTGGATGCTCAGAACCCTAGTGCTTTAAGAAACAGTACGGAAAGAAAAAAATATAGACCAAATGATAGCATCTGCCTTTAGAATTTCCCAGACTTTCCTCACCAGTTTCTTTGTCAAAGAAAAAAAATATGTCACAATAATTTAAATGTGTCACTCCTTGGCTCTATCTCACAGAAATGAGATGAAGTAGGAGTTAGATGTTGATAGTGTCAGTTCTCAGAATGCATTGCTGTCACTGCCTATCCAACTGTACAGACTTTTTTCATGTGTCTTTGGGTGTATAATATCAGTGTACTGTGTTCAAAATCTTACATTTGTGTATACGTTTTCACAAACATAGATCAGGAGTATTTGAACTCTGTTGAACATTGACTCACAGAAAAAATTGTTAATCACTGTTTGTAAGGAAAATTCCTCACCTTTCATTAATTTATTCGTTTCATCAGCAAATAGTTATTGAGCACTTACTATGTGTCCAGCACTGTATTATTGCTGAGGATATAGCCATGACCAAACAAATCAAAAATTCCCACTGACACAGAGCTTATATTCCAGTCGGAGGAGACAGACGTTAGACAAATATGTAAGTAAAATATATAATGTGTTGATGGTAATAAGGGTTAAGGAGGAAACTAAAAGCAGGAAAAGGGTATAGGGTATTGCAATTTAAAAGAGGGTGCCTGATATTAATTCTTTCACTCCCTAAGTGTGGAATATCTTTCCATTTATTTATGTCTTCTGCGATTTCTTTCATTAATATCTTATAGTTTTCAGTACACAGTCTTTCATTTCCTTGGTTAAATTTATTCCTAGGCATTTTATTCTTTTTGAGGCAGTCGTGAGTGGGATTGTTTTCTTAATTACTGTGTCTGATGGTTCGTTATTAGTGTATAGAATGCAACAGATTCTTGTATATTTATTTGTATCCTGCAATTTTACTGAATTCGTTTATTAGTTCTAACAGCTTTTTGGTCAAGTCTTTAGGATATTCTATATATATCATGTCACCTGCAAATAGTGACAGTTTTACTTCTTCCTTTCCAATATAGATCCCTTTTATCACTTTTTCTTGCCTAATTGCTCTGGCTAAGACATGCAATCTTATGTTGAACAAAAATTGCAAGAGTGAGCATCCTTGTCTTCTTCCTGATCTTAGAGGAGAAGATTTGAGCTTTCACCATTGAGTATGATGTTAGCTGTGGGCTTGTCATGTATGGCCTTTGCGGTGTACAGAAATAAATGTGTTGAATGAAAAAAAATACAGGGTGGCCAGAGAAGATTTTACTGATCAGGAGTCACTTGCACAAAGATTTGAGAGAAGTGAGGGAACGAGTCATGAGAGGAAAGAACAGTCCAGGTAGAGGGAATCACAAGCGCAAAGGCAGTAAGCCTGGAGCACATCTGGCACATCCGAGCAAGAGCAAGGAGGCCAGCATGGCTGGAGTGATGTGAACAAGAGGGAGAGTGGTAGGTCTCGAGGTGAGATCAGACGGTTCCCTGGGCAGAGTGAGCCAGTGGTGGGACATTGTGTAGGGCTTGGTAGTTGTTCATAAGGATTTGGCTTTTATGTAAGGGAGTGGAAAGTAATGGAGGACCTGACTTAAGTCATGTTTTAAAGGAATCATTCAGGCTGTACGGAGTTAAGGGCAGAATGAGGGAGACCAATTACAAAACTATTATAAGAATCTAGATGAGAAACGATGGAGGCAATGTTTATGGTGGAAGCAGAGAAGGTGGAGACGTGGGGTTGGATCCTGAAGATATTTTGAACCTGGATCAATAAACCTGATCAATGTTGGAGTATTCATGTTCTGGGGAGGCAGATCTTAGGAAAGGCTGAGGGTAATTCCCAGAGACGGATATCAGCCATCAACATTCCTAGGAACTGGGAAAATAGGTGGCTTGGTCCTCTAAGGGGCATCTGGACACAGTATCCACTTCATCTATTTCTACAGCTTCCAATGAGGTACCCAGAGTTATGATTGTTATTCCCATTTTATACATAAGAAGACTGAAGCTTAAATAGATTAAATAGCTAATTCAAATTCTCAAGGTTGCAAATGATGCATCTAAGTCTTAAATAGGTCTTCTGATGCTGTGTTTTGCCAGCACTTTTTCCTCAGTCACATAATCCACTTACCAGTTCCTGTCACAGGAGTCTACTTATAAAGTTGATGACCAGTTTTCACTTGCAATGCTCAAGTGCTTGCTCTTGGATTGAGCTGCTGTGATTAAACCCCAGGCTCTGATGTATGGTCAACCTGATGATCTTTGGCCATGAGCATAGGGATGGGCTAGCATACACTTGTATGTGGTGGAGTGTGCACCTTGCGTCCTCTTCAGTTTCTTCTTTCTTTTCTCCCTTCCTTCCTTCCCTTGACCAGCTGTAATAATGATAACCACATTTCGTACCCATAAAAGTACTATGTGTTCTTTATGAATTTTCCCATTTATTTTATTTCTGAAAGTATGAATACAAAAGCTAGTGCAAGAACTTGAGAATGGAGCCTTGGAAGGAGAAAGGTTTGAGATGGAAGAAGTTCCCCTTTGCACATGCTCCTTCAGAGATGCCCTTGGGCCATTTAAGATGAAAGATACAAAGCTTTGGCTCAGAGAAATCTAGATAGAGACATAAATTTGAGAGTTTCTGAACATTCTGTTTTAAAATTTGTTTCCTAAACCTCTAACTGGCAATCTGTGAATTGGTTTCCAGTTGTTTCTAACTCTGTGCGTGTGATTGTCACAGGTAAGTTGAACAAACAAAAATTACATTTAAGAGAAGGATTACCTTATTTTGACTCTCACTATGTCTTTAAATTATTCCATGGAGGTTTTCTTCGTCAGATGCTGGCAGATCCCAGGGCTTTTCTCTTTATTCTTAGAAAATGCACATCCTTACAGTGATTTTTGGGTTGCAGTCATAGTCTCAATTTCAAACATTTAATGTCCAGTCCAAGGTATTATTCAATGTGTCTGACTTGGTTTAACATCAAAATATTGGCCTTTTCCGGGCACAGACCTGGGTCAGTGGGGAAGCTGGAGGGCAGTGAAGGGGCAGGACTCCCCTCTTTCACTAGCTTCTGTTTCCTGCATTGGAAGGAGGGATAAGGGGATAGGGCTATTCTTACTGTGCTGGGTGGCTTCACACCCGAGGCTTTGCATGGTTCTGCCTGGTTCTGTTTGTGGGGCATAGTTTGGGTTCTTTGTAGTTTCTGGGTTGGCTCCTCTCACCTGAAATTGCCTGAAGAAAGAGTGAGGCTCTATTCTGGGTGGCCACCGTCGCTCCTTTCTCAGCTCAGGGGCATTGGTAGTACCCCCCAACCAGCCTCTTTCTGCAGACATCTCCTTGCCCACCCAGGAAGCTCTATTGACCAGAACAGGACTCAAGTACTCACACCGACTCTCCCTCTGTCCTAATGGCCCATACCAGGCCTGGCATAGGAGTGTGGGCCATAGTGCCTCAGTCACAAGAGCAGTGTCAGCCCTTCCCCTGCCTGTTAGATTTCCTGTGGTGGAGTCAGGCCACACCTGCAGTCCTCGTCAGCTTTCTCAGGTGAGAATGGGGAGCCTGTTCCTGCACTTTGAAATTTCAGGGCAGGTAGGCCAAGCTCTCCAAGGTGAGGGAGGAGCTGTGTGACCCTGAGGAAGTACTCTTCCTCTTTTCCTACTGAGGAGGAGAATGATTCTTTGATAAAGGAATGATAGGAAATAATTGTCCTTCCACTACACTTTTCTTCTCTGTTCCTCACGTACATGGGTAAAAATACCCTGAAGTGAGAAATAAAAGTGACATTAGGAGGTTGCTTAGGCAGCAAGTTTGAAGGAATTCATGACGTTCTGGAGGAAGGGCCGCTATGATTACCTCCACAGGAAGGAGCCTTCAGAGAAGCCGGAGGAGGCAGCAAGGGAGTGGGTGCTGTCACTTTTTTTTTATAGCCGTTTCTTCCCTTACCTCAAATAACCTGGTATGGGGACGTGGTGGCTCTGTCTTCCTGCCTTATTATGTGCTGTGAGATTCCTTAGGCCACGGAGCGCTCGCACACCGATGGGGCAGCCGGCACTGGGGAGAGGAGACGGCTGAGGGGCTGGGGACGGGCTGAGCTCCTGACTCTCAGAAGGTCCTCCTCATGCCTGCAAATTTTGCTCCTCCACAACTGCAAAGTAAAGAGAAATAGGTAATTTCGTGGGTGGGAAAACTATTCTCAACTGCAAAAAATTTGCTTATAAGATTCCCAGAGTTTTAGCTCACAAGTCAGAAATTTCACACTTAACATGAAATTGGCGAGAAGCCCAGAAGTCGCCATTTTTGCTTAGGTACCAAAATTCTAGGTCGATATACTTAAAGAGTAACCAGGGAACTAAAATGTCCTTTGGACTTAAGATTTGTTTACATATGATCCATTGACATGATTATTTACTTACAAAATGAATTTGGAGTTGATTTTGTTATTTTGAAAACGTCCAGGAATCACACATTCATTTATTTCTAAGACATCTTCTGATCACAATGCATTGAAGTTCTTACAAAGATGTATATAATTAATGATCTGTAGGCATAGTTTCACATCTTACATATTCTTTGTGATAATTAAATATTATAGCATTTTTCCCTAACTGGATGCACTAGAATCTTATTAAGTGGTTAAGTCAGTTGAATAAAAGCGTCTTACAGGGCTTAATCCTCTCCAATTGGATATGGTAATTTAATACTTGCTACACTTCTACGGCGGGCTGTGAGCTGCATAGCATGAACCAAGACATCATTGTCTGCTCCCATCATCCAGTACATGTGTATGCCCACCTGCACATGCAGGCTCCACATAGGCAATACGCCTTTCAACAATTATAGTCAATACTCATTATCTGTGAATCCTGTATTTGCAAAGTGCCTATTCACTAAAATTTATTTGTAACCCCAAAATCAATACTTGCAGCATTTTTGCAGTCATTTGAGGACATTTGAGTTGCCAAAGGGGCACATTCTCGGCAGAAGTCAAACCAGGTGACAGTCTGCCTTCTTGTTTCAGCTCTCCTACTATAGACAAGTATCCTTTTCACAGTCTGGTCAGTGCCCTGTTTTCCACACTCATGAGATTTTTATTTGCAATTTTGATGTTTAAAAGGCCCTTAAATGTGGTGAAGTGCTGTCTAGCATTCCTAAGCACAAAAAGTCTGAGATGTGCCTTAGGGAGAAAAGGTGTGTGTTAGCTAAGCTTCATTCAGGCATGAGTTACAATGTTATTGTCTGTCAGTTCAACATTAATGAGTCAACTGTATCTATTAATAAACGGTCTTACAAACATAGAGAACAAGGTTATGTATTGATTGGTTGGTGAAATGTGTGACTAGAGGCTCCTGGGAACCTAACTTTGTGTTTCTCTTAGGAACAGTGGTTCCGTATTCACGAATTCAGTGTTAACAGTGACTTTATAGAACATGCTACTGCAAATAACAAGAATCAATTGTACCTGGTTTTGATTGATATATTTGCTGGAGTATCTCTTACTCTTTTGCCTACTGAATTTGATGTATTTACTTAGATAAGCCCCTTTATTCATTCAACACATTTTTACTAGGTGCTTCCTATATGCCAGGCCCTGTTGGGTATTGGTGATAAAACGGGGAGTAAAAATAGCCACAGTCCCTGTCGTACAGGCTAGAGGAAAAGACAGGTTCCGAATACAGAGGTCTATGTCAAATTATAAAAATGGGACAATGCTTTAAAGGCAAAGCACAGGGCATTAGGAGCCAGAGCGTGTATCAGAGAGACCTGTCACTATCTGATGGTGTTAGGGCGTGAAGTTGAGCTAAGATCTGAGGGAGGAAAAGCAGCGAGTTCGGCGTGGGGTAGAGGTGTGGGTGAGCTTCCCAGGCAGAGGCGGCAGCACATGCACAGACTCTGTGGCAGGAGGGTCCATGGCACCTCCAGGGAACTGAAAGCACGAGAGTGGCTGGGGCCTGGAGACTGAGGAGGGTCTGGAGTGGCTCCAAGTGTAAGCGGGGAACAGTCACACGGAAGCTTGCAAGATCACTGACGACTCGGGTTTTATCTAAACAGCCTAGGTAAGTCATTAAAAGGTTTTCAGCAAGAGCATGGTCAGATTTGTGTTTTTAAACGGTCACTCTTGCTGCAGAGGGGAGAATAGATTAGAGGAGGTGAGGAGCCCGGGAAGCGGGCTCTGGTAGAAGTTCGTGGTGACGTGGGGGTGGGGGAGCAGAATCAGCGGCGGGAAGACACAGGAGTAGGTGTGCTGTGAACTATGGAGAAGGCAGCATTGCAGTTATTCAAAGCAGACTGATCGATACTGAGTGACGTCAGGTGCAGGAGACCGCCACGACCTATCAGACGCTGGCTATGAGAGCGCTGGCATAAGAGCCTGACACGATGTGACGCTCCCCTGCCCCGAATGAATGTGGGGAGACTTGTGGGACTCAAGCGTAAAAATGAAATGCGAGGCTTCAAAGCTCAGTTCCCACATTTGCATGTAATTCCCCTCTAGAATTGCTTTCTTTGAGTAAAGTGGTTTTTCTGCTTTTGAGAATGTGCTTTGAAAAAAAATACAGGGCTGTGCTAATATATAAATGTGTAACAAGACAGTACAAACACAGATAGCAAAATGCAGCTTTAGAAAATTTACTGGCCAGTATGCATTATTATGTGATTGAAAATGACAATATTGATTTTATATCTTACTGCATGTCATGGCACCATTTTATATCACTCTCTGATGTATTTATAAGGTATAAATTATGTTGTTCTGTTTTTTGGAGATTTTTCTTCATGTCAATGAAAATTTTAAATGACGTTTAATGTTCTAAAAAGTGCCATTATAATTGATGAAAGAATGAAAATAATTCATCCTTTAAAATCTGAAGATTAATAGATCTACACTTACTTGAGGTAATTTCTACCTCAGAAAAGTATAAACTGGCATTCTTTGGTACTATTTTGTTTTCTCGTCTATTCCGTGTGTTGAATGGGTACGTAAGAAATAAATCTGATACTGCCCAAATGTGCCTTTCCTTTTTGTGTTGCGAAACATTTAGAGAGAGTTCTATATAGAAAAGTGTTTGTGGTTGACCAGTTGGACGGATAAGCTTATGCGGTGAAAATATTGCTCAAGATCTGAGGTTTCCAACTCCGCCTTTGTTTCTCTTGTCAATTTATCAAAGTCTTAATTCAGTTACAGGACTCCATATGGTTCTGGAAATACAAATGTGAAAGGAACAGTCTTTGCTTTTTGGAGTCTACTGGAAGAGATGGACATACAAACTAACCTAACCTGACACACTATTAGGGAAAGTTTCCATAAGCTGCTGTGAGAGGAAGAAAAAATACCAGGAAGGTTTTCCAAAGGAAGAGCCATTGAAGGCTTGAAGGAAGAGTTGAGATTGCCCAGACACATGGGTCAACATGTGTCATAGAAGGCAGGCATTAAAAACATGGCGTATTTGGAAGAGGGTCGTGAATGAGTGGAGAAAGATAAAAGTCTTGCATCAGGAGGCTTTTTTATTCCTCAGAGTCTGCATTTTGGGATGGAAAATTGTGTTGGCTATGCAAGGAGAGACACTGTGAATGAGGTATGTCATGTAATTTCGTTTAATCTAAATTAATCAGATAATGAATAGCGTAGACAACAGAATAATGCATTTAGACTTTTTAGAATTAATTTTGGAATCTTATACCTTCTGGGATGTAGATGAAATAATTATGTGGGTCTGAATTTCTTGATAAATTGCTTTCAGGTTTTGAGTAACTTGAAACATTCTCTGTAGGCAGGCCCATTCTCTTCTTTCTCCTTCTCTTTTCTTCCTTTCTTCTCCAAGTTAAAACATAATAAAGATGAATATTTGCTGTCTTCTTTCAGTCATAAAGGTAAGACGCGGGTTTCACAGGTAGGAGGAAGATCATGGTTAAATGCTTTCCTTCTAAGTTCCTATTTAGATTGATGTCAATTCATTCTTACAATCTACGAAGTAAAATTTTCCCCCTCAGTCATATTTCTTGCTATTTAAAAAAAAATTATAACTGACTGAAAATTCTCTCAGATATATTCTCTATTTCAGAACTATCTGCCAATAGAAAGTCATTCGTCCACAGGATTTCTAAAATCAAACTTTTAACAAAGAGCATGCAAACAGCTTACTTTCAACAGACTATCTCACAGAAAGTAATGCTGAGTATTAACCAAACCATTTAATATAACTACTTAAACACCTACCCTAATTATGAAATTTTGAAGATCCTAAAACAGATTTCATGCAGAGTCTAGGTCTTCTCATATGAAGGAAAACAACATTTTATTATCTGTAAGTTTGTTATTCTAAAAGATTTTAGATTTTCTTTTCCAAATTGGATTCAGATCGAACTTCTAAGTAAATAAAAGATCCTTTTCCTCTTCTTTAAGCTGCTCTGACTCTGAAGGCCTTAGTTTCCTTGGGTTGGAGCAGTTTCAACGTCTTGAAATGAAACGACTAATTAAAATGTTTTTGTTTTTGGCTTTGAGTCTTTCTTTTTGTCTGGCTGAAGTTCTGTCTTCTTTTGCTGCAGCCAGTGCAGCGTATTCCCATGTCTAAATTTTGTTGTGGAAAATACCATTGGTTGGGCAACAAAAAAACATGAATGAATGAAGCATTTGATAATTGGCGATCTACCTTTCTCTGCCTGATACCAAGTAGGAGAGATGCCGAAAAGCCATCATCACTTTCTCATAACTTCATACCAATCAGGCCCTGTAACAAAATATTTTCTTTAGTGACTATCAACTTTATCTAGTATCTTCTGTCCTATGTTTATGAGTGCTTATGGATTTTAGAAAAAATAACATTTTATCAACATTTTTTGAGAGCCTATGTTTGCCAGGTTTTCAGAATATCATACACTTTGATATTATTTTTTGGTTATTATTTACCCTCCCCTCTAGATGTAAGCTCCTTTAGGCAGACTGCTTGACTTTCTTTCTCACTGTTGAATCCCCCCATCCCTAGGGTGTAGAGTGTGAAACATGGTTAAATACCAAAAAAAAAAAAAAATTAACTGAATGAATGAATGGATGGGCTGAACAGACATAGTGTCTGCATTCAAAAGCAACACAGACAAATGGGGGCAGAGAAGTGAACCAACAGAGGCATTCATAAAAAGCTATGGAGTATGAATGGTGGACCAATTCCCATGTGTTTAGGACGGACAGGGAACGTCAGGAATTGGTTCACAGAGGAGACGCTGTCTGAACAGTATCTTGTGGAGTAAATCAGAGTTCCATAGCAGGCCTGGAACAAAGAGAGAGAGGAATGTATGCCAGACAAAGAAAACCACAGTGACAAGGCATGCATACTTTGTGACCATGTTCAATTTGAAGTATTCGGAGAACATAAGGGAGACATTCCCCGTGAATTTGGAGCTCAAGATAAAGTCTTTTAATGTAATCTCCTTGCTTAATCTTCTCTCTCTATAGATATATTTTTCCAAATATAGTGTTGGGGACCCTGTGAACACTAAATAAATGACACATGCAGACTGATTAGATTTAGCTTAAAGAACACCTAATGCAAAATTGTGTAGAATGACTTAAAAGTGTGCAGTTGAGAGAGTGGAATGCAACTTTTTAAAAGGGGTCTTCAAAATGTTGTTGCCCATTTGAGAAGGACTATGACCATGTGTTGACCCTCTCATTCCTACACACAGGAGGCATCACTACTTCCAACAATTTATTTTGTGTGAGTCATGTCAGATATTAGTAGAAAGGATTTGGGGGGTGTGTTGTTATCCTTATTCTTTAAGAACTTATAATATAATGTATACTTTTCCACATTAAACATAAAAGGACACTAAATAAACAAAATTGAAAACAGCATTGAGAGTAGGTCTGCCATAATGGGCTTCACAGTGTTGAAGACATTTAAAGAGTGAAGGGTAGAAGAAGCTCAGATACTTTGAGTTCAATCCTGACTGATGAGTCAGTACAGAAAGTGCGGTTGCCTTGTGCATGCTGACTGACACATGGACTAGTGGAGCCTCAGAAGCTTTCTCACCAAGAAGATAATTTGGGGAGATATAAATGGGCAATGGCTGAGTTTGGAAAAGTGGGAAGGTGGGAGGAGGGTGGCCAGCTGAGTGTTGAAGGAGGGCAGGAATGTAATTGTGGCCAAAAGAAGTTAAGTAATCCAGGGCACTGAGGGAGAAGGGTTTAAAGGACAAGGAAAGGAATCTGGACACTTACTGTAGAGGGAATTATAAATATTTAGTAAATATTTCCTTTCTCCAAGAAAATAATATTGTCATGGTAAAAATGCTATAGTTCTGTAATAAACATTAGGGGTTATAAATCCATCTATCTAATCAAATCCTGACTTTGATATATCATTATTTTAAAACATCTTTCTCAGGTAGGGTCTTTCTGCATGATAGAGTATATTATCTACTTGAAAATTCCCTTCCATGTGTATTGTGGTGAGCAGATGTATTTGTATTTCGACATGGGCATGCTGAGATCTTTAACGTGGGAGCCTTAAAAGTCGACCTCCTCTGATTATTTTTTAGCCATTGAATCCAGGAAGTGTGGGAACTGGGAGTCCTGTTCTAGTGACCTGTGGAGTATGCGCTATGTTTGTCTTCTCTGCTGAGATAGTCATCAATTATGTGTGCTCTAAACGCATACTAATCTTTCTTTTAGAAGAAGGTTAAAGGATGTCGAGAATGTATCTCTGTGCTCCAGCTTATTAAGGAGAATGAAAAATCCCTAGAGAAGATGGAAAGAAAATAATTCAGGGAGCATGCTAAAAATAAAAATATATTCTGGAGTAAGAGGGAGTACTGGGAAAATCAATACCATTATTAAGAGGTTCAGAAGTGAATGAATGTGACATTGGGGAAAAAGACAAGGAAAAATATTATCATCAGTATAGCATGACATGAAACTCTGCCCAAAAAGCGAACAATGTGCTATTATTCTGGGACTATTAAGAAGGATTTCTAAGTATTAGTGGGTGAGCAGAATCCAGCTGGAACATCAAGAGGAAATGACCCACACATCCCCCCACCCCAAGCACACACACACACAGTGATGGATGCCCAGTGTCCCTCCTATTTCCAACTACCCAATGGATACGCTTTCTGAGTGCCCACTTGGGAGTGTATGTCCCTATAAAAATGAACTTAGGACATATTTCCAGTGATTTGGAAGATCTCAATAGGAAGCTGATGGACTGATAGGCATAGAATATGTAGTTTCTTCTTCCAAAGTGATGACTTTGAAAAGTAGATAGGAAGATACAGGAAATAATTGATGGCAGGATATAAGTGGTAAAATAAAATAATTTGGTCCTCTGGTGTGTGGTTTATGATAACAAAATGATAAGGAGGAGATAGCATTCCATGAAGATTGGGAAGAAAAAGTTCAGGAAAGTAGCTGACTGAATTTCTTAGTGCAAGGACCATATTTTATTAATCTCGGCATCTTTGGCACTTACTATAATGCTTTACGTATGGCAGCAGCTTAAATTTAAGAGGGTTTAATTTAAGAGGTAGAAAGAAGAAAGCATTAAGAAAAAGAAATCATAAATCACAATTCTATAGGTGATAGTAGGTAAGAACAAAAACAAAAACATAACAACAACAAACTAAAGTGCCAGAGGTGCCCAGTTATTCTCATGAGAAAACAGCGGAGAAACTGGTCAGGAGCAATAACTTACGGATGGACTTGTACACACGGAAGTGCAGAACAATGCGGAGTTCAAGCAAAATGAGCTTGAAATGTTAAGAGAGGAAGCAGAAATTATCTCAAAGCTATCGCTATGTTTCAGTGAACCAAAATAATAGAAGACTACACACTGTTCCAAGGAAATACATTTGATACTGATGGGGATTTGGCAGGATAAATCAACAACGTAATTCAACTTAATAGTGCGCTTGTGCAGGGCATATCAAGATATGAAGACGACTAAGACATAATATTTGGTATCAGAGACTTCACAATCACAAGTGGGGATGGATAAGTAAGCATGTAACTAAAGTAAAAAGTGATAAGAACTATAACTGATGTGCCCAAAGGGCTGTGTATTCGTTTCCTGGGGCTACCATAACCAAGGACCACACACTGGGTGGCTGAAACAGCAGAATCGTATTGGCTCACAGCTCTGGAGGCTAGATGTCTGAGAGGAACGTGTCAGCAGGGTCGGTTCCTTCTGAGGGCTGTGAAGATCTGTTCCATGCTCCTCTCCTAGCTTTTGGCGGTTTGCTGGCAATCTTTGGTGTTCTCTGGCTTATAGAAGCATCAATCTGATCTCTGCCTTCGTTTGCACATGGTGTTCTTCCTGCGAGCTCGTCTGTATCCAAATTTCCCCTTTTTATAAGTTTGCAGTCACCTTGTATTAGGACCCACTCGGATGACCTCATCCCAACTTGTTGATCGACAAAGACCCCGTTTCCAAATAAAGCCATGCTCACAGGTACCGGAGGTTAGGACTTCAGTATTTTTTGGGGGGCAACACAATTCAACCCATAATAGTCCATGAGAACATTGGAATCGTTGTGGCATATAGCACAGCTTCTCAAGCATGGTGGAGAACAGTAACAATAGATTTAAAAAGATTGTTTTAAAATACAAAATTGGCACAAAGGTGAGAAATAAAATGATTAGAAAGGGGGAGGTCTGCCCATTCAGTTAAGAAATTGTTTTTAAAAATACAACTTGATCTGTTAAGTTCACTAACCATTTACTGACCATATACTATGGGCCAGATCCCACGTGAATCACCAGAGACACAAAATTGATAAAATAGTCACCATGTCCAGAATATCTAATAAATAATTACTGTGGCTGAAAAGTTTCTTTCTTAGTACGTAGAGAGAGTAGTGCAACTGGGACCGTGGAATTAATTCCTATTACCTGGAAATAAGGAAAGAACTTACTTCTGATTAAACAGGAAATTAGTGAAAACTTAGGAGAAAATGACCACATCATTAAGATATTATTATAATGAAAGAAGGAAGATTAAGTATAATCAGACATAACCCCACATGTAAGAAAGCAAATGTTACAAAGCTCAGGGAAAAATAGTCATAATTCTCAGGCTAGAGAAAACCCTAGAAGGCTAGAAGTTTCTAGGCTGCAAGTGTCATCCCGTGAGCTGCCCCAGGCCTTGCGAGGTGCTGGGCAGATTGCCGGGCTTTCACAGCTCCGGGATTTGGCTTTCTCATCCAGCACCTGGGGCGCTGTGGAAGTTGAATACATCCTCGTGAGTCTGTAACAAGAGAAGTGTAGAAGACACGCACACGTAAAAATAAGAAATCACACTTTCACATAAGATTATGAAAACCTGAATCAGTTTTTGACATAAAAAACCTCAAAACATGGGCATTTAGTTAGTTTTCAGGTTTGCATTATTAGAAGTGAGGCTGACATGAACACATTTTTAGATATGGGCTTTGGGTATTTGTCTGCCTGTTTCTGTAGGAAACGTATAACTCTTTAGCTGCATTTAGTCTCATTCACCTTAAATCTCCCTTCCATGCTGCAGCCAGCGTGAGCCACGTGACATGAGCATCTCTTCAGTGTCTTCCCATTGTCTGCAGACTAAGTGTTTACGTGCTTTCTGTGACTAATCCCAGCCTCAGTGCCCACACTTCGTCTCTAGTCATACTGAACAACTTGCAGAAATCGATTTTACAGCTCTGCCTGTGCTCCTGCCAGTCCCTTTTGCTCTTTACCTGACTCCATCTCTCTCACCTTTCAAGATTCCAGAAGCTTCCCTGAATTCCCAGTCTGGGTAAAGTGCCATCTCGTTTTCTACAGCATCCTATGCATAACTCTAACTCAGCAAAGGCATCAAAATGATCTCTCGATGGTCCCTCTGTGCCCCTGGTGGGTTAGGCGCCCCCTGAGGACAGGTGCAGGATTTCTCCCCTGTGTAACGAGACAGCACTGAGGGTAACACCTGATGTGTAGCATGTCAGGCTTAATGCATGTCAAGTTTTAATGTTCATACCATGGAAATAAGCTGACTATCTTCACTGATGGGTCATCACATCACAGATTTCATTGGTGAGATTTGACAGTTTGGGACAAGGAAAGCGTGGGAGGTTGGTAGGCCTTTCAGAACCTTCTATGAATGAGATGACCTATGTAGTATCAACCAGAACATCATGGCCCAACGTAAGTGCTCAATAAACATTTGTTGAAATTGAATGAAAGCAATCATTTATTTATTTATTCATTCAGAAATCTTTTATTCAAAAACTGCAATGTCCCCATTACTAGTGCTGGGGATACCAAGAGATGTAAGTTGAGGAGGATGTATAAACAAAGCCTTACAGTGTAATATGAGGAGTTTTATTATAATTTGCTATCTAATGTGCTGTAAGGGAACATAAGAGGGAGAAGCTAACTCTGTCAGAGGGCATAAGAGAAGGTGTGTGGGCTGTTTGCCTATTTTCTCTCAGATGCATTTTCTGCCCTTCTCTGCCCTGCATTGTCATTCAGGGAGCTATATTTCCAAGACTCCCATTTCTCCTGGGTTCCAAGGAGGCTGGTGAGGAGGCACGGCCGATCACCGAAGGAGGTGAGGGGCTGAATCGCAGTCTCTCTCTCCTATCTCTCTGCTCAGAGCAGCATTTGCAGCAGTAGCTGCTGAGTCTTCTCCATGGCTCCAGGTCCTGCCAGGTAGGCCTACTGTCCTTGCGGCTTCCTCCAGGCGGCCCAGCTCCTTGGCTCTGGAAGCACTGTCTTCTTCCTGTACCCCTCTTGGCTTTTCTAGTCTCTTGGCTGCCCCTCTGAGAGGCTCCTTGG
Organism: Equus asinus; assembly: GCF_041296235.1. NCBI lineage: Eukaryota > Metazoa > Chordata > Mammalia > Perissodactyla > Equidae > Equus > Equus asinus. The sequence continues at coordinate 15,824,805 of NC_091800.1, read as the reverse complement.
CTTTTCTATTACCGGTGAAATCCATATCCAATAGTAAAGTCATCAAAATACCTGAAGTGCTGTTTCCTGACTCAAGCTTGGCTGATTCAGAAGATTCCCAAAGAAGGGCATATTTCAAAGCTAATGTGGGATTGTTGCCAGAGATTATATTCCTTTTTATACTTAGTAGTCTGTTATTGTCCTGTTTGGTGGCTGAGGACAAAATTTTAATTTACCCTGGACTCAGATTTCTTACTTAAAAAAACTCATAAAAATGTAATGTGTTTAGCCATCTTGGAATTCATTCATTCAGCCAACAAATTTTGTTGAAGCTCTACTCCTTGGAGGTACCATGCCAGCCCTGAGGATATAATTACAATCAGGACAAGTGTGATTCCTGCTCTAGAGAGCATCACAGACCAGTGGGATGGAAGATGCCTGTAACACCTTCACTTAGAAGATGCTGGCTCTGGTAGTTGTGCCTTACTATTCACATTTCCTTTAAAGCATCCATTACCTTTCCCAAATCAGTGTTAGTAAATGACCATGTAATTATTTGAAGATCACAAAGCGTGTGGAAAGCTCGCATTAAAACTAGATGGAGACAATGAATGTTCTTGGTCCAAATGGCTTTATAAATTAAACCAAAAAAATTGTAAAATTTGTACAGTTTTGAATAACCCCAAAATGATTTGCTGTAACCTTCTTAATCAATACACCTGTAATTAGGGAACAAATGTGTCCTCTTTGTGACTCACTCTCTGAGTGAAATATGTTTGGCAAGAATTTCTTTTCAGAAATTGCTTTTGTTCCGGAAATGTTTGCCATTTCTTTATGTCCTAGGACAGGGTCTTTTACATTTAAGAATGAATGATTATCTCAAAGGGATGAGGGGTGAGCTTAATCAATCCCTTATTCTGTAAGTGGGAACATATCAAATGCGTTGCATTTTGATCAGGAGAGATCTTATTTTTACATACTTTAAGAATATAAATTTTAATATCCTTCAGAAACATATTTCAGTCTCAGGAAGCTTTTTCATCTTATCCAAATCTCCCAGGCTGTTCTTAGCAAAGACGAAGGACAATTGGCTACAGTGCTCTGTATAATAGACTAAAAATCTAACTATGTGTTTATTGACCCTTTCATTTAAAGAGTTTTTATGGAGCGTCTACTACTTAGAGCTAGGCTGTGGGATAAAATAGTGAGCAAAGCAGACATTGCCTCAGCCCTTGAAAATTACTTTCATGGCCAAAGGATCTTTGCTTCTTATTTTTTTTCTTAGATCAATTTTTCCAACCCATAATTTCTATTCCAACCTGTCCCGCTCATGTGCTGCATGGCATTGGGCAAGCCAAAGAGCTCTGTAAAATAAGTTTCCTCAATCTGTAAGTGGGGATGATTATAGTCTTTACCACAGAGAGCTGTTCTGAGGCTTGAATGAGCTAATAGACGCTCAACAAATGTTGGCTTTCCCATAGCCGTTATTATTTCAGTGGTCTCTACGGTTGCACTCTTCAGTCAATACGGCCACTAGCCACATGTGACTACTTAAATGGAAATTAGTTAAGATTAAATAAAGTTAAAAATTCGGCTCCTCAGTTGCACTAACAACATATCAAGTTGCTCAATAGGCACGTATGGCCACTGCAGCAGATGTAGAACATTTCCATCAATGTAGAAAGTTCTGGTGGACAGTACCGGTCTCTAGAGCCCATAAGTGAGAGAGAGAGAGAGAGAGACGAAAGGGACACAGACCCCAAAGATCATTGACTGGTGCACAGAATCGGTAAAACTGGGCCAGCCTTATTTCTGATGGGTTTGCTCAAGTTCCATCTGTACAGACAGTCATTTCTTTCTTGTGGACTTTTTGAGGAGCTCTATCACACAGTGTTTAAGAACGCACGTGCTGGAGCTAGACTTCCTGGGCTTATATCTCAGATCTTACTACTTACTAGCTGTGTGATTTGGGACAAGTTTTAACTTCTGTCCCTGCATTTCCTCCCAGGTAAAATGGGAAATGACACAGTACCTACTTCATGAGAAAATCCATATAAACCACTGAGAACGGTGCCTGGCTCTATGAAACTCTCAATAAAGCAATATTACTGGGAACTCTGGTGGGCACGTGTGGTCTGTGTGCACATAATTTCCACCAACACTGAGTATAGCCAGCTTTGCCTTTTTCGGGGCTATTGTTAGAAGGCCCCTTCATTTATTTAACTTTTCTGAGTCTGATTTCATTTATTTTGAAAATGGAAATAATATTATATACTTCCCAGGGTTGGGTTGAGCATTAAGTGAGATAATGTATGTGAAAGCAAAGGCACACTCTAGGCATTTAATAAATGTTATTTCCTTTTTACCTTTTTTTTTTTATTAGAACCACTGAAACATACAGGACATTCTGAATATTATGGTTGATTGCCCTGTAGGGTTATCTAACCTTTCATGTGAACATAAAACAGAGTGCCCTGTAAGATAACACAGATTTTGTGAAGCAGATAATCTATTTTCCTTCCTGACATTCTGATTCCCATTTTGTATGCTTTTAGGGCAACTCAGATTGCAGTACGTTTTCAATTACCTAGCCAATGGATGAGAGAAATGGTGAAAATAATCTAATACAACAGATAACCCAAATCACAGATGGAAGCAAAAATCATTAATATTCATTTATTTTAAAATGTTTGCTGATTCAATTCACATTTATCAAAAGTCTTCCAGATGAAATATTGTGTTTGGTGCTATTTGTTTCAGAATACTTTTGGCAGCAGATTTACCCTAGCACTTGTTCAGTTTGGGCTTATATTTAAATTGGTTTACAGTCCCTAAACACAGAGGGACTAATGTTAGAAGATGGAGCAGTCTGCGGGTAGAGTGGTAATAGGAGGGAGTCAGGCTGAGATTAAAAATTCACAATAGTCTATGCGTAATTTCATTTGTAAAATGCTGACTTCCCCGAAAGAAAGTAAAGTTCCTTATTAATGTGTATTTTTAGTATTCCATGAGCAGTACTTTCAGCTTCAGAGAACCTGAGGGATGTTTCCATGCAACTGAGCACTGCCCTCTCCATGTAGGCTACAGTGATGACTTTCAATCAGATGCCTCGAATGGGCCGTTGAGAGAGTACTGAGCACGGGGATGTGGATATTGACCAGTGTGAGCATACAGGGAGCACAGGGTGCTGAAATGACGATGTGAAGACTTAGCCAGATCACCTTCTTCTTCACGTGATTCTCTTCTGAAGTGGAGGGTGGCATGACTGCACAACTCTACACAGGAACTTCAACTGATAAGCAACAATGCCTCTCCTCTGTGAATCATTAAATTGGCCCTAGTGATTTAAGATGGAAATATCCGTTTATTGGATTTAAATGTAGGTCTCATTTGCTGGTGCCCCAAGAAGACTTGGGAAATGAAGGGCAACAAAGCCAGAGCAAACTCATGAAATACACTTTGGCCTCAAGAAGAAAGCTTTTGAAATCTGTGAAGTGTGATTTCAGATGTCAGCGTGCTTTGGGGGTTGGGATGAGCAAGTTCCACTCCTCTCCTTTGGAAAGCTGGGCAGCGTTTGGAGGTAATCACTCAAAAGCACATCATCCTCATTAAGGGTTCTAGCAATTAAGAGGAGTGAGTTCTTGGTGGATGTAGTGAGACGAGGTGGGATAAGGTAGAGTTTGGGGGCAGGGGGCATTGACTTGGCACTTCTGCACCTGTGGTTGGGGTAGAGACAATTTACATTTTGGAATAATTTTTGACAAAGTTAGGGATGAATGGTTGAATACTTTGATGTGGCATTTACATTCAGCTGAGAGTTCAGTGTAGAAAGCCTATAATTAAGATATTTGGCAACATGGGATTTCGAACATTCACAGTTTCTCTTGTGAAGAACACGGGGCAGCAGGTTTAAGGGTGCCAGCGGCCCCAGAAGGTGGACAGAAGACTAAGGGAATATTCGTATTTTTCTGTCTCATGTTGGCTAATCAAAATGTTCCTTCTGTTTTCCTCTCAGAAATCATCAGTGTATCAGAAAACACGCATCTCTATGATCTATCCTGAATCCAAATAGGAAAAAATGAAATGAGTGCTTTTCCCCCATTCAGAAATCTTTTTTATTGCACCATGAAGAAATAAATGTCTACCAAAGGAAAATGAAGAGGAGCTAAGCGGAGAATCTAATTGCCCACTTCAATCACTCCCACACAAAATGCCTGGCTAAAGGATGGGCAGGCAGAGCAGCAGCATTTTGGCAAAAATTTTAAATAAAAAGGGAAAAAATTGTTCCAGCAGGAGTTCTGTAGAAAAATGGAGACAGCTGCTGCATTTTCTCCAGCCCGCTATCTCTTTCAGCCAGACCAAAGACAATCCAGCTCTTGGCTTAATTAATCACTTGCTGGTTATGATTGTGGAGGAAAGTGGGGCTCATTATTCCTCTCTTAGCCTAGGAGCAAAATTTCCAAAGAGAAGTGGAATGTGTATCAATGGAGGAAAAGAAACTCTTCCCAAGAGACCAGAATGGGATTCTTTCTAGTGTTTCCTCCTCAGTGGCTTTCACTTTCATTTTAAGGCAAGTTTGCACAGAGCCCATTCTCCATTCAGTCCAACCTCTAAGCACCCACATAAAGTCAAACTCAGATTAACAATACTATCTCTTTTTTTTTGAGGAAGATTAGCCCTGAGCTAACATCTGCTGCCAATCCTCCTCTTTTTGCTGAGGAAGACTGGCCCTGAGCTAACATCCATGCCCATCTTGCTCTACTTTATATGTAGGACGCCTACCATAGTGTGGCTTGCCAAGCAGTGCCATGTCCACACCCAGGATCTGAAACAGCGAACCCCAGACTGCCGAAGCGGAATGTTCAAACTTAACCGCTGCGCCACCAGGCCGGCCCCTGATGAAACTGTCTTAATGTTGTGTCCTAATCTCTCTTTAAAACTTCCAATTCCTCATTCAAAGAGTTGATGAGATTCTCTCTCCTCCATGAGGCCCTCCTTGATTAATTCAGACACCCACATGATCTGAACTCCTCAGGGCCAGGGTAAACTCAGCCTGAGGAAGAAGCATGGGACCTCATGGAGATCAATCCTGAGAGTTGAAAGCACAAGGATAGAGCCAGTCAGAGGCAAGGAAGCCAGAGGTCAGTTTTGAAAAGCAGCCCAGAGTCAGACTTGAATGCAATATAAGGGCTATAGTTAGGACACAAGGCTGTGACTAAGAACTTGGAACTACACGATTAAATCAGGAACCTAGGTTTAATGCTAAGAGGGCCAGGTCAGGATATTGACCTTGAAAGAGATGAACTCCGCGGGGTCCACCCTGGTTGCTGGCACAGTATTGTGGAATGAGAAGGTTGGAGCCCATGAGGTTCTTGAACACCTCTTCTTGCACGGAGTACTAATTAATGCATTTTTCTGTTTTCTTATGTAACCCTAATAAACCAGGGGTTTGTTTCCTTAAGGAGGCCAAGTTGGAGAAGCTCAATTGCTGTCAAAATATAAATAAAAAAGAAATCCATTTTTAACCTGCATCTTTTAAAGAACTTTCAAGGGGATCTGATTCTACACTGGCTTCTTCTCTTCAATTCCCACGCGCCCTGCAGCCTTTCCCATAATAAACTGCAAACCTTCCCTGCTGCTCAGTCCAAGAGGGTTTCTTCCTCCTGCCCCACACTGCCTGAGCCCTTTATCAGGTAGATCAGGAAACCTCTCACTTTGCCTTACAGGTTCCTTCTCAATGTGTTCAGTCCCTCTCATCCCCTTCTCTAGATTCTATATCAGAAAGATCCGGGGCCTGGCCCAGCCCAGCCTGTTGGCAGGCAGGGGTCTGAGGAGGAAGGCAGCACACAGTGGCTCAGTGTTCAGCCTCGGCTCCGCCTTAGGTTTTTGTCTTTTGTGTTCACCCACATGGATCCTCTAGTTTTTGATGAGTCCTGTAAAGTAGTCTGTCCCATCCCTGGCCCTTTCCACGTTTAAATTTCTAGAGGATAATGTGTAAAGTATTAGGCACTTTTGAATAATTTATAATGTGAGGCAAATAAGCTATTACTAATGAGACGTTGGTGGGGAAGATTAGATCTAACACGACTCAGAGAAAAGTTGAAAGCAGGGCTGAATCTCATTGGGTAGGTGTCCAGTTGAGTCAGGGGTGCTGGGAGGGATCAAAGATGCTGAATTATCTACTCAACTTCTTAATGACCTCACACAGTATCATATTTGTATTGAGGACATACATAAGGTAGTGTTGTTATAGAAACACAACTCTAAAGGAAATAGGAGACATTTAAGGGGGGATATTAATAATAGATACCATTTAGTGAACACTCACTATATGCCAGCCTCTTTGACAAATGCTTGATAGTTCTAATAAAGCCTTGCAATGTAGCTATTTATCCCCATTTTACAGTAGTAGAAACTGAACGTCTTTTTGAAGAATTTATCTAAGGTCATGCAACAAGTAAGTGACAGAACACTAAAGTAAACCATGCTTTCTTCATTATTTAATCTTGATATAGTAATACATCCACCCATATACAGCATCTATGCCTCATGTGACTATATGTACTAGATGCAGGACGCAGAGCTAATATACAGCATCTATACCTACGTGTTCATTTATTTACCTGTTTATACCAAGATCTATATATCAGACTAAGATCGAACTGCTAGGGAATATAAGGAGGCAGTGAGTTGGGATTGTTATGACCAGAGGATCGAATTTCATCTGGAACAAAACTCAGCCTTAGAAGAGGTTTTCAAAAGGACAGAATTGTCAATCCTTTTGGTTTAACCTAACATGCCGTCACTGCAGTTACTCATTTTTTAGTGTAGTGTGAATATTATAGCCACATTTAAGGAAATAGTTTTCCATTTAACTTAAAGATGTCCATGCGGCATATGAACTTGATTTTTAAAATGGGGGAGGGTAAGAAATAAAAGTGGGGTGTGGGATGTGGGCATGGGGGGAGAGGAGAAAGGCTCATGCCTTCGTATCAATTAGAGCTGCCCCTTCAATTCCCAACACACAGCAAGCGCTTTGCTGAGAAGGAGGATACTGAGTCCCCATCCTCGAGGAGCTCATCTGTCTGGTACTGGTATGTCGATAATGAATAAGGTGTGATGGGTGCTCAGTGTTCTCACGCCATGGGAATGCAAAGGAGAGAGCAACTCATTTTATAGATGTAAGGAAAGATTGGAAAGGAAGTAAGTCTTCTGCTGTCTCAAAGGACAGATAGGAATTAAAGCGTGTGAGATTAAAAATGTTCAGGGCCCTGTTGGAAAGAGACACCTGGATATATTACTTGGCATTCCCGAGGAAAACTTGAAAATTGTCTTCCCCTCGGATCAATGCTAGAGAGCTGACATGGCTAGAGGAGTGTTTTTTTTTTACTTTAATAATTGGATTTATCTGTCTCTCTCAGACAATTGAGAAAAGAGCCTAATATTAGTTTCTTATGGTTGCAGTAGCAATTTGCTAGAACAACAAAAATTTATTCTTTTGTGCTACTGGAGGCCAGAAGTCCACATTGAGCATCAGGAGTCTAAAATCAAGATGTCGGCAGGGCTGGTTTCTTCCGGAGGCTCCAGGGAAGAATCGGTCTTTGCCTCTTTCAGCTTCCAATGGCTGCCAACCTTCTGTGACTTGTGGTGGCATCACTCCAATTTCTGCTCTCTCGTCACACTGACTTCTCTTCCGGACTCAAATCTCTCTCTTTCTCTCTCATGTAAGGACACGTGATTACGTTTAGGGCTGATCAGGATAATCCAGGATAATCTCCCCATTTCCATATCCCTAATTTAATCACGTTTGCAAAGTCCTATTTGCCAAGTAAGATAACAATCACAGACTCCATGGACCAGGACGTTGATATTTTTAGGGATAGTTATTCAGCCAACCACAAGCCTCTTGGCCTCCTGTTTCTCTGGTCCCTACTAGATGGACTGTGTGATTCTGCAGACACTGCTGAGATAATTTGGGTCTCTTGGGTTGCAAATTTCTCCTACTGTGAACTCTGTGCCATCTGAGCCATTCTTGGCCTTAAGGTCTGTGTCCCTTCTGTAGAGGGTGGAATCTGGCTGAATGACCCTTGGATGTTAGGGTTTGAGGTAAATAACATTGGGCAGGGAAAGAACAGCTGAGAAATGCTAGCAATGAAAGGATCAGCTTATATAGAAAAAGATGCTAGGACAGGTTGAAAATTTGGATGGTTGCTGTGGGTATGGGACCAGATTAACAAGAGTAGTGGACAGAGAAAGGACAGCTCTAGGGACATATTTCTGCAGACATCAAAGTCCCTCTCTCCAGTTTTTCCTTGGAGCCATCTTCTTTTTTCGGTATTTTCCCACACCCACATCCAATCTGTCATGTTAGCCTGCTGGTTCTGTCTCTCTATATCCCTGTGTCTATTCTTTTCCATCCGATCAGTTACATCTATGCCTAGGATTTGGTTCCCCCGACCTGACCACGAAAACCTGAACTCCTCATCTCCAGCAGCCCTAGCAAGCACACCAGCCACATTTCTGTCTTCCCTTGTTGTCTTGCTGGTCTCTTTTCTGATTTAGTCCAAATGATGAATCCCTATCACTTTCCCCATGGATCCTTCTTGCTTATCTTTATCTCAAGGCATAGTTGAGCTCCCTATGTTGCTAAGTTTTTCTTATCTCACAGTATTTCTCATTCTTTTCAGTCATGGCAATTCATGGATCACATTTTCTGGCTCTCATGCTTTCCACATCTCTGGGTCTGGTACACCATTCTCTAAGCCCATCAACACTGACCAAAATATCATTTTCTCCACTAGTTCTGTGGTTAAATAGAGAGCTGGTGTGGTCCAACCTTCCAGCCCCAACAAGTGGTATACAGGGCACTGAATACTTTCACTGCTTGCCTCATAGGGTGACAGTGAATATGGAATGAAATGACACAAGAGGTTAGAATAGTATGGAAATGTAGGAAGCACTCAGTAAATGCTAGCAGTCATTATTATCATTAGTTTTTTAAGCTGTTTTGCATTATAGATGAGTTATATTTGTAGATCAGTTCTTTCCAGTGTATTTGTCTAATTTGTCTGTATCAAGTCCATGTCAGTGTAGACTACTTTTGAATGTGAGTTCTGCAATTCAATGACTAGTATGTTTTGATTAGTTTCTGGTGCAGGACAAAGCCATTAAGGATATTTGTAAAATATCATTCAAATATGATAATTCTTTAACAACAAAAATTCCAAAGAAGAAAAAAACTATTGATGCTTCATCACATCGTCTCATTGTCATCTTAATCCAGGGTCATCAGCACACAGAGCCTGTAGAAGTAACAGTTTATTAGAAGGCTATCTACTGGTAGATGGGACTAAAAGTCTTCTTACTTAGTTGGACTACTTGTCCTCTTAACCTACACAAACTCTCGGAGGTTAAAGGATAGTTCACATAAGCCACTTGAATTTACAAAGTGGTTTCCATCTTCCTGATCTGATGTGTGAGTTTATCACCTGACCAGGTGAAAGAAGACCTATTTAAGACTATATCAGGTAAGATCACTCTTGAGGGTTAAATGAGCATTCTCCTCATCCCAGTCTATCAGTGCACAGACCTTCAGCTTCATCCCTACCCACTGCATAAAGGAGCATTTTGTGCTGTTTTGAAGGAACACACATCCATACCCATAGGAGGGGGCTAGGCATCTCTGAAAAGAAGCCAGCCAGGGGAAAAAGAAGGACTCTGTCCACCTTGCTCACCAATGCATGGCCTGATGCACCACATGGAGAACACATTTAACGTATGTAATTGAATAAATGAATGAAAGAATGAACTAATGTATCCAAGGACCATAGATGAGATGCGATTCTCTTCCATTGAATGTGAGAACACAGTTCCTCCTTCTGTAACCTTTACCGAGGTAGGCCAGGTTGAGCACATCGGCTGAGTGTTCTCTTGGTAGAAGTCTGTCTTAGGCCTCAAACCTTCTTAAGAGTAGGGATAGAACAGGGAGTGTCATAGCTGCTCCATCCTCTCTCTTCAAGCTCCACAGGGCTAATTCATTACACATTACCTCATTAGAGCCTTTATTCTAATGCAGTTACTACACCTTTATTTTCTCCTTAATGTGCAAATTATGAAGATTGTTCAGAATGTGAAAATTGGCCTTTTTTCTTCTTCCAAAAAGTTTTCATACAATCAACATCTTTTTGCAATGTTATTTAGAAATACATTTGAGGCATTAAAAAGCAAAGAGACTTAGTATTATTTCTCACTCATTTTCTGCAACAAAATCCCTATCCATTTTTTTAATGTAAGAAGACATTTCTAAGTCATCCCCAAGAACAGTTTTTAGATGTACTTCCCAGGTGCATAGTAGTACCCTGTAGTGGACATTTGTTGAGATTAGCCGCCAAGCATCCATCTATCTTTCCTACGTGGAGAGAATTCCATGGAAGCTGAAGGGAGGCAGATATTCCCTTCTTCTGCTCCTTGGCTGCTAGAAGCTGGACAAGTGAACACGCTTGACACATCCTGTGTCCTCACCAGGGTATTGAATCCAGAGCAATAACGTGAATAGATGGGAATGACTGGGAAGTCTTGCTGTGGTCGTGGCCATGGTACTCTGGGTTAAGTTGCAGGGTTCCACAGTAGCAGCATCCCATATTCAAAACCTGGTGTCCATGCCTGTGATGATGATGTGCAGTGACCAGCAGCAAGGACAGCAGCATCCTGGCCAGTCTCCTTATAAGGTATGATGGGGACTGTGTTTCTGGTTGCCTGGACTTTCATGGCTCTGGACTTTTTCAAACTTGGTTCTATAGCCTTTTCACTGATACTAAAAGAAGATAGCTTCCAAAAAGTTACACTGCAAACCAAATGACGTTAATCAAAATTAAACATGAAAATATGATACCTGGCTCCTATGCACTTATAATTATGGATAAGTTCCTTTAAAAAACCCTAATAAAGTATATGAAAATATAAATTCACAGACCTTGTAAATTAAATGGTGGTTATTTCTTTTGTTCTAAAGGTTTTCCATAAATTGTTAACTCTCCTATGAATTCTGAATAAAGTAAGGGATAGACAATAAGTTAAATAAATATGGCTGTGAAAATAGGCCACAGGAGGATACATTCAATTAAAAAAAATAATGTAGGGTTGCAATGTCTGTTTTTTGGTTATGCCAAAATTTGAGTTTGTGGGGAAGATGAGCAGATCTGAATTGTGGAGTCTTGGAGCTTTTCTGGAGCCCTTGGTCTTCCCAATCCGACAGCTCTTTAGATCTTCCCTCTTATGCTTGGAGTCCTGGGCTCTGAAGGTCTCTGATTCAGCTGACAGTGTCGTTCTGCCCTTAGAATGGCGTGTTGCGTTATCTAAGGACAGGGCAGAAGAAGCTGTGGTAGCGGAGTTTACAGCCAGTTTTAGAAGCACCACCTTTCTTGATTTGCCTTCATACTGTGTGCTGTTTGATTCTCTTTGAAAAATACGTACTTACAATATTTCACTGTAATCAAGGAACCAAAAATAGCTCTTAAATGGGCTTAGCATTTTTACTCTAGGTGTGGACTTTTGTTGTTGCTTTTTTCTGTTTTCAGGCCATGGTGTAAAAATCCAATTGGTTGATCAGATTCTGCTGCAGCGTCAGCTGGTGTCCATCCCGTGCCTGTGCTCACCTAGTCGATATCTTAATTTTTTCATTATCTTAGAAAAAGACTTTCAAAGGAAATCAATGCTGAAAATGAAGAAACACTATTACTCTAGTAATTGATAACATTTCACTCTATTACGTGGAAACTTGAAAGCATCATTAACAAGAATAGTAAATGAAAAGTATAGTCTCTATATCACTTGTGGTTTTCTTAAATCATTTAAAACCTTAAATGATCCTAGATTTAGGGGAGGAAAAAATAAGAGAGGTTCACTAAGCTCTGACACTTACATTTCTCCATATCGACATGCTTCAGAAAAAGTTCCTATTAAAAAAATGTGTGCAAAAATGCAAACACACGACATACATGGGCACACATTTATATCTGATGAACTTTACCTTGATAATCATGCTCATATTTTTTAATACTAATATCAACACTTTTTTTTTTGAGGAAGATTAGCCCTGAGCTAACTTCCCCCGCCAATCCTCCTCTTTTTGCTGAGGAAGATTAGCCCTGAGCTAACGTCTGTGCCTATCTTCCTCTATTTTATATGTGGGACGCCTGCCACAGCATGGCTTGATAAGTGGTGCACAGGTCTGCATCCGGGATCCAAACTGGCAAACCCCAGGCTGCGGAAGTGGGTCCATGAACTTAACCGCTACACCACCCGGCCAGCCCCATCGACATTTTTTATATTGAGTTGATTCTAATTTGAGAAGCTTTAAAGGCAGATTTGACATTGCTGGAGTCTTTCTTCTCTTGTCATTACGGGTGGTGAACTGATTCTTCTCTGAAACCCAACCTTCTTCTGTCAAACCCTTTCATGCCTTCTAAGCACTTTTTACAAAACTTCGCTTTGGGTAAATTGATGTCATTGGGTGAGCACATTCTTGAGTTCCTCCTCTGCTACCTATAAGCTCATCTTCCCCTCTTCCAAATTCAGGAGGAGCAAGGGACTCTCCTACTCTCTACCATCTTCACTGTGCATACCATGCCCTCTACTCTCCCAGAGACCCCTCTGTCTTTACCTCTTTTTTCTTTAATCTCCGTTTTCTACTGAGATTCTCCCTCCTATGCCTCCTACCTACTCTTAACATAGAAACATATACTCAGTTATCTGCCATGTGACAGCAAAAATACCTGAACCCAAAACGCCAACATTTTACTGAGCTCTAATCACCTTCTCTGTCAGCTCTTTGAAGGACAAATCCACCCTTGCTCTCTGTCTCTGATTTCACTCTTACCCTAAGATCTGACTTCCAATCCCACCTGCCCTGAGAAGGCTCTGACACAGGCTGCTGATTATGCACATTTCACCAGTGCCAATAGACACAGCCCAGTTTATATCTCACTAGATCTCTCTGGCATTTGATCCTGGTGGCCATGCCCTCCATTTAAAACTCTCCTTCATTGGCTCTTTTGGGAGTTCTCTCTTAAGGTTTTCATTCTTTCTCTCTGGCCTCTCCTTACCACTTTCATGGATTTACTCTTGTTGGCCAAACTCTGGTGTTACTCAGGGTTATATCTTGACTCTCCTCATGGTAAGTATTTCCCATCTAAACACACGGTTACATCTACGACTGACATTTTAATGACCCCCTAATCCACACTGTCCATTTAGATCTTTCTGCTGACCTCTAGACTTGGATTTCCTGTAAGACAACATGTCCAAGACTTAATTTAGTACATTTTGCTCCAAACCTACTTTTGCCTGCCCATGACCCTAGGAAGAAACTGAGAAACAGCTTAAAACATGTTAGATATTTTCCTCTCACAAACTTGAACTTGATCCCACTGTGTTTCTACCAGTTACTAAGTCTTATATTCTGCCTTAGGACAAACTCTAAACCACCATCTCTTTCTTTATCACCACCCCTCATTTAGCTTTATTTTCTGGCCCATATTCCTTCTCCTTGTGATCACTGGAACAGCTTCCTGAGAACTGATTCCCCTCTCTTCTCTTACTCCCTTTGCTGCAATGCTCTTTATTGCTGACCTAGTGGTGTTTTCTAAATCACAAACCTGCTCATGTGACTCTTTGTTTGAAAGCTGTCCCCGTTCTCCAGAGCTTTCAGGGTAAAGAGTCAATTCCCTAGTTTAATTAACAAGGCCTTTATGTTCTAGACTCTTCTCGCTTCTCTGTTCAATGTTTTCCAAAGTGTGTGTCTAGGAACACCGGTGGAAAAGGAGAGAGGGTTTCTTTGTCCTACTGCAAGCCTTTAATGTGTTAATATGTTGTGCGCTAGCAATCTACCAGAGCTGGATATATCATACAGTCTTTCCCAGAGTTGTTTGGTAGAGGAATCTCTTTTTTTCCCAAGGATAATTTCAGAGCTCTGATCGTCCATGTAACATGATTTGGAACATTCTTGTCCAAGCTTATTTCCTGACACTTGCCCTCGCAGGCTGTACTCTAGCCGAATGAAGTTCCTTGAGGTTCCCAGAACATATGATGCTCTTCCTCACCTATGTGCCTCGCACAGGCCTTCCCTCTGCCTAGAGCATCTTTTCCTGAGTTATTGATCTAATTAGCTCCTATTTGTTCACGGCAAAGAATGCCTCTGTGTATTTTTCTTTGCTTTCCTTCCCCTCCTAGATCTGATTTTTGAACTTTCTCCTCTATGTGCCCATTACATTCATAGTACATATGATCTATTCACATCAGACTCTGTAATGGTCAGAACCTCATCCTGTTTGACTTTGTGTCTTGAGCATCTGGTATATTGCCTGGCATAGAGTAGATCTTCAATAGCTGTTTGCTAAATTCACAAGTGAATGAATGAGTTGGATTGGATAAGATGAAAATCTGATCCAAGGGGACAAGGCACAGATTTCTTACAGAAAGGGTCGTGATCAGGACGGTGGCTGAAACTAGCTCTGTGCTCGTCAGAGAGAAAGGGCTGGGATTTAAGGGGAGGGAGAAGAGAGGGCTTGAGAGGCTCTGCAGAAAGGAGAGAGGGAGCAAAAGTCCTGATGGAGGAGCTGGGTTGATACATGCTTCCCTGCTAACCTATAATGGATCACTTAACAGAGTCAGATTTTTAAATGACTTTTTCTTGATGATAAAAATCATAAACGTTCATTGTAGGAAGTTTGGAACTCACAGAAAAGCACAGGGAAGAAAATATAATCCCACAACTCAAAAAGAATCTTTGTCAAGATTGAGAGTGAAGCTCCGGCTCAGACTCAAAAGCAGTGAATTGTACTGTAATATTATTTTGAGACATGCTTTTCTTTATTTAGTGACGTGCTATCATCATTTCTCCAAGTCACTTTATGTTCTTACATAATGTGATTTTTTAAGAACTGCAGAGCATTCTATTGTATGCTATCTCCATCTTTGTTTAATCATTAATTATTGTTGGACATTAGGCTGTTTAAAATTTTTCATGACTTTAAATAACGTGCTGATGAATATCCTTGTACAGAAGAAATTCCTCAGTCAAAAGGTTAATATATTCTGAGGTTTTTTTTTTTTTTTGAGGAAGATTAGCCCTGAGCTAACATCCACCACCAATCCTCCTCTATTTGCTGAGGAAGATTGGCCCTGAGCTAAATCTATGCCCATCTTCCTCTATTTTATGTGTAGGATGCCTGCCACAGCATGGCTGGACAAGCGATACGTAGGTCCGTGCCCAGGATCTGAACTGGTGAACACTGGGCCGCCAAAGTGGTGCACACGAACTCAATTGCTACACCACCGGGCCAGCCCCTATTTTGATGATTTTGGTTTGCAACACCAACTTGTCCTCTAGAAAGATGAAATCAATCTATACTTTAAACAGCAGGATTTGAGAGGGATAAGACTTACTCACTCTCATCAATTGGATTCTAAAAGAACGTCTGTGCTCTTTGGGAGATGAAAAATGGTATCTCCTTTAATTACAATGTTTTTTGTTATTAATGATGTTGGAAATTTACTTCTGTGGTTTTTGACCATTTTTATCTATCCCTTTATAAATTATCCTTTGCACATTTGTATTGGGGTATGTATTTTAATTTGTGATGAAGATGTAATGAGATTTAACTCCTAAATTATCTTTTGAAACACAGATTAGTGCTATTAAAATAGTTAATGATAAATATTACAGATCTTCTAAATCTAAAAATTAGATGCAAATAAATCCTTAAGACTAGATGGCAGCCGTTTAGGTCTTTGTAGTTCTCAGGAATAAAATGGTAGAACTTTTGACTAATTAATTGCTTCCTCTCATCTGTGTTCTCAGAGTGTATTTTAAATCATGCCATATGCAGTTATTCCTATTACATTTTGACCAGTATTCTCATGTGTGCATCTTAGTGAAAGACCATAGGCTTTGGACTCAAAAAGAGCGGGGTTAGAATTCTTGTTCCACTTTTACTAGTTTTGTGAATTTGGAATTCAGCCTCTTTGAACTTGAGTTTTGCTTTCTTTTCTGTAAAATTGGGTTAATGATATACTTGACGTTGGCTAGTCAATGAGTGAGATAAGCTAGGAAAGGAAGGTAGGCCAACACTTAGAACATAGCGGACGTGCTGTAATGAACCTAACAATTGATATTATTTCCTGATTGTTTACTATATGTGATCTGGATCAAAAAAAATAATGCAAAAGCTTTGGCAAATTCTACCTCATCTACACTAGAGGAGATTCTGTCTTGCCGACTTGATTCCTGGCTCCATGTACAGACCTGGGGAGTTCATAAGGAGCAGCTGAATGGCAGAAGGGAGTAGTGGAGTTACAGTGGACAAGGAGCTAAAGATTCTGCCCTCCACAAGGCTGTAAGGTGACTGAGCCTGAGAGGTTGAAATAGCCACACAGGTGCTTCCTACTTCAGAGCCTGTGCCCTTGCTGGATTTAATATATTTTAGATCAAACTTGTATGATTTCTAGACTGAGTTCTCTTCCCAATAGTCTAATTTCCATGAGCAGTATCACTTTGGATTCATCTCTCTTTCCATCCTCTTAGTTAATTTATCATCCTGTTGGGCTTTTTGAAATCTTTGTTAGTGTCTCCCCTTCATTCTCATTTCTGCTCACTAGTCTAGGTCCTCCTCAGTTTCGAACTGAGTTTTGATCAGTTTTGACCTTCTGGTGGGTAGTTCTGTCTTCAGTCTCTACCAACCCCAGGCAATCCAGGACATGATTCCTCATCCTCTACCTCATCAAATCCATGTTCTCTTGTTCCTTTAAAGCCCTTTGTAATTTGGCCCCAATATTCATATGTATTCAGTTTTAATTCCTCCTGCTATCCAATGTGCCCTTTCTGTCTTACAGAACACAAATCATGATTATTTTTGATGCTTCTGGCATTCTTTCTTCTGCTCCCAGCAACTTATCAAAATCCTGGTCACCCTTCAAGACTTTGCTTGAGGTCTTTCCTCCGTGAGTCTTTCTCAGATTCATCTTTTATTTCTCTGAATTCCTGTTCCCAGATAATTGATACAATGTTCAGAGTTAATGGTTTTGTGTGTGTTGGTTTTCTCTCTGCAGCTCTGCTGTGAAAACTCTGGAGGGAACGCTAATCCACACACATCTATAGCCTTCCCAGCGCCTGGCCCAGATCTGGTCCAGCAAGGCTCATGACACCTATCAATCGCTTGTGAATGGGATGTGCCTGCCACAGGGCTGCCATTGAAATCAGGCCTCTGAACCTTCACTTACGCTGTTGCTGATCAGCAGGCTTTCTTCCTCCACTACTTCCTGCACAACCCTTGATGATCTGATGATCTTTCTTTCAAACCACAGCTCTCCCTCCTTCTCTTTTTTTCCCCGTCTCATGAAGATTTTTCTAGTGTATATTGATCTTTACTCTTCCTAGTTGACATGGCACAAATTGCCAACTCTATCCTTTTCGACACTTAACTGTATCCCTTTGGTTAATGTTACATCAGTGCCTCACGTTTGTTGAGCTGTGAGAATTTCCTGCTTTGAGAACCCTGGGGCCTGTTTTCAGGCTGATGTAGCTCCTTATGTTCCCCCTTCTTCCACTCCCAGGCCCTGGCTATTCCTCAGCCTTTATCTCCTCTTTGCAACAAACTTCACCCACTTATTTCTTGGGTTCTTTTACTACTAAGACTTGCTGAGGAGTCAGCGCCTGGTATTACTGCAAACGAGCATAGACACCCTTTAAAGTTTTAGGATCCTGCTAATAACTAGTGAGAATGTGAAATTGGGGGGAAACACAAGGAGAAGCCACATAGATATTAGAAGTAAGTTCCACAAATATAAGGAAATATAATTACTATACTTATAATACCTTATTTATAATTTCTGATAACTTTCTTTTGCTACCTGGGGCCCAGAAATCCTGATTGTCTCTAGCATTTCTTTTATAATTGAATAATTTAGTAACTTCCACAATTGTTTATTATGTATCAGGCACTGGGCTAGGAGCTATGGTTGGGCAGATGAATAAGAAACAATTCCTGGCATTAGCTTGTAAATAGGCTCAAGTTCGTGTATCGGAACAAATGCCAAAACCTCCCTAAACTTCCTCATTTCTTCAGAACCTGCAACCTAGTTCCTAAAGTCCTATTTTTCCAGGGAGTTATTTAGGCTTGAAAGTATAATTGGAGGGGGAATAATAGACTCTAACTAGTGTCTTGTAGTTGCAACTTCAGCATAACTATAAAATGATGAGACTGGTGTTTTAATAAGAATGGCAGCAGCTCTCCAAGGAGATGAGATTTATCATTCTAAGTAATTCTCTTGGGAGGCCACACATTTATTTTACTGATGTTGCCTTTGCTGAAAACACTTTTTAGCATCTTTGTAGATATTGTTTTCAAACCAACTTGATCACCATGTAGGCAAATTATACCCAACACATTTTAGCTGCACCTAATTTTGTAGCCTGTGTCCTAAATTGTAGACTCTAGCGTAATCATAAACTTTATTCTTCAGACTCAGCTTAGAATAACTTTTGGCTGTTTCTAAAAAATATGCATCATACCCCGAGATGGGAAAGATATGGCACTTTGGGGGGTAGATCTCCACCCAAATCTGCTTTTGGTCCTAAAAACAGATTCTCAGGAGGAATTCTGAGTAAATTCCGAGTAAGGACAGAATGATTAAAATCTGTGTAAAGCTTCCCAAAAGAACCTTTTTGATTGACAACCCCATGTTAGGCTGGATTCTCTGGAAACAGACTTTGAGATGTTAAGGTGCTTGCAGAATGTATACTGGGGTGCACTCTGGGGAGACACATTGTAAGGAAGCGAGAAAAGGATCGGGTCGAGGGAGAAGCTGACCCTCAATGCAATTGTTATATGGATATAAGGACTTAGCATCCTGAAAAACCATGAAAAATTACTCTATTCCAGTAAGTCATATGCCCTGAATATTACTCAAACTGTACAAAAGACCAAGACAGTTTAGTAAGGAATGCTCCTCCATGAATACAATAGAAACTGATACTCTGCCATTAAACTTCTCATTTGATATATGTATCAAATACTAAAGATTGAATTATGCCTTCAAATAAAATGGCTAACAAAGGGCACGCAGTTAGGGAATCCTAATGTAATTTAAATGTCTTAAATAGGCTGTAGTTTTATTATAATTACAGGAATTGTTTCTTAGTTTCTCTACTTAATTTAAGTTGGTCCAATTTCATTGTCTGAAACATATTTTGATTAACATGGAATCTACCCTAGCAGTTTTATGTGAAGAAAGGAGAAAGGAATCCATGCTAATCAATTCAATAAGACTCAATCAATGCCTGAAGAGTAAGGGGCAGCTGAACTTCTGCCTTGGAGTGAGCATTTCAGTAAAGTCCTCAGCTTTTACTGCTGCTTGCTACTTCCTGTGTCCAGATAGTGGCTGAATGAATAAATGAATGAGTTATGTTATTTTAAAAGTTCCAATTCACCCTCAAACAAGAAAGAGCACCATGGGAGGTCAACACGCATGTTTAGGCTGTATAGATAGCTTCTCTGTTAGGACATGTCTTAGGCTAAATGAACATAGAGTCTCCTAATTCTGATAAATCTAGGTACTGTCTGGATTCCAGGCCCTTACACCATGTCCAACAAATTCTTTATCAACTCCCCTTCTATCTGAGTCTCCTGTGCTTCCAAATATCTGCATATACCTCTCAGCATTTAGGTGTCTGTATGCCTGTTTCTCTCCCCACTGGATTCTAAGCTGCTCAATGAAAGCAATGCCCAGTGACCCTAATTAGATGATAGGAATTTTAATTTCCTGACTTTATAGATGTGAAGGAGACACTAGGACTCATTCAAAGTCCCACAGCTACTCAGAGACGGCATGTACTTTGCTGTCAGGGCTCCTGATATGTTAATGAGTGGATAGACTGATAAGGCTGTGTCCAGAACACAAGAATCCTGAGGAAGAAGTTGTTACCAAAATTATTGGTACCTTCAAGGACTCCCAAATATACTTAGTCTATCAGGGTCACTGAGGACTCTTGGACAGACTCCTTCAAGACTCATGTGGATTCACCGGGGTAGAGAAGTCAACTGGTCTACCAAGTTGTGGTAGTGCTCAAAGATAAAGAGATAGTAGCCAATTTGATTTTCTGTTGGCACAAGTTTCACTGGCTGCAGATCACATGAGTGCACTGGTTTTTCTACTTTCCGCTGAAGGGCATGCTGAACTTCTTAATTTAGTTTTCTATTTCATTATCATTGCCTTTCATACTGCTTAGGCAGCAGAACATCATGACAGCTTCCTGATTGGCTGTGCAAGGCTGATGGAAATCTTTGGCTATCTGTTGGTTTCTCTGGCACAGGCTGCCACATAACCTTAAACAACATCTAAATTCTTTGCTTAATCTCTTGGTGTGTGGAGGATGATGACGGTTGAGCTGGGATGAAGGATGTATTTAAAATACATAGGCGTTAGCATATAGTACTTCTTCAGTGACAGTTTCCAGGACTTTTAACATATTTCTAGTTATTTAAGTTAAAGGAAACTCCCTGAAGTATATGAACATATTCTGACACTAACTTACAAATATTTTATACATTATGGTACAAAATAGGGCACTGGCAAAGATCACTCTATGTAGAAAAACATGCATATTTAAATTGAAGAGAATAATGGAAACAAGAAAAAATCAACAGACACTGTATTAGTTACCAATGGCTGTTGTAACAAATTATCATGAACTTAGTGACAACAGAAATTTATTATCTTATAATTCTGGAGATCAGAAATCTGAAATAAGACTTATCAGGCTAAAATCAAGGTATTGGCAGAGCTGTGTCCTTTCTGGAGGCCCTATAGGAGAACTCATTCCTTGCCTTTCTTAGCTTCAAGAGGCAGCCCACATTCCCTGGCGCCTGGCTGCATCCCACTGACCTGCACTTCTATCATCAAATCTCCTTCTCTACCTCTACCGCTTCTGCTGCCCTTGTGACTAAATTGCGCTCACCCAGATAATCCAAAGTAATCTATCTCAAGGTTTTTAATGTAACTACATCTGTAAAGTCCCTTTTGCTCTATAAGGTGACATATTTATAGGTTCCAGGGATTAGGATGCAGATGTCTTTAGGGGATCATTTTTCTGCCTACCACAAATATTATTGCTTCTGGTGTTGAATAAAAAATTTATCTGAGTAGATAAGAAATATGACCTTGTACATTCCCAAAAGACAGAATGGAGGTCATTAGTGAACTACTCAGGCATTTCACCCTGCCTCCCTCTCTACTGCTTGATGCTTGTTGTCCATCTGCTTCAGCTTCTGACCATACATTGACATCATATTCATGCGCTTGCCTGCTTATGCTTCTCTCTTTCCTCAGCTATGGACAATAGTTAGCACTTACACCTGCACTGCACACATGTTCACACGTGAACACACAAACCCTACAAAGACATCATTACAGGAACAAAAGTGAGCTCCCTTCTGAAGCTCTTTACTGGTAGCATCTGTGGGGTTGAGTGCTTATCCAGCTTGGGATTTCTTCAGTCTTAAAATTGTTTAGTTTAGAAATAGCTGGCTTTCATCCTCAGGATCTCATTGAGAACATTGTCAGATGATGTTTGAGTTTCTGGAATTTTCTAATTGTATTGTACTAATGAGCCTTCCATTCCATGAATAGCTAAATCTTGTCCACCTCCACTCCTTTATTTTACAGCTGTAGGCAAAATAGAAGCTGGCTAAAATCTGAAATAATGTATTTTTAATATAACAAACTTTAAAACTCTAGTTACATTGATGGCACAAAAATATAAAAATCAACACATACACATATATATGAGAATGTTCTATTTATGCAAGTAGCGATTGTGCATTTCAATAAGACTGATTCATAGGAATTATCAGAAAGGAGCACAAATGTGAACCTTTAATCTTCTAAAAGATCTTTATTTTTTCCCTTAAAGGAAAACGGAGTTTGCTTTTGCTAAGTAGTCTTTAATTTCTTTTTTATTTTAGTTTCTGCAGGATTAACATAATTTAGAGTTTTCGAGATATTAATTTTTCTGCATGGAAATGGTGTGATGGTATCATATATTTTGATTGGTGATATAGAGTTGATTGTTTTTTTTTGTTTCAACAACAAAACTATTAATTTCTAAAGTGCTTTCTCATTCATAACCATAGTTTTCAGCTTTTAAAATGAAATTAATCACAAAATTAGTTTCCAAAAGACTAAATATTAATTTTGCATTTTCTCAATCTTGAGAGTTCTCTGGAATGTTTATGGTGTAGAGTAGCAGGAAATGGGATGCCAGGCAGTGTTGTGCATTCTCTATTATTCAAGAGTCTTTCCTCAAGTAGAGACTTCAGATATTTTGTGACATTGAGATCAATTGCTAAGGGCTATTCTTTGGTTTTCTCATTTATAAAGCTTAGAGTACTGTTTTTTTGTTTGTCTTCTGGAATAATAATTTTGGCAGGTTCATGAGGAGGAAATTGCAATAATAATCAGCTGTGCAACATGCTTTAGAAAAACGAATGATTAATTGAGAAATAGATTTACTGTGTTCACCAATAGATTCACTGAAAACTAAGAGACAGTGCTGGAGTGTGGTCTAGAGAAGAAAACGATTTATCTGCAGAAAATTTAGAATGCGCTGTTTGTGCTCTGATGGAGGTAAGGATTAAGTGCTAAGACAGCACAGAGGTAGAAATGCCTCATTTTGTTTGGGAGAGCTAAGGAAGCCTTCACAGAAATGATATTTGAAATATCTTTGTGTCTTTGCGCTTCGTCAGATAGAGACATAACTTAGGGGGAGGGTACTGTCCATTGACCAGCCAGTCAGAGGGGCGGGACGGGACCCTTTTTGTCTTATAGATCATAAGACGGCTACAGGCTTGATAAAGAAGCCATCCAGGACTTTACATATATAGACATGTTTTAGGAGTCTCATTCTGCTAAAAGTGGAGCAGCTGATAAACTTTTGCCTGGTTTTGAAGACAGGTTCATCATTTATGGGCAGTAACGAAAGAGAAATGTTAGTGACACAGCTCGTTCAATTTGAAAAGTTTTCTGACTTTGTAGAAGAAATTTATCAGATGATATGATGACTGCAGTTTTGCTCAGTGATAAACCACAGACTCAAGTGTCAGCTGAACCTGGTTTCAAATCCAAGGGACACCATCTACCAGCTGAATTACCTGGAACTAGTTACTTAACTTCTTTAGGTCACAAAATTTTCATTTGTGTAATGGGGAAAATATTAATTCATATCACATAAGATTGCTTTCAGGTTTCAACAGATGGTGCTTCTGAAGCCAAGGCAAATAGTAGGTGCCCAAATATGTGTTGTCGTTATTATGATTAAAATGACTGTTAGAAAGAGATAAGTCAAAGAAGCCTGTGTCTACCCTTCTTGCTAGGCCGTGTTTCCCTCAATAGTTACCTTCCTTTACAACCTAGAGGCCTGGCATAAAAAGGAGAAACTGTCTTTGAGGAGTTGGAATCAATTACGTGTTAACAAGACCAACATGTATTTGGAATTTTAACCCTTCTGCCATTAATTAATCTTGGAGTTATGGTAATAAAATTGAAGATTTTTCTTCTTTAAAACTAGCTGTGGATTGCATCTAAATTTACATTAAGTAGGCTATCAAAATCGTCCACTTTTATTACAAAAGACTTGTGCAGCAGAGAGAGACAGTTTAAATGCATAAGGAATGAGGTAGACTAATGATTTGGTGCGTACATTCTGATAATTGCTACTTCTCTTCCCCCAGCTCCCTTGCGATAAATGTGCTGTCTTTTTAAACTTCATTAACGAGAGATTACAAATTTTAATGGGGTACTGTAATTTTACCTTAGTTTTAGAGCAATGTATTCCAGGTATCTGTTCTTCCTGAGTTATTTTTGCTGAAATATCCTCGTGATTCAGAAAAGTGCTTTAAGAATTGAATATATCGTGTTGGTACCAAATTCATTTGTATTTTAATTCTCATGTTAGAGATCATTAAGCCTTTAATATTGCAAGTGAAGGAACAGCTAATTGTGTTCTTATGCAAAAAACAAATTCTTTTTACCCACCTAAAAAATTTTAATAGGAATTAAAGTTTTCTCAGCTGTGCATGTGGCCTAGTGGATAACGCACTAAGAAAATCTGGCAATCAGTGCTTAGCCAGATCGAAGTGACTAAATGGACTGGGCTATAACTCAAGAAAGCATTTGGACCATTTTAACATTTTATGAAAAATCACATCAATAGGCTTCAGTATTGAAAATGGCAGTTGTCCAATTCAGAGACCACCAAGGATATAATCCTAGCCTTTTGTTCACTGGGCTGGCATCTAATCTTTGTAACATTGATTTTTTTTTTTCCCTGAACATGTTTTATATCCAACGCTGTTTTTAAACCTCTGAATTTGAGGAATGATAATCTACTGAAGTAATTAAGCAAACAGATTATGCAAGTTTATGCGAAATCCATTTCCAAAGTTCAAGAAAGAGCCAAAAAACTTTCCTGGAACAGTCTTGGGTTTAGAAGAAACTTCTAAGCAGGAAACAGAAATTCTCCCCCAAGAGAAATTGTCCTTTAAAACTGTCAAGAATAAACAAACAAAAACAATTATTCTCTGGTTCTCTCTCCCCTAAACGCTAACAGTTCTCCAGATTGGTCCTGTGGGATACAAGAAGCTTCTGCATTTCTTCTAAATAAGAAGTTTTAGACTTAACTTCATACTTGTAATTTTTTCCTGTCTCATCACGTTATCAATTACACCCTGAGGCATTTTTCAGCTTCTGTTTAACTGATTCCCACATTGTTCTGTACAGACTGTCCCTGATCATCAATTCCTTCGGAGCTGAAGTTTAAAAAGATTTTCTTTTTTTCAAGAGGAGATAAGTAGGACAGCAGAGCATTTTAACATATTTCACTATGAATCTCTACTTCAATATTACTTTATATCCAGCTGATCCAAGAGTTGAAGATGTGGTATTTCTGGCTTTTTTTGTGTATATCACACCGTTGTACTAGGTCAGGGAAAGGGCACAATTAAGATATCTGTGTATTAATGTATAAATATATATATTATTTTTTAAAAAGAATTAGTAGATTCATTCATCTCCTTCTTAGCCAATTAGTTGACTCTTAGAAATTTTTACCTGTAGGGAAATCATGTGGCAATTTGCTTTAAAATAATTCTGCTGGAGTCAGAAACTGCCTTGTTCTCCACTGGCTCTCCTCCCACTCAGCTTGATGAGCCCCTTCAGAGGCATCCATTCTACAAAACCATTTCCTGCCTCTGCCAGGAAGTATCATATGGAGGGAGCTCCAGTGTATTGTATTGGAAAGGGTGAGAGATTTGAAGTTAGATAAATTGGAATTTCCTCATAGTTAAAATGAATGTTGAGGAAGAAAAACATTTCCTCTACCCTCTTACTTAGTTCAGTACCTAGGGATTGCAAATTAAACTATCAAAACACAGATTAATAGGAGAAAAGGCACACAATTTTTATTTTTACATGCATGGGAGCTCACAGCAAAGAAGTGAAACTCAAAGAAATGGGTAGACTCAGCAGTTTATATACCTTTTTAACAAAAGAAAGGGATTTGGGCTTCAAGAGAGGATGAACCTTGGGAAGTGACTAGGAAATGTATAAGGAACATAGGGATTGTTCTAGTAAGATGTGTTTATGCAGACTCATCTTGGTGTCAGCTTCCGGGGGTGGGGAGATTGAAAGGGGATCCACCTTCCTCAAACGGAAATTTATGTCCTGCTTTTAGGCAGACAAGGGGAGGGCAGATAACTTCCTGCATCCGTTGATTCTCAATTGCCTTCAGGTTAAAATAATCATGGTGACAAAGCAGCAAAGTTTTGGGTGGCACATTCTGATCTCTTTCATCAGGATAATTATAGGTGACTCTTCAATAAATATCAAATTTCTTCTCATTTAACCTTCATCTTCCCTGTTCCACTCAAACCCGTCCCCCCCATCTTTTCACTCTTGGCCTAGATACCCTTTTTCCAATGACCTTGTTTGGATTCCTCATTTCTAGGATCTGATTTTCCAGATGTTGAATCCTACCCTTCCTACACTACTTGCATCCATAAACAAACTTGGCTTTCTCTTCCTTATCTGGTTTGCTGTGCTTGATGTATGGTCTCAGATCACTCTTGATCAACCGGACTCCTGGGCCTGACCATGCACCAGCCCGCTTCTCCGACTGCCATCAATGTAGATTACAAAGTCCTGGTCCCGGGGATGTATCTTCATCTATGATGATGTTACCTACTGAAAACTTCTCAAGCAAATTAACTTCTCAAAGCAAATCAACAAAAGCAAGAAATCTCTCCAGTGTTTTATTCCTTATGTTGAGATATTTTAAAAAATTGTTTAACATATAATGTATTACCAGATTTTGTCAACAGTATCAGTTTTTTTCTTTCTAGTCAAATAGCTTTCAATCCATGAAATCATGTTCAGTTTTCTCTTATTTCCCCATTATTAGTTATGATCAAGCCCTCTTAAATTTTCTTCCAAATATTTCTTACTTTAGACATTTCTTATCTGTCCCCAGCCATCCCCACCTCACCTCATACGTGAATACTGCTGTCAGTGTCGGTCTGTTTCGATTCTTTAATCTCTCCTCATTCCAATCTGCCAAATTGATCGTAATATACTTCTTTTGCACTTTGTTATTCTACTACTTTCAAAGGTTCCTTATGGTCTAAGAGATAAAACCAAAGTCACTAATTTGGTATTTAAAATATTCTACAGCCTAAATGACTCCTCTTTCTACCTCTATCCTTATCTCTCACTATGCTTTTGAAACAATCCTTTAACAAGAACTGATTAGGCTTCTCCAACCACAGTTCATAAAAGTACTTGGCCTTTGCCTCTCATGACATTCCTTAAATTCCTTTCATTTGAATTCTTTCTTCAAAGCTTAAATCAAGTGTTTGCTGACCATACTTCCTGGTTGGTCTGGAACATACACAGTTTATACTTATTGTCTCTGCATACTTAGCAATAATACTCTCCTGGTCATTTTAAAGTGTGGCAGCTTGGAAGAGAAATGATATGGTCACCGTACTTAGAAATCTTTTCTTTTCTATCCCAAACTACAGTGACTATTTCCATCCTCTAAAATCCATTGAGACTCCTCTGTCTCTAAAGCATTGCTTTAGCACATAGTATATGCCATAATAACATGCCTACTATGTGCTAGTGCCTTAAGACACTATCTTTAATTTATAATCTATTAAAGCTATTCTTCAGATAAGAAGGAAAAAAATACAAAGAGCAGTTTTTAAGAACTCGTTCATGGTCTCAGAGACAGTAGTAGAAGAACTTTGATTTAAACTTAGAGCCATCTGTCTCCAAAGCTTGTGCTTGACCTAGAGTTACCTGCTGGTCCTGGTTTTCTTGGGGTTGTCCTAGTTTTAGGACTAAAAATCCCATACCACAGGAAACCCCTCAGTCCCTGGCAAATGGGGGTGGTTGCTCACTCTACCACTGTATCATCAAGGCATTGGCTGCCTTGACTACACAACAGACATTTCTACTGTGACTCCCCAGCTATATTATAAATAAGTCCTTGATGTCAGGGTTCTAGGCCTTTCCTCCATTTAATCCTCAAGGCTAGCACAGTGCCCCACTGAAATGTCACTTTGCTTTCTCCCTCACATTAGTTCATGAGTGTGTTTGCTTTTACAGCTAAATTGTAAATAATTATCTTTCAGAAAAAAATTGCATCCTTTTTGCTTTATGTTTCCCATGCTGCCTTGCTCTGTGGGTGATCAACAAACACCTGGTTGCCGAGAAGGAGAGCTTGATGGCCTTTTTCTCTGAACATATGGATTTTAATGGCAGCCTGTTAAACCCTGCTTCAGTGTCATAAAATATCCTTTCACGGCACCACTTTGATGTCTCCAAAAACATCTTTCAACACAAATACGGTACTGCCCCTTGGCATAGCTACCAAGGACACTATGTATCTTTGAATATTGCCCCTTTCCTGCACACTCCTGTTTAAATGTCCGTAACAATTCTGCCTTCCTCCGCCTCCTGGTATTTAGCCAGAAAGAAATCACCCTTTAGGTTTCATTCTAACCTAAACAGATGTGAGAATATAAAGACAGAGTAAATTACTGTACAGCCAGCAATTGGAGAATTTATGGAGAGTTTCCGGCTTGAAGTCCATTTTTGGTAAGCCTCCACATCCATAATCCAAAAGAAATCCTTTGATGGTACTTTCTCCCTAGGCTAAGTTTGAAGGCTGCTTCAGGATGAATCCTTTCCATCTAAAATGATACATATCAGGTGGCTCAGTTACCTCCTGCCTCCCTCGAGTCAAATCCAGGGACAAACACAGGCCCTGTCCTTGTAAAGCCTCAGGCCTGGGCTCCCGGGAGCTTCCCCGTCCAGTTCCAGAACTGTAATACATGCCTGCAGTTGTAAGGTCCATCTTTCGCTTCACCTCTTCCCACCCGCTGTTGAATCAGATTGTCTTAGCGGGCGATGCGGGTCAACCTTGAATGGTTATCCACTTGTTGGGAATTTTTTTTCTTTTTAAATTTCATTGCTATTTCCACAAGGGTTTCAGATTTATAAAACAAACCCACCTACGCTTCACCAGAAGTTATTTATTTCAGAGCTTGCTGAGGAATCCAACCATGTCAGTTAAAGAACTTACATATTTTGTGAGCTTGTCTAAAGGAAAACATTGCTGAAAGGTGGTGCAGCCAGCAGTTTTCTTCTTACACAAACTCTGCAGAGAAGTTGAAATCATCCTCTTGTTCTCTTCAAGTGGAGGTGGACAGGCTATTAACTTTGTGTTGTCCTTATGTCTCTTCACCTATCCTTCTACAATTTTTTATTAGGGGCTTTAATGTGTGGGTTGAAATCAATAGAGGACAAGCTATTAAAAATTATTGGTTGGCTGTGGCTCATCGGTGAATATTAAAGCAGCTTGGCAAATTAGCACATACCTCTAGGCATTGGGCCTGAGAGGAATAATGGTGTAGGCAAATAGGCATTATAATCCAGAAAGAAAATATGGCCAGCGTGCTGCTTTGGGTTTCTTTTGGCTGCTGTTGTACACCGTTAAGATTATTCTACTTTTTGCTTTTATTAGTGTGAGGAGGTGGGTTGGGGAGACTAGTGTTGGAAGGATGCCTTTTAAGGATGCGTTCTATCAGGAGCTGGATATCAGAGCAACTTGGGAGAAATAGGAAACAGGTGCAGAAACAGGTGAGTGGAATATTGCTTGTTACTGCTCTCGATTAAGTGCCTGGGAGAAATGGGCAATTTTGCCGGGTGCTGTGTGCCTTGTATTGTATTCCAGGAGGACTGGTAGACAACTTGTTAATGCCAATGATATGAGGAAGATTGTCAACTGAGAAGCTTGGGGCAGAGGGAGGTCTGTGTAGGCAGAAAAGTTATTTTCTCGGGTGAAGAAAGAAAACAGTTCAGAGTGAGGCTAATTCTGTAGGCCTATACTTGAAGCTAGAAGATTCAGAAAGGAGAATTAGTTCTGAGATAGGGATGAGGTCATCAAGAAGATTGGGGCAAGGTGGGAAATATCCAGAAGTCAGAAGAATTTGACTTTGAATCAAAATTTCTATACATACCATTTCTATTCTTTGTAGGCTTCAATACACAACAAGTCAGAGCTTCAAATCTTTTTCTAAAAAACGTAAAATTTCTTTATTGAGGTCACGTTGGTTTATAGCATTGTGTAAATTTCAGGTGTACATCATTAAATTTCAGATATAGACTTGTGTTCACACAAAAGTCTAGTTTCCATCCATCACCATACGTATGTGCCCCTTATTACTAATGAGCAAAAGAAATAAACAAAATCCAGCAATGCATATTTATATTTTTATGATTATGAAAAGTCAAGAATGGAATGGTACCTTTAGGGTCCCCATGTGTAAAACGAAGAATTTGTGGTCTGTTATTCTGTCTCCACTCCAGCAACTCCCCAGTCTTTGCCATCCTAATCTGGGGTATGGAACTGAAGATGACATTTTGCACCATGTATCTTACTCAGGAAGAATTTTTTATGTTTACATTTTGTTTTATAACTTGTAACCACATTTACAAAAGTTATTGAGATTTAACTCTGTTTGACTTATTTATAGCTTACATGACGTTCCTTATTTGGAGATTCATAGTTTTTTGTTTGATTTTGGCCAAATGGATTACTTTAAGAAGTTTTCCTTTAAATATTATGTGACAGACTATATTTGTTTTTGCATGTGATCAATTTGGCTGAGCATAAGATTCTTGCATGACATTTTCCTTTCAATGGTTTTATAAGTATTAATCTGTTATCATCTAGCATTTCATATGGCAGATGACAGCTCTTAGGTCCACCTAACTTTTTATTATTTGCATACTTTATCTCTTAACCATAAATTTTACAGTATAGATAAATATTTTCTCTTATAGTATAAGTAATAAAGGATGGGAATAAGGCACTGAGAATAAACCAGAGTTGCAGAAAAGTATAGAAACCATACTATGAACAGGAAGGACTGATGGAGACTGATGGTCACACATAATAATTAGGTACCAGAAGGCCCAACTTTAAGTTGCACAATGATAGACTAGCCAAGTATCCCAAGAAGAAAACGGAGCACCCAGCACAGTTCTCCTATTTCCTGGGAGATAAATCTTCTGGATAATTTTATTGATTATAAGGAGAAGATGATGATACACAATGAGAAATGATGATACATAATAAAGTAATTACAAAACTGCGGCCAGATATCCTATAACAAAAAAGGGAGGGACATTTAGGTAGAAAAGAGGAAGTACTAGGAATGGAGCTGGAGATGGGAAAGGGGCAGAGAAGGAAGGAACTGTATTTCTGTTTGTACACATGTCAGATGCTCCACCTCATCATTAAGTCTCTGCCAGGTCAAGTGAAAGGCAAAAGCTCTTGGGTAGAAGCTGTTTTGCTTTGTCAATTAGTTATTAGAAAAGTGGGAGCACCACATATGAGTTAATGAAACAGTATTCTTTCTGGTACATTTGGAGGCCTCTTAGCAGTAAGCTTTATGACTCCTCATTAATTAGCCAAAACAGAGTCTGGAGACAGGTTAACATCTTATGATATTTTTCTTTTCTTTTTTTGTTTAGAATGTTGAAAAATAAACCTAAGTGCATCATCAATTGGCAAATTCTTTCAGTCTTCCAACTTAAATTGTTTATTTCCACTGAGAAACATTTTCTTCAGTTATATCTTTGATTCTTTGTTCTGTTCGTTTTTTCTTTCTTCCTTGATTTTCGCATTCACCATCTTCTCTGTCATTTTTTTTTGCTTATATTTGCCTTTCCCCCTGCATTATGGGAGAGTATCTTGAATTTTAGTTCTAGTATCTTATTTAAATTTTATTAGAATGCTTTCTTATCTCCCCTCTTCCTTGTTTTTCTCATCCCATTATACATATATATAAAATATATATTTATATATATAAAATATGATTTCTCTTAATGGTTTTCTGTTCTTTTTTAATAGAATCAGATATTTTTGCAAGGACATAAAATAATCTCCAAAACTGAATTTTCTTTCCTTATTAAATTATTCTCAGGTATGTATTATTCCACTGGGTCTTCTAGTCTCTGTATTAATCAGGATAAGCTAAGCTATATTTGCCATAGCAAACAACTCCTCAATTTTTTGGCTCACAACAAACAAAGTTTACTTCTCATTTCAGTGGCTTAAGCCTTAAAGTTTACATCTCACTCATGGAAATTTCACTGCAGATGGTGTGTTTCTCCAGGGTGCTTATCTTCCGTGGGATGACTCAGTAATCCACGCTGCTTTGATTTTGTGGCTCCACTGTCTCAATGTTCAGCATTCACAGTCTCTGCTCTCTCTGTGGAGGGGGAAGTGCAGCCCGCCGAGAACTCAGACCTACTCTCATGCCGCTTCTGCTCACAGCCCCATTGGCCAGAACTGGTCACGCAGTCCTGCCTGACTGCAAGACGGGGTGGGAAATGTGCTCTGCCTGTGTGCCCAGGAAGAGGGGGAGAAGTGGATACTGGTGATCACAAGTAATGTCTACGACAGTGACAACAAGAAGAAGACTGTGGTCAAATAAGTTTGGAAAACCCCAGGTTGACTGAAATTCTACAAATCTCCTCATGTTATGAATTCTCAATGCCTTTACTCCACTGACGTTGTTGTGAATGACCAAAATCGAGACATTGCAGGCCATCTGTCTTTCCTACGGTTATACATGTCTCTCTCACTTAAGGACCATAGCTCTCCAGAGCACACTTGGGAGATACTCTTTGCTGTCTCTCTCTGAGGACCAGGTTTTCCCTGCACAGGGTCCAGGATTCAGATACCTTAGGGTGAGCAAAACAAATAAAATTTTTCTCTAGAGATTTATCTCTGTCTAGGAGTCCCATAGGTTAAATAAGCCCTGCACAATGCCCAAAGCCAGGGTGCCAGCCTGTATATAGCTGGGTGTAAAACAGGTAGGCCCCACACTTCAGAGTAAGTACAAGACAATTGTCTTCAAAACAGCTAGCCTCCTTTTTTTGTACTCTTCATGATTTAGTGACATCTATTTCAGTTCAGCCATCCTGATTTCTACTTTATTTTTTTCTCTCCTGGTAAAACCTAGAGGAACTGGGCTTCAACTCAATGGTACTGAGTTGTCACTTTGACCAGGTACAGTTTTCAAGCAAGGAGTTTCAGGCACGTGGCACAGTTTGCAGGAGTGGTGTGGGAAGGGGAGTGGACGGTAGTGTGGGGGAGTAAAGGCAAAGAGGACACATATTTTCCTTGAAATGGAAGCCACCAAGGTTTGCCTTGGAGGTTGCTATGGACTGAACCGTGTCCTCTCAAAATTCATAGGTTGAAGTCCTAACCCTTAATGTGACTGTATTTGGAGATAATTAATGTTAAGTAAGTTCATAAGGGGTGGAAGGCTAGTCCAATAGGGTTGATGGCCTTAGGAGAAGAAGAGCTCTCTCTCTCTCTCTCTCTCACTCTCTCACTCTTTTGCTCTCTCTTGCTCTTTCTCCCAGCTGTGCTGAGAGGACAGGCCAGGTAAGGACTGCAGTCCATGGGGAGAGTCCTCACCAGAATCTAAACCCTGCTGGACCCTCATCTGGGACTTCCAGCCTCCAGATCTGTGGGAAATAAGTTTCTGTTGTTTAAGCCACCCAGTCTGTGGTATTTTGATAGGGCAGCCCAAGCAGACTACAACAGAGGTCAATCCAGTTTTACTTCCTTCCGAAAGGTGGGAAATTTGGTTCTGTGGTGCTGTCAGAGGCGACATCCTTCAGCTGCTGAAGACTGAATTATTTGTGATTCAGTGGCCCTGGCTTCATCCAAGTTCAGTTGCAGGATCAAACCCACATTGCCTAAGCTCCAGTCCACTCTGATTCACATTTCCCAACATGAAGAAGTGGCCACCATCCCCATCGCTTCAACAGCGGGGCAAGAGTTTGAGAGAATGGAGCTGGATGTGGTGCAGAGGCTGCAGTGGAGGGAATTCACGAGTGAACTGCACCTAAAGGTCAAGGTGAGGAGAGGACTCAGAAGAAAAGAGTTTCTTAAAAGTTGGGAATAAAATTTGAACCTCGTAATAAGGCACATGAGGTTTTCAGGGTGCCTGCACACTGAGCTTACACTTTATCAGGGAAGTTGTCAACACTGATTATAGATGTTGAAGTATTTAAAAACTTAGAAGAGAAAATTGATGAAAGATTTATTTGGTTATATGAAAATAATACGGAGAAACATCGTTTATATGGTTACTTAGCACTTATGCCTTTTCTATGCCATGCACCAAAATAAATATTATGCAACTCATCAAATTGGTGTCAAATTAACTGTGCAAGCTTCCTTGATTAAACTTCACAGTTAGAGTCTCATGGTTCACAATTTTAAAAATTGGAGTGAACATTGACGTGTATCGTTCATTCTGTCACTGACTCACAGTGTTTTGTCTTGCAAGTTTTGCAAGTATAGCATTTGTTTTGTCTTCCCAGATACACCAGAAATGAGCTAACGCAAAGTTATAGCCGCCTTTTCTATTTCCACCCACTACCTAGCAGACTGTTGATAAATATATGTTGAATAAACAAAACACGTATAACAAAATTAATTTTATATTTGTACTTAGTTTATTTTATCAATATGATTTTGAAATCCACCTTTAAATGTCAAAATAGAATTTTTTTAATAGAAATATTTTTTTAATCAAAGCAGCAAAAGGAACTTCAGATGCTATTCAATCTAGTCCCTGGATTCTGGATTGAATTGTACTTTTAAACCAACCAGTTGGTTAAGCTAAAAAGTAAATAATGCAGAAATATTATTTTCAGCTCCTCTATTGTCTTACCAGAACAACAGATTTGCAATTCTCAAAGAGAGAATTTGCCATGGGCTTTGAATATTACCACATTAAATATGTTTCTTTATGCCCTTGCCAATTCTTTTGGAATAAATCACTATATCCTGATACTTGTAGGAAACTTTATTCATACCTCACTTGTAGCATTATGTCTTGCCTTTGATCATATCTTTTTATGTATGATATAGCAAACATCTTAATGAAATTTGATCTCCTTAGGGACAAAGGTGTTTGTTCTTGTGAGCTGGTCAATATCTGCTGACTTCTGGGAGTTCACTCCCGGAGGCAGGATCCTGGCAGATGCAAGAGCATTTCAAGTCTTTTAATTTGGTGACCAGCCTCTCTTCATTTTTATGACATCTTTAATCTGAAAACATTAAGAAAGTGAACTATCTAATTTATTTATAAATAAAATATCTTTTATTTAAAAAAAATTAAACAATTTTTGGTAAAGTGTATTTTACTTCTCTCTCTATATATGTACATGAGATATATGATATATATGAGATATATATATATGAAAATCATGAATTTAATATCTGTAAAATTTTAGATTTGTAATATGTTATTTCTCATATAGGTTCTTTCTTTGGCCATTTTTATGAAATGCCAAACTTTTCTTTTCTGCCCATTTTCATAAGTCTGTATTTTTTATTGTATTTAAATTTGAAGTTTTAGTTCCATTTTAGATATTCCACTTCTTGTATCCTGCATTGCAATCTCTTGCCCACACGTCTTTACAAGCTGCTCTTATTGTTGACATCCAAGTTGAAAGGTCACCTCCTCGCGAGACCAGTCCTGACCTCTCATCCTACAAAACAGAACCTCGTCCTTATTCCAGTCACTCTATCACATAGCCCTGTGCCATTTTCTTTATCCAAGAACAGTTTAAGAAATTACCTTATTAATATCTTTGATTCTTTGTTTATTCTACATGTCCCCCTTTCGCCACAAGTCCGCACACAGAATACAAAGCTCCACGCGAGATAGGTCCTTGTCTTTCTGGTCTCAAGGCTGAAGCTCAGAGCCTGGGGTAGTTAGTGCCTGTTACACTGGAAGCCTTCTGTAAGTGTTTGTTACATGAAGGGAGTACAAAATTACTCTCCCCAAATGTCAATGACTCTGAAGAGAAATGGTTGAATTTATGGTGAAGAATGGGTTATCATAAATGGCAAACCCACCCCAGACTAGAGCAAGCCTCCACTAAAATCCTATTAAAAGAAATGAAGGCCTGCAGGCTTCTGTGGATGGCAGCTGCTCTCATTTCAGAATAGGCCTAGTTCCTCCTTCAGCCCAAAGCTCGAAAGGCAATCTCTCCCCCGTAGCTCATTCCTTCTCTAATCCTTTTTGATGGAATTCCTTGCTTCTGCCAAGTCCAGCTACATTTCTTTCATGGCTAGGCTGACTGCCGAGGGCCCAGATAAAGGCAGAAACTCGAGTGGAATGTTTTGTTCAGGGATAGCTTTAACCTTCCACCTGCTCGATCTTCTGGGAGAACGACAGTCTGTGCCTGACATGGAGGTGGAGAGGCATTTCCACATCCTAATAGCGCGTTTGGGATGGAGCAGGGGCAGATCATTTCTCAGCCTGGGGAAGAACAGGTCTTCCTGGAATCCTGGGAGTGCTGAAGCTTCCCCAGTCATGCCATTCACCCTTCAGCTGCTCAGTGATAAATGCAGTTTCATTACTCACGCTTGAGTTTCTTTTCCCTGTCAGGACTGACTTCCAGGAGTCTCTGAGTAATAATGACAGATAGATAATTTTCTTCAGCCTTTCACTTAGGCATCTCACGGGCATAAAGCAGTGGTCAGAAGCAGCTAATTCCTCTGACTTCAGCAAAGCTGGAATAAAGGCCATTTGAAGTCATCCAGGTGGAAAAATAACATTAGGGCTCTCGAGAGAGGACATAAGAAGGATGAATGGTGAAACTCCAGCACTATAATTTCTCCAAGTGGTCAGGTCAGTTTAAGAAAGGGTCTCTCTGGGGGGCTCTCTCCTAGGCATCCCACATGCGGGTAGGAGGAGGCAGGTGAGTGGGGCTGGTTGTGGGGAGAGGAAGACAGGATACCAGAATGCATACGAACTTGGGTGCTGACGCATGAAGAACATCTTCAAAGCTGAGTCCTTTATCTGGTGATTCAATGTCTCTGCATCTTTACAATAACTTAGAACCAAAAGTTGTAAAGGAAATGCACTATGAATACTGAGCAGTCTATTCAGCAGGGACTAGAGAAAAGCCAACCACCTTGTTCCCAGCACATTTTTTAGGTGTGGCCATTTTCTGATTTCAGGCTTTCCTATGGTCTATTTTGTACATTTACATTTTGGTCAAGCCTTCTGACATTCTCGAGGTACTATTCCATGGGAGATAAAAGGCTAATTTGAATTTTCTGCTATTCAAGGAATTTTTTTTTCTTACAAAATTACCTTGTATCTCCCCTTCTCAGAAAATGCTAGCAATCCAGATATTGTTGAGATTCTTTTTAGAGAACCAACCTTTCTAGGTGTTAAACTCCTTCAGCTCCTGGAAAAATAGATTACTTTAGATGAGGTCTAAAGGGCTGATGGAAGTCTTAAACCTGAAGCAATTCCCACCACTAATGATTTTTGTAGAAGCCTTTCACTGGCTTCATTGTTTGAATGAATAACTAAGGGTGGGGAGAAAATGGGCTCACTTGTTTGTTTGCCCTCATGCATATTAATTCATAAAACTAAAGACCTGAAAGGAACGTTGTGAGATAAAAACTTCCCTTTCCTACCTCCGGGGAAGAATTCATTCAGAACACCTCAAGACATAAAGTCGACTTCACTTAACATTTTCCATAGGCAACTCTGCCACTTCCTTTAATAACATGCCCCAGTGTCCTATCAATCCTTACAGACAGGTGATTTTTCATGACCTCTAACTTAAATAATTCCAAAACTAGGCTAAAAATGTTATTGTCTGTTCCGCTCTCCCATGTGTCCTCAATTTCTTGAGAGAATGATTGGCATCTAGTAAGCATGAACTAAATGTCTTCTGAATAAATGAATAAATAACTGAAAAAAATAAATAAAAATTAAGTTATACAACAGAGAAGGTGACATAATCGTTCAAGTTACCAAGTATTATTGAGAACTTATTCTGTGCGTTGTGCTGTTTAGGCACTGTATGGAATTCAAAGATGTAAAAGGTAAAAGAAGTCTGTTAACATCAGGTTTTGATTATTTCTCACAATCTAATAAGGGTTTATTTATGTACACAAGTAACCATGATCCAAGGTGGATTATAAAAGGCACTGTTACTATAATCCAAAGTATAATGAGATAGCAGGAAAGGAAGACATGTATTTGTATTAGGATGAATAAAGATGACCTGGAGGTAAGATTACGAGTGGTTTTGAATTACTAGTAGAACTTGGAGGTTGAAGGCCCTTCTAGGTAGAAGTGATGCTCACAGCAAAGGCATAGAGGCAGGAAAATGCAGGATTGGATCCAGAACCATTGAGCAGTCTGGTGCATCTTGAGGGTCTCGGATATCTGTGTACATGCAGTGATAGTGTGATGGAGGTGACAAGAGCAGGTGGCAACAGGCTGGAAGGGCTTGCTGGGGCCCCAAAGACAGCCACCAGACAGTTCAGAGTAGAAAAAGATCATTCATGTCACATAATACCACATTGTAGGTGCCATGAAATCTGGACTTTTTGTCCATTTTGCCTACAATTCTATCCATGGCTCCCAGAATAGTATCTGGAACATAGTGGGTACTGGATAAATATTTGTCGAGTGAATATAAAATACTATTACTCTGAGGATGGCAAACATAGATCATGATTTTGTGTAAGTGTTAAACTCTTATTTTGTTTACATTTTCTCTTCCAAAGAGACAAAATTCAAACTGGGAAAGGTAGAATAATTATCAATAAAGGGCATTTAAGGCCAATACAGTAAAATAACATCTAGCCTCTTGGAAAAAAATCAATATTTTGTACTATTGAAAAATGATATATTAGAGTTCTGAAATAATTTCACATTATTATTCCACAGCTACTATCAATAATTTTTTGATAACTTATGGAGAATAATGGTGACAGAAAAGTGTATTGGCTAATATAGGTCTAATTCTTAAAAACAAATTTTACCAAGCAACATACTAAATTTTGGTTCCTGGCTAAATTCTAGAACTCTAGATTATTATTAAGTGGTGAAGTGCTTGGGGATGCTAACTGTGGTAGTTAATGTGGACCACTCCTACCTGGAAGGTGGCTGGAGAAAGAAACTGAGGTAAGAGATGGGTCACAGACATAAATCCATTCTAGCTGTGGACTTTATGAACAACACAGTAGCAGTAAAATCAATGTGGCGTATAGTCATTGGAAATGAGGTGGGTCTTCTAGTCCAGTGGTAATTAATCAATTAGTAAGACAGTAATCATGTTGTAAATGGGCTAAGTTCAGGAAACATAGACTATAGCTGTAAAAGCAAAGGAGACTCTCCAGTTGGAAATTACTACTAAAACCATGGTTGGACGAATGTGTGCATACATAGTACCAGAGAGCAGAAGCTGCAGTCAAACTAATTTAAATTAGTTCCTTATATAACTTCAAATGTGCAAGCTGGGCTTGGCCACAAAATCTCACTGTATAGGGCTATTTTGAGGTTCAAATAAGTTAAGGCTTGGGAAGTGCTGAGAACAATTCCTAATACAAAGTGAAATCTCTGTTATTAGTAGTACAATAAAAATTAAACATCTTTCAAATAAAACTTTTATGAAGATTTTATTTATAATTAGAAAATGATAAACATAGTACTTCTCATGAAGCAAAAAGTGGGAATAAACAATGTGAAAATACTTAACTTCTATAATTCATTCATATATTCAGGCAACAAACATTTATTGAGCACCTTTTGTCTGCTAGTACTTCCCCACATACTGGTGATAGAAAGACAATTAAGACAACATATTTACTCTTAAAAAGCTTAATCTAGTGTGGGATCTGATAATTATAGCATCTATAAGATCTAAAAATCTTTATTGCACATATTTGATATATAAGTATCTCCACTAGATTGTAAGCTCCTTGAGGGTCAAGCTGTTTCATTTCCATTTTTATATCTCTGACACCTAGAACACAGCCTGTCACCTAATATACACTCAATATATGAATGATGACTTCTGATCACACCAAAATGGATGCTGGCTATAAATACCTTGACATGCAGGATTTCATGTAACAAACATTCTTTAAAATGCACAGCTGAGCTTTCAAGAGAGAAATAAAATTCTCCGGTTGCCAAGATTGAAGATGGATTGGAAAATCAGAGCTGCAACCTCTTGAGCTGATGCTGCAGCTACTCTGGGTGATGGTGCTGGTCTCAGCAACAAAGGACTTGGATTTTAATGCCAAGTGGCACAGGAGTAAACTGTTGAAGAGTGGACTTCATAAAGAAGATTGCATCCAGAAGAAGGATTGCTAGACAAGAAATAGTCATGAGCCAAGAAGTTGGTAAAGATGGGTAAATGTAAATAATGTTGGCTGTATAAAATATGGTCTATAATGATTAACCTGGAGGACAAAGAATCAAGCTGAGGTAAAATATAGAGACAAATAGCATTCAAAATGAAGGAAAAGGTGTTTTCTGGAGGAAGAGAGAGAGAGTGATCAAATTTAGACTTTGTTAGGTCAAGTATGCAAACTGAAAATTTAAAGGTAACCTTTAATAAATAGACTATACAAATTCCAAACTAGTAGAAAGCAAAAAGAAAAAAAAATTAAAGAAAACAATAATTGATAGAAGGTAGGAAAGAAGGAAAAAAATATGGCAATTTGAAAGCACTAAATAAGGTGGTAGAAATTAATCCTAAAAACAGTTTTTAAATAAAACAAGTGCTAAAGGCTTAAATTTACAATTAAAAACAGAGATTTCCAGACTGGTTTTCAAAAATCTAGGAAATGCTCTTTAAAGATACAAAAGGCCTCTGAAAAATTGGAAAAAAGGTGGAAAAAGATGTACCAAGCAAATACTAAAACAAAAGGAATTTGATAGATGTATATTAATATTAAAAAACCCCAACACATTCCAAGGCTTAAATGTATGTAAAATGTTCTGAGGTCAATTATAATTACAAGCCTTATGAAAGTTATATTTGGAATATAAATATGCGTCACACTGGTGAGGAAACACTATTTTTCAGAGCAAAGATCTTAGACTTTTTTCATGATTTTGACTTTGGGTGTGAATTATGGTCAAATATACTAATACTAAGAATGACAGCTAACAGACAATGAAAATAACTAGTATTATCTGCCAGTCACTATATAAGTACGTTTCATAACTTAAAGTTGAAACAATCCTCTGAGATATTCACTCTTACTAAACCCCATTTGGAAGATGAAAACACTGAGGTTTATGGAAATTAAGAGATTTTCTCAATGACATGAGCCAAGCTGGGACTCAAATCCATGCCTGTCTGACTCTACAGCAGTACTTTTAACCATGATGCTCTGTGGCCTGGGTTTGCCCAGAAACTTCCTGATGGGAATGTGAAGAGCCTTGGGGACAGGTAAGGGCAGTATAAAGAGGAAGTGAAGATCCCTTGCACCAGGCGCTATGACGAAATGTCTGCCTATGACCTATCCCTGCAATGTGGAAGGACCTGAGTGAGCAGGACCTTGCCGCTTTTAAAGTCCTTTCTTTCTTCTGGGGAACTCAGAAAGCGGAGCCCCAGAGGCCATGGATGGCTCCTGGAGAAATCTTAAGTGAGAGCAGTGAAGTCACTTTGTTCCAAGACATCCTGCTATTCTTAGGGCCACCCCAAATAATTATCTCTGTGTAAGGGGGACTGGACGAGAGACCCATTATCTGGGCACAGAGGGCTTCATCATCCCCAGGAGGAAGGGATGCCCTTTCTCTAATTCCACTCAAAGATACTGAATGGGCCAGTGGCATTTCTGGCTGTTCATTTTAGCACCGGGAACCCAAGCACCAGAGACGTATCTGAATCCCAGTCTTTCCCACAATGGACTATGTTGGGGTCTATAAAGGCTGTCTTGAAGATTTGTCTCAGCAGGGTGCCTAGAAAAGTCTGCTTCGGTTATAATATCTTAGAAATAAATGTCTTCTGATTGGCATAAATCCATTCAGGCCCTTCTGGATTTCCCAGTGCAAATGTTTAAGATGCTTGAAATTACGGCTGTCTCAGATAGCAGTGAGTGCTGCTGGAAGCATCCTTACCGTCAATCATTCGACAGGGGAGGGATTTTCAAATGCCTTGTGCATCTGGCCTCCTCTCCTGACCCCATTTTTCAGGCAGGAATCTAACATGAGCCACACCACTGACACTTGGGAACTCTTTCAGCATTTCAGTTTCTAACTTTAACGTTGTCTAGTTTCATACCAAGCCAAGATCAACACTTGTCTCTGTCACTCCACTTCACTTTGGCCAATGCTTGTTTTACTTACACAGATTTGTCTTCACCATTTATTTGACTTGGGAGATTAGGGAGGATAACGTCATTCATTAATTCAGTAAATATTTCCTGGGTACCCATTATACGCTTGCCACTCTTCTCGGTTTGACGATACAATGGAAAACCCAGCAGTCAAGTTCTCACAGAGCTTACCTTTAAGTTACAGACAGTGAATAAGTAAACATGCAAATATGTAGTACATGAAATGGTAATAAATGCTATGAAGGGGGTAAAGTAGATAGGGAGTGCTGGAGTGAGCAGTGCTATCTTATGTTGGGTATTCAGGGAAGGCCTTCCTGATATTTGGCAAAGAGGGAGAGAGAGAAGAGATTGAGCCATGTGGAATCTAGGGAAAGAGCATTCTAAGCTTAGGCAAAAAGAATGGCCAAGGTCCTGAGTCAGGAGCCGGCCTGGCACCTTTGAGGAAGGACAGGGAAGCTGGAGTGGCTGAAAGAGGATGAGGGCTGGGAGCTTAGAAGTTGAGGTCCAAGAGGGAGCCAAGTCATGCAGCCCTTGTAGACCATGGGAAGAACATCTGGGGGAAGAGAACCATTTCAGCATTTTGTTTCCAGCTTTAATGTTAAGTTCAATTTCTCCAAGCCTCAGTTTCTCCATTTTGGTTTCCCTCTCTATTGAGATGCAAAGCCATTTGGGATATTTGAGCAGAGGAGTGACAAGACCTGACTTAACTCTAAAAGATTCCTCAGGCAATACCTAAGCCATGTTTATATCCTCTACTGGATGAAGCATAACATTTTCCACATAGTACGTTTATTAAATAAATACATTAAATTAAAGAGAAATTCTGATTTTCTAGGATCATTTCTATGCACCCTCCCTTATTCTGAATTTACCAGCAAGAAATGCACTGGTATTTAAAATAGCTCCAAATACTTACTACTGACATAAAATAAGTAGTAAACACCAAAATGAAAATAATGGAGTCTGATTCTTCCATTTTTCAGTCCTTCATTCCTTATTTATATTGCAGTCAAACTGTTCTGGGAGATAATTAAAATGTATTTGAGCTAAATAAAAGGTATGGCTTCCAATTATGGGGCTTGTGTTCAGTTATTTTTAAAAGAAACAGTTAAAATCTGGGATGCATCATAATTAAGTCAGAGAATAAAAGACAGAACTCTAATGCATATCTGCAGAGAAATATAATCTTAACTATCAGCAACTGTGGGCTTTGCAAATACTGATTGTTCATAGGTACACAATTTAAAATTCAAATAGAAAATGATTTCTTTTCTACTTTGCTCGAATCGGGATGAAAGATCAGAATACCAAAACATTTTCTCTCTTTTCTTTTTGACTTTTTGATAAATTTTTTATTCCTGTCCACTTAAGAAGTTTATTGAAATGGCAAATAAAATATGTGTGCCCCAAGAAAATTGTTAGTAAATTATGATGATGTTTTCTTTGAACTGCAGTCAAAGGGAATTGCCTTTTGGTGGCAGAACATTTTTCTCCATGTGTTACTAGATTCTCAAAATATTTCCTTTTAGTTAATTTAATTCAACACATTGATTTGCACATTTGGAGTGTTTATTTTATATTACAGTATAGATGCAGGTAGGTTAGTGAAAGGGCAGTGGTGGAGATCCAGCTGTCTAGTGTTCCTCTGAGAAACAAATTTTGAAACAAGAAACATTCAATTAGATTTCAAGATGAATTGTCAAAAAACAGGCTGCCAATAAACTGTGGAAGTGCAAACAACAGACTATTGGAGCTGAGAGGAAAGAGATAAGGTCGGCAAAATCGCTGAGTGTGCTGAAAAGAGCTGAAGGGATTAAAGGGAATAAAAGCTTTTTCAAATATATTGAAAAAAGAG
This sequence comes from Equus asinus, assembly GCF_041296235.1. NCBI lineage: Eukaryota > Metazoa > Chordata > Mammalia > Perissodactyla > Equidae > Equus > Equus asinus. The sequence continues at coordinate 15,781,150 of NC_091800.1, read as the reverse complement.
ATACAGCACCAGAAAGTAGGACTGCAAATGAATGGGGAGGGAGAATTCATGTTAGCTAAAGTGGCTCAAGCCCGAACCGCTTTTAAAAATCTGTGTCTGACAAGGCAAACACACTTGGGGCAATTGGGGCGTAATGAAGAGCTGGTTTATTAGAAAATGATTTAGGCAGCTGATGGTATTTCTGTATACTAATGGGCAGAACTTAGAATCATCAAACATGCTTGCTGCTATTGACACTAAAATGTCTATAAAGTAATGTGTCATCTAAGCTACTACGTTCATCCAAGAGTCAAACCTGATTTTGCCTTCAGACCCTGAACTCCTCCATGAAATTAAAAAATTAACTAGGATGTATGAAGTCTCAAAGAACTGATACAAATACCAGGATACCTAGGCCATGAGTTTTAACCTTACTCTTGCTATGGGCTTCCTCAGTGTAATGTAGCCTCCATTTCCACCTGCTCTCTGATCTATAATAAGGAGGATTATACTCACCTACCAACCATATGTGACTCCAGAGAGTTTAGCACGTGTCATTAACACAATGTTTTTGTGAAACATGCAATTAGGAAAGAGAATGGATTCAAGTCACTAAGAATTGAGTTACTGAGTTCAGTGAACCCACAGAGGCAGTGTGGGTAAGTGGCCAATGAATAGTCTATGGAGAAAACTACTTTGGTTTGAACCCCTCTCTTACTGTTTGCTGGCTGTGTGACCTAGGATTAATGACTTAACTGCTCTGGACCTTCTTTTCCTTGTTTAAAAAATTAGACTTATCTATTATAAGGATGAAATAAAATAAGAGATGTAGTGCTCAGTCATGTTAGCTGTTATTATCAGAGGAAAATCTTCCTAGACTCAATGAAAGAATGCTAGAATTCCAAGACTACATTTGTGCAAGTGAGAAGAAAGTGAGTTTACAAGAGTTTGGCTTAAAACATCTTAAGAATATAGTAACTGTAAATAGAAGTTGAATCAATGTAATCTAAACAATGAGTGTTGCACAGGCTGGAATATGTTTACATTCCTCAAAGGTAAAGATTAAGCATTGAATTTTGCCTTATCATTCAGAAGGAGAGCTGGGAAAAGCAATGAGACTGAAAACTTGCAATTATGTTTGGCAGCCATAAGATGGATCAGGAACTCATAAAGCTCACAGACATCTTGAGAAGTCATCTAGCACTGGGCAGTAACATAATCCATATTGAAGGCATTAAATGCTGTGCGTTTGTCTTTCTCACACTTGCGCACTCAGGAAGATAGTACTAGATACCTTCCATAATGATTAATTTACTTGCTCAAGGCCACCCAGGGTTGGGGGCAGATCAGGGCCCTGGACCCAGGTCCCCATCTCTCTGTTGGTCACAGCTCACACACTCTGTGGTTGGGAAGCCCCTTAAAAGATGCAAGAAAGAGTATTCCTTGCCACTGAGAACAGGAGCCACTGGTGGGCCCAGAACTTGTATCATTGTAATCCCTACTTGTGTTTTACATGTTTTCTATTATTCCTTCCCTAATTACCTATGTGGCTTTCCCTTTAATTATTTCCTTCCATTGCTTCTGGTATAGACACAAATAAACCAATAGAACACAAAAGTCTTCCTGGCACATACACATGTGAGAGACTCTCCAGTAGAGCTTCCCATCAAAGCTTAACTACAGAGAAATTCACAGAAGCAGCAGCATCTGCAGTATAATGCGCTGTGTCTCTACTTTGGATTTCTGATTAGCGGATTGCCTTATGCTGGTTATTTGCATCCTAATTTCTGGAGGCCTTGAGCCTATGGATTAGAATTTTCCCTACTATTAGTCTCCCAAATGCAGTCACTTTTCTGGTAGGATATTGTCAAACGAATTAAAAACAAGACAATGCTCAGGATTACTAACAAGGTTTTTTTGATTAAAAATTTTTTTTCTATCCATCTTTCCTCATGGGCTTCATTTGCATCCCCTTGCTTAATAATGCCTCATATTTGGACAATGCTTAACATATTCCCTCTGGTACGGAGGATTACTGAATTAGAACCTCAAAACAACAACCTAATGAGGTATGCAAAGCAGGAATGGCTACTAGCTACTGTGTTTTGTGAATAAAGAATCTCAGTTTGCCTCCTTGATGGTTACTCACAGAATGGGGACTGGAATCCCCTTTGCCAACCTCAAAATAATATTTTTAACTAGACGTAACATTGGGCTAAGATACTTCACCTCTCCTTGTTCCACTTTCCCAACTTATGAAAATAAGGAGGTAGCTTTGATGATCTCCAAGATCTTTTTAGTGCCATTATCTTTAAAGTTTGGTTCTAAGTAATAAAATGTTTACTGTGCCCCTGTGTGTAGTGTTTCTAACTCTAGAGATACAAAGAGTTATAAGGTACCTTCCCTGTCTTCTCATAGTTTATAATCCAGCTGGAGGGTTAGCAGATGCTAGTGTGAAGACAAATAACCATTCAGGGTCAAACTTGCCCAATCCAATGTGACCGACACACAAAAATAAGTGCTATAGGAGAGGAGGGAAAGTCACTATGTCTCCAAACCATTGACAAATGGATTAACATCTAGACCTTTCAGTTTCAAAGTAAGGGAGAAGTCCCTCACTTTAATATTGGCTATGGGCCAACATTAAGAGCAAAACGTAAAACAAAGGACAGAAATCATGTCTATTGAGGGGCTGGCCCAGTGGTGCAGCGGTTAAGTTCGCACATTCCACTTTGGTGGCTCGGGGTTCACCGGTTTGGACGCGTGGCTTGTCAAGCCATGCTGTGGCAGGCATCCCACATACAAAGTAGAGGAAGATGGGCATGGATGATAGCTGAGGGCCAGTCTTCCTCAGCAAAAAGAGGAGGATTGGCAGCAGATGTTAGCTCAGGGCTGATCTTCCTCAAAAAAAAAAAAACAAAACATGTCTATCAATAAAAGGGGAATGTGCACGTAAAAAAGTCAATTGAAAGAAAAAAATGTGGGGTGTTGGGAATAAAGCTCACTCAGTTTAAAACCAATATAGAACTTATCATGGAAAATCTATAATAAAAGGTCTCAAACAGTTTTTTCACTTGTTTCACAGTTCTGTATTCATTGAACAGTGGGATGAAAATTAAAATGAAAGCAAAGCTTTAAAAGGACAGAGATATGCAGGCTAATGGACAATTTGTCTGGGGGAATAGCTTTTAAGGGCTGAAATTTCTTTGTGTGCATTTTTCCTCGGAATTTAATGTTTTGAAAGATGGCGCCCTGTGTGTTACCATGACAACCTGTAGATAGCATCTTTAGAAGGCTGAGGCTACCGATCTCAGCTCAAAGTGTTTTGTCCACACACTTTCAGAAAAGCCTGTTGATGCACTGTACACGGGCTGAACAAAACATGGAGCACCCGATGCTGTTATGGTCCATTTCTCTGCAATATTATTAGTATGGCTGAAGCTGCTTCTACAGTGTTGAAGGACACCCTCTCTCCTGTTTCTTTGTTACCTTTAAAATCTGAAGCATTTTCAGCTCTTTCCTGAGCTTCTCTCAAGACAAGCTGAAAGTAAAGGCTGAAGCTCATTTCCTGTTTTGCACGCTTCTTTTAAAAGGGAGAGAAGATTCAAGCACTGTTGGTAACACTGCAATTTTAGAGTTGGTCTTTGTCCTGGGGCTGTTTTCTCAGGATGGCGTCCTTAGTAAGAAAGCTGGGCAAAGGACTGACAACTAATTTGCAGCTCTGAAGAAAAGGACTGAAAGGTATAGATGAGGTAAAAGGTCCCTAGAGCGTGGTTGTTTTCTGTCTGGTTGTAGTAAAGGTGGGTGCCTGGGGCGACGATGCTTATGGCAGCAGCTAAACAGTCTCCTTGTAGACATTCAAGTTCCGCAAATCCCCCAGACACGGTAATGGCTGTGCTGATGTGTTAACATGCTTTCATTGATTAAACAATGGTGTGGGCAATTGAGACACTTTGTGGAGTAATCGAAAACAAATATCTTAAACTAGTTCAGGTAAAGGAAATATTAAAAGGCACTACCATTTCAGAAGATATTGATAATGCTTCTTGCTCTGTGGGATTATCATGTAAGCAATCTAAAACTCAAGGCTGTCAATTGTACTGAGGAATTGGGTAGGTGACATGGAGTGGAATGACATGAGTTTGATTTTTGTAATGTTTCATTTTGTACCCCAGCTTTGGCTTATAGGGCATTTCTTTGTCTTCATGAGGACAGAGTTAGATTTTGGCTATCACATGGGCAGCCGAAAGTTGCAAGAGCAGGTGCGTCACGTCCCCGTGTTCTCAGTCATTGATGGCGTGTGATGCATTAAGTTCTTTCAGAGGCCTAGTGTTTTCTAGTTTATAGCAATGATAATCTCATGCCTTAAGGATGTCAAATTGTTTGGTGAGTGTGGAATAATTTGCCTGTGTTTTCAGAGAACTTTTTGGTTATTATTGGTTTTACTTTTGCAATAAAGACTGAACTATATGAACAGTGAGCACTCGATATGTTTTATTTGTAGGAATAATCTTAAGTATATATTGCATAATGACTCTGCAAGAACTTAATGAGAATAGGTGAAAAGCCATAATTTGGTGTAATTAATGAAGCAAAAAGGCCTTGTTAGGTTGTTTAACTAATGTGACTGTTGAAGTAATTGAGCCGATTCTAATGGGCTTTGGTGTTGTCTTAGTGCAAATCTGTGTTCATAAAAGTTAATGGTAGCTATGGTTTTTACTTATGAGAATTCACTTAACAATTGGTTTTTTGAGAAGAAATTATCTTCATGAGGCTGAGTAAGACTGTGCTCACCAAAGTCACTCACTTAGGTAAGTGAAGGAAAGCTTAAAAGACACATCTGCATTCCCTTTAAAAGATCATTGCTACTGAGAAATGAACAGACAATGAATAGGTTAGAATATATTTGAAATAATTCCTGAAATTCACCCTAGTGAAAGTTAGGTTACCAAATTGGCAAACGTTACCAGCATCACCAAAGAAAGCAGAGTAGTATTAGGCAAGATAAAGCTAGTAGCCTGGTGTCACTCTCCCTCGCTCTTCTTATCTCTTCCTGTCTCTCTAATGATGCCTCAAAACAACAATGCAACCTAATAGTCATTTTATCTGTGACCTGGCCTGACTGTGAGACAAAAAAGCATAGAGTGAAGTATTGACATAACAATTTTTAATTCATTTAGTAAAAATTTTACCTGAATTCTAACAGGAAACATGATTTTTACCTTGGCATTCTTTCTAAATAATCATGAGAAATATCACTTGCACTTATAAAATGTATGAGCAACGAATTTGCCATCAGCAAACCGAACAGTTCTATCCCAGTGAAGATGTTAACAGACTAACGAATGTCACTTGTGAGAAAGGAGAATGAATTCAAAGTTAATGGGAAAGAGTAGTAGCATTGGGTTTGAAAAATTTTTGTTCCATTTTTCCCCTTATAAAAGGAATACATGTTTGTATTTAACTTTTGTTGTTTACCTCCCCGTTCTTGACAGCAAATTGGATTTTTCTTTGGGAAACTGTCTCTTCCTGATATTTATTCCGCTTAGTCTAGGTGGGAGTCCAGCAGAGCCTAGGACAGAGCCCCATAACCTGAGTCAGTCAGTACTTAGCATTCTCCCGATGTGCAATTGGTTCATTCATTGGTCAGAATGCATCTTAGGAGTTTTGCTGTGCATGTGGACTTGAACCTGAAAAAATTCAGCCTCTAGAACTAGGACTCCAAGGAACAGCCTTTCTGAGAAGGAGCCAACAAAGGAATTATAATTTAGGAGAAGAGGAATAGAATCCTGATAAACTTCTCTGAGCCCTTGGATATAGCCACTCTTGAGACAATGCCTATCGCAGAACTGTTGCATTATGAAAGTCCATAAATTTATTTCTCCAGTTAGTTGGGTTGAGCTGAAGCCAAATAAATCATAACAGATACATTGCTCACTATGGGAAAATTGTAAAACACAGAAAGGTACCCCCCCAAAATTATAATCACCTTTGATTCAATTTTGATGTGTTTATTTCCTATTCTTTTTCTTGTCTCTACATAAGCAGAGGTAACTTTGATTACAATTTTAATGTATTTTTCCATTCTTTTTCTTGTCCCTACGTATACATAAAATTTTTAATTTTTATCAATTCAGTATTAATTTTACATGTATATATTTTTATATACAGATATATAGTTTTTTACAAAATGAGAATTAGATTATATTAATAATTTTATATACTTGTTTTCATCTAACATTGTGTCATGAGCATTTCCTCATTTCATTAACAGAATTTTTAATAGTGGAATAATATTCCATAGTGTATGTAAACCATAATTAATTTAACTTTTCCGTTATTGTTGGACATTTAGGCTATTTCCATTTTTTAAAACTTGGTTGTTTATATTATTGGTAAATAAATCTTTGTCCAATTTTCTACTTCTTTAGCTTGGTTTCCTAGCAAGAACGTTATGGGACTAAAGGAGGTAAATTTTTAAGGACTCTTAATATATATACCAAATTGATTTCCAAAAAGTTTATATTAATTTATATTCTCAAGAACCCCGCCAAACTTGGGCATCATCTTTTCTTACCATATCTACTAATTTAATAGGCAAAAATGCTCTTAGATTGTTCTATTAGAATATTCTTCTATTTTACTACTGGAATGTTGAACGTTTTTCATACAGTATTGATCATTCACATTTCTTTTGTGAATTGTTATTCGCATCCCTTTTCCTTTCTTTCATTGACACTTTAGGTCTTTTTTTTTTTTCTTATTGATTTTAGGCTTTTCTTTTTCAAAATCGGTAATTGTAGTTAAGCAGTGCTGCAACGTTAACTATTTTAGTGCTCACCGGTGCATCACAAATTGAGTCCTGGGACTGTCAACTCCCCTAATTCCAAACTAAGCATGGAATAGATTTTTCTTTCTTAAAAGTAGCAGCTGAATTGGCCTCTGAAAACCAAAAATCCAAATCAACGCTTTTTGTAAAACTGGAGGTCAGGAGGTGAGTTCAGCACCAAAAGCTGAAACATACAACATCAACATTGCCTATTATTATTGATTTAAATTCACAAAGAAAACTTGCGTACTGTTCATTACATGGCGTTGCATCTCACACATGTGATTTTTATTTAAGGCATTTTAGTCAGTGTAAAATCCTGCTGGAGGGTTTGAAAGAACTCTTTCTTCCTATCAACTGTCATCTACCAGCCGGAAACTTTATTTACCAGAAAAAACACGTTCTGTGTTCTGAGGGTAGTGTTGATTTTTCCAGAATTGCAGCATAACACCTTGTCAATTCTTACTCAAAAGGTTGTTCCCTCATGTTTTGATGTTAGATCATTTCCCAGGGATGAAAGATAGGGAAACAACTTTGAAATTTAGGTCTACAAAATCTCTCCTTTCAAAACCTGCTTTTATTGACTGAGTGAGTAAACTTGGCAGTGGATTTTATTGCTGTGCAGTAAAAAAATCTCAATCTAAGGAAAAAAGCAAGAAGAAGAAGAAGAAGAAAGAAAGAAAAAGCTCGCTTGGTTAAAATTTTATGAAAAGCCGCAATCTCTCAGCTCTCCTTTTCTTCCAATGATGAAATCCTAATTGCTCACAAAGCCTTGCTGATTTCCTGATGGTAACCCATATCATATGCAATGTGTAATTTTCTAATAAAATATTTCTCTTTTATTACTTTCTTGACCCTTCCTAATAATTAATAATCTAAAGGAGTTTAAAAAATGACAGTCATTTTAGCAATAATATTTAGTGCTGTTCCCCCGTATTTAGACACACTAATGAGGTTATAACACTGATCCTTGGTGTTAATTACCACAAAACCTGAGCTCTCCTCATTACATTTTCCTCACCATTTATTTTATGTCTTTGATATCTTGGTTATGTTTATTATAATATCTGCTACATTTCCTTTTTTGGAAAAGCATGCATTAGGAAGAAGTACAAAATTCTCTCTTTCTCGTGATTTCAGCATATATTTTGGCCCTGACTGGCTTATACTGGATTTGATATCATTTTTGTCATTTATATATGTATAATATATGATATGACATAATATGATATAAATATTACATATATATTTCAGTTTAAAATTTCCTGAGGAGAAATAGATAACTAAGCCACCAATTATAATACACTGTGAGAGTTACTGATCATTAAAGGAGAGAGCACTGAGATTTATGAAGTCAAAAGAAAGAGACAAATGCCCATTTCCTTGTTTTCTCCTGTTGTGGCCTCAGAGCTGTTGGTTTTCTTCTGCCTCCTCCACTTCTCCATCCAGAAGTACACCAGGGTCTGATTTCCCCTGAACAGCCAGGAAAGAGGCAGTAATAGATTTGAAGGGCTATAGAGGTGATGCAGATAGATGTGTCTACAAGCAGCAGAGCTGTGGCCAGATGAGGATGTGGATTCATGACCAGGTAATGAGAAAAATGGAGGGAAAATGGATAAGGGGATCTGTTAGGTAGAAAAGAGAGGAAAACCTTAGAGAATTCAGAGGTAGAAGAAGGAGAAGGTTCTAGAAGCTCTGACTAGGTGCTGCACAGATGGGGCAAAACCTGTGCAGAGAGAATTCCCAGGCCTGCTGCCTTCAGGCTGGCTCTAGCAAGACAGAGCCTTGAGTCTTCCCTGTCCCCCATTTACCACATTACTAAATCCTATTAATCTTACCCTTTTAACATATCCCAGGTCCATCCTCTCATAGCCTTTCTGACCATCAGCAAGTTTATGGCCTCATCATGTTGTTCCTGGACAATCTCCAGCCTCTTGCCCTGTGAGCCACAGTTCTTTCTGCACCAGAGGCCTCTTTCTGAAACACAAATCAGATCATATCACCTCCTATTTAAAATCATTTTGAGTAGGCGAAGGACTCAAATAGAAATTTCTCTAAAAGAAATGAACAGATGACCAATAGGAAGATGAAAAGATGCTCATCATTATAATCATTAGGGAAATGCAAATCAAAACCTCAATGAGATACTACTTCACACCCATTAGGATGGCTACTATCAAAAAACTAGAAAATATCAAGTATTGGTGAGGATGTGGAGAAATCAGAAACCCTATGCACTTCTGGTGGCAATGGAAAATGCCTCAGCCACTGTGGAAAACAATATGGCACTTGCTCAAAAAATTTAGGAGAAACAGAATACCCTCAAAAAAATAGAATTGTCATTTGATTATAAATATAAATCCAATGATTATAAAGCAGGGACTCACACAGATATTTGTACACCCATGTTCATAACAACATTTATTCACAATAGCCAAAAGGTGGAAACAACCCAAGTGTCCTTTGAGGGATGAATGGCTAAACAAAATGTGGTATATATGTATAATGGAATATTATTCAACCTTAAAAAGGAAAGAAACTCTGGCATATGCTATGACATGTGATGAACCTTGACGACATCATGCTAAGCAAAATAAGCCAGTCACAAAAGGACAAATATTGTATGATTCTACTTATATGAGGTACCTAGAGTATTCAGACTCGTAGAGACAGAAAGTAGAATGGTGGTTACCAGGGGCTGAAGGAGTAGGGAGTGGGGAGTTAGTGTTTAATGGGTCCAGAGTTTCAATTTGGGAAGATAAAAAAGGCTTTGGAGGGGCTGGCCCCGTGGCCGAGTGGTTAAGTTTGCGTGCTCCCCTGCAGGCGGCCCAGTGTTTCGTTGGTTCGAATCCTGGGCGCGGACATGGCACTGCTCTTCAGACCACGATGAGGCAGCGTCCCACATGCCACAACTAGAAGAACCCACAACGAAGAATACACAACTATGTACTGGGGGGCTTTGGGGAGAAAAAGGAAAAAAAAGAAAAATCTAAAAAAAAAAAAGGCTTTGGAGATGGATGGTGGTAATGATTGTACAACAATATGAAAGTACTTAATGCCGCTGAAGTGAACTGTGTCAGTGTTCAGTTTTAATGTGCCACTAACCATTAAAAATGGTTAAAATGGTATTTTTATTTTGTGTATATTTTACAATAAAAAATCATTTTGCGGCTTCCCATTAATTTTAGGATAAAATCCCAGGGTATTAGCATGATATATTTGTCTTCTAGTTCCTAACCAGCTTGTGACTTGTCTCTTGGCCCAGACCTCTAATTTCTGGCATGTCTTTGTCCTGGAAGACTCAGCTCAGCCTTCATCACCTTCCCTGGGAAATCTTCCCTGACTCACCCTCCGACACACATACCAATACCAGGTCTCGTCCTCATCTTGACTGGGCGAGCCTCCTCTTTTCTATCACAGCACTCCGTGTACACTTTCATTTATCATATTAAACTCAAAATTTTAAAGTTTGTCTTTATCAGTAAACCCCCATTGGGCTGTAAGCCACTTAAGGGTAGACGCTTTTTGTCTCTGCTGCCCCCCTGCTTAGAACATGGCCTCATACCTTATAGATACTTAGTATATGTTTGCTATCTGAAGGAAGGAATGAAGATGATTGGGGAGGAAAGGGAAATTCTGCAATTTGAGCTAAGCAGCTCATCTCATGTATAAATGGGAATAATAGTAGCAACCATCTCTTAGGGTTTTTGGAGAATGATGTGAGATTGATAATATTTGTAAAACATTTAGAACAACAGCTGACACATAGCAAGTGCCCAAGAAATGTTCGGTAGTATTGTTCATTTTTATTATTGAATGTTCCATGAAACTTTTAAAATAAGAAATTCTCATATCTGTTTTGAAATAAAGATTACCAAAGGGAAAAATGGGGGGAAAAGTGGCAAAGAAATGCCAGAGACAGACATCAACCCCTTGGGACTCCCAGGCGCCCCAGGTTTGCCTTCAGAATAGGTGAGGGCAGTGCATGCTTGATATGAGCAGATGGGTGGTGGTGTGGGACACTCCTCTTCCAAACCAGCCTCTCCCGACACGAATGTGGATCAAACCACCCCCAGCATGTCAGCCCTGATGACTCTCTCAGAGATGGCTCTTCCCTTCGGTGGAGAAGGAACTTTCCTTAGGAGAATGATCCTGGAGGTGAATTGCCCCTTCCACCTGCTTGCAGCTGTGCCAGGCACCCGAGCCCCCGGCCCAACCCCACTCCATGGCCCAGCTGCCTCGGGTACTGCCAAGCAGCTGGAGTTTCCATTTGGGTCTCCTCTACTCCATCCGCGTAGTTTCTTGAGTTGGATTATGAGTAAAGAATATGCTCAGGATTATATTTACTGCTAAGTCACTCCTGAATGTGCCAAATTTATTTTTTCTCATTTCTCCAAAATATGCAACTATCTAAGATATGTACAAAAAGATGCATATCAAAGAACATTTTTACAAAATTGCACTATGATTTGATATAGTGGCCTTTTCTCCTTGCCCAGTTAGAGCTCAGAGAGAGTATCAGGAGATATCTGAAAGTATGTTCCTATGAGAGTCAGAGGATGTTTATTTTAGCCTAAAGGAAATAAGGGAGGATCTTGGAAGAAGGAAGGCCTGTACCTGAAAGCACACCGAGGAGCATTTAGGGAGCTCAAATGTAAGAACAGAGAGATGGAGTTCACCCCGCCTTCCTGCTTTTGTCACAGAGTGGAAGCAGGATCAACGGCCTGGGGACCAAGAAGGTAAACATTGCGTAAGATTCTGTGGCATCACTGATTTCTCAATGATTGTTTTTCTAAAGTAATTAGAATAAAAGTCTGAAAAAAGAAAGGGCTTGTTTGCTTGACTTTGGGCCTGCAAAGAGGGAGGAAGCTGCAGGAAACTTAGTCCTTGTCATTGCCTGCTGAGCGTATGCGCGTGTCTGTGTGTAGAGAAAAGCAGACTGAGTCCTGCAGCCACAACAAGGGGAAAGCAAGCAAACTCATGTGGCCTCAGGGCTTAACTATAGAAGGACATGCTTGCATGGCTCTGGGCTGAGTGCTAACAGACAGTTGGCTCAAGAGCAGACCACAGCTCTGTAAGAAGGCAAGAATACGTCTGTGGGCATTTATAAAACTTTCAGTGGTAAGGGTCTTTCATAGTTTGCCCCATAAGCTGTGATTGGAAGGAAACGTGATTGCCTTTCTCCATAATTTTCCTCTCACAGTATTTGTGGTGGCAAAGGCCACGGTTCACTCTGCCCATCCCCTGATAGGACACCCTTGGGTGGTGGTGCAGTTCTGACGCCCCTTGAGCAGGCAATAAAAGGTTGTGGGGAGGAGCAGGGGGAGCTCTCTCCCCTGCAGGCTGTGTGGAAGATGGAGTCGAAAACAAAACGGAAGAGAGCAATGGTGTAGAAATTTAAACTTGGATGTGTCTGGGAGCTACTCAGGAGGAGGTTATTCAGCACAGGGCAGGGACCACAGGGCCATACACATCCTACCCACTTACCCATTTCACTCTGACAGCTGTCATCTCCATTCAACCTGAGACGATTGAGAGAGCAGGGCATTGCATGCTTTATTTTATTATCCAGGCCACTGTTCCCTTCTATTAGTAAGGACGTTGACCATACTTACATCTGGTGCTCCAGCTACTATGATTTAGATTCTCCCACGTGAACACACAAGAATTGGGTCAGGTTGAAATTTTGTGAGCCCTACAACCAAAGTTCTAGCACAGCTGTGTGTACATTAAAGGTAAGAAAATAGGTCAGTGAAATGCAAAAGAATAGGAGTTATCTGATTTTCTGGTATTCATACACTATTTGAATAAATAAATGAAAATAATGAATCCTATAATCATACTTGTTACGACTATAGCTCTATATATGCAGTATTTATGTGAAAATTTCAGATTCACTTTGAAGTGTTAATTTTAATGCTGTCAGTATAAAGCCAAACTTATATATATATGATTGAAAGAGTAAATAATTTACAGAATCCATGTTAAGAAATTTTTTACCATTGTTATTCAATGTGATAAACAGGCTTTTCCTTCCTGTTTCCCCAAATACTAGTCTTATCTTTAACTCACTTATTATAGTACATATAGACAATTCAGTCTCTTAAAAGACATGTTTTGATATATTTGTCTTTATATATTCATGCATAGGACTGAAATGAGAAGAAATCCTTATTCTTATAGCCAAGATTTCATTGCGATTAACCATTGTCATTCAGTGTGTGTCAGAGCAGGGTAAATAGAGCTGAGTCAGAGATTTCTTACTTTCTATCTTCTTCTGCTCAAAAATAAAATAGTTTTGTATCCCAGAAAGTCCAAACAATTAAACAAGCAAATAGAAGAGTAAAAAAAGTGTGATTCCAGACCATCTGATAAAGGAGCAATATTTTGTGATGTCAGATTAGATTCTGAATCTGTAACACTTGTATCTGTAACTTAAATGATGGAAAAGATATTCACAAATATTAAAGAAAATTCAGATTTTCTACAACTTTCATTTTGGAGAGTCTTTTCTAAGCAAGACAAACAGAAATCAAAATACATTTAACTACATAACATTTTCATTTTTTAATTCTCAGTAGAAACCGGCATAAATTCAAAGGACAAACAGGAGACTAGAGAAAATATTTGCAATGGACATAGATGTGATAGATAATAATATATCTGGTATATTTGCTATTTGCAATGGACATAGATGTGATAGATAATAATATATCTGGTATATTTGATATCTAGAGAGATCTTTATAAATTAAATCATGTCACTCTTTTGATGAAAACCCTCACTGGCTCACCATTTTGCTGAGAAACAGCCAGTGTCATTACTATGATGAAGGAGATCCAGCAATATCTGGCAGCATCTACTTCCTGCCTTCATCACCTGTCTCATGGCCTCTGCTCTTGTCCACATGGCCCCAGCCACAGTGGCTTCCGGCTGTTTCACAGATACACAAAGGCTGTGCCATTTCTGGGCCCTCTGCCCATGCTGATCCCTCCCTTTGAGATGCTCTTCCAGCAGGTATTCTCTTGGCTCCTCCTGAAAGTCTTTGCTCAAGTGTCCTGTTGTCAGTTCCTGCAACAATGTGCAAAAAAGAGGAGCTCCTGTCCTCTGGGCTCGCCCTTTCCACTGCTTTATTTTATATTCCTCTTACTCTTGTTGATTTGATTTTAATTGGTCACTTTCCACTAGGGAGTAAAGGGTGTGAAGTCAGGGATTTTGTTCCCTGCCTTATCCTCAGCCTACAGAAGTTCCCTGAATATAGGAGATGCTCAGTGTTGATTGAACAGAGGAATCATGACATACAATGAGCTTCTATAAGTTGATGAGAAAAAGATTAAAATCCAATGGAAAAAATGGCTATAAAATTCATAGGAGATATCTAAATGGTCAATAAATATATGGTAAATGCTTAAACTTATAGAAGTAAAGGAAATAAATAGTAAAAAAATTAGATGCTATATGTTTACCAATTAAATTGTCAAAGTTGCAATGCAATGCCATCCACTGTTGTCAGATATGTGGACCATAGGGCTCTCACCTATTCTGCTGGTGATGCATGGATTGCTACTATATTTAGGGAAAATAATCTGTTAGCATTTGTTAAAACTAGGGGCCGGCTCCGTGGCCGAGTGGTTAAGTTCGTGCGCTCTGCTGCAGCGGCCCAGGGTTCGGATCCTGGGCACGGACACGGCACTGCTTATCAGGCCACGTTGAGGTGGCATTCCACATCCCACAACTGGAAGGACCTGCAACTAAGATGTACAACTATGTACCTCGGGGGGGCAGGGGTGTTGAGTAGATAAAGCAGAAAAAAAAAAGAAAAGGTTGGCAACCGTTATTAGCTCAGGTGCCAATCTTTAAAAAAAAAAAAGATTGGCAACAGTTGTTAGCCCAGCTGTCAATCTTTAAAAAAAAAACAAAACTAAATATACACATACTTAGGGAGGTTCTGGGTTTCATGGGGCCCAAAGCTTAAATTTTATAAGCTTTATTCATTTTAGCTTTTCATTTATTATTCTTTATGAAAAATAATATAAAATTACAAATAAAAATTAAGTCTAAGACCATCTAAGGGGCCCATGCAACCAGGGCTTTGAAGCTGAAGTTTCGTTAGCTTCCTGGCAAATCCTCTTCCATTATACATACCCTCTGACCTGCAGTCCCACTTCTGGGGACATAGGCCATAGGAATAAGAGTCCCAGTGCATGACAGATCTATGTGCAAGGCTATTTACCGCAGTATTGTTTATAGTGGAATAGAAATTGATGACACTTTTAATGTCTACCAATAACGAGAAGGTTGAATAGATAGTACAGCCATTCTACGAGTTATTATTCAGCTATTAAAAACAGTATCTATGCTTTATTGTGTAGGAAAAGAACATTGTAAAATAATGTGATTAGTATAATCCAGTTTTGATAAAAGCAAGAGAGTAAGCAAGAGCAAAACAAGAACACCATCCCATCTGTCCATCTGGGTATATATTTACACATACGTGTGCGTGTGTTTGTATGAGCAACACAGAGGTGTGGGAAGAAATGCATTTATAACACTGGATACCTCGAGTCAGGAGGTGTGGTAGAAATGGATTAAGGGAACAGATAATAAATTTTTCTTTATAAAGTCTTGAATAATTTTATTACCTTCACAGAACACATTCACACTTTTTTTTCAACTTTATTGAGATATAGCTGACATATAACACTGTGTAAATTTAAGGTGTAAAACACATTGATTTGATACACTTGTATATTGCAAAATGATCACCACCACAGCATTAGTCAGCACCTCTATCCCGTCACAAATTATTGTTTCTTTTTGTGGTGAGAATGTATAAGATCTACTCTCTTAGCAAATTTCAAGTATACAATCCAATATTATTAGCTATAATCACCATGCTGTACACTAGAAACCCAGGACTTGTTGATCTTATAACTGGAACTTTGAACCCTTTGGCCAATATCTTCTCATTTCTCCAACCCTTGCTAAAGACCACTCTACTCTCTGTTTCTATGAGATCAGATTTTATTAGATTCCACACTTAAGTGTTATCATACAGTATTTGTCTTTCTCTGTCTATTTCACTTAGCATAATGCCCTCAAGATTCATCCAAGTTGTTGCAAAAGGCAGGATTTCCTTTTTTCTCATGGTTGAATAATATTCCATCATACGTATGCCACATCTTCTTTATACATTCATCCATTGATGGATTTAGGTTGTTTGCAAATTTTGCTATTGTGATTAATGCTTCCATGAACATGGGGATGGAGACATCTCTTTGACGTCCTGTTTTCATTTCCTTTGTGTATACACCCAGAAGTAGGATTTCTAGATGATATGGTAATCCTATATTTAATTTTTTGAGGAACGTCCATACTGTTTTCCATAGTGGCTGCACCAATTTATGTTCCCACCAACAATGCACAAAGGTTCCCTTTTCTCCATGTCATTACCAGCACTTGTTATCTCTTGTCTAACATATTCATATTTTTATAACTAAGAAAAGGAATAAATATTTCAAAACAAAAGGGAAAAGACAGTCCTCTCATTAAATGTAATGATGATTTTATGGTGAAGACAATGATACTGAACAAACATTTTTGATTTCTTGCTCATTGGCATAGAGCCAGGTGAAGTTTGGCCCCTGTTCCCAGAAGTGAACAAACTGGGACAACAGAAATATTAAGAAATGAAATGTTTGATGTTCATCAAAGAAAGAATGAAATGAAAGCTATGCCTAAAAAAAAAGAGCAGGTGATGAAGTGGAGTATAAGATAACATTATAGCAGATGACACCCTTGTGGCTTCTGTCTTATAGGATGAGCATATTCACTGAGTGCCACAACGTGCTGGGCATACAACATGGGTACAAAGAAGACTCTGGAAAATATGACTTGAAAGAACTTAAAGTTTGGTTGCAGAGTCAGATAAAGAAGCAGATATTATGGTTGTGCTGTAAGTGCTATGACAAAGGTAGGCACTGGGTCCTTGGGGTGCAAAAGAAAGGCATCTGATCCAATTTTATGCAGTTCAGGGAAGGCTTCCTGTGAGAGGTCTTTCTTGAAGCAAATGTTTACCTCATCTATTTGAAGTTGGGGATCTGGACCAAATGACCTCTTTAGTCCTTCCACGAAGTTCTGTGACACTGAGCATGGTCAATGAATCTTACGGAAAGGAAGACTTCAACTACAACTGCTAGGCTTCCTTGCCAACGATAAGAGAGCAAAAGGGCTTTGAGGAGCCTTTGGAGAGATTTAGCTAGCGTGACCATCTCTTTGGAGGTTTGTTGGAGACTTTCTGGGTTTTAAAATCCTAGATTAGGCAGTGCCGATAAAATTGTTAACTGCTGTAGTAACTAACTACTAGATTGTTATGGGATCTCCAATGCTGCTAGGGCTTCCAGAATTGAGGAGGTGACTGTACATGGGTCTGAAGTGACTCTCGAACTGGAGAAGCCTATGGAAAATGAGATCCTTGTGCAATCCTCTCTGGAATGCAGATTCTCTATTCCACCTGCCACCAGTTTCTTTCTAGAGAACAGGAAAATGAACAGTCTTCAGGACCATCAGATTGAGCTAGTGGTTGTTTCAAACCCAGCAACCATGAAAATGAATTGTTTACACATCCTTTCAGTGGCATCACTTCCAAATTTGTTGATTAAAAAAGAAGGAGAAAATATCATGGTCTAAGTGAACACAGGAGAAGGACAGGGGGATAGAACAGACGATATTTATGACTGACTGAGAATTTCAATCTCAGCAGCTAAAATGATGAACTTGGGATCACTGGAAATGGAAAGAGTTGACTTAACAGATGGTAGGCGGCTCTTGTCAGAGAAGCCTGTTCTGAGCATGAGCCTAATTGAGTAGTTCATATCTGTATAAATTAACATTTTTTAAAGCTAGGATATTCTCAGGAGAATTTTCAGGGTAAACATTTAGATTTTTCTGGGTCTTTTCAGTGGAAACTTATCATTGGGCTAAGGTTAATTTCACCAGTTCAAAAATCATACATTGAAAATTCAAATGGACCATGATGCGTCTTAAAAATGATGCAAAAATTTGATAGCTGAAGATGTACTCTTTTTCTGGCTCTCATGATGTTCTTCCGTAAGTTTTACTGTTTGAACACCTCCTTGGGGCAAACATCTGCCTACTTGAAATCTTATTAGGAAAATAACTTCATTTAAATCTCCCCTCACAGCCCTCTCATGCACATTTCAGTGTCTAGTCAAGCAGGCTAGGGAAGATTGAATCAATTAGGTATGTTTAAATTAAACTTTTTTAAATTTTTAGGTATATTCTATAGTAATTTTTGCATACAACTACATGTTTAACACTAACTGTCATTTTCTTTTTTAGCTTCTTTAAGACTGGTCCAATAACTCCTGAGGTTCATGTGATGCTGTATTGGGCCCAGTTGTTCCTGGAAACTGTAAAACTTGACATTGCTAATTAAATTGACATGCATAAGTCCACGTCAGAAAGGACTTACACAGCAGAAAGGAAACACTTTCTTTATTTGTAAGAGCATAAACATTTTTATTTTGACTTAGACTACTGGTTCATTCAGCCTATTATTTATTTGACAGAGGTGTCAAAGACATTTCATCAGAGAAATTTCATCAGAGAACATGGCCTCCTATTTTGCATCAACCTTGAAAGGCTAAAGGTAATCCCAGATATCCTAGCTTAAACTGCTTGAACCCACTTACATTATAATGTTAGGAAACACTTTTTGTTTCTAAGATAAGAAAACCATGTAAGACAGGGGAACAAAAAAATCTTGTGGTGCCAGGCCATAAACACGAGAAAGTGGAAAAATCCATAGTGGACTTGTAACACTTGTAGTTTTCCTAAAAATTCTTGGGGTCAACAAAGAGCCAACTAGTAATGCTTGTCATCTGGGCATTAAGTAAAATTCAAGTGATGTCTCTTTCTATTTTTAAATTTCAACAGAAGCTATTTATCTATAGTTACAAATATTCAAACTATTTGTAGACATGAAATAAAATAAAAATATTTTTTTATGGAATAGAAAGACATCGAATAAAATAAAAATGTCCCCCCCCCCCAATCTTTATAATCCCCACTCAACAGAAGTTTCCTTCCTCAGAAGGCACAATTTTTCATTTTGTCTGTCTTGGTTCTTCCAGTGGCTACCTCCATATATCTAAACCATGTGATTACAGCAATATTTTTTGTTGTATTTAAAAAAATTTCAACGTACCCAATAACTTCCCATTATGGAAATGAGGAATTCAGCATAATTAGGTTTCTCTCTCCTTCTCCATCCCCTTCCCACTTTTTGTTAGTTATGTTATAAATTTTGGATCTTGTTTTGTTTACCTCTATACTTCTAAATAATGTACTCACACCACTCTCCATTCATCAACTTTAGATAGTATCTCCAGACACACATTAGGAGAGGAAATATGGCTTCATATGTTCCTCCTGAGAAGAGTTCCATTACTCTTATACTGTCAAAATTTCTAGTATTTATATTCCATTCCTTCAAATGAGGAGGGCCTTAACAACACGCAGGCTAGTACTCCCAGCCCTCCCTTGGTGGATTATAACTTTTTTAGAGAGCAGTTTTCCAGTTTTAGCCTGGAAGTAAATGCCACGTTGGTAGGCGCTTGAGAAAGCAGAGATTGGTGGAGGACCCACTGGCAGGGTTGTTTTACAGACAGACCTTCAATCACCACCAGATTTTGGTCTTACTTTCCATTCCTGTACTCCTCACTTGCCAGTCCAGAGCTTCGAGCTTCTCCTGAGCTTACCACCAAGAGTGTCTCCTACTGATGCTGAGTGGGGACTTCCTTCATTCTTTTTTACCCACAAATGTGATCTTGTAAATTTCCATTTTTCTAAAATTTATCAAGGTCTCTGGCTGGTTGCTAGACTCTCTCACCCTCTCAGCGGTATTATGGATCTATTGCTTTCTTACTTTTTTGGGAGGGAAAGGAGTGAAATGTGCACTTGGGCTACCATCTTGAACAGAAAGTCTTGACCTTTCATTCTAATCCTTGCTCGTTAGGCAAGGCTTTCAACTTTCTTTTGTTTATGTAGAAACTGGAATGAATGCCGTTCTGATCAGTCATTCCCTGTTCAAAGACATGGAATGATTTCCCTTAAAAAGTCTTCACCCCTGCCTCCTTTTTCAGCCCTCCTTCACTCAGTACCAATATAGCTGAACCATAGCCTTGCTTTCCACTACTTCCTCATGAACCCTTGGCTTCAATCAAACTGCATTGCTCATGATATCCTGGACATATCTTTGATTTCCTACTTTTATACTTTTATTCTGCTGTTCTCCCCTCAACCCCTGGAAGGTACCCCCACCCCAAAATCTGCTGCTCTCAGTGCTGTCTCTCCCACAGAAGTGCAAGGCAAAGACGGCCTCTTCAACGAGCTTTCTCTGACCTCAGCCAGACGTCTTCTCTTGCTCCTCTGTGATTTCACGGCACTTTGTATCAGTTTGCACCTCTCTATGGGATTTATCACACTCACTTTGAATTGTGGTTATTTGTGCAGTATGTCATCTTCCTTCACCCATAGCCTCATGGAGGACAGCGTGTATGTCTTAATCACATTTGGATTCTCTACAACTCTTAGAACAGTGGGAGCTTAACAAATGTTTGCGGTTTTCTCACTGAAGGAAAAAGCCTTATTTTCTACTCCTATATAATTACCAGAGATGTTTCTTAGAATTCATTCTGTATCATAGGCATTGTCTTCTTAATACTTTGTCTTAAAATTTGTAGTATTAATTCATTTCTACACTCCATGATGTTCTAGTTAGATGTTCTATACAAACATAGGATGAAAGGGGGTTTCATTGTGGAGCGAGCTGGGGGATGAGAAGAGACTGAGAAATAAAAACAACTTGTGAAGATATTCTATTATTTGCCACAATGACGTCCTCAACATTCGGAACCACTGAGTATTAATATAATGGAAAGCTTGAAGTAGAACCTCTAAAGGTAAGTGGGATCACAGCAGAAAACTTTGCCATTGTCTAAATTACCCCACTATGGAAACTCTGTGTGTTAGTCAGTTCTGCTTGGTTATGCTGCAGTGACAAATAACTCACGACTTACAGCACAGTTTAGTTCTAACTCATTTTACAAGTCAGGTGCAGGTCAAACATGGCTCTGCCTATGTGTTCTCTTCATTTTGGGATCCAAGATGAAGGACTCAGCTCATCTGGGATATGCTGGCCTTGTGGCAGGAGAAAAAGAGCAATGGAAGTGCCATGTGACGACTTTATAAGCTGCCTCTCTAAAGGGGAATGATTCACTTTCTCGTCCATTTCATTGGCTAAAAGAATTCACACAGCCAAGCCTAACATCAAAGAGGGCAAAGAAATATAATCCTCAGAGGGAGGGAAGAGAATAATTGGGAAAGATCATATAAACTACTTAACTCCATAAGAAAGTATTAGTGATGATAATAATAATGATAAATTATAAGTGATAATAAAACCTACAACTGGGCACCTCCATGGGCCAGACACTACAACACATTGTACTTTACTCTGGGACAGCTCTGCCAGATAAGTGGTAGGAGACATACTCAGAGAGGTTAGTTTGTTAGCCTAAGGTCACCCGGGTAGTTAGGTGGAGAATCAATATTCTAAACCAGGTCTCCTGGCACCTAGTAAAAAGCAAATAAATTCCCTTGTTTGCTAAGGTAAAGCCATCAGTGCACAAACAGTTATACCAGCAACATGTTAATATGTGCTCCCAAAGCATGGTGCTACTCAGAGTTTTGATGCCAGCTCTTTACCTGGAGCTGCCTTGGCAGTTCCCAACCATCTAGCTTCCGATCTCTTACCTTCCCTGACCCACGAAACCTAGAGGTTGTCATCATTTTTATTTGACATCACCTTTTGGGGAGGTGTGTTTTTCTGGCTCTACTATCTTCTGGTTGCTCTGAGTGACCCTTTGGGGCCTAACCCGAAATCATGAACTCTCCCGCCCATACACAGTGATGGCACCAGCAAAATCCGAACCCAATCAAACCCTTAGGTCGCTCATTTTAAAAGAGGTTTGGTAAAGTCAAGCTACTTTCAGTGACCCTCTATAAATATTCATGGACAGAGATCTTTCTGATAATTTATTATGAATAGAAATTGTTCCCCCTTAGTTTCAAGTTGTCATCTGTTAGGCCATCCTGGTATTTCATTTTAATGTATAAAAGATCACTTAGTGATACACTCTGATAATTTCTGAAATCTGTCACCTATCATAGGAGAATAATATTGGCAGTCCTCCAACACTTACCTGAGGCAAAGCACAATCAGGCAAGAAGGTAAATATTCAAAGTGAGGAAGGTTGGTTTTTACAGCAAACAACACTGAATCATACATTACAAAATGTTAATATAATTAGCAGCCTGTTTATCAACTTATCTGTATCATGGGGGTGTGGAGGGGTATTGACAATGAAGGCCTCGTTTATCTTGATGATTTAAATAGCCTGTATAATTCATGAGCAAAAAGCAAAGCAGGGCCCACAGCTGAAACACAGTTGGTTATGCCGGTCATCTCTAATGAGTTTAAATGCATTCTCTCTGCCAGCCTCTGGCCTGCCTGTGTCAGGCAGAGTCGATTTTCTTGGAGTTCTCTTTAACTCCGATTTTACATCAAAAATGGAACATCACTTTGTAATCATTAAGTGTTTTGCTTGGACATTAAATATTAAAGATCTTCTGATTGCTAAGCCTATAATTAAGAGAGGAAGGAAACCCGTACTGTTACAGATGTTTTCCCATTTGGTACTCATGTGGTGAAAGTTATCATGAATATGGATGTCGTAGTTGTTCAGTATAAATGGGAAGTCCTGAGGAGACTCAGAGGCAATAAAGAGAAGCAACTGAGATGTGTGTTTGCAAGAGGAAGAGGCCCATATGTGTGCAGGAATTTTGGATGGTGATGGAGACAAGCACAGGCTTTCCTGGTTGGATGCTGATAACCAGCAACAGTGGGCTGGATGCAGAATCAGCCCAGGAGTCAATTCTTTTTGTTGGGGGACGGGGGAATGCTGTTCAGAGCTTCATTTTTCTCACCTGTAAAATAAAGATAATAATGTTGGCCTTGTACAACTGATGTGAGAATTAAAGGAGGTAATGGGCGTAAAGTTTTCAGCACTTGATAATTGTAGCTATGACTATCCTCTAATCTATAAATCCATGAGAACAGGCACCTTGGCTGCCTTATTCACCGCCATATCTTTGGCTTAAGAATGGTTTCTGGCTTGTAGTGGACCCAAATTTATTGAATAACCCCGTGGCTTAGTGGTTAAGTTTCATGCGCTCTGCTTCAGCAGCCCAGGTTCAGTTCCCAGGCATGGACTTACCCCACTTGTTGGCAGCCATGCTGTGGTGGTGACCCACATACAAAATAAAGGAAGATTGGCACAGATGTTAGCTCGGGGAGAATCTTCATCCAGCAAAAAGAGGAAGATTGGCAGCCGATTTAGCATGAGGTGAATCTTCCTCAGGAAAAAAAAACTATAATGAATAAAAAAAGAAGCAAAAAATAAATAGAAATGAGGCACTTGAAAGAAAATGGTGTATTGAAAAGATTGGTTTATGAGAGGAAATTAAGTGAAATTCTGGTTAGATAACAGGAAACGTGTTTGTGAAAAGGAAAACTTCTTTCAAAGGAGTTTGAAGTTTATGTTTCAAAGAATCTTATAAAATTACCAGAAATAAGGGTTTTGAAGGAAAGTAAAATTTCTCTGTTTTCTCAGGAACTGGTTTCTAATATTACACCTTATTAGTCTATCAAGTGATGTTCCCCAATGCAGGTAAGGGGCCAATCTCACGAGAGAACCATAAGAGTTGTAAGGACATATAACAAAGCAACATTGCACTGGGCTAGACAAATAACTGACCAGATTGCTTGCTGCGTCTGACCCCAGTTCTCAGACAATCTATAGGTAGAAAAAGGGTGGAGTCTTCTCCCAAAAGCCCCAGAGACGTAGAATCTCAAGCAAGGTTTTCAGCCCTATACCCACATATGCTTGTTCGAGAGCAGGGCATAGATGAGTCTCATGACGACGTGTTTGTACAGTTATAATTTGCTGATTTTGGAAAAATTCCCAAGATGTTGCTGTTGGCTGTGTACTCTCACCATTTAAGGTGCCTTGAGCAATCATCCTTTATAACTTGACTGTTCCAGTCTTTTAAGACAACATGTTAGGTTTTAGAGGAATAGACAGCAGTCAAACAACTCGAAACCAACCTAAAGTGAAGTTATGGCATTTTAAGCTATGGTAAACCAAATATGAGATGCAAAAGGCATTGTTGAAAATATTCAGGTCAACGCTATAGCTTTGAATAGCGTTCTAGGATGCAAGTTTTCACAAGACCGAGATTTCAATAAGAGGGTCAATGTGTAATTATGGTCAAAGTCATAGTAATATGATATTCTGGGACATCTGCAGACTGCTTTTTGATGGGGTACACATAGTATTACTCAGTGCGCATTAAATATTAGGTTATACAGAGCTTAAGGCAAGGCAAAGTGAAATGACTTGCATTCTGTTGAAAAATGAGTCACTAAAGTCTCCAGAAATTGGAGTCTAGACGGAGCGAGTGAATAAACTAAGCAACAGAAGGACCAGTCATCACAATTGATCCCGACAGCTTTGCCTACATCAATCTGCACTGCTCAGTGAGGCCATCAGGGTGACTAGCTCAGACGGGCTGCTTCCCTTGTTTCTCCAGGTGGGTGCTCAAATTTATGCACCTTCAGGAAAATCACTAGAAGAGGAAATGGAGCATAAACAGCATAGCAGCACGTTGACATAACAGCACCTTGAACGGCGATGCTACTGGGAGCAGGACTGAGGGCCAGATGTCAGTTAGTTCCAGAATTTCTGTTGGGTGACTTTTTAATGGGAATTGATTTGCCCACCGTTCAACTGGCATTTATTCATTTCACGGTTAACCCAGACTCACTGGGAACCCACAGTTTCTCTTCTAGTGTAAAAGTGAGCTCTTTTCCAGAGCAAGCCATGCCACATCTCAAATATTCCCTTACAGAGAATGAGAGAAATGTGGTCCCTAAGTTCCTCCCAATTAGGAGGTGTCTTCCTTAGAATCAGGACGCAGAGGCTGCACCTGGTTTTGCTCACTGTGCCGCTGTGCCTCGTCCACCCTGAACTTGACAGTAATGTTGACTGAATCATGCTGGAACTCCTGGCACAGGCACTACCTAGTCTCTCCAACAAGGATTCTTTGGAGAAGGCAATTTCTTAAATGAAGGTAGGTTTCATTTAAAGTTACTTCATTAGGCCATTTTTAGGAGCAAATGCCAAATTCAGTGCTTCTCCTGGCTTGACCTTGTAAGGTTTATTTTCTTTCCACTTGAGTTTCCTCATCAATAAAAACAAGATGTAAACACTACTCCTCCCAATCTTTTGATCGTGCATCAAAGACACAAGAAGACAAAAATCCACAGCAGGTCAATAAACCAGGCAGGAGACTGTAAGGTTAGATGACTCTTTTGTCAAACAAACCCCCTGGCTCCAAGGCTGGGGCCGGAAGGAGAACTAGCAGGTGGGGAGGCTGATCCAGGCTGGAGCCCCCAGTTCTGTTTTCCCCTTGAACATTGCACTGTCGCTCTGGCTGGTATGACCAGGCTCTTGTTGAGCTTTCCCAGCCCTGACCTCACCCCTCTTCTCTCAGTGAGATGGTTAGAACTTTCCCCAAGGCTTTAACAAACACTGAAAGGAGGGCAAAACAGAAACAAAAACAGGAGTGCTCAGTACACATTTAATAACAGTGCTTTTATTTTATACTAAGTATATTACCCATACAACAGGAGTGAGAACCTAGAGGTTTTGGGAGGGTGTGGATGTGGGCAAGAGCTACCTTCCATCCTACATAAAAGGCAGTTCCTGGGTATTCTAAGGAAACCTAGCTGCTGATTCAAAATTGAAGGCTCCTAGCACATGATGGCTTCCTCTTCAGGGCCTTGCCTGCTGTCTCCTGGGACTATATTGTGCCTTAGCAGTTCAGTCCATCTTTCTGGGGCCCTTTCTGACTGCCAGGCATGGCCTGTTTCTCAGGCCCCCAGGGTGCTCACCCGCCTGTCCTGAGCTGCTGATCCTGGGGCAAGCTCCTGGCTCCTTCTGGACCCTTTTACTCCATTTTTTTTCTCACCTTTCTGCAGGGCCCTGCAGTCTCTTAGGGTGCTGGGTGACAGTGTTCTAACCAGGTTCCCAGGGGAGTGCCAGGCTTTGTCCTCCCGCCTCCCCCAGCTGACAGTCTCTACCTTGTCATGCTGTGGGAGTCAGAAACTTGCTGGGTTTTGATTCACAACTGTTTTTGGCCCAAGGACTGCCAGGTTGGCCAGCTGATGGGCTGGAGGCATGGTGCTTGGTTCTGTTTCTTTCCTCAATACGAGGTTAAAAGGGCTTTGCCAATGGATGTCTGCATCTGCTTCTTCCCGCCCTTGGATATATTCAGTGGCTTTTAGAGGACTAAGTAGGAATTTTAGCAAATTGAATTTTAATAAAACTTACTTATGGAATATATTTTATCCTCAAAGCAGCGTTCCAGCTCCTGGAAGTGGGAAAGCTGGGGTGGCTGCTGGCAGGGATTGGCAAGTTCCTGTCCTCACTGGCTCCTGAGCTCGCTGCACTGACTTAGACAAGGAGTGAAAATCAGTCCTTGAATTTAATGTAAAAAGGTCAAGCATTTTTCTTATGACAAATATTTTGGTAAATAAAAAAGTTCACATTTTTTGTCTAAAGTGGAAATTAGGCTCAGGTGTCTAGCTTTTTCTTTTGTGCACTTAATCGCCAGTCGCCAATTTACCGATCACCCACATGTCCGGATGACAACCATCCAGGCTTGCTCTTTCTGTCTCCTCTGCCTCCCATCAGAGCCCGTGTCACTACTATGGGAGCCAGGGAGAGTGCATCAAACTTTTTCTTTTTTGTAAGACATCTGTAAGTTCAGAAATAGAGAAGCCATAAATGGCAAAAAGAAAAGCATGAAAAGATGCTCCACATCATATGTCATCAGGGAAATGCAAACTAAAACAACAACAACATAGCACTACACACCTACTAGAATGGCCAAATCTGGAACACTGACAACAGCAAATGCTGGTGAGGATGTGGAGCACCAGGAGCCCTCATACATTGCTGGTGGGAATGCAAAATAGTGCAGCCACTATGTTGCCTCTAAGACAGTTTGGCGATTTCTTACAACAGTAAACATACCCTTACCAACCCAGCAATTGCATTCCCAGAAAAGGAGTTAAAACATATCCACACAAAAACCTGCACGTGGATGTGTATAACAGCTTTATAATTGCCAAAACTCGGAAGCGACCAAGATGTCCTTCAGTGGGTGAATGATAAATAAACTGTGGTATATTCAGACCACGGAATATTACTCAGTGCTCCGAAGAAATGAGCTATCAAGCGATGAGAAACCTTAAATGCAAATCACTAAGTGAAAGAAACCAATCTGAAAAGGCTGCATTTTGCATGATTCCAATTATATGACATTCTAGAGAAGGCAAAACTATGGAGACAATAAAAAGATCAGTGGTTGTCAGGAGTGCGTGTGTGGGGAGATGAATTGGCAGAGCACAGAGAATTTTTAGGGCAGTGAAAATACTTTGTATGATGTTATAATAATGGATATATGTCATTATACATTTGTCCAAACCCGTAGAATGAACAACGCCAAAAGGGAACCCTAAGGTGAACTATAGGGTGTGAGAGATTACAATACATCAACGTAGATTCATCCTTGGCAAAAAGTGTACAATTATGGTGCGTGATGTTGATTATGGGGGCAGCTATGCATGGGTGGAGGTGCAGGGGGTATATGGGAAATCTCTATACCTTCTCAATTTTATTGTAAACCTAAAACTACTTTTAAAAAAAAGAAGCCATGAAGAGTAGGGTCATCTCAGTGCAGTTCATACAGAGGACAATGTCCTGGAAAAACAGCCTGTTTGAAACTGCCCACCATTTGATTTGGAATAAGGAGCTAGAGAAACCCTTTGATGGATCTCTAGCTCTTGGTGCTCTGAAATTTCTACATCATTGCAATGGAGGGTATCCAGAATACGGTTTTGTCTAGAGGAGCTGGTCACCACAGGAGTGTCAGGCCCTGGAATATTCCCTTAGGTTGTCTGATATGTTTACAAATTCTCTTATATTAACTACCATTTATATAAAATCAACCTATTTACACAGGTCTGAACTTCTGGGAGGGCGATGGCATGCAATTGGCTAGGCCCACATTCACGTGGATCACTTGGGTATATTGTGTTCATCCAAAGCATGGGGAGAGCAACTCTGGGCATGGACAGATCCTGTGGATCACAGAGAGATCTAGGGGAGAGGAGGCCCTGATAGAGCCGTGGATGGTGTGGGACGGAGTGATATGTGGGCTCCCTGCTGATCAAGTCTCCCAGGAGGAATACTGAGACGTAGGAGAGGGCTCAAGGAAGGGAAGTGAGACAAAGCCGAAGACAAAGTTGTCCTTTTTCAAAAGTTGTTGCAAGATGGCTCTGAGCCAGGAAGACTGGAGGAAGTTCATTTTCTCCTTTTGTTTTTCTTCTTTTCACCCAAATAACTCCCAGAAATAGGATTCAGCTACAGTATAGGTTAAATAGGCATTGAAGAATTGGTTTGGGGACTTAATCACTGTTTGGGATATTGTTGCCATGTTCTAGCTTCCAAACAACTCACCTAGAGGTACCACTCTTCAAAGTAGCGGGTTGCTTGCCCCTGTACTGACTCTTAAAGGAACTTGTAACTAAATAGTAAACGTTCAAATTGCGAGTTTATGATTGAAATCACTCCTAGAATCCTGACTTCATTAATTTTTGACCCTTTCTGATTTTTTGGCGCCTTCTGAATACACTGTTTATATTGAAATTTTTAAGTTGAATTTTAAGAAAAGCTCTGTATTTTATCAAAATCATAAGGGACCTATATTTTGAAAACAAAATCTGAATAATGTAATTATAGAGAACCAACAAACCACGTGGATTGACTTCTCATTACAGCCAGAAATTCACTTAAACTAAAATATTCATTGCCGAAGTGGTCTGATTTAAGGAGCCCACAATACTTCAGTGGACCACGGTTCTCTCCTACCGTCTCTAAGCAAACTGCCAGACTTTACCACCATTCTGCTTTCCTTCTGAGGCTGGGGAAGCTTTATTACCAAAAGATTCTCAGGTGGCGTGGGAGGAAGAACTGAGTTTACTCTTTAATGTGACATGGCCAGCAGCGCCGGTTCTTCTAACTGAGGATGAAAGTAGATGACATATATGAACACTCATTGTATATTCTAAAGTATTTTTAAAGCCCACACATCTATAGAGAGCAAATAGTTAAACTGCAAAATCAAGCCAGTCTACTTGGGGGAAATTTCTTATAATGCGACGTAGGAAATAGCAATGATAATAACTTCCAGGCAGAGGAACAATTTTTGTTATTGTTTTATTTTATTCTGTCTTGTCTTTGCTTTTATTTTGTTTCATTTCTTTTTTCTAGCTCTCAGCCTGAAAGTTATTTTGTTCTCTAATAGCTAGGAGTATATCTATGTTCATAATGTGTACATACACAAGTGTGTGACAAGGGCAGGAGTTTTTATTTATAAATACATGTGTGTATATGTATATATATGTAATCTTAGCCTGAATTTCCTGGAAAATAGAGCCTAAAATAAAGCTGATATGCCAACACTTCATTGAAGAGTGGATCCCAGGGAAGCAGGAGTGGGAAAGACGGGGGGTGAGGTGAGGAAGGAGGGTGAGCCAACAGAAGGGAGCGGGCTCCCCAGATGCCTGCACTTCATGACGAACTGATTGCTTGGTGCCGAGGGAAGCTTTGGAGAGATGCACGATTGTGCTGCATCTCTCAACAATCTCTCCAGAGGGAGGAAGGGAGAAGAATTATTTCACCGGTTTCATTTCCTCTTGATTGAAACTTGCCTCCATACTATGTTAATACCCTTCACTTCTCAGTTACTTGTCTGTAGACACTGAGCAATGACAGGGAAGCCCTAGGGCACTTGTATGACCTGGGTGTGAGGTGAGGCACCCACACAGCAAGAGGAATGCAGCTCAGGGCCCTGGGTCTGCAGAAGTAGCAGCAACAACCAAGCTCTGTGACTGTAAGCAACACCAAGGCAAGTGCATGGGTCTGGGGTGATGCATACACTATACACTTTATATTTGCAGTACATATGTATATCCATACACTATTTGGATATACAGTATATGCATATACTAGTATACATCTATACACTATAAAACAGAGCATGGAAGAAAGCCACTTTTCATCATTTCTGCTGCCACTTTTTCAGAGTGTACTTTTGAGAAGGGAAGGCTTTTTTTTGTTCTCACATTGCAGAGAGCTATATAGAAGTCAACCGTAATGGAGATGATTAGAGGTACGGAGTTGACCAAAACTTGACCTTTAACAAGCATTTTGAGCAGTGGCAACAGAGAAAGTAAGACTTCTCTGCAAAGCAGTATTTCAGCTATGATACAAGAGAGCAACTTGATATAGATCAGTGTGACAGGGATGTGAATGCAGGAAAGATGAGTTGATGATGCAGAGAGAAGGATCCCAAAGAGCAAATAAGATGGTTCTAGTGCCAGTTAGGCTTTATCATTCCTTGGAATCACAATTTACCAAAATGTCTGTAAATTTTGACTTTTTGGTATCTCTATATAATGTACGAATTTATTCAAGCAACACATATTTATTGAGAGCCTAATAAAGGCCAAATTCTAGGCTCTGGCCACACAGTGGCTTCTGTCCCTTGGCAGTTAGGTTCCAGTGGTGGAAGATGGACAACAGCATGTCTGAGGGTGATAAGTGTCATGAAGAAAAGTAAACAGGACAAGGGAGACAGGCTGTGTGCGGCAGAGGGACAGGAGTTGCTAGTTGATACAGGACAATCAAAGAAAGCCTTTGTGACAAGACCACATGAGGTCAGAGAGCTAAAGTAGAGGAAGGAATGATTCAGGCATTTGGAGGAAGACCCATTCCAGCAGAGGGAGCAGAGAATGCGAAAACCCAAGGAGGGGCCAGTAGGTGTTGCTGAGAAGATGTACACTCATGTGATGAGTTCATGCACAGGCACATATTTTTCAAAGTGAAAAAATTGGTAAACTGTATATAGGTTTATTTAATATTCTCATCCAGATATTCTCAATTTTGCTGTCATCACAAATCTCAGAATTGAAGAAACTCTTTATGCTATCATTCAGAAGAGATATCTCAAAATGGGAGAACCCATTGACAATTGTGTTCACGATCCTGGCTTCCATGGGCCATCAATAGTAATGATGCAAATGTGATCATCTGGGTAAGTAGAAAGGGCTTGTTCATGGATGGGTGTGACATGCAGCCAAATGTAGATGGCAGATGGGTCCTGGAGGGACAGGACACGAGGCAGGTAGGGTTTCAGGTAGAGTCGGGAAGGAAGAAAAGTCCCATCCGTGATTGACAGCTCTAGGCCTGAGGACTTGTTTTGAAGATGCTTTGTTTGGCCTAAGGATAATAAGAATTTGTAAACAATTGAATGTTTAAAAAAAATTTGAGTTAGAATGCCTTTGGGTCATGGGTGTATTGTTGTTGCAATCATCTGTACTGCGGCTACCGATATACCAGCAAGCTGGGGGCAGTTGTAGGGCAGGACAACGGGCACCATCATGGATGACGAAGGCAGTTAGAGGGTCTCATGTAGACCTGAGTAAAATCCTCCAAAATGTGAGCATAATAAGCTTACTCCACCTGTCTTAACTGATCCTCTTGCCATAACGCATGACTGCTTCACTGATTTCTATTGCCTGGGACTTGGAGGTTTGTGAGATGTGGTCCTCAGGAAGGTGAAGTGGAGATGGGAAGCCCACTATGGTTGAAGATGCTGAGGACAAGTGGAAGTGCGGGAGCACTGATGATAAACAGACACTGTTACATCATGCCAAACCTGCATCGCTCAGCATAAGAATGAATGTTAAACATGTGGAAATAAATAATAAGGCGAAAATCCAGATAATGCGCACACGTGAGGATACACACATGGGTAGAACAAAATGGGTGTCCTGACCGTGCTGGAGAACACTGCAATGCATCTGTATTTGCTTGGAGATCTAGACTATTTTTCAGGCTTTATAACTTGGCTATAAAAGTGTATTTGTGACATTTTAAGTCTCAGCCTGAGAGAAAATTTTGAGTTTTAAATTCAAACTTACCATACCAAAACTCATTCTGGCACAGTTTTTAGGGCTTGATGATTTGTTTCAAAGATGTTTATTGCTTTTAAGTCTGTTTTATTGCCAAGCTTGTAATATGTAAACGGCTTTGAATTTTGTTAAGATGACGAGTGATTAGGCAGTGACATGACTTTAAAACAGAAAACAGCAAAGAGGTTTAACTGGATTAAGAGAGAATAATAGTACATTTTATGTAGTTAGGCTGTTTCTAAGAATTAACATATGCCTCCTCTGGTTATGTATTTTCATCATGTAACAGAATAAGAGAGCTCCAAAAATATCACTGTGTTCTTTGGAAGAAAGGGTAGCAATTTGTTCTGTATCAATAGCAATGTTGTATATTTCAAACAGCTTTCAGCTGGGATCTCTAAGTTCTGAACAAATATTATCCAAACCACCCAACGCCGAATAGATGTTGCCATGGTTGATCGTTGATTAGAGCAGTAGGTTGAGAGCTAGATGCTCTTGAAGTTGGCTCAATTTCTCACCACCAAAGTCAAGTGGCTCAGACCATCTGGGTGCTTCTCAGGCCAAGAGCCTCTCTCAACTGACAAACTCATTGTCAAGTATCTGACTACCTTCAAAAATCACAGCTATATAACTTGATACAGCCTAGAACCTTAGGATTCTGATTGCAAATTATAAAAATCAAAGGTGATAAATAAAATAAATAAAGGCAATTTATTATAGAGAACCAAGGACCACACAGAACACAAAGACAGGAATGTAACTGGGCCTCAGGAAGGAATGAGGAACTGGTGCCTCCAAAACGTTACCACCTCTGTTCCTCTGTATTAGTTAGCTATTGCTGTGTAACAAATTACCCTAAAACTTAATGGCTTATAGCAACAAACACCCAGTATCTCACAGTTTCTGTGGTGGTAGAAATCCAGGTGTGGCTTAGCCGGGTGCCTCTTCCTCAAGATTTCACACAAGACTTCAATCAAGATGTTGCCTAGGGTTATGGTCTCATTGAAACGTTTCACTGAGGGAGGATCTGCTCCTAAATTCACTCACATGGCGTAACAGGATTCAGCTCCTTGCAGGTTGTTGCACTCACTGGCTGTTGACTTCCCACATTTTCTTAGAACATGGGCCTCTCCATAGAGCAGCTCACAGTATGGTAGCTGCTTTCTATCAGATGGAGAAGGGAGAGAGAACAAGAGAGGGACAGCAAGATGGAAGGTGCTGTCTTTTGTAACCTAATCTCAGAAGCGACACAATCACTTTTGCCTATTGCATTTGTTAGAAGTAAGAAACTAGTTATTTGTTTGAAGTGAGAAACTATTCTCAGTCCACGCTCAAGGGGGAGAGGGAATAAATTCTAGTATATAAAGATCACTGAGAGCCTTTTGAGAGGCTGTCTATACATTCTCTCTATCTTTGTCTAGTCCCCTCTCTTATTTTGTCTCCCTCCCAGTTCCAGATTCATTGGCAAAAGCATCTCATTGACCCAACTTGGGTCAAGTGTCTTTGTAGTTCCAATCAACTGCAGGGGTAGTGCAGACTCATGGTCTGCATGGTCTACACGGTGGTGGTAGTAGGGCAAGACAAAGGGCACTATCATGGATGAAGAAGGCAGTTAGAGTATGGAATCGAGTAAAACGCTCCAAAGTGGGACCGCAACAAGCTTACTCAACCTCTGTCTCTTAATGGGAATAAAATTCCAAGCAGATTATTCACCTCCCCCAAAGACTGGTTCTGTGCATACAAATTTTCTGAATAATTCAAATTCTTGAAGCCCTTAATCCTAGAGTGTATATGTAAATAAGGCTAAAGTGTTCTTTAAGGAAATCATAATATGCACCCTTATCCTCTTTTAAAATTTGTTTTTTATTTTTTAAATTACGGTAAAAATATACAACATAAAATTTATCATTTTAACCATTTTTACGTGTACAGTTCAATGGCATTAGGTACATTCACATTGTTGTGCAGCCATCACCACCATCCATCTCCAGAACTTTTTCATCTTCCCAAACTGAAACTTTGTACCCATTAAACAATAACTCACCATTTTCTTCTCCCCTTAGTCCCTGTCAACAGCCATTCTACTTTCTATCTCTATGAATTTGACTACTCTAGGAACCTCATATGAGTGAAATCATACAGTATTTGTCCTTTTGTAACTGAATTATTTTACTTAGCATGATGTCTTCAAAGTTCATCCTTGTAGCATGTGTCAGATTTCCTTTCTCTTTAAGGCTGAATACTATTCCATTGTATTTGTAGACCTCATTTTGTTTATCCAGGCATCCATTGATGGACACTTGGGTTGCTTCTACATGTCGGCTATTGTGAATAATACTTCTATGAACGAGAGTTTACAAGTATCTGCTTGAGTCCCTGCTTTCAATTTGTTTGGGTGTAGGCTCACCCAATGGAATTGCTGGATCATATATTAATTCTATTTTTAAGTTTTTGAGGAACTGCCATACTGTTTTCCATAGAAGCTGGACCATTTTACATTCCCACCAGCAGTGCACAAGGATTCTGATTTCTCTACATCCTCACCAATGCTTATTTTCTGTGGGCTTTTTTTTTTTTTATGAAAATAATCATCCTAACGGGTGAAATTTGCTATCTCATTGTGGTTTTGATATCCATTTCCTTAATAATTAGTAATGTTAAGCATATTTTCACGTGCTTGTTGACCATTTGCATACCTCCTTTGGAGAAATGTCTATTCTAGTCCTTTGTCCATTTTTAATTTGTTTGTTTTTTTGTTGTTGTTGAGTTGTTAGATATATGACCTGCAAATATTCTCTCCCATTCTGTGGGTTGCCTTTTCACCCTGTTGATAGTGTCCATTAATGTACAAACATTTTAAATTTTGATATAGTCCAATCCAATATTTTTGGATCCAATATTAAAATATAGTTTGATATTTTTTCTTTTGTTGCCTGTGCTTTGGGTGTCATATCCAAGAAATACCAAATACCAAAATAATTACCAAATCCAATGTCATAAAGAGTTTCACATTTTTTTCTAAGAGTTATATAGTTTTAGCTCTTTGGTTTAGATCTTCAAGCCATTGTTCTTTGTAGGCATAACCCAAGGGACCTAGAACGTTGGTATTAAATTATGATTAACTTTATCTCTTATGGTTAAAAAGGCATTCACTGTTTATGTTCTAAGGCATGGAAAAGATAAAGCATTGTTCACATTTCTACCTTCATTAAGATATTTGAGAATTACAAAGATTTGCAAAAACTTAGCAAACATTGCTTAATTCTCCAATTATCTCCCAAGGTGTCTCAGACAGTATTTAGGAGGCTGTTAGTTTATTTCAGAAAATTTCAAGTGTAACATGATCTAAAAGATACATTTTAAACTTTTTGGAAAGGCTGATTAAAATAACCATTGTTTTCAGGAGCTTATTTCTAAGATGTTTATGATGTTTTAAGTGTGTTTAATGAATTTGATTTACCATGATAGTTTCAAAGTTTAATCTGACATCCAGGAGGCTTCTGGAGTCTTCTTTGAGTTGCCATCCATTTCTTTTGCCTTCCCTTGCCTACTCTGGGTTTATGTTTAGGATGCAAATCTTCTCATCTGCACTGCAGATGTTTGTCATCACACCTACATACCACATGCCTGAACTCATCTGTCCTCCTTTGCATACTCACCAGTAAAGAAAGAAAAACACTTTCCTGTAAAACAAAGTACTTGCTGCACAGGTTAATCCTGGCAGCCTCTGGTGAAGGCCCTATATTGAAATATCCCCTCTCTATGCACCTGGTGACTCTGTGGTTGCAGAAGTCACTAAAACCCCATAGTTGAGTGAGTGAGTGGATTAGTTAAGAAATTGCTGACTTTTATGATACATCTGAGGCATTGGAAAATCTCAGGTTAGTCCAAACCAATTCAGATTATTGTCTAGTTTGAGTCAAAAAAATTTGAGAAGGCCCCCAAAATGGTTTTTAGGTTCTAGCTTTCACCAAGGGCTGGAGTAACTTGTGACTCCTTTGGCCTATCCAAGTCGATTCCTCAAGCTTGGCTGGGCGTGGAAGGGAGCAAATATGAAGTTTCTAGAGGAGCTGTGTCATGGTATGTGATAGTGTCCAGTGGGGGAAGGGCTGTCCAGGCTGTTACAACTCATCCAGCTCACCATCCCACACTCTCCCACCCCGAACCATACTATTGTATGTATGTGTTAGGTAGGGTGGAGCTAACTGCTGTGACATCTAGTCTCAAAGTATAATGGCTCAATACAAGAGAAGTTTTATTCCTTTTAAAAGCCCAGATTAATCCCAAATGAAAACATGTCCTGTCTTCCAGAATATTTTCATGAGAACCCAGAGCTCACTTGGTATTGATATGGAATCAGTAAAAGCAAATGCTTTTGGCAATGGCTGAAATTATTTCTTTGTCGTGGGATAAGGGGCAAGGGTTTGGGCCAAGATATGACAACTCAAGCCAGGGCTATGCGTGGAAGAGGAAGCTTCAATTTATATTCCTATCTCCATTTTCCAGTTTTTTAATTATATTTATATCCATAAATTCATTTGTATAAGCTCCCACTATAGGAGTGGAGATACTTAAGTTTTTCAGCATAAATAGCTCATTAGGATTTCAGCCTACAACAATTTCCACAGACAACTCATCATTTCCGATGAGTTCACACTGTTCTGTACAGCTGCGTCATGACAATGTAGGGGCAGTGAGATATCAGGGTTAAGTGAGGCCATCCATTATGAATTCCTGTTTTAACTACTTATTAAAGCCCTCCCCATAACTGAATAACCCCCTGACATTCCATTGTTTGATATCATACTCAAAATTATTCCTTGAAGAAACTAAAAACACTGCTTAGTTTTGCTCAGTGATTATTTTTCCCCCTAAGAGTGATGAATTGGTGGAAAAGAGTTCAATGTCTTACATGTAGAGTCCTAGAGACTAATCATCTTTGCTGTGAATTAAGATTAACCAAAGAGCATGAAATACAGGTCACAGAGTAGTCTCTCTGAGGCCTGCTTTTAGGTTTCAACTGAGATTGCCCTGGCTCCAGGGGCACTGAGAACAGGAGGTCAAGAAGAGAGTGAAGAAAGGGATTAGTGGCTGACCACTTTGCCTGTTCATGGGGTATGGAAAGCTCTCTCAATGGCCTAGTAAGAGACAAAATTAATATGGAAGCTATGAAAATATTTAGAGATGGGACTAATATCCTGAAGACTCAGATTAAAAGCATAGCTTTGAAATTAAAAGAAAATTAGAAATTTTCTACTTTGGTTTCTCATCAAGATATATGAAAACATGGCCTCCATGAAACAAGAGCTAGTGGTCACAAAGAACCATCTGGATGAGATCAAATGATGGGTACCTAAACTCTCCTTCAAGACAAGTTTGAGGCACCAGATCCAGACAGAGGTTCCAGGATGCCAGGTCAGATTTGAAGGGGAGGCAGGATTAGTCTGCTAGCTAAAGAGCATGAGCTGATGGAAGTCCAATGAGAGCTAATTAAATCTGTCCAAAGAAGTCAGCCTGGATAGGCTGGGCAGAGGGCAGATTCCAGAACCAAGGGCTCAGGTGGAGCACAGGGTAGGAGCCTCTGCTGAGGCACTCCGAGCTGATGTTTCCCCAGGCACTTGACTGGAGTCCATCTGACCTCACCCACAGGCTGTAAGAAGCCTGTCAGACTCTGGGCTGGTTCAGAGAGGGACTGAAACATAAGGTGAGATGACAATGAAAGAATAAAAGGGATTTAAAAGGTGTAACCATAGAATTATAACTGACTCCATTTTAGAAACAGCAAAAAGTCAAATCTTAGCTCTGCTGTTAAATAGCTGTGGCTTTTTGAGAAATCAACATTCTTTCTGATCCTCACTTTTCTCATCCGTAAAATGGTGCTCAGAACTCAGTGGATGTCCTCATGTCTGACACAATCAGGGCCAGTAGTTGGTTGGTTAATAAAAAAATCAGTGCATGTTGGGAGTCTTAAGCAATAATATGCATCATACCTGAAATTTGTTTTTTTTAAGCACAGAAAAGCACATTTATTACTCAACATTTTGGTGCAGGCTTAAGGCATTTTTCTAAATAAGGTTGGAATCCTTCCTCTTTCTTGCAAAAGCAACACCTATGATGAATTATCAATGATCTCTTATTTTTGTTTTTAAATGGACTGAAATCTTAGACTTCAGTTTAAGTACACAATCATTCTAGATACTTATTCCCACTTCCATTATACCCACTCTCTTTGTTTCTTTTACAGATGTCTAGCCTGTGACAAATCTGATTACAGGTTTTTTTTAAAAAAAAACTTTAGTTGACTTGCCTTTAAAATGAATTCTTTCAGATCATTCAACTTACTTTTCATAGAAACAACAGCTTTGTTTCTTTTTCACTCATTTTCGTTGATGTGTTACTATTTCGTTAGATCACTTAATTATAATTGCAACTGGTTTGTGAGCAGATGCAACTGGTGTTTTGCAAGCAAACAACTGAAATGGTGAGAGCAAAAGCCAGAGCATACAGGAAAACAGCCTCCCAGCTGGCTATGGACATCCGTTGGCATACGGAGAGAATCAAAAACATCAGTCATTTCAGTAAGTCTATTCAGTGAAGATATGTTAAGAGTGCTGCTAAGGAACATCATAAAATTATCATGAGGATTAAAGGAAAAGAGTATGTTGAAGGCTTGTCAAATGGCTTATGCTCAGTAGAAGTTGGTTTCCTTCCTTTCCTTCAAAAGCCTCCTTAGTACAGTGTCTTGCAGAATGAGGATCCCTGTATGAGAAAGTAAATTTGATAATTAGATACCCAAGACTGTGATTTAAAATTTCAATTCCTTTGTACCTCCTACTTCATTGTCTTAAGCACATCAGTCTCTCACAATTCTAGAGAATATGTCCTCTCCAACTTCCCCATGCTCAGTTCTGGAGAATCTTTTCTCCCCAAGTTCAATGTTGACGTCCATGACTTTATCAATGCACAGCTTTCTGTTTAGGCTAAACTGGTGAACGCAAAGATCAGGCTTCCAAAGCAAATTGCTGGGTAAGTTGCTCTTTAAAGCTTCATGACATTTGGAGTTCCATGTGATTTTGTTCCAGGCCTATGGTGGTATTTATAGCTGCTTTTGATGTTCTATGATGTTTGACAGCAGTTTTCAAAAAAGTCAAATAGGATAAAGTGTCCGCCCATGAATTGGGTGTGCAAAGATAACATTGGGAGAAGTCATGCTCTTCATTTGTAAATTATTTTGCTTTAAAAGGCACTTTCCATATTGGTACAACAAAAGAAAGCAAATGTGAGGTAGGCAAGTATGCTTTCTATTTCTGATGAGTCTGAT
This sequence comes from Equus asinus, assembly GCF_041296235.1. NCBI lineage: Eukaryota > Metazoa > Chordata > Mammalia > Perissodactyla > Equidae > Equus > Equus asinus. The sequence continues at coordinate 15,741,772 of NC_091800.1, read as the reverse complement.
TTTCCTTTTTCTGCCTCAGCAGGATATGGAGTGTGCATACTCCTGAATGCCCCCTTCCATTTTCCCAGGGAGTCTCCTCTGATACATTTATGTCTGGACAGAGGGAAGAAATATTAAGAGCCTCATACAACTGCTTACCACTTGTCTAGGGCTTAAAGAAAGGATAAAGTTTTGTTCCACCAGCCAAATGAATTGTATTGGAGAACTTGGCGTGACTCCAGAAAACTCCCTCTTTTTGTCACTATCCTTCCCCAGCCATGCATTTGAGGGCTATCATTTCTCTGGTTCTTTGTGCGAGAGATCCGGCTACTCTGTAAAACTCTGTGTGAAGCCCTTCCAATGGCCCAGCAAAGCCATGCAGAGATTCATTACACATGGGAAAGGAGCAGCCAGTGCCTGTTCTTCTTTTAAGCCATTAAAGGGGCTTAGGAGCAAGCTCAGAGGAGGTAACCGTCTTCTCTTGAGTGAGAAAGAAACTCTTCCACTCATAGTCTCTTGAGATCTGTTTAAGCATGAATGTAGAGTAGAGGAGTTTCTTACAAAAATGTTGCCTTCTTAGGTGTCAGCAGAATCTGATATATCTCCACTCTGGGCATAAGCAAGACCTTACTGCAGGAGACTACAGACTTTTCTGGAAAAAGCATTAAGATGACTGGGTGGGGAAAGGGAAGAAAAGGAAATAGCCCATCCAGGCCCCAAGTGCAAACTTCATTTCTGACACCATTTTGCACGTGTTTGGCTGGGGTTAAGTTTAGGACCTGGGACGATGAGTTAATACATTCGACCCCACTGCTTCTGTCCACAGTTCTGACTATGAGCTCACAGGGTGAAGCTGTGGGTCACAGGATAGATGCACATACTATTGTGCAAAATTTGTTGTATTTAAAGAGTGTATCAAAAACTTCTGATAATTTTGTGAAGAATGTGGCTTCTGAGTAAGAAAACATAATCATCAGAGTAATCCTTAACTTCAGTGGAAGAAGCCCATTATTTCTTACTTTTTTTTTTTTTTTTGCTGAGGAAGATTTGCCCTGGGCTAATATCCATTGCCCATCTTCCTCTTTTTTTTCTTTTCATGTGATCTGCCACCACAGCATGGCTGCTAATAGACGAATGGTGTAGGTCCACACCCGGGATCTGAACCCAGGCCCACTGAAGTGGAGCAGGCCACACTTAACCAGTAGATCACCAGGGCTGAACCTTTCTTATATTTTTGTGATGATACTCCATAGCTCTTGGGAGCTACATCACCTTAACTTACAAAGAACCCTTTTAATGATAAAACCAAGCAAGTAATCAAGGATTTCCCAGAGAGGGAAATAAAAATTTTAAGGATCTGAGAAACTGCTATGGTCTCAGCTTTACAAGGCCCTATTGTCTTCTCTCTAGACTTGTCCCAGCAAAAGGCCACCTTTTAGTCTCAGAGCACCTGAAAGACTCATGGGTATGTACCATTCTCTGAAGTCCACGTAACAAGATGTATATGGGAACAAATCTGATGACCTCAAAATGGTCTGGGTTTAAAAATTGGTCTAGTATTTATCTCAGTAAACTCACCTTTGTTCTCATTTAACATAGTTAATAAACATACTTTATTGTTGTAATAATGGCACAGATTGTATCCTGTGTGTCTATTATATCGAATTAGAAATTTGAAGTTCAGAATCATGATGTTTTGGATCATACAAACTGCCAGGTAACCATAATTTTAACTTCTCTGAGACAAATTTGTACTGCAGATCTCCCTATATGAACTCCAAGTTATGCAGAAAATCTCCAGTCTCATTTTTAGTAAAATATATAGCCAATCTGAAACCTGTCTAATTTTGGATAACTTAAAATTACTAGACGGTTAATAGCTCTGTTCTCAACCTGCTATCCTAAAATAAAGGCTCTTCTATTTCAAAAGATTATTTTAAAATTAGTCCTTGGAACTGTGAGATTTGCTGTTCGTGAGTCTGCAGGTTTTAAGCGGCTACTTATTTCTTTTTAGATACTTTTCCTGCAATAAAATGAGATGTAACAAGGGGGCAGCTGGGACTCACCTTATCTTCCCACAGGAAGGACTGACTATATTAATAGCTTTCTTTTTCAATTATGTGTTAAAGCTTTAAGCCTCTTTGATATCTTTAGCATTAAATTATCATGTAAACCTTAAACAGAGAATAAGCAGACATCCTGTGATCACAGGTTTAAGTCTGTTGCCCTGCATCTTATTTAGCATTCATTCTGGATTTATTATTTTTAAATATTATGTTATTATTATTTATAGTTGTATTAGAATAAACCTGGATAGACCCTCACTTTGTCTTTCCAGCTGGTCTCATCTTGTCGTACGTGAGATATATATACAGTAAACAAAATTCTTACTTTAACATGTAGCTAAATTAGAAACATGACCCATATTCTTTCCCAGCCCTTTCCAGATGCGTTCAACTAACTCCTCCATTTCACAGACAGCAAGCAGGGCACTTTCTGATAAAATGAAATGTCCTTGGACATTGACAATTACCTGGATGGTGGTGGGAGAAGCAAGTTGTTCTGTTGCCTGTGCAACACCTTGTGAGATGCAGGAAGACACCAGGCTGCCAGTTGGTAGAGTCAGTTGGAGTCAATTGAAAACATGAGAAATTATAATTTACACGGACATGAAATAAAGGCTGAGAAATTCTGCAGTAGGGTATATCAGCTGCAATCTGAACACCCTCACTTCAGGAGTTTTGCCAATAATTTTAAGGCATAATTCTACAACTGCTTCTTATTATTCGGTAATACTTTTTTTCCCCCAGTAAACCTTTTTGACAGTAGAGAGCTAAAAGAGCAATGAAAGTGCATGCTTAGTTAAAATTAAGTACTGATTTTCTATTTCCCAGGAAAGTGATAGTAACTGTGTGATTTATACAAAATATTTATGAACATTTATGAACCACCATTATGGGTGTCATAGAAAACCAGAAGAATACAAATTTGCTAAAGAAGTAACATGTACTTCAAAAATTGGTAGTTATTTAAAAAAAATTTCCAAGGATGAGAATTTAACACAAGCATAGAAGGAAGTGTGTTTAATTTTTATGATATGATTTTTCATTTAGATCGAATAATTGTTTCTGTAAATTTATTTTACTCATTTTAGATTCTACGATTTCCCGTGTATGCACGAAAAGCGAAAGATAACTGTTAGCAAGCTGGCCCTATTATTTTTTTATTTTTATTTTTTAAAGATTTTATTTTTTCCTTTTTCTCCCCAAAGCCCCCCGGTACACAGTTGTGTATTCTTCGTTGTGGGTTCTTCTAGCCGTGGCATGTGGGATGGTGCCTCAGCGTGGTCTGATGAGCGGTGCCATGTCCGCGCCCAGGATTCGAACCAATGAAACACTGGGCCGCCTGCAGCGGAGCGCTCGAACCTAACCACTCGTCCACGGGGCCAAGCTGGCCCTATTATTATTAGAAGAATTTGGCAAACAATCGAAGGATGTGAGTTTTATATGTGTCATCAAATTATTCAAATACAGAGATTAATCAAATTAATTCCAATCATAGCTCAATATTTATGCAACCAATTTATGCAATCAAAGTAAAGCTTTGATGCCCCTTCAAGAGAAGATAAAACATCTGCAATTAATGTAAGTTTTATTATAAATTTAGTTAAAAATTTCAACATAGAAGACAATTTATTTGAATATAAATTTTGGTATTGTGCAGCGTCATGGTAAAAAAGAAAACAACTCTGATGACTAAAGTAAGAGATCTGTTGAGCTTAATGGTATCTGGAATTGGCGGTAATATACACATAGCCCACAGATGCCAGTCCAAACAGTCTTTACTACGCTACCAATTGAAGTAGAAATCAAGATGTCAAAATCTGCAAATATTTCTACATATAAGTGGGTGGAGTAAATGAATTTATGAGAAACACCGTAGTATGACAGCACATGCTTTCTCTCTTTATGGCCCACCATCAGTTCAATTTTGGCAATGCTGAACTTGAAGAAATATCTTGTAAAACTTTTACAACCTCAGTGTCTCATAAAAAGCAGAACTTTTGTAAATGAGTTCACTAAATTTTGGTTGCATTTTGATCAAAATTACTTGGAAATCTTTAGTCAAAGTATTCAATGTATTGAACACAACAAAATTTAATCTTTCAAAGCTTTTAGGTAATCGCCAGTGTTGAAAACATAGGTCACAAACAAGAGGACAGTAAAACTTATTACTATAGAAACAGGAAGAACTGCATAAATCAAACGACAAAAGACCAAAAAGTTAAAGATTTAATTTTCAATATCAATCATTGCTATTTTGAATTTCTTAACTTATGGGAAGAATTTTTTCTTGGCATTCCTAGTTCTAATTGGATAAATTTATATTATAGGCAACAATGGAATAAAATTGAGGATGACTATGATTTTGTAGCATTTATATCTGGCAAAACATTCAAAAGAACAAGTTTTGTCCTGTAAAAATGTTTACCAAAGAAAAGCCCTTTGGACAGAACAAAAGACACAATTTGTGAAAATTCTTGGGCTAAAATATTTACACATTTCAAGATAAAAAAGACCGAACTGAGAATATCTCCCATCAGCAGAATTTGCTCTGAGCCTACGAGATTCCTCGGCATTTGTGGATCTCTTATTTCTTAGTTAAATTCCAACTATTTAAAACTGAGAGAATCTAACTCAGGGATGGAAGTTTGATGTCCGTCAGATTCTAATTTCCTTGTTTGCCCTCTCTCTCTGAAAGATTTTCTAATTTTCTTTTTGTCTTTGATATTCTTGAACTTCACCATAATGTGTCCAGGTATTGTTTCTTCTCATTGGCACTCCGTAATCCTTTTCAACTTGAGGTTTTTCATCTTTCTTTAATTCTAAGGAAATGTATTTTCATTATGTCTTTAAATATTTCCTCCTCTCTATTTTTATTTTTCTTTCCTTTAAGGACTTCAGTCTTCTGGATGTTGACATTTTTATTTCTTTTATATTGCTTAGCTTTTCTTTTGTACTTTTTGTCTATTTATTATTTCCTGGTGAGTTCTGGAAGAGTGCTATCTTTCTGTTTCACGAAATCTTTCTTTCACGGAATTTCTCTGACTGCTTAATCCATCTATTGTATTCTTTATCTCAACTGTTATTTTGTTCACAGTTAATGTTTTCTCTCAACTTTTTATATTTTCTGTGGATATAAAGGTGAAAAATATATGGTCCTTTTCTAAAAGGTCATATGCTTACAATAAAGGCAGGTTTCAAGAAACATACACCTGTCTAATTTAAGATTTCAATCACTAATTCTTAGTTCACATTGTTTTATCTATTAGTTCCCCAATATTTCAGGCTTGAGTAAAATCCTCCTTTTACCATGTACAGTAAGTTGAAATATGTCCCCCAAAAAGACACAGTCAGGTCTTAACAGTACCTGTGAATGTGGCGTTGTTTGTAAGCAGGGTCTTTACAGATGTAGTCAAGTTAAGGTCATGCTGTATTAGAGAGGGGCCTGAAACCATTGACTGGTGTCTTTATAGAAGAAAGAAAATGGAGATTTGGATACCGAGAAACGGAGAAGACACAGGGAAGAAGGCTATGCAAAGATGGAGGCAGAGATTGCAGTGATGCAGCTACAAGCCAGGGATTGCCAGGAGCCACGAGAAACTAGGAGGAGGCAAGGAAATGTTGTCCTCTAAAGCCTTCAGTGGAGCAGGAGCCTGCCATATCTTGATTTCGCCTTCTAACCTCCAGAAGTCTGAAAGAGTAAATTTTGCTGATTTAAGCCACCCAATTTGTGACAATTTGTTACGGCAGCCCTCAGAAACTAAATACACGATGGAAGGAGATTTTAATAGTCCGAAGCCCTTCTAAGCCAGGTACAGTTGTTGAATTTCAGCAACTTTGTAGATAACAATACTCCCCCAGCTTGGTTCATTTCTCTGTGAGGAACTTCATTACCTGTTTAAATCTTATCAAAATACAGGCGTTGGTTTGCATTAGATAAAGTCCCCTTTGTATCCAAAATTTCTGCCAGATTAACATTTATTTTGGTTTTGTTTCAAGTGTTCTGTTGGGCTTTATAACTTTGCTGACACTGAATCTAAACCAAGAAGTAGAAAATTATGAACACTTTGGATAGAATGTAGGCAGTCGGGAGGACTGGCCTGGGTGTCTGATTCATGCAGATGCTTCAGCTTCCAGCACAGTGCCTTTCACATACAGGGTGGTAGGGAACCATTTGTTGAAGTCCCAGGGGATGATTTTCCACTTTTAAGCTTAATTCTGGGAAAAGAATGTGTTCTTCAAAATGTGTACCACGTAGTCCCTTAAGCGTCCTCAAACAGGAATAGATACATGTTTGTTTTTGCTATGGTGTTGAGTTAGTCACATAATCATCAGCAGCAATAATAGCACTTCATAATAACTTGAATAATTTGACAATTTACTGAAATTTTAGACACATTATTTGCTCCCCTAAAGAACTATGGATTATTTATCATATTCTATTGTTACCTACCCCCATCTCTGTGTGGAAACCAAGACTCAGAGTGGTTTAGATATTTAGCCAAAGTCACGGAGCCCAAATTCAAGGCCCTGCCCAATACAGTTTTTCAACAAAACATTAAGGATGGTGAGAGGTACTGAGAAGATCATCTTCATTTTTTCTGCCATATTTCTGGTATATTTCATGTGCCCTGGCTAATGCAGAGAATGTTTTGTTTTTCAATCTCAAAGCCCTGCTGAACTTTGCATTATAGAAAAGAGTACACTGCCAGTGGACTAACTGGCAGAACTAACTCAAAATAGGTCATGAGGTAGAACATCTTTTTTTTTTTTTTTTTTTTTTTAAAGATTTTATTATTTCCTTTTTCTCCCCAAAGCCCCCCGGTACATAGTTGTATATTCTTCGTTGTGGGTTCTTCTAGTTGTGGCATGTGGGACGCTGCCTCAGCGTGGTCTGATGAGCAGTGCCATGTCCGCGCCCAGGATTCGAACCAACGAAACACTGGGCCGCCTGCAGCGGAGCGTGCGACCTTAACCACTCGGCCACGGGGCCAGCCCCGAGGTAGAACATCTTTTGAGGAAAATGGGAGGTAATCTGCTCCAATTTCTTTGACAGGGCAGCCAAAATGAGGCAATCACTTTGGCAGTGTTGGAGGAAAGAGACTGAAAAGCTGTCTTATTTTAGTGACATTTGTGATAATGTAGATGATGAGCTGCTTTTCTAGCTTTAAAAAAATGGAAGTGATAGGAAGCTGTAGTGGGAAGAAATATGGGCTCAGCCTTTATTTTGAAAAATGCTTTTCAGTGAGAGAAATGCCCACATCATTACCCCACTGACAGAAACAGGTGTTCAACGGACACCAACTGCTTGAATTCTTAAGGTTATGACATGATTTTGAAATATTTTACCCCACCCTAGGAAATTATTCAGTTCACAAAATTCGCTTTCTCTTTGAATTATATAGATTGAAAATACTTCCATACTTCTAATTTTTAAAATTTTCTGTTTCAAATAATTTTCTTATGCTAAAAACTGTACCTATATCCTTGCTATTAATTATTGTCTGTCTTAGTGATGACCAGACCAATAAAGAGGAAAATAACAAGAATGGCATCAGTATAACATGAATTGATGCAACAAAGATGTACATGATGAACCAAATGAGACAGGTTCTAACCAACCTTGCATTCTTGGAGCCTAGAATTTGTATGCTCACTGAACTATTTTGTGTTTTTGGTCATTCTGCACAATTTCTCACATCCATAACTTTTTATTGGATTCCTTATATAATAGTTTTTCACGAGACTAAATTTGCTAAGGCCTACCATCACTTTTCCTGAAGAACATATATATACTTGGAACTATGAAAGTTTAACTAAACTATTGCTTTTATGGCATGTTGCTAATCATACTTATATTATGCTAAGATCTTGGCAAGGATTACTAACCTAAAGGGGCTTCCAGGATTATATTGTAGTGGAAAAGAGGAATAAACTCAAATGTCTAGGAGTTTTCTATATCACACTGATGACTTCATTCAAGGAAACATTCAAACTCTGGTCCTATTTTGAAAAGATCATTGTTGAATTATTATACTATTACAACAAAAATATTAATTTGCTGCTTATGTGAAGTTCGAATGCAAGGAGAATCCAATACAAAATAATTTGCATGAAAAGATGTCTTTAGATATAGTACACATCAGTGATAAATTCAAGAAAGGTATAAAATAAAATGTTTATTTTTAATCAATATCATCTGCCACAGAAATGGTATTATTCTGACTCAAAAAGACTTAAGATTTCTTTTACATTTAACTACTTTTATTTAGTGACAAGTCTTATTTATTGATCACTTTTTACAACGTAGATATACTGAACTGAAAACTAGGAAAAAGGACTCATATTTTGCATAAGCATCCCTACCTGAATTCCTTGCAGATTACTGAGTAAAATACAATTTAAACCATTCTCTCATCACCTTTTTATGGTTAAATATACAGATATTGTAAGTTAATAATAAAACAATCTAGTTGAGCTGATTTAGTAAATATAAGGGATTCTTACTTATGAAATAAATATGTTCCTGACATCAGTAAACAAATAATATGCTGTCACTTAAAAAATACTAGAAATATTTGTTCAATGAATAATTCCATGAATAAATTCTATTTTAGATGTTCAAATGGAATTTCTTTGTAATTATCGCTTTATTTTTGATAATTCAGTATTTTAATAGATCAGATTATGTAATAAATATACATTATATAAATGTTATAACATATTATTGAAGCCTATAATTCTGTCCACTTTTACCTGAGGGAAAAACTACTCTAAAAGTTTTCTTTATTTTCTTCGATCATACTCTCCTGACCATCCCAGAATTTTGTCAGTCCTGGGCTTCCCTGAGACTTGGAGAGAGGGTCTGGATGCTGGGTGTCACTGTGTCACACACCCCACCTTCAGGATGACAGCAGACAAGTGATCCACAATCTCTGAGAACAGCCTGAGGGTCTGGAAAGGATTCTCTCTGGGACCTTTCGTGTCCTTACTAGAATTGCGTAGGAGAGAAAACATGGCAGAGACAGACATCAGACTATAAAAAACTATTCTCCTCTTGGTATCAGATATGACAATTCATGTCAAGCAAGTGCCATGTGACACAGTGGTTAAGAGCATGGGCTTTGGGATCAGATAGTCTAGTGCATGGCTGACACTTACAGCTGTTTGACGCTGGGTAATTAAGCTTTTTTAGTCTTCATTTCCTCATCTGTAATAGAGCTGTGAAATAATACCTGCCTCCCAGAGTTGTTCCGAGAGGTGATGAGATAACACACGAAATCACTAAAATATTGGGTTGGGTTTTTCTTGCTTTGTTATTATCATTCATGGAAAAATATGGGAGAAACTATAGGGAAATATAGAAGAAAACAGAATCCTTAAGCTTCTAGGATTGAAAACATATTATCACAGGCAGAGAAGGGCAGTTCAATATTTACCATGAATCACAGTACTCAAAATAAGGTACTCTCAAGCTACTTTTTGTCTAGTAAAGCCCCCTGTTATTCAAATATATGCTATTTGTGTAATTCATATTGTATAGTAAAAGAAACAGTATTGGAGCAATAAAAATAAGACCAGTCTAGGGGCTAGCCAACTTGACTGAAATATGTAGTTTGCAAATTACCCACCTTGGTTCAAAGTATATCTCAGAGTGAGCAATATTCACTTGTGTGGAAGTGCTTATTGGTGTCTGAACAACAAATGTCTTGAGAAACTTGGTTCTGTAGGTTTCTATGTAGTGAATTATCTCTCAGGAGACACCTTTATCACTTAGATGGTTTTATAGTCTAAATTTTCAATGTATCTAATCTATTAGATTAGCAGGTGCAGTTCTTCATTTTATTTTAGTTTTTCATTGCATTTTAAAGAAGCAATCTAGTTGGGAAATAATTGGAAAAAGTAGGTTAAAAATATTTTAGGTACCCATAATTCCTAATGATTCAATTCCGTATCCTATAATGATTTGAATATATCTATATGAGGTCATTTTGGTGAATGGTTTTATGTTCTAAGATTCATCATCCCTACTCTGATAGGCTGACGAAAGTGTCTAGGAGAAAATATGCAACTTTTGAGGAATAGAGGGTTTTAGGGAAAAGTATCTGTATTAAATTGTGACTTTTAAAAATATGGCTCAGGCAAAAATAGATCTGCTCTTGCTATTCAGCAATTCCAATTCATTTTTAAGAAAATAAGCAAATGTATTGCAAAGTACTGTACACAGCATTACATTTTTTGTATTATGTGCGCTATCTTAATTCATTACTATTAGGTGATTTATATTTCTTAGGAAAAATATCTGGCCTTGTCTAATACTCATTGATGAAACTGATTTAATATAAAAGATCCTCATCCTCTCCTTAAGTGCTTTCCAGAGTTATTTTTATAGATAAAATGCTGTTGTTATATCCACCCGAAGACCACACGATGTAGAATGAGAGTTAGAAGCATTCATCTTTGAGATTGAGCCCCTTGGTTTAATGAGAAGGGTCTCATATATTTAGAAATCTGGCTGAAACCCTAATACAGGATTTGAAGTGTGTCTGACAAACTTCACATGGTATTTTAGGTCCACTGTCCATCATATCCATTACACACATCAATCAAATCTCTTTGGAAGGAGGACATTGATAATTTTTTTCTTAACTTACATCCTTGTTACAGCAGTGGAGGCTAAAATCATACCTCCGGTGAATGGAAATAAATGACTTTTGAAATATATCAGTAAGCAACTATATGTTCATATCTGATGAGAGCTTTAAAGTTTAAATAATGACAACACTTAAAGGTATATTGTATGCTGTATACATGTGTGTGTCTGGGTGTATGTTTTCTACTATATGTAAATATATGAATTTTTCTTGCTTTTTAAATTATAATACTATACGTAATAATTTTTGGCTTATTGCTCTGTCTCCTAAATCAGTGGTATTCAAAGTTTTTGACTTGTACTCCACCAGTAAATTTTTAAAAGCAAATATCCTTCCTTTTCACATTTTATTACGAATTATTTGTACTACTACACTAATATGTATATTATCAAATATACAGGAAAATGAAAACTTACAAAGGATGTTTCCTCTTAATAACACTACAGAAAAACTTTCTCACTTTTTGCTCTGTGTGATTTGAAAGTTTACAAACTCTTGGTTTTGTGCTCTATAATAAAGTGCTGTAAACGCCTAGGTCTCAGCTCATTTTATTTTGATACTTGCCTTTAATGGCTGTTATGTTGGATATAGTTGATGATCTGCTTTCGTTCTCCCTTCCTTCAAATCTTGCATAGGTGCTTCTAGTCAGCACAAATGTATTTAATTAGCATTTGAAAACTTAGCCTCAAAGGAATCTTGGAAATAGAACCCTGAGTTTACCAGGTTTTGCAGTTCCATAAATATACTTGAGAAGTAACCTGAGATAGGTCTGTGGACAGTGGGAACTCACTGTAAGACAGACTTGGACTGAAATGCTCCCTTTTTCTCTTTCTTGCTAGTTTCAATGATGCCTCCACTAAATAAGGTTGAGATACCAGAAATTCCTTAGATTATGTAGAGGAGGAATCCAAAGACTTAGGGAGATAAGAATTTTTAATTGAGTTTTCCGTGAGACTCTTTCACCTTCACCATTATGATATACCCAGAAAGAGCCCCCAAGGACACTCCCTTAACCAAAGGCTGAAATATATATTAGCTATGGAAGGACAAATATTTTTGGAAAATGCTAGGCGACAAATGTCTATGGTAGGCCCAGGATGAAAGCTTCAAAAGATCCTGGCTTTGAAACAGGCTCCCTGACGTAGAGTATGATGGAATCTCCAGTTGGCAGAGTCCTAGTGGCAGTAATTAATCACTAGAAAAAGTTTATCTGTTACTGAAATAAATAGAAGCCTAGAGTGGTAATCACAATAGCTCAACCAAGAGGGATCTTTGTTGGTGGTTAATTGATCACAGGGTCCTAGAACTCTAGTAAATGGGCAGGCTTGTAAAGTTCTGCTTAATTTATATAACCTCAAACAAACATCAAATCTAGATCTGGAAAAGATTTGAGTCACATGAGCGAGACTCATGGTACTTTCTCAATTCCAAGATGTGAACCAGTTCACAAATTCTTCTGGAAAGACCCTAAGACATTGAAATAATTGTGTATTGTGTAAGTTTCTTTATATGCATTCTCAAAGAGATCTATAGCCATTTATCAGACAAACTCTGATTGGGGAAATAAATACAAGAAATGATGTGGATTATTGACCACTAGTTTTGTCTGTTTGTTTGTTTTTTTAAAGGTGTACTATTTTTTTTTGGTGAGGAAGATTGGCCCTGAGCTAACATGTATTGCCAATATTCCTCTTTATTTTTTCCCCTCCCCAAAGCTCCAGTACATAGTTGTATATCCTAGTGGTAAGTAATTCTAGTTCTTTTATGTGGGATGCTGCCACACAGACCAATAGCATGGCTTGATGAGCAGTATGTTGGTCTCTGCCCAGGATCCGAATTGGTGAACCCTGGGCCGCTGAAGTGGAGCACACAAACTTAACCACTCGGCCATGGGCCTAGCCCTCTGACCACTAGTTTTGAATTATGTGATTCCTTTAAGACACAGAACACCATTGTGGGGGTTTTGGAGATCAGAGGTTAAGTGGGCTTTGGGCCCACTCTTTCTCACATTGGGTCCCGTGTCTATGTACATTCTTCTCCCGTACTTATTTCTCTGGTTCCTAAAGGCATAGTTGTAACAGACTAACTTGGCTGCTGGAGGATTCCCCACAATAACTCTCTAATTAGAGGAGTGAAGGCTTTTATGGTAGGGAGGGCCAAACATAAGACTCTGGAGCTGCACCTCTAACTGAAAAAGTTAAATATAAGCAGTACTACACCGCAAGGTGAATAGCAAAAGACGTCAGTGCCATTTTCAAAGACACAAAAGATTCAGAGGTATCTATTTTCTTCCCAAATAAGGCACATATTTCTTTGTGTAGGATGTGAAAGAGTGTAGGAGAATGACAGGGGACTATTGGAAACCAATCAAGTGGTGATTCAAATTATTGTTGTAAGTGTAGTCTATTTTCTCAAACAAATCTATAACTTCCTTGTACCTGCTATGAAGCTATTTTTCTGGAAAATACTTTTTAAAACTATTCTAATAAACAGAGAATACTGGAAGCAATCTACTTTCATCCGAAAGGTACAGCGGTACACTTTTGCCATTTTACCTCAGGGTATGCCAACTCTACTACTGACCCTTATAATTTAAACCACTATCATCTCATCATTCCACATCACTCTGGTCCTGTATATTAACTGCATAATGTTACAATACTTGCTCAGCAGGAATTAGTAGATGCCCTGGTTTGGCAGACTGTATTTTCCAAAAAATGGCTGCAGCAATATCTCCAATCCCACATCTTTTTCTTACAATGGGATTCTGTTTTGTTTTTGTTTTTGTTTTTTTTTTTGAGGAAGATTAGCCCTCAGCTAACTACTGCCAGTCCTCCTCTTTTTGCTGAGGAAGCCTGGCTCCGAGCTAACATCCGTGCCCATCTTCCTCTAGTTTATACGTGGGACGCCTACCACAGCATGGCTGCCAAGCAGTGCCATGTCCGCACCCAGGATCCGAACCAGCGAACCCCAGGCTGCCGAGAAACAGAAGGTGGGAACTTAACCGCTGCGCCACCGGGCCGGCCTCTACAATGGGATTCTGACACTCCTCCTGCTTAGAAGTGGAATCTATGTTCCCTTCCCTAAAGCTCGGCGGGCTTTTCTAACTGCTTCATCCAGGAGAGCACACCAGAAGTGGCCCTATGTGTCCTATTAGGTTAGGTCATAAAAAATGAAATGGCTTCCATTTTATTCAGTAGAATATTCATATCTGAAGCCTTCACCTCCGTAAAAGCAGGAAGACTCTATGTCGTAAGGAAATGAAAAGATCATGCAGAGAGACCTGAGACTACAGGAAAGTAGAGATGCTTGGCCTTCCCTCTAGCTGCTTCAACACCCCATCTTCTCCAATTCCAGCCACAATCTGACTGCAACTACATGAGAGATCCTGAGCCAGACCTGGCCCGCATTCTTGACTCACAGATACCTTGAGAGATAATGAAATGATTGTTAGTGTTTGAAGTCACTAAGTTTTGGAGTGATTTGTTTCACTACAATAGACTCCAAATACTTGGTAAGATATATGCCTGTCCACAGTGGAATATAAAATCAATGAAAATTTATGTGCCTGTCTTCTCAGAGAAATTTCTGGTACTCCTGTAGTCCAGAGCATGTCGGAATATTACCTCCAAAGTGAAAGACAAGTTTCTATATTTTGCAAAACTCCCATCACTTAAGAAAGGAGCTTTGAAGATTTTAAAGGCAACAATTTGTCACATTTGGAGGTAACCGAACCAGGCTGCCATTGTAAGCAGCTCTACCACTTGGACTTTATGTCATAGCGAATGTGACGTTGTTCAAAACTCACTATGATGGATTGGGATACTCTAGGGATCTATAGAGCTGTACTTTTTTCAGGAAATATTTATTCTCTTTTAAGGACACAAGCCTTGGTTTGCTATTGAGTCCTAAAGATACCAAGTGACCGTGCAACATGAGTTTCTATCATAAGCAGGGTGTTATATGACCAATGAGCCATAACTTTGGGTAGTTCACCATCAATTACAAAATTAGGTTTGAGCAGGTACCGAAGCCACCTGTATGTTACATGATCAGGTGGCTCATATTCTCAGTACATCTACTTTTGCTGCATAGCCTACCTCTCCCTCACACTACAACTATGGCCTCATGGGAACTGAGGACACTATTCAAGCCTGATTTAAAGATATTTCTGTGCAATATGCTGGAACCAGTCTGAAGTGGGATGCTGCAGTTTTATACCTTCCTTGAGGGTTATCCCTCAAGAATGACTAGGAAGGGAAATTCTCCCAGTGGTCAGAATTTCAAGTGATATATATGGTGTTCACTCTGCTTAGAAAGAGAGAGGATCAGAGGTCTGGACTATATATATTCGTGGGAAGCTGTTAATGGTTCTGTGGGATGGCTGGAAACTTGTAAGGAAGAAGATTGAAGGACTGGCTATAAGAGTCTAGAAAAGAAGTATGTCAAAGAAGTCTCGGACGTGACCCAGAGTATGAGAATACTCATAATCCATGTGAATTCTCTGCAAAGGGGATATCTAGCAGTTCTTGAGACCATTTCAGATGGTCCACAAATTCAAAAGTATTTTCACAATACTGAGATGTTACTTGCAGTTTTCACTCACAGTCCTTCATGAGTGTAGCGTGGGGTTTTCCAGAGGCTACATGGTATGTGATATATGGACATATTGACTATAAAATCACATATGAGACTTCAATCTGACATTAAGGAGACTTGCAAAAATGTAAAATGATGCCATGCTTGCCAGCCATTATTTTGTTTTTCATAAAAATATGTTGTGTTAATATAAAATGGAATTATCTTAAAATAAATTAATAAAATATATTTTAAAAATTCTCCATTTTAATGTCTAACATATAATTCATACAAATAAAACTCTTTAAAGTTCACCATAGTTTTTAAGGGAATGATGAAGTCCTGAGACCAAAAGTTTAATAACTATTCTCCTTGTCTATCGCTTGCTTTGCTCTTGTATTTATTTATGTTTTCTAGTCCCCTTTTCTAAGCATTTGTCCACTGAATTGCATTCTATTAAAGTGTGGCCACTTCAACTTATAGGCCATTTAAATCTGGATCTTTATGATTAATGACTCACTATTTCTCTTTCCCCGCTTTGATCACTACACAAGTGAAAGAGTTGCTCCCTGTTTCAGCAGATAGCATCTTGATGAAAATATTTATCACCCTTGGCACAGATCACTGATGGCTGGGAATCCACTGACGATCATTCTTCATTACGGCTCAACAAATGGTGATGCATCTATCCTACCCTTATGTGGTCTAGACCATATTTGCCCACTGATTACTGGTCTGGTCTTCTGGGATGAAAACAAAAGCCACCACAAAGTCCTATTGACTGTACTAGATTGAGATCTGTTGATATCCCAGGTTTCTCTTTCTAGTCTGCAAGGTTATTGGCAGGACTCAAACTCCAAATTCTTTATTTTCTGTGTTGGCTAACAACTGGAGCATCTGCCCAGTTCTTTTAGCCTCCCAGCTGTTGCTTTCTGCTGGACTCTCTGTAGTCTCCTCGGGTCGTGCACAGTTCAGGGGTCAGCCAAGGATTTGATAGTGGTTTCTATGTAGGTTTTGAGTGGCTTGGCTCCCATCCCTGTAGCTATCACCTTTCCAGGAGTTTCCCCCTTAATTCCTAGCTATTCTGATAGCCTCAAACACCATCATGTCAGAACTCTTCAGGCCACCAGAATGTTACTTTCTCCTTGAGTTCTAACCATCCTGTGCTTCACAGAGAAGGGAGCGCCCTCAGGAGAGAAGTTATATTAACGCGGGTCTCCCAGTGCAGCCCCTTCCTTCACATGCCAGCTCCTCCCAGCCCCACCTGTTTGTCTGCTGTAGTGCTGTCAGGGCCTTGAAATAGTTTTATTTATTTTTTAACAGAACTTGTAATAATTATCTGTGCATTCATTATAAGATAAACCATCATTATCAGACTGCCATTTGATTTAAAAACAATAACCTTTTACAGTTTTTAACAGAAATTTGTTAGTTTTTATAATATAAATTTATTTATATGTCAAGCCTCTAAAAAGCACAAGTGAATAAAAGATGCTTCCTTTAAAGTTTATAATCAAATAGAAAGGATAAGTTAAAGGTGTTACTAATAATTTATTTTGCTAACTCCCTTTTACACACACACACACCCATTCTTATTCTTAAAGACAGAAATATATTCCTATGAGGACTAAATTGGTATTGGATAGTGCTGCTGGTGGGAAAGTAATAGTTAAGGGAATTCCAATTCTTAATTTCACTCCTAGCACACCAGCTGCTTTTAGGACTGTGATGGTTAATTTTGTGTGTCAACGTGACTGGGCTCTGGCAACTAGTTGTCTGGTCAAATACCAATCTAGATGTTGCTCTGAAGGTATTTTTTAGATGTGATTTACATTTGTAGTGAGTTTGCTTTATGTAAGGCAGATTACTCTCTAATCCGTTCAAGACCTTACGCGTAAAGATTGAAGTTTCCAGAAGAAGAAGGAATTTTGTCTCAAGACTGCAGCATAGAAACCCCGAGTTTCCAGCTTAATGGCCCACCTTACAGGTTTTGAGCTCAAGGCTGCAACATCAAGTCTGACCTGAATTTGCAGCTTGCTGGCCTGCCCTACCAATGTTAGACTTGCCAGCCTCCACAATCCCGTGAGCCAATTCCTTAAATCTCTCTCTTTGTATATATGCATATCCTATTTGTTCTGTTTCTTCAGATAACCTGACTAGCACAAGAGAATACTTTGTAACTTGTGTCGTTTTTTAGAAATTGAGATGCTCATTTTTGCCAAATTTTGAACTGCTTCATCCTCATTCTAGAAATGTTTTCTAACTCCTATT
Organism: Equus asinus; assembly: GCF_041296235.1. Taxonomy (NCBI): domain Eukaryota; kingdom Metazoa; phylum Chordata; class Mammalia; order Perissodactyla; family Equidae; genus Equus; species Equus asinus. The sequence goes on along the minus strand of NC_091800.1, from coordinate 15,724,227 downwards.
GACTTTGTGCTTACTTTTAGTGAACATTTTTATATCATAAAGAAATTTCTGTAAATAAAAATATTGAAACTTTTAATGTTTATTGACACCATTTTTTTACTTTTGAAAGAATTAAGATAAATGGAAGTATTTAAAGAATAATCATTTGGCCAACTCGCTGGCCTAGTGGTTAAGTTTGGCACTCCCCACTTCTGAGTCTGGGATTCAGTTCCCAGGTGTGGACCTACACAACTTGTCAGTGGCCATGCTGTGGGGATAGCTCACCTACAAAAAGAAGAAGATTGGCAATAAAGCTTAGCTCAGGGCAAATCTTCCTCAGCAAAAAGAAGAAGACTGGCAACAGATATTAGCTTGGGGTGACTCTTCCCCAGTAAAAAAAATAAAAGTAAAAATAAAGAATAATCATTTATTATTTTGCAATTAAATAATTTTATATTCAGAGGAAATGTTCAAGATATAAAAGAAATTAATGAATTAAACATTAATTTCTGTAAGTTTTAAAGGATTAGAAGGAAGCACACCAATTTTACACTTGCACAAAAAGTTCTTAATTATCCATAAACCTGTTTTTTGTTATTTTTAATCCCAAATCCAGCATTTCCCTTAAGCCCAATCAGTTTACTTTTAAATATCATCTAAATAGGAATCAAAGGTGATGACTTTGATTCAACTTTCTATTTCCTTTTCTTGTTTTACCATTTTTAAAAATAAGATGTAAAGTTGTTAAATTATTCATGAGGAACAACAATGAGATTTTGAATTTAAGCCTTGAGTGAAACAATGCTAGTGGCATTGTGTCTCCTCCTAAAGGTTTGGTAGAAAGAGAAAACTCTCATTAGTTCAAAATGACTCTTCTGACCTACCAGCTCATATGGCTGCAGCGTGTGGCTGGACTTCATACTGACTTCCAGTCTGCACTGAGAACACAAGGTCTTTTCATCATGAATATTCAGTTCATGAGCATTGCACAAGTCATCACTTACAGGGAAATGTGGGTGCGTGTTTTTCTTATATGTGAAAACCAAGAAAAATGAAATAAAAACTCACACCTTTTCAAGGGAGAGATTCTACAGCATTTGAATTTAAGGATCCCTGCAATGAGTTAATTGAAAAGAAAATATCCATTTATTAGAATGCAGACTACCCTACAACCACATCCGCAAAGGCCCACTGGCTCCCTGTGCTTCGGCGTGAAGTCAAGAAATTGCAGCCTGGACTGTAGGAAAATGGGGTGGGAGCAGGATTCTTTTGGGAGCTTTGTCGCAATGGCCTGTTACCTGAGGTGTTCCCTCGATTGTGTGTCTCTAGAAGACAGGTCGGCTTCATCGTTTTATTTCCCATCAAGGGAGAAAAGACTGAGAGTCATTTTTTACTGCTTGGATGAAGAATTGCATAAGTGTCTCCTTGCCTGGGAAAAGCAAGCAGAAAATAAGCACATCTGGGCCAAACTTGCCCAGAATGCGGAGAGGGCTGTGGGGAGGCTGGGAGTGCTTTGGAAAACAGCCGAGTGTGCAGCACCAGTAATCATAATCCTAGTGTAATTGTTCACTGAAGCTGGAGAATATCTTTTACCTGTTTCCTGTTTTCAACACCCTGTCTGTTTTGTTAGAGAAGTTAATTCACCAGAATCACCACTAAAAGTACAATAAAGCTTTCAAGAAACCTGAGACCAAGTCTATTTATGGCTTGTAAAATAGTAAGGATTGTTCTATGGTCATGTGAAGGCATGCTTTCTGAGAATGGCCTTTGTGAGACTTGCCTTGAACTGAATGACATGAAGTGAGAGAAAAGGCTGTTGGCCTTTCTTGTATCATTTCCTAGCCCACATCCAGGTTCTAGGTACAAGACCTAAGGAGAGTGGCCAACATCCCTGCTTCTGGACCCTGACACAATATGACCCCAGTTTAGGAAGGACCCACAGGCTGTTTGGAGGTTATGTAATTTGGGGCACTGAGAAATGGTTCTCTAGACTCTAAAACAGTGCTCCCCCAAAAGGCACTTTCTTCAGGGGCCGTGGGTGGTAGACATCAACAAGCAGGCTTCAGCAGAAAACCCTGAGAGAAGTAATCATGATCAAATGCAAAATGCCCCAGAGATTCTCAGAATAATTGGACAAGTCTTTGCAATTGGCCTGTAGTTGTGTAGGGGAGCCTGTAATCATGTGGGCCAGCCGATTCTATGCATTCATGTCAATATGATTTCAATTGAACCCAGAGTTTGGGAAGGCCTGGGGACTTTTGAGTTATATATATTAATAAAATTGATGAACATTTACTTTTTCACATTACTTTACTCAGAAAATATTGAGCAAACAGTCCCTGAATTGCCTTGTAACTTAGTGTCATTCATTACCGTTTATACGTTAACCAAACACACTCAATTGAATAATCTTACACTTGACTTATTTCTATTTATTTTTCTCACTGTTAGCAGCTTTCACATTTCTTTCTATTTCTCTGGCACATGCAAAGAGTTATTTATGAACACAGAGTGAAACAAAGAAAGCTGCCCATTCAAGTATGCCTGGAAAAAAAATGCTGGCCATGGTAATGACTTGTTTGAACATATATGTTACGGTCTTTGGGAGTATTGGAAAATCACTAAAAATAACTTGTATTTGTATTGCAGTTAATGTTTTACAGCCCTTTCATAACTGACATCTCAGTTTATCCTTCCCAACGCTGGAATCCGGGTGAGGCGTATGTTATTATTTTACTAGTAAGAGACATATGGTAGCTCCATTGGTCATCTTGGGCAAGAAAGTGATTGAATAAGCCTGGGTCTTGAAACCAGGGTTTGGGAGGACCAATTTGATGTTTCATTCAAGAAATATTGAGTAGCTGTTACTATATGTTCCAAGTAGTGTTCTAGGTGTTAGATACCCCACAGTGAACAACCTAGACTAGAATCTCTGCCTTCAAGGAGCTTACATTCTAGTGGGTGAGACACAGACCATGAACAAATATATAGGTAAAATGTGTAGTGTGGGAAGCGGCGATATGTGCTATGGAGGAAAATAAAGGAGGGTTAGAGGGATAGCGTGTGTGTGTGTATGTTGGGGAGGAAGGCTGGTATTTAATCAGGTTGCCAGAGAAGATTTCAATGAGGAAAGACCTGAATTCAAGACTCAAGGGAGTGAGCCATGTGGACATTGGAGTAAATCAACATTCCAGGCAAGAATAGCCAGTGCAAAGCCCCAAGGCCTGCCTGATATGTTAGAAGAACAACATGGTGACTAGACTGCGAAGAATGAGAGGGAAAGGGAAAGAAATGAGATCAGAGAGGTACGAGAAGTCACTAAATGTTGATTTGCTAGTTCTCTACGACGTATCTTTTTCAAGATGACATTTTCCCTACCTTTGCAAGAAAATGTTTAGACCCTAAGTGGAACTTGAGTTACTTCCCATCGGAAAGAGGCAGTTAAGTTGATTTTGATGCCAGCAGCTATGAGAGAGAAAGCTGAACTGAAGCCTTCTTACTCATATGCAGAAACAACAACAAAAAACATCCAGAAACTGTTAGCAACTACTTTGGGGTGGGAGTGGGACAACAGGAGAAGCCACTGACCCTCAGCCAGCAGGTGACATTAGGGCATGGCCTGGATTATTGTTTCAAAGAAAATTCAAAAACCGGGTGTGACTCTGGCTTTCCCGAAGGTTTGTTGCTAAACAAAGCGGGGAGCTGTGCCTGCGCCCCAATCTGGAGCATGGCCCAACATCTGTGGTGGCCCTGCCCTGGACAGAGGTAGAGGTGACAGTGGACTATGAGGAGGAACTGAGCATGCCCACTGGTTGCCAAATAGCTTTCCACAGGAAAAACCACAGTGCCTCAGTTTAAAATGCAAGCTTTTCCAGATAGTTCTGCATTACCCCACTGTCTGCCACAATAATTTTCAAAGTGTCGTCCTAGGAGGGGCAGACTCAGTGTCACCTGGGAATGTTAGAAATGTAAATGTAAATTCTTAGAACCCCCTCCCCACTATCCAGATGTATTGAATCAAAAACTCTTTGGGGGCAGAATCTGTATTTTCATCAAGGGCCTTCAGGAGATTGCGATGCAGACTAAAGTTTGAGAACCAGCAGCATACAGGAGAAAACCCAACATCCTCACTCAGCAGGCATGCAAAGACCTCCCATCTGGACTCTACCTGATCTCCAGCCATATCCTATCATTCTCCCTCAGGCTCAGCAAACCCCAGCCACACTGGCCCATGCCCCCATGGTTACTCAAATTTATACCTATTCCATCTTCCTTTGCTCTTTCTTCTCATTCAAGATGCTTTGCCATATGTCTTCTTGGTGAAATTGGACTCAACCTTCCCAGACCCAGCTAAAGCATCATGCATCATTCATCATTCGTAAACAGTAGCCCAGTTCATAACCATTTTCCTCAGAGCATGAGAGTTAATTATCTATATGTCTTCCTTCCATTCTATACCATAGACTCTGTGATACTGGGGTCACAAGCTTGGGTTGTGTCAGCAGTACCAGTGCCTTGCCATAGTGGCTGGAAAGCCTGTCCCTGGTACTATTGTTGTTGAGAGAATGAAAGACAAGGAATTAAGCCACCAGCAGCTGTTGATAATCAGCAGACATGTGTGGCACCTGTCACGTTAGAAAGCCAGGGACTCTGCTGACAGAAGGGGATCCCAGGGAGAGCATCTTGACGAAGGAAAGGTTTCATCTGAACTATGAGGTGCTTTCTGGGGAAGACAAGTTTCAAAGGGGAACCCTGGGCTCTGGGAAGATAGGAAAGCCAGGAGGGCACTGGTGCCCCAAAAGGAAACTAAAAAGCAGGAGCCTGAACTGAAAATCGAGGTCAGGGAGCCCCAAAGGCAATGTTGGCCCAAATTGTCAGGGAGATGATCTTGCATAATAGTCAATGCTATGGCTGGGTTGGGGGAGGCAGCGTTCAAGTTGGCTAAATCTTGGGTTGAATCTTGCTCCCCACAGTTAGTTGTGTGACCAGAGAATGTTATTTAGCCCTTCTGAACCTCAGATACATTTTATATAAAGTAGGAATAATAATTAAAGTACCTAATAATAGGCACTAATGTCTATTGAGAGTTTATATAGAATCTCTCTTTTAATCTTCACAGCCACTCTATGAAGTTGGAATTTGGACCTCCCATTTCATAGCACAAAGAGACTCACTGAGTTTCCTAGAGTCTTCTAGGGAGGTGAAAAGTAGGGGTATGGACTTGAGTCTAACCATCTGACTCTGGGGCCTGAGTTGTTTGCCATTATGCTATACCACTTGCTTAAGGGTCTGTGAGACAGTCTACGTAAAACACCCAATGAGTGACTAAATGATAGTCACAATTTTTCTGGGACCAAGCTGGTTTCAGGACATGGGAGACATAATCCTAGATCACACGAAAAAACTTGGGGACGAACACCAAATCTCTCCGTGTTCCCATTTCCTTCCCTTAGCTGTGGGGAGCATGTTCTACCAACTCTGCTATGTTTGCCCAATAACGTTTTCTCACCTGAAATTAACTGTATCTTTATTTCCAGAAAGAAAATTGCTATTTCAGAGTCAGTGGCCTTAATCTGGTTATAAAGGGTGATGTTTCAATCAACGTGGCATTAGCTTCTGGAGAAAATCTTGGGAGCCTTCCCCTCTGTACACCTTGGAGGAAGCACAGGAGTGGGGTGGCATAGTCTCCAGTTATTTTTTGCTTCTGAGAATGGAATTCTCTATGCTATTGCTTCAATTCATAAGCATATCACCTTTCTAAAGAGTTCTGGCAGACTTCTGACACTAAGAAACTGCAGAAGCTCTGTGTTAGCCCTAACAGAACAGCCTCTATTAAGAGAGCAAAGGCAGGCACATCTCACCAGGAATGGTTTCTCCTGGGCTGCTCAGGATGAATGATTCATGGAGCTGAGAAAGCTCTGCCTGGTCCAGAGGTCTTAGAGAGTATTACTGAGCAGAAAACCAGGGTGACGATCTGGACATTTTTCTGATGAGTCCAGGAAGGGTAGCCCCTTCCAGTTGACTTTACTGATGAGCTCTTCCTCCTACACACGTTCCCTTAGAGCCTCAAGAATGGAGACAGAGGTAACATTGGAAGCTGCTGGCAGCTCAGGATCGAGAAGAGGCTTTGATTTCCAAGGCCACAAGGTTGCTCTTCACTTCTTCAATGCTTCTGTTTTAATAGCTCGGTTTTAGTTTGACTTTCCACCTAGTGTTCAGTGAGTTCGTTAGGCAGCCTGGTTTTGGCCTGTCCTGCCATAGGCCTTGGAAAGTCATGTGTGTACTTGTCTTTGTGTAGAGTAAAGAGTATGCCTGTTATGGACTGACTTGTGTCCTTGAAAAAGATATGTTGAAGACTTCACCCCCAGTTCCTGTGAATGTGACCTTATTTGGAAATAGGGTCTTTGAAGATGTAATTTGGTTTAAGATAAGGTCATTGGATGGGACCTAATTCAATAAGACCATTGTCCTTGTAAGACCATAGACAGACACAGAGAGGAGAATGCCATGTAAAGACACGGAGACACGCAAACACAGAGGAAAGGTCATCAGGTGAAGATGCAGGTAGAGGTCAAAGTCCATACCGTGTGAAGATGGAGGCCACAGCAAAGCAAGGGACACTTGAGGCTATGAGAAGCTGGAAGAGGTAAGGAAGGATCCATCCTCCCCTAGAGGCTTCGGAGGGAGCATGGCCCCGTCAATACCTTAATCTCAGACTTCTAGCCTCAAGAACTGTCAGAGAATAAATTTCTGTTGTTTAAGTCATTCAGTTTTTGGTACTTTGCTATACAGCCCTAGGTAATTAACACAGGGTCCCATTCCAGAAGGGACAGGAAGCTGGCACCTGAGCTCTCAGGGAAAGAAAGGTGCCCTTCACAAGCCTGATGGCCTCTTTCAGATGTAGGGTGATGACAGGGCAGGAAGCACTCTTCTGGAACTCTTGGCAGTGGTAACAGCGGGGATAGTCTTTCCCATTGTACAGTGGACAGTAGGGACTGTTAGACTGTTGGGCCCTGCCCCATGATCCAGCCCAGCAATAGCATCCCAGCGTGAATGTCACCTTTCTGAGCATAGGCTGCCAGCTGTCATTCTTCAGGCTGCAGGCTACTTCTCTACTCCTCAGTGCAGCTCAATCCTCATCTAGAGAACCTGTCATGATGGACCTCAGGATTCCAGAGAGGCAGCCTGGCCAGTTACCTTGACAACCTTATGATGTAATGCTTTAAACTGCTTCCTGGCTGCAGATCTAATGAGATTCCAGACACTGCTGGTTCCTCCCACCCCCACGGCATGCAGCGAAAGCCAGAGCAGTACAGTTCACTTTTAATGATCCCTTTCTTTTGTGATAGCTATAAGATGCATTCACATTAGCAATGAAAGGGAAGTCTGACTGTCATGGAGCTGCATAGAATTTTTGCCCAGGAGACCCAAGATTACTGCTGGCAGATCAGCTGTGCTGAGGGGACCCCGAGTCTGGCTCAGCTGCTGCAAGGCTCTCCTCATTCCTGTTATGCTTTTAGTTCCATCTCCCTGCAGCAGTTCAGCAGTAAAGAAGGAACGTGACCCTCAGTAATATGGATTTCTGGGAACTTCCCCACCCGAACTGAACCCCAAGAATGTCAGAATTATCCCAAAGGATTTCATAACAAAGCAGTTTCCCTTTGTCTCCAGCCATTTTTTTTCCCTAAAAATCTTTAAGATTTTGAAAGTACATTTTTAAAAAGCAAAGGCAACGGAGCGAAGTCAACATCAGCACATTGCAGACACTGCTTTACAGTGCTTTCTCTCTAGTCCTTGTGAAAAGTACCCTCAGGCCACATCCTGATTAGCCAGAGAGCAGAGCAGGAGCGGGGGCGGGGGTGCTTTCTTCATCTGCAGCTGTGCTTTCACAGAGGCCTCAAGTGGGTGCCTGCTTTGCTCTGTGTATGAGAGATTTTATTTGCTTGTTTCTTTCAGTGAGTAAGTGGCCATTCATCTCTTAACAGCAGGCAAGAGAGGGGATGAGCAGAAAGACCCCATGCACTATATCTCTCCAGTACTGGCATTAGCATCAGCTGCAATAAACCCAGCAGACCAAGCTGCAGAAACAAATGCCAGGGCCTCCTTCTCCAGTTTCTGTGAGGTGAGAGCCAAGGGGCCTTCTGCACTGGGGGAAGCCATTTTGTGAGGATTCTTTTATCTGTTCATATGGGCAATGAGTCCTGATATGCTGTTAGAACGTAACAAACTGTGGCTAACAGTCCAGATGTCTGGGGTCAGAGGCTCCATATCATCCTTGAAAGCCATACTCAGTGTCAAAGCCACGGAATGCTTTGTTAAGAAGCTCTCAGGCCTAGAGGGTACTTTCTGGATAGTAGAAGGAAGTGAAGTGCCAAGTGGTTCAAAGATCTCCTCAAACAGGAAAGGGACAGAATCAGTATAGTCTAAGGAAATAAGAGGCAATCAGAAAGTGGATTATCTCATCTTCAAGATTTTTTATACGAACCTAACTAAATAAATAATTAGAACAGAGACATATACAATAAACAAGGAGAAAATTAAGAAAGCCAACATAGAAAACTACCTAATCAAATTGGTAGCCCAATATACATGGGACAAGAAACAAAGGATATGCAGAAGAACCGGAAATTGTGCAATAAGATGGCAGTATTAAGCCCTCATATATCAATAATCACTCTAAATATAAATGGACTGAATTCTCCAATCAAAAGATACAGAGTGGCAGGATGGATTAAGGAACAAGACGCAACAATATGCTGCCTCCAGGAAACACATTTCAGCTCTAAAGACAAACATAGGCTCAGAATGAAGAGATGAAAGACCATACTCCAAGCTAATAGCAAAAGAAAGAAAGTAGGTGTTGCCACACTTATATCAGGCAAAGTAGACTTCAAGATGAAACAGGTAAAGGGAGACAGAGGGGCAGTGTATAATGATAAAAGGGAAACTCCACCAAGAAGACATAACACATACACATATATGCATCCAACACAGGAGCACCAAAAAACATGAAGCAACTATTAACAAACCTAAAAGGAGATATTACCAACAACGCAATCGTAGTAGGGGACCTCAACACTCCAATTATCTCACTGGATAGATCATCTAGACAAAAAGTCAACAGGGAGATAGTGGAATTAAATGAAAAACTAGACCAGATGAACTTAATAGATATATATAAAGTACTCCATCCAAAAACAGCAGACTATACCTTCTCAAGTGTGCATGGAACGTTCTCAAGGATAGACCATGTATTGGGAAACAAGACAAATCTCAGTAAATTTAAGAAGATTTAAATCTTATCTACTATCTTCTCCAACCATAATGCTATGAAACTGGAAATCAACTGCAAGAAAAAAGCAGGGAAAGGAACAAAAAATGTGGTGACTAAACAACATGCTACTGAACAACCAATGGGTCATTGAAGAAATAAAAGGAGAAATAAAACAATATTTGGAGACAAATGAGAATGAAAACACACCTTACCAACTCATATGGGATGCAGCAAAAGCAGTCCTAAGAGGGCAGTTTATAGCAATATACACCCATGATAACAAACAAGATAAAGCTCAGATAAACAATCTTAAACTACACTTAACAGAATTATAAAGGGAACAAACAGAGCCCAAACTCAGTAGAAGGAGAAAAATAAAAATTACAGCAGAAATAAATGAAATTGAAACTAAAAAGACTGTAAAAAGGATCAACGAAGCAAGGCACTGGTTCTTTGAGAACACAAACAAAGTGGACAAACCCTTAGCCAGACTCACTAACAAAAATAGAGAGAAGCCTCAAATAAATAAAATTAGAAATGAAAGAGGAGAAATTACAACGGATACCCCAGAAATACAGAAGATTATAAGAGAATATTATAAAAAACTATATGCCAACAAACTAGACAATCTAGAAGAAATGGATAAATTCTTAGGCTCTTAAACCTCCCAAGACTGAATCAAGAAGACATAGAGAATCTGAATAGACCAATCACAAGTAAAGAGATTGAAACAGTTATCAAAATCCTCCCCAAAAATAAAAGTCCAGGACCAGACGGCTTCTCAGGAGAATTCTACCAAACATTCAAAGAAGATTTATTACTCGTTCTTCTCAAACTATCCCAAAAAACTGAGGGAGACGGAAATATTCCTGACACATTCTATGAGGCCAACACCACCCTGATACCAAAGCCGGATAAGGACAAGACAAAGAATGAAAATTAAAGGCCAATATCACTGATGAACATAGATGCAAAAATCCTCAACAAAATATTGGCAAATCAAAAACAGCAGTACGTTAAGAAGATCATACACCTTGATCAAGTGGGATTCATACCAGGGACACAGGGATGTTGCAACATCTGCAAATCAATCAACGTGATATACCACATAACAAAATGAGGAACAAAAACCACATGATAATCTCCACAGATGCAGAGAAAGTATTTGACAAGATCCAACATCCATTATGATAAAAACTCAGTAAAATGGGTATAGAAGGAAAGTACCTCAACATGATAAAGGCCATATATGACAAACCCGCAGCCAACACAATACTCAATGGGGAAAAACTGAATGCCATCCCACTGAGAACAGGAACAAGACAAGGGTGCCCACTCTCACCACTCTTATTCAACATAGTACTAGAGCTTTTGGCCAGAACATTTAGGCAAGCAATAGGCACTGAAGGAGTGAAACTCTCACTGTTTACAAATGACATGATTTTATATCTAGAAATCCCTAAAGAATCCATCAGAAAGCTATTAGAAATAATCAACAATAACAGCAAAGTTGCAGAGTACAAAGTCAACTTACAAAAATCAATAACATTTCTATACACAAGTAACAAACTAACAGAACAAGAACTCAAGAATACAATCCTATTTACAATTGCAACAAAAAGAATAAAATATCAAGGAATAAATTTAACCAAGGAGGTGAAAGACCTATACAAAGAAATTGATAATGACGTAAAGAAATGGAAAGATATTCTGTGTACATGGATTGGAAGAATAAACATAGTTAAAATGTGCATACTATCTAAAGCAATCTACAGATTCAACGCAATCCCAATCAGAATCCCAATGACATTCTTCACAGAAATAGAACAAAGAATTTTAAAATTCATATGGGGCAACAAAAGACCCCAAGTAGCCAAAGCAATCCTGGGAACCAAGAACAAAGCTTGTGGCATCTCAATCCCTGACTTCAAAATATATTACAAAGCTATAGTAATCAAAACAGCACGGTACTGGTACGAGAACAGGCACACAGATCAATGGAACAGAATTGAAAGCCCAGAAATAAAACCACACATCTGTGGACAGCTAATCTTTGACAAAGGAGCCAAGAACACACACTGGAGAAAGGAAATCCTCTTCAATAAATGGTGCTGGGAAAACTGGACAGCCATACACAAAAGAATGAAAGAAACACCATTATCTTTCCCCATGCACAAAAAATAGACTCAAAATGAACCAAAGACTTGAAGGTAAGACCTGAAACCATAAAACTTCTGGAAGAGAATATAGGCAGCACACTCTTTGATATCAGACTTAAAAGGCTCTTTTTCAATACCGTGTCTACTCAGACAAGGGAAACGAAAGAAAAAATAAGTAAGTGGGACTTCATCAGACTAAAGAGCTTCTGTAAGGAAAAGGAAACCAAGATCACAATGAAAAAACAACACACCAACTTGGAGAAAATATTTTCAAATCATATATCCAATAAGGAGTTAACCTGTACAATATATAAGGAGCTCACACAAATGAACTAAAAAAACCCCAAGCAAAAAGTGGGCAGAAGATATGAACAGACATTTTTTCAAAGAGGATATACAGATGGACAATAGGCACATGAAAAGATGCTCAACATCTCTAATAATCAGGGAAATGCAAATCAAAACTACACTCAGACATGATCCTACACTGGTTAGACTAGCTGTAATCACCAAGGCAAAAAACTACAAATGTTGGAGAGGTTGTGGAGAAAAGGGAATGCTCATTCACTGCTGGTGGGAATGAAAACTGGTGCAGCCACTATGGAAAACAGTATGGAGATTTCGCAAAAAATTAAAAATAGAAGTATCATATGATCCAGCTATCTCACTATTGGGTATTTACACAAAGTACTTGAAATCAACAATTCAAACAGACTTGTGACCACTATGTTCATTGTAGAATTATTCACAATAGCCAAGACATGGAAGCAACCCAAGTGCCCATGGACTTATGATTGCATAAAGAAGATGTGGTATATATATATACAATGGAATACTACTCAGCCATAAAAAGGATGAAATTGTCCCATTCACTACCACATGGATGAACCTTGAGGGCATCATGTTAAGTGAAATAAGCCAGACAGAGAAAGACAAACACCATATGATTTCACTCATATGTGGAATATAAACAGACTTATGGACGAAGAGAATAAATTAGTGGTTACCAGGGGAAGGGGGGTGGAGGGTGGGCACAAGGGGTGGAGGGGAATACTTATATGGTGTATGACAAACAATAACGTACAACTGAAATCTCACTATGTTGTAAGGTATTATGACCACAATTAAAAAAATCTCCTCAAATAGATGGACACTATTTTCCAACGCCAAGCCAACTGTATGATGGCAACAGCTTCCTAATACCTACCGTGGTTCTGCCCCTTTAGTTATGCCTTTGAAGTAGTAACTTTTCATCTGCCTGGAACTGGGGGTCTCACAATGTAGACAACAGGAAGAATATGAGAAAGAAGTTCACATCAGAAGGCCCCTGACTCTCCGCATGACCCTCACACCTGCAGGACTGATGGAGATGTGCTGGTGGCGGAGACATAGCTTTGTTCTCTCATGGTATCTTGTGGCTCCTCTCTCTTGGGGTAACATGTGTCCATACATGAACACTTATCCTTTTTCGTTTGATTGACCATCTCGGCATAAGCTAAAACCTCAGGACACAGCTACACGTTGAGAAAACATTTATATTAGTATGTCGCAAGTGGTGGTTATTTTAAAATTTCTGTGATTATAAGTAATTAATATAAGCATTTGTGTACCATCTAGAGATTTGCCTTAAAATTGGGCTTTGCCACATGATGTCAGTGACTGCTTCGTACTTTCATTTACGCTCTCTTCTGTGCCAAGTGAAGGCAAATGATATCATAGCATTCTGAAAAGGAAGCTTATACAGTGGTTCAAATCAGAAAGGGCAGAGGAGAAATGAATCATTTTGGGGCCTACAGAATATAGGCATGCCAAAATCGAAAGAATTTGTGCTGTGGCAGTCAGTACCATATTTATGTCAGGAGCAGATGTATTATGCAGATTCCATTTTTGCACAGGCAAACTTGCAGCCATTCATCAGCAAAAAGCATAGCTGTAAAAAAGCAGTGCAGAATTTTCTGTTGATTCTAGCAGTGAGTGGATTAGATATCTATTTAATGGGGATTTCAATAACACTGCAATGTGAAACTTATCTTCGAGTGAACAAACACGACAGTTGTAGAATTATCAAGGGACACTTTATTACAATTTGCATCCCAGGATTGACAAAGTTTCAGATTTTATGAGGTCTGATTATTCTGAACTGGTGAACAAAGCTTTTAAAAGTTACAGCATATTTTTGTAAACTTATTTGTACCAAAAGGGTCTGAGCTTAGTTTCATGTTCTTGCGAGTTCAAGTAACACAAATAATTTATACAACACTGGAGGTCTGTTGAATTTCTTTTTCCTTTAAAAAGAGCCCTGGTAGGCAGCCTCCAAGATGGCCCCAGTAATCCCAGCCCCTGGTATGCATCTATGCATCTCCTGCGTAATCCCCTCCTGTATTGTGTTCCTGTTGGTCTGTATGATCAATAAAATACGGCAAAAGTGATGGTGAGTCATTTCTGTGGTAAAGTCATAAAATACAGCATGACTTCTGCCTTTGTCTCTCTCTCTCTTTCTCTCTCTCTCTGATCACTTGCTCTGGGGAAGCCAGCCGCCATGTCATGGAGACCCTCTGGTTGTTCTGTGGAGAGTCTTACTTGATGAAGAACTACGGCCTTCTGGCGGCAGCCATGTTGGGGAGCCATCCTGGAGGTAGATCCTCCAGCCCCAGCCTTTAATGAATGCAGACTGCAACCAACAGCTTAACTGCCACGTCATGGGAGGCCCCCAGCCAGAACTGCCCAACTACCCAGCTAAGCTGCTCTTGGATTCCTGACCCCCAGAAACCATGAGATAAAAAATGTTATTTTAAGATGCCAGTTGGAGGAGTTATGCAGCAACAAATACCTGATGCAGGAGCCTATACATAACTAATGACTGAGAAACACTACTAAATGCAATTTCCTGAATTGAGCCCATGAGTCAGGTAGTAGATGTATCTACTGCTTAGTCACTGATGAGGACTTCAACATGAGCACTTTTTTTTAACACTATTGGCCTTGCCTCTTAGGGTGAGCTAATTAGTGACATTCATTCCAGTTTCATTTATTCTTTTAAAAAATGCATATTGAAACAGATTCAACATTTAGCATTGGCATTCCTCATTATTGCTATGAATCACCCCATTCAGGGGTTCATTGTGGTGAGGCACAAATGCCCAGTATTCTACTTGTTCATCTTTCCCAGTCCTCACAGGATTTAGCTACAGGGTAGGACTGCAAATTTCACTTATACTAGCTGGGATGTGCAGAGAATCTAGAGCTCTTTCCTGTTTTCTCTAACTAATCTGGTTTTCCCACCACCTATTACTTGGGAACAAACAAATGAATGGAAACAATTGACAGCTGACTTTAATACTTTGGTTAAAACAATCTGATTTGTAAACTTAAAAAACACTTTCAACTCAGTCCTTCAGGGAAAAAAAAACCCAACACTATTTATCTCTCAGTTTTGCCAGTCATCTGAGTAGCACCTAGCTTCATTTCAAGATGTCATCTGGGTATGTGGCGGGAATGGTGAGACTTACAAGATATCATGGTGGGGGCAAAAGCAGGGTCCTTGGACACGGAGTCTTTTGGGTCCCTGGCTTCTGGAGTGATGTCTCTTGTCCTGTGTACCTCTGTGGCTGCATTCTGGCCGCTGTTTCTTCTCCCTTATCTTGGTGAGTGCCTTTTGTACTTTGCAGGAGACTTAGCCCCCACCTCCTCTCTCATGGGTGCTACGGAGCTTTCTGAGTTCTGAGGGTAACTCCCATTTGGCTCCTGCCTGGGCCACATCCTCCACAGCCCTCATTGCAGAGCTGCCTGACCCCAGCCAGGCCGCTGCTCTCTGCCGTGGCCCCCAGCCAGATTCTCAGGTATACCTGCACCTTCTCTAAGTTGCCTGGAACCAAGGGTGGCCCAGGGAAGCTAAAACTCAGGCCTGTCTCTGCCTAACTTGCCAAACAACCCAGTTGATTTTGGTGTGGTTGTGAACCAGGCAGGTATTGGACAGCTGCAAGACAGCATTCTTCTATAGGCCCAGGAGTCCTCATCTGCTCTCAGCGTGGAAGTCAATGATCTGATATCTGAAATACACACCCGCCCTAGGCTCAAGCAGAGAGAGGACAGACAATGTCTGTCGCATAATGCAGTGGTCACACAATGTAATGGCCTTCCCCTCCTGCCTTTCTTTCTCTCTGGTCTCTTCTGTCTCCTGGGTTCCCAAACCCCTTACCCCATGTAATGTCTTTAGTCTACCACAGAACTGTTAGCCTTATTGACTTGCTCCCCTAGTTAGAACTTAGCTGGAAGGGACATTTTCTTTACCATGGAGGAAAAAAATGAATGGAGTCCCCTAGTGTAAGGAACAAAGGAATTTAAAATATTAGGAAGACTCTATGTTGGTAAAAGTGCCTATTTTGAGTGTCAGAAGCCAAGTGTAACCTCAATCTATCCCTGTTAATTCTTTCTGGAACAAATCTTAATTTCTCACACAGACGGTTGTCTTGGGCCAAGTTGGGTAAAGATCATGAACTCAGAAAGGCAAAAGAAGAATTCACATCCATAATTTCCAAAATATTACCTCATTATATCTGTCTCTATGATTATTTTTCATTTTTGGTTTTTCATTTTGGTTTTGCAGATTATGATCTGCGACATAGAGGCAGTGACCCTTGATTTTCATTCAACTGTATTCCATTTGCCTTCTAACTGTCTTGGAAAAGGCTTTGAGTCTCTCCGCCTCATGTCCCCTTCCATCCACTTTCTACCCACATAGGGAATCTAATTTTCCATAGGTACTAGGGTGTCCGTCTTTAAAAGTCAGTTGAGCTGATGAGCAACCAAGCTAACCTTGGTCCTCTTGGGCAGCTGGAGCACCTGTCCAATGTATGCTGTGCCCTTAGGTGTACAGGCTGCTGTTTCATCATGGTGCTCCCCTGGGACTCTCAATGAGAGTTTGGAGCCTGTGTGTTTCTCCACATTTCTGCTCACTCCTCCCTAATCATCCTCAGGAGGTGATGTGGGCCCAGCCAAGCCAATAAGTTATATCTCAGAGTGTTCTTGTAGTGTCTGTGAGCTGCTTTCCCCCTTCAGGCACACCAGCACAGAGCCACCTCCCACTCAATAATTCCCCTTGTGTTTCATGTGACTTTATTATATTTCTTGACTTAAAATCAGACCTGCTTATGCTTTCCAGATGTAATTAGATCTCTTCTTATTGCTTTCATATTTAGTCAAACTTTATAAAAGACTGCTTGGAAAAGAGTATCATACTCTAATTTGCTCCATATCAGCTGCTCTAGCTGTGGTCCGGTCAGGCTCCCACAGGCTTCTTCTATCAGAATCCTCAGCCCTCAGGCAACTCGCTGCATGCTTGCAGCCTCTATCTGTCCCTCTTTGTAAGTATTTAGTGACTGCTCTTACTTTCACTTGAAGGCAACTTTTAGGGAACACATTCTCTAAAGGAGATATTAGCATTTGCATTAGTCAGCTCCAGGCTTGGGAGTGTTTCAGTCTCCATTATTGGTAATGGTAGCCAACAGTTCCTGACCACTTACTGTCCCTGAGGCTAACCCTTTATAAGCATTATTTCATTTAGCCTTCACCGACCACTCTACTTATTATTTTCTCTCCATTTTATAGATGATGAAACTGAGGCTTGGATAGGATAGTTAAGCAAATTACCTGAGATCACACAGTTACTGAATGGCAGTCCACCTCCAGGACTGTCTGTCTCCAGAGCTCCTGCTCTTCCCTGGCCTGCTTAATTCACATTGAAATCTCAAGGTTTTGTCAGCTACGTGTCTTATTGAAAATAGCAAATGAAAAGAAGGCAACTTCCTGGAGACCTCCAGCTGAGTGTCTTCCAGGAACCTCCAAATCAGGTGATTGCAGGTGAACCCATCATGGTTCATCCTAAGCCCACTCGTCTCCTTGAAAATGAGCAAAATGCAAGCCTCTGGCCCTTTGGAAGCCCTTATTCCTGGGACAAAAGCCCACAGAGGTGTTTACAAGCAAACAATTGGTGTGTGCCTTGTCACAGGTGGGTACTTTGCCTTTATAAGACTAACAACCAATAAGTATCATCTTTTTGAAAAGGCAATTTCTTTATGTCACATCACAGTATAACCAACAACATAGGGATTAGATGTCCCAGGCTTGCAGCCCTTCATTCCTCCTCCTGAATTACCATTGCCATGCATGACAGCATTTTCTGGCCTGTTAATTTTGGCTGAAAGAGGTATTTGGGGGGGATGAGGGGTGAGGGAGATCCGAGTGTTGAGCAGAAAGAGATGATGAGTGGGGAGATGAACATAAGGTCATTCCTCAGCTGGCGCAGAGATGAGAACTGACTTCTGAGAAGCTACAAGGATTGTTTGGCAAGAGGCCTGGAATGACTCACGGCACATGCAGATGACACAATATTGCAAAGAGTTCAGGAGAACATTCTTTCCATTTCTGTGCAGAATGCAATGACTGCAACCACAGGGCTCTGGAAGGTCTTCGGAGGTGGAGGTGCTGGCCATGCCTGCTGGAGTTCATCTTTGTAGAATACAGCAGCACAGTGGAGGGAAGGTGGCTACTTCACAAAAATCTGTGGGCAGCAACTTAAACGGTGAAACCAGAGAGTAAGACAGTGAGTGTGCTTGCAAATTCCTAAAAACAGCTGAGGACATTATAAGGGATGGGGCTGATGTCATAATTGTGTCGGTAGGGACTTTGAGCTGGCTAAGTTTTAGTGCAGTTGTTGCTGAGAGTGTAATTTGGCCAGCAAACTAGAGTGGCATGTGGACATTTACATTTACACATCTTCACAGCAATTATAAATACTGAGTGGGTATAACTGCCATGCTAGCAGCCTCTTCACACTTGTGTATTTCTAAAACCCTGTGTTCACAGTGGCTTGATTAGCATTTCTCACCTGATCCCTCTGTCCCTTTGTATCCAGGTTCCGCCTGATCCTTTTTTGCTTCTGTGTTAACCCATATGCCATGATGATCCATGCTGTGTTGACGAACTTCCAGTTTGGGAGCTCATATACTAATGCAAAAGATTCTTTCTGTGATTGCTTAAACTCAATTCCTCCATATAAGAACTTTCTATCTTGCAATGCATCATGCAAATCTCATCAACTACATTTCGTTTGCATTGCTCCTGTTTTTAATCGCTCTCTCCAAGACTGAATACATGGTGAAAAGACTGGGGAGTGCAGCTGTCCTTCGCTGTGACAGCCTGGCTGGGGCTTTCAGCTAAAATATCTGTGAGTATTTTTCATGGCTGCTGGAGGAAGATTCTCCTTGACTTCCCTACCTTGGATTGTGAAAAGATGAACAGCCAGGTTATGAGTTAGCTGGGAACATCTACTCTCTTTTCAGAAGCCCTTTCATCTATGGTTGGTTCTGTGTCCCACAGAAACCCTTTCTCCTCCTCCACACTCCCAGGTTACATGAAATTTATATGCTCCATTAAAAGGAGGATTACAACTTAATTATTTCATCTTTCTTCTATATGGATTATGCTACAAGTGTTCATGGAAAATAAAGTACCAGTTCCAGGTAGCAGTCAGCTTTACAACTGTCACCTAAGGTGACAGTTTCTCTAGAATACTGCCTTAAAACAGAAGTGGGCGTCATTTATTTACTAACTTGGTTTTCAGGTTGTCTAAGTCAATTTGATAAGAAAGGAGTTTAAATGAAAAAAGAAAAACAAATATTTCCTCACTTACCTTAATCATAGAAATTTTGATTATAGAAAGGATTTATCAGCAAATGCAGTTTGGTTATGTTTTCTTTTTTGTCTTGAAAAATGAATCACATACACCATGAAGGTCTCAGATTGATTTTGTAGCTATTGGATTATTTTAAACAAAAAAAGGAAGCAGCCACAGAATAATTGAATCAGTCTGGTTATATAGACATAGCTCCAGGCCAAAGCCCCAGGCATTTCTTTCATTCTACATTCTTGTTCTAGAAAGACTCCACGGCTTTTCCAGGCACAATCTCAAATTTTTTCCCTGTTTCCAAATTCATTGCATATTCAAGATAGTCTTCTTTATCTTTACATTTTACATTCTGAGAATTCATGTTTAGGCAACTTACTGCCTTTAGAAAAAATCAGAATGCATTAAGCTCCACTATTTCCCATTAACAAAGATTCCTTTAAGCTTTGAGATTGTTATTCAGTGAAGTCAAGTGGTAAATCTGTCCTCATCTGTGGTGTGTTCAGATACTGACTGGAACTCTTTGGGCTGACATGATTAAAAAAAGAAGAGTTCCAACTCAAATCTATTTAGCTTTACTTTCCGTTGTTTTCAATGATGTATGAAATTTCTCACAGGATATTACAATTTTCTTCCAACTTTTTCTTCCCTTATCAATTGAAGAAAGCTCGCTTACATCTTGCTTTCCACTGGGGCCAGATCAGGAAGTGCAGCTTCATTTAACAAATGCCTAGAAACATGTGTCTGGCATCTGTCTTGGAAAGCTGCTACAGCCAGCTTGAAAACTTCTCTCTGTCAGGGACAGGACAGAAATAGAGCACGTTTTCTGTCACATTAATCTTCAATAACGTGGCTTTGTTAAAAAAAAAAAAGATCCTTCTAAAAATCTTGTGTTGAATGATTTCATAACTATTAAGTTAGCTATAACTTTCTAATTGCATTTTGAAAAATTGTTCCATCAAAACACACTTTAGGAGGATAATTCTTTACTTACAATTTCATTTTATGGGATTTGGGGGCCATTTTTCAAGACAGACAGAATAAATTTAATTCTTTTTTACTTCTGACTTTTTATTAATGAAGTACTCATTAATTAGGAGGCATTTGTGAAATTTGAAAGAGAGAATGATAGAATGTCCAATAGTACTAAAAAGGACAATTTTTCTGTCTCCACTTAGGTTTTTTAAATTTTATTTTTCTATATAATTCACATGGAGTTCATAGTTAGAAAATTCCAAGAGCACTTCTTACTTCCTCCTTTTTAAAAGGGAAATGCTCTCACTTTTGTGAGTGTGTCTTGATGTTGCTTTTGGAGAGAGGGCCATGACCAGAACAAGTGTCTTTGGAAATCTAAAGCAGAGATCCTAACGCCAAATTGGCACAACTAGAGAAGTCTACTTCCAATTATAGTAACTGCTTTCTAACTGGTACTGAACACTACGCTATTTATGTTTCCATTTATGATGATGATTTTTTTTGAGATAAAGACTCTGAGTTGTGACAGTCAGAGCAGGTAGATAATGGGACTATATCAACAGGACTGGAAATGTACCTTGGCCAACATTCCAGGCTACTGATCCAAATTCTATCTAAGACACTTGAACAGCCACAGATATTGCACAGCAAGACTTGAAATAGCAGCTACTCTCTTTCCATCTCAGCAGCAATCAGACCTCAGTCCTGGGCAGAAACTCTGGAAGAATGCATTAAACATGGTGCTTTGATATAGACTAAAATCATGCATGAAGAAAATAGAAATAGATTTATAAGAAGTTTAGAAGTTCTAAGAATACTGTGATTCAAAAAGAGAGTCCCTGTCTTCAGTTACTATGTAGCATGCAGAGATAACTCATTATTTTGAGATTGTACAGAGTATGGTAGGAGAAATGAGGCAATTTTCTGAAAAATACACATAAAAACAAAACTGCTTATAATTCACTATGTGGCTGTTTCTAAGGGTAAGGTTGTTTCCAGACTATCTAGGTAGAATTATGCAGAATGATGGCTTAAATTCTTTCTTGACATCTTTAAAGTAAATTTATTTGTACAGCATATATACTTGTATAAAATACATATAAAAAAGTACGTAAGTCCTGTGTGCATGGGTGTATTAATTGTCACAAAGAGCACACACCTATATGACCACCCTTAGGTCAGAATATACAATGTTTTAAGCATCCTAATGCCCTATTCCTTCAGATCCCCTCCAAGAGCACCTGTTCCAGGGAGTGGCGTTATCAGACAGCCTCCAGGTGCCGCACTTTCAGAATCCACCATAGTGCTCATGCCAAGGCAACCCTCTCCCTGGGCTACTCCCAACCAATGACTATACATGGCCCAAATCCTAGACCAGGCCTTTCTTGCCAAATGCAGGACTCCTCCAATGGCCAGTCTCTGCTCTGGGGCTCCCTACAGGTTTGACCATGATCTTTTCAGAGCTGCACTGCAGTCTGAGGCTCTTGTGACCAAATTCTTGTTCTGTGCCCCTCTCTCTTTGTGAGAGTCAGACTTATTATGAGACCCATATTGTGGTTTGAGGCTCTTCCACCTGCTCCTGCTCCCTCTCCCCTCTCCCCTTCACAGGCATTATCTAATAAATTTCTCACACTTCTAATTCTGTCATGGTATCTCCTTTCTGGAAGACCCTAACTAACACAATTGGTACCAAGAAAGCAGACGGTAAGATGGATTTCGGGGACCAGATCACTCACCACTTGGCTTGTAAAAGAAGTTCAGTTGAAGGCCCATTGTAAGTTGTATGTGGGGCATAGATGGTCCCTGGCACAAGGTGGTGACCTAGCTGCTAAGACTTTCACTGGTGGAAACCTGGGAAAGCATTCTTGCTACCCCAATTATTCTAACATTTGAAAGACATTGGGGGAACCATGCATAACGACAGTGAAGTTGGCTGGTGGTTACTAAGTTGCATTGGTGCTCTGCAGAGAGATAACGAGGAGTTGAGAGTTGTTTATGAAAAATTAAAGGATAGCTTTGGTAGCTTACAAAGAGGCCCTCACATCCAGCATTAGAGAGCAGGCATAGCGGAGCACCAAGCATAGGACTTGATTAGAGTTGTGTTACACGAAGGCCAGGCTACTGTTTGAAAAAACTTTAGACCTGAAATATGGGTTAGGGATGTCTGGACGGATGCCCCTGAAAACTGTTCTGAGTAGACTCTGTAGACTTGCAGTGCTTGCAGAGACGGCCGCCATCCCTACTAAGAGCTGGTACTTTCCCAATGGAGGAAGACACTGCAGAGGCTTCTCAACAAGGCAACAGATGCCCTTCTCAGGAATTGTCCCTTCATCTTTCTTGGATGCCAGGCCAGTAAGTTGGGTTAAATCCAGTGTAACCTACATGGGTATGCTGGACATGGAAAGGGAAGAAGGTATTACACCTCAAAGGAGCTGCAAAAACTAGCTAGCAGTACTATCAGGATCTAGGGGAGTACCCTTAGGCCTGGATTTTGAGGGTGCTTGATCAAGGAGGCTGGAGAGTAAGGCTCAATAAGCAAGAATTCATTAATTGTGCCACTCTTTTGAGACACAGGATTTAACATTCTGGAAAGGACCTTAGGGTGTGTATAAGAAGCCTGGAGAGAGTGGTGGCCTTTGTGGATGAGATGAAATGCCTGAGTGCCCTGGCAGATGACAGAGAAAGGGATAAAAAAAAAAAGCTCAGGCATCTTGGCACATTAGAATATACATTTTGGGGTATATGAGGGTTATTTCTATGAAAACATTCGGAGGACATACGATTCACCAAGGCCATCAGGAATGCATGGGTGAGAGATGCATTAGCATCACTAAGCTCAGTGGAGGCTCTCCTCTGCAGGAAGTAGGAAATGCAGTCACAGAACCGAGCTTGCTGCTGTCCATGGGGATGATTGGACCATGAAGAAGTAGAGAAGCCAAAAGTCAGAGAGCCATAATGACTGGCAAGATCAGAGGAGTTGCATGGGAAGTGTTAACTGCAGGGAATTGTGGAGATAGTTTAAAAACATGGTGTTTCTAGAGGCAAAGAAGATGGGCAGCCACTGAGATATACTCAGGAGAAGAACTAATGGAGGGGCAGAAGACTGAGGGAAGTCATCCCTGTAAAAAGATCATGATCCCTTACTTGGTCTTTGGACCCAAGCCAATTTCTAGATCTGGATCCCATTGACTAGTTGAAGGATTGAAGGGATGGCAAGATCCCCAGGAGGAAGGACACTGCAACACTGCAGCATGTTTGTACCGTGATGTTCCTACAGTTCTTTCCCGAAGGTACCTATGGCCATTTACTTGCGTGATTGTCCACTGCGGAAAGGGAAATACCCCAATATTTCAAGGACTACTGGACAAAAGGTATGAATTGACATTGATACCCAGAGACATGAAGTGTCATCAAGGCCCCCTGTTAGAGTGGAAGCATATAATGAAAGTGGAATCTTAGCTTATGTCTTACTTAAAGTGGGATGTCTAGGTCCATAAACACACTGACAGAAATTTCCCCAATCCCCATGTAATATATGGAATTGATGTACTTGGCAATTGGAGTAACCTGATATTAGGTGGCTCTTTGTCCTGTAGGGTAAGTGCTGTCATACCAGTGAAAGTAAAATGGAAGCTTCTGAAACTGCCTCCAGCCCTAGTCAAGAGAGGAAAGAAAAATCAATATTGCATCCCAGGGAGAATGGTGGTGACTAGTATACACATTAAAATTGAAAGGATGCAAAGGTTGTGGTCTCTATCATATCTCCACTTAATTCACCCCATCTTCCCCCTGCAGAAGCAAAATGAACCTTGGTGAACTACAAGTTCAACCAACTAGTAGCACTGATCACCACTGCCATGCTAGATGGTATTGTTGCTAGAGTAGATTAATAATAGTAGTACATGATAAAGCATCACTGATTTAGTGAATGTGTTCTTTAGCAAATGTGTTCATTAGTGAATGTGCACAGGCTGGAATGCCTTCTCCTTCAGAAACAGTGCTTATTCACATGGAATAGACATTCACTTAGAGTTTAGCTCTAGGGCTATGTTAACTCTCCCACCCTAGATCATAACACAATCTGAAGAAATCTGGACTACGTGGGCATCCTAAACATAATCACACTGATCCGTTAGATTGATGACATTATGCTGATCGGGCAGAACAAGCAAGAGATTGTTTGAATCTATGGTAAGACATATGAGTTCCAGAAGGTAGAGAATAAATCCTAAAAAGATTCAAGGATATATCATTTCAGTAAAGTTTTTAGGGATCCAAAGTAAAAATCAAATTGCTGCACCTTGTGTCTTCTACTACAAAGAAAAGATATCTGATAGGATTGTTCAGGTTCCTAAGGCAACATATTCCACACCAAGAAATATTGATTAGGCCCATATACCAGGTGACACTTTAGGCTGTCAGTTTTTATTGGGGCTCAGAGCAGGAAAAGACCATGTAGCAGAGCTAGACTGTGGTGCCACTTGTACCATATGATCTAACAGGCTGTATGGTATTGGAGGAGTCAGTGGTGGAAAAAGATGAATTATGGAGTTTATGGTATACTTTAGTAGGAAAATCAGCAAGGCCATGGCACCCGCAGTCCACTGTGGGCATCATAAGCCTTTCTAAAAACAGCTCCTGTTGTGTTTCTCGTCCCTGATAGAGATGTTATGCTTGGCCACGGGGTACTGAGCCACATTTTGACTCATTTTGAGTCAAAAATACCCATTTTGAGAGGGGATACAGTTTACCAAATCATAAAGATCTACCAACTCATAAAACCGTGTGGGCTGAGCATCAGCCTGTCATAATATGGAAAAGACACATTTGGACGAGCCTGAGAAGGACCAAGAGACACAAGTAAGCTGCATGGGCTGGTAAACCAAATATCCATGTTACTCACTGTGGTTGTACACATGTGTCTCCCTTAGCCATATACCTGCGGCTGAATGAGTTACCCTACACAGCTAAGAAAAGAGGAGGAAAAACCTCAAGCTTGGCTTATGGATGGAAGCAAGCCCAGAATAGATAGTGGCTGCATTACGTTCAGTCTCTGGAGTGTCCTGAAAGGCAGAGGAGAGGGAGACTCTTCCCAATGGTCAGAACAGTGGGTCGTGCATCTGGTCATATACTTTGCATGGAAAGAGAAGTGTCCTGAAATGAGAATATTCACATTGCAATGAATGTTACTGTATACGTCACTATTGTAGCCATAAAGTCTAATTTTCTTGGGTGAATTCCAAACAGTGGAATTGCTGGATCATAAGAAATACTAATGTTTAGCTTTAGTAGATACTACGAAAGCATTTTCCAACGTACTTATGTACATTTCCAAAAGCAATGTATGAAAATGCCTGGTGCTCCTCGTCCTCCTCAAAGTATATTGCCAGTCTTTTTGATATTAGCCATTCTAGTGATGTATAGTGAGGTATCACTTATTGATAGGTCTACGTTCTGAGAAGTGAATCATTAGGCAATTTCGTCATTGCGCGAACATCATAGAGTGTACTGAAGGAGAACAAAATTTGCCACCCCAAAATGTGTCTCTTTGACGTGAGGATTATTTTTAGTATATGTGCTGCTGAAGTGAGCACGAGAGGCTTATTTTAGGCTGATTATTTATTTATTTTTAAAGATTGGCACCTGAGCTAACAACTGTTGCCAATCTTCTTTTTTTTTTTCTACTTTATCTTCCCAACCCCCCCCGTACATAGTTGTATATCTTAGTTGCAGGTCCTTCTAGTTGTGGGATGTGGGACGCCACCTCAACGTGGCCTGATGAGCCGTGCCATGTCCGTGCTCAGGATCTGAACCCTGGGCCGCCACAGTGGAGCGCGCATACTTAACCACTTGGCCATGGAGTCAGTCCCTAGGCTGATTAATTTTAAGACAGAAAGATCAGAATGTTTTTCTTGTTACCTCCACGTTACCTGACTAAAAAATTTCAGATAAAAACTTTTTCAAGAGGTGAGGTACAACTGTAGCATAACATGAACTAGGTAGTAGAAAGAGAGGAATCCAAACAATCCTGTTGCACTCCTCTCTGTGTTCCCCTGTTTCTGTGTGGCCAAGCAAACACTTGTTTTCTAAATGTTTGCTCCTTTTCACCCACCTGTGAATTGCCTTCCTTCCCTTTGAAGTCTCTGACTCTTCCCAACCTCAACATCTTTTGTCTTTAGCTGAGGATGGTATTTAAGGTGAGGGCTCTCACCGTTTTGGTGATTTATTTGGTTTTCCTGGATTTCTCCCCTGTATACATGTTATTAAACTTTTGTTTGTTTTCTCTCCTATTAATGCATCTCATGTCGGTTTAATTCTTAGACCAGCCAGAAGAACCTAGAAGGGTAGAGGAAAATTTCTTTCTCCCCTACAGTACTTACACAAAGCTAGATGGTATAGCCTACTACACACCTAGCTATATGGTACTAATCTTATGGGCCCACCATCATATATGCAGTCTTTTGTTGACCGAAATGTTATATGGTGCATTACTATAGATCTTTGTATGTTTTGGATACAAGACCTTTGTTGGATACACGTATTGTAAATATCTTTTTCCATTCTGTGATTTGCCTTTCTACTATTTTAATGTTTTCTCTTGATGAACAAAAGTTCTTAATTTAATGAAGTCAGTCTTATAAATCTTTTCTTTTGTGTTAGTGTTTTTGGTGTCTTATGTCAGAAATTTTTGCCTACCACAAAGTCTTGAATATGCCCTCTCACTTTCTTCTAAAGTTTTACTATTTTACATTATGCATTTAGGTCTATGTTTCATCTCAAATTAATTTTTGTGTATAGTGTAAGATAGAAGTTATGGTTCATTTTTTTCCATATAGATGTCCAATTGATCCAGCTCCATTTATTGGAAAGGTCATCTGTTTTCATTAAATTGCAGTGGACCATTTGTCATATATCAGGAGACTATATATATACGTGAGTCTTTTTCTATTCCCTTGGTCTATTTGTTTTCTTTGTCCCCAATTGCATAATGACTTGTAGAAATACAGTTTATTTTGTAATTGATGTATTCTGAGACTTTGTTGATTTGCTCATTATTTCTCATAGTTTATTTGTAGAGTCTTGGATTTTTTTAAATGTACACAATCATGTCATCAGAGAACAATGTCTTTTCCCCCACCTTTCCAATCTTTATAATGATGATTTATTTTTCCTACTTTACTATACTGGCTAGATATTCAACATAATTATTTTGTTGCTAACTTCAGGGGGGAAGCAGTCAATATTTCAACCTTTAGGCAGAAGTTAGGTGTAAGGTTTTTTAGATATCGTTGATCGGATTAAGAAATTCCCCTTCTGTTCCTACTTGGGTGAGAGATTTTATATTGAAAAGGGACTAAATTTTATCAAATGATTTATCTCCATATATTAAGATGATCATATGTTTTTCTCCTTTAGTCTAACAATGGTTAAATTATATTGATTGATTTTCTAATATTAAAACAACCTTGCATTCCTGGAACAAATCTTACTTGATTATGATGTACTATACTTTTTTATATCATTGGATTTGATTTGCTATTATCTCATTCAGCAATTATCTCACTTTAGCAATTTTGTTCATGAATGATATTAGTCTGAACTTCTTTCTGTTGGTAGGTTTGGTATCAAGGTTATGCTAGCCTTGTAAACTGGATTGGAAACTATTCCTTTTTCTCCTATTCTTTGGAGGAATTTGTATTATTTGGTCTCATTTTTTCCTTAAATATTTGACAAAATTCATCAGTAGAGCTACCTAAGCCTAGAGCTTAAATTTTGGGGGGGCTGGGGGTCGAGAGGGGTGAAGATTTTAAATTATGGATTCAATTTATTTGACAAATATGAGACTATTAAAATTTTGCCCTAAGTGTTTTAATTGTATTTTTCAATCGATTTGCCTGTTTCATCTAAGTTTTCAAATTTAGTGATATATAATTCTGTATGATACTTTATCATTCTTTCAATGAATATGGAATCTCTAGTGATATCCTTTTTTCATTCATATTATTGATAAAGTATGCCTTTTATTTTCTGTTCAGTCCTGGTAGAAGTTTACCTATTTTATATGGTCTTTTCAAAGAATTGACTTTGGCTTTATTGATTTATTGATTTTTTTCTATTATATTTTCCCCCTAATTCATCAATGCCTGAACTTACTCTTGTTTTATTTCTTTAACTTACTTTGCATTCATTTGCCATCATTTTCCTCACGTCTTGTAGTAAATACTTAGATCATGGATTTTTCAACTTGTCTTGTTTTCTAATAGATATATTTAAGACTATGAAATTTTCTCTAAGTATGGCTTTAGATGCATCTCACAAATTTTGATATATCATATTTTTGGTATCACTTAGATTAAAATATTTTCTTCTTTGAATCTGAATGGATCATTCAGAAGTGAACTGTTTAATTTTGAAACATTTGCTAGCTTTTCATTTATCTCTTTTTAAATGGGATTCTAACTTAATTCCAGTGAATTCAGAGAACATTCTCTGTATGATTTCAAACTTTGAAATTTATTGAGACTTGCCTTTTGGCACAAACTATGGTTTATTTTGATAAATACTACATATGCACTCCAAAATAATATGGATTATGTAGGTGAGGGATGCAAAATAAATTAGTGAGATTAGATTTGATAATTATTGTCCAAATCTTCTCTGTCCTTTGTAATATTTTCTTTGTTCTTTTAATTACAAAAAGAGAAGTTAAGATTGCCCAAATTTGGATTTGTTTTTTCCTCTATATTCCACCAATAATTTTAAAATATATTTTAGAATCATGTAATCAGCAGCTTATAAATTTTAAATTATTACAATTTTTTCTTTTATTATTATAAAATTTCATCCTCTATCTCTATTTTCTACTTATTGACTGGAAGCCTAATTGTTTTTATATTAGTATAGCTATAACAGCATTCTGTTGATTAATTTTTGTATGATATAACCTTGTCTATTGTCTTTCATCCTTTACATGTCCTTATATTTAAGATATGTTTCTTGTAAGCAACATACAGCTTTTTAAGAAATTTTGTTTGACAATCTTTGTCTTCTAATTGAAGAATTTAGTCAGTTTATATTTAATGAAGTTCCTGCTATATTTTGCTTTAAATCTACTATTTATTACTTGTTTTATTTTTGTTCCACTTGATTTTCCCCCCTTAATCAGGTAGTTTTTATTATCCCATTCACTACTCTATTAGCTTTCTAGTTATACAGTTTAGTTTTACTCTTCTTTTAATTGAGATGAGGTTAAAACATGCATGCTTGTTTATAATTTTATATAAATAAAACAGAAAATTTGTACTTTTACATTTTCCTGGACAAGGCAATGCTTTTAAAGCGCTTTAATTCCATTTATTTCCTTTCCACATTTAACATGATTGTTACTGCTCATTTTAATTCCATATATATTAAACTTCATTATATGCTATTATTTTATACAGTCACTATTCACTTAGATTCACTTGCATAATTACCATTGTCTCTGCTTTATGTCCCTTCCTGCGGGCCTATGCTTCTATTTGAGGTTATCTAACCTGTGCATTTCATTTAACATTTCTGATTACACTATTTAGAGGCTGAGAGGCGATTTGGATGGGCAATTTAGTTTCTTAAGACTCTGTCAAATGAAGATAAACTGGTACCCAATTTACATGGTCAACTGGTCAGAATGAGGTAATGCACATACTATTCTTAAGCCACTACCTGACACATAGTAACCACTCAGTAAGTGGTAACTGAAATTGTAATTGATTTCATTTTTGCCGTTGTTATTATTTTAGATTAACTATATGCCTTTTGCTTATATATCACATATCACTCAAGCTAAAACCATAGACAAACTTCCATTTAAAATTGTGTTGTTTGCTGTTTCATTCAAGTTTCATTTGAAACACTAAATTAATTTAAGATATATTTTGAGACCATTTAATACTGTAACTAATTGGTTTATGTGAAATAGCTCCTTCAAAAATCATTGCAGAAGAAGTAGATACTTGGAAAAATCAAATGGTTAAGTTGAAACATGGAATTCCTTTGCATGGTCAACAAGGTGGTTTCAAATTTGTTGTAAAATACTTAAATTGTGTGGTAGGTAGTTTTGCATACCCAAAGCAAGACAATATTATACAACAAATGAATCTAAGATAGAGAAAAATCGTTCTGATCTTTCAGGTCACCAGTAGCAGTTCGGGTTACTGAATGGTTGATTTGAAAATGTGATTATCATTTAAGATGTCAAAACACCTGTTAATTTGATGTCAAATGTGGATGTAATAATAATAATTATTATTATTTGAAATCTAAAGTGCAACACAGTTATTCCAGTTTAATTCAATTAACCTTTGAAAAAGCTAAGTGCTGTTTGTGTGAGGACCAATTATCATTTTGTTTTAACATTTTGAATTTGGCTATGTATCTGGGTGCCAAAACAAGGTAACTGTTTGTATCGAGTTTGTAAATTAGTAGACCGATATATAGTTTCAGAAAATATAGTAATTATATGTTTAATGTGTGCCAGACGTTCTACCAGATTCTGGAGCTATACGAATTACATATAACCCTTACTCTCAAAGCTCTCACAGTCTAGTGGGTGTGCTGGACATTTAATTTCAGATATGTAAATGTCAATCTTAGTGATTAATTACAATCCCCCCTCAAAAACTATTGATATCTTAACTTATAAAAAATAATCCTTGATTCTTGTGATAGTTAATTTCATCTGTCAACTTGTCTGGATTTCTGAGTGTATCTATGAGGGAGTTTCTGGAAGAGATTATCATTTAAATGGGTGGACAGAGTAAAGTGGTTTGCCCTGCTCAATGTGCATGGCCATCATCCAATTAATTAAGGGCATGAATAGAACAAAAAGGTAGAAAAGGGAGGATTCTCTTTCTGTCTCTGCCTGACTACTTGAGCTGGACATCAATCTTCTCCTGTTCTCAGTGCCCTGGTTTTCAGGCCTTAGAGTTGTACTGAAATTTACACCATTTGCTCTGTGACTCTCCGGCCTTTGGACTACACCACTGGCTTTCTTGGGTCTCCAGCTTATAGAGGGCAGATCATGGGACTTCTCAGGTTCTGTAATCATATGCACCAATACTTTATAATAATATCCTATTGGTTCTGTTTCTCTGGAGGATCCTGACTAATATAACTCTTAAGCCTAATCTGAAATAATCAACGTTTCAATTGAGGATGGGCCTGATACTGGTTAGGCATAGGAATTTAAATGTTACAACCTTAAAACCAAAATGAATGCATTAAATAGCCAATTTTCTTTTTAAGTATCTATGAACCCCAGTACGGCAATGAGATGAAGCAAGATTTGTCCACGTGCAGTGGATATGTCTACCATTACTAAGCCAAAGAGGACACAGACAGAGGTACATCGACATTTTTAGTATTTTCATCCTTAAAAGGGCGTTAGGGAAAACTTATGATTACCGTATTGTGATATAATAGTAAATATTCTATATATAATAAATATATATAAAAAATAAATAAATTTATTTATTTTTTGTTGCTAGTTCCTGGCACAGAATTTCAAAAACGCTTGAAATTTCCTGAGTGATAGGAATGTCTTTTGTTATTCATAAGGAGCTCCTTTCAACCATACCTGAGTTTATGCTAGTAAGAGGGAGCTCTAGATAGCTTGAGGCTGGAGGCTGGTCAACAGAAAAACCAACCGTGTGATTGATTCCAGGATTGGAATTTTCAGCCCCAACTCCCTGACCTCTAGGAAGAGGGGAGAAGGCCTAGAGATTGAGTTCATCACCTAGCCAGTGATTTCATCAGTTGTGCCTAAGCTATGATACCTTGATAAAAACTCTGAATGAGACTTAGGAGTTTCCTGGTTGGTGAACACATGGATATACTAGGAGGACAGTGCATCCCAGTTCCATAGGGACAGACTCTTGCATCCCATCCCCCAAAGACCTTGCCCTACATATCTCCTTACATTTGGTGTTTCCGAGTTGTATCCTTTTAATGAAATTGTAATCATAAGTATTACACTTTCTGAGTTCTCTGAGTCATTCTAGTGACTTATCCAACAAGAGGAGGTTGTAAGAAGCTCCAGATTTGTAGCCAGCTGAGCAGAAGTGCTGGTCACTTGGGCACACCCAGGACCTGTGTCTGGCATCTGACGTTGAGGCGGTCTTCTTTTGTGTGACTTAGTTACTTTACTTGTGGAGTCTGCACTAAAAGCAGGTAGTTAGTGTCAGAATTGAAATGAATCATAGGATACTCAGTTGGTGTCAAAGAATTGGCGTGAGAGCATACTCATTAAAAGATTATTAGGATCGGGTTATGTAAAAAGAGTAAGTTACTTTAAAGAAAACATTAAACCAATTTTAACGCAGGAAGGACTCCACAAAGATCGTGTTATGACAACGACTGATTGAGAAATTCAAGGTAAAAAATGACACTGAAGCAACCCTAAGCCAGAGGCAGCTAAACATTGTTTTATGTGAAATAAAACACATAACTTCAGCTGGAGGCTGAAGTTGTACAATTCAACCCCAAATTTCTTGGAAGTCTTGGTTTCATCTTAAAGGTTATACAGACATTTTTTCCACTGCCACTTTACTGCAGAAAGGGGTTCTGAAACATTGGTGTGGATAAGACTCATCTTAGGGAAGTTTTAATAAAATGCAGATTTCTGGATGCTATCCTAGAAATTCCTATTAATAGGTCTGGCAGCAAGTCCCAGGAATCTGCAATTTGTTCAGCACTCAAAGTATGTTTAATATAAATAAGCCTTAGACTAGACTTGGACCAAAACTGTCCTAGGTTTTGGCCCCAGCGAAAGGTGCACTTGGCTGTTTCCTCCAGCCCCCCAAAGTTCTAGCCTTCCTTGATCTATCGTACTCGATGGCAAATAAATCATGAGAAAAGTTATACGATAAAAAGTGAAGCCCTCCCTGATCACGGGATACAGTTACTGAGGGAGAACCCGGCTTTATTCATGAAGAATACTCAAACTTCCTTAATAAAGTCCTTTCCACTTTTAAAACTGTATTTTATCATAGCAATACATTAATTTTTCTGCTTCTGTGGCTATGAGTCATTTAAATTTCAGATACTGCAAGAGTGTAACAGTATAATTGGCCTCATGTATTTCATTATTGTGACTGTCAGAGCTGCATCTTGAAATTTTCATCAGCATACTAATAAAGGCCTTAAGGAAATATAATTTATTTATTCATTGGCGGAGAAAACTATGAATTTTTTTAGTAATTACTGTGTTTTTAAAATTCTCGTTACAGCACTTATATTATTCCCAAGCAATTATTTTCTTTCTACCCTACCCCCAAAACACCCTATATACTGCTATATCTAGGATAATCACAAAGACACAGACTTTTACATTAAAATCTAACACTTTGGCTGGGGCGGGAGAGCATAGGAGAAACAGGGAGAGGATGGTGCACAGTAGCCAGAGGATGAGGCACTGAAGTTATGAAATGTATTTGTTATTTTTTCCTGCTAAATGCAGGCATTAATGATAATATACAAAGCATGGGGAAAAAAGAAAACAGAAAATCTAGAGCTAATTAATATCTGGTAGTAGCAGTCTGTGTACAAAAAAATCAATATTATGCAAATGGATCAGTACCCCTTGTCTCCCCCATTTTTAGCACAGTTGGACCTGCAGTAGAAGGATCTACCTCCTTTTCCTCCTAGGACACTGTTGAAGGATGTGAAGAAGAAAGAAACCAAATTTTGGAGACAAACCCACTAGCAGGGAAGAGTAGAAAAGAGTATCACAAAGATTTCAGGAAGTTTTGAAAAGCATGTGCTTCCAAAGGAATCCTCTGCGATTCCCAAGGAGGTGGGAGGAAAGCCCTCTTCTGTGCACACACATTCAGGAAGTTTATTTGCTCCTTAGAAATGATGTACTTCGGCCCAGTCTCTGGCTGCATCTTGCGGCTTCCCACGTCAAGCTAAATCTCCTATTTTCCTGCTTCTCCTGTGCACAAGCCCAGGTGACAAGGTGCTGGGTTGATGAATAAGAAAAATTGATAATGTTTTAAAATGAAGAAAAATTACTGGGAAGATATATTTCCCACTCATTTAGTGACTGTAAAAATGTGGTGGGAGGAGAGGGAACTGCAAAGGCATTTCTTTCAGTTCCCAGCCCTGCAAGGCCCACGTGCAGGCGTGAAGAGTGGGGTGATCTGCTGCTGCCTTTCCCGTGCCTGCATTCAGCAGTCTCCATCTCATTCTGTATGGGATGCGGTGTTATCATTAACAATATGAGTAATACTATGGTACAGTAGTGATTACTATATGGGGCAGGAAACAGATGGCTCACTCCAAAAGGGTGATGGAAGAGGGTTTAATGAAGGGGCTCTTTTCAAAGACACTAGAAAGGGAAGGCAACAGGTGATGCTCAGTGTGCCAGAACTGGAAACACGGGAGGCTGTGTCATCACCACTGGTTGGCCTGAGGGGCCAGGGGAGAGAGCAGTTACCCAAACCCAGAGAGAGCTCAGGTGTAGAAGAGGGCTGCCTGGCAGAAACTGGAGCAGAGAAAGGCAGTGGAGTTAGTCCAGGTCTAGCGTGGAGGGAGCCAAACAGACCTCTCTCTTTCTGTCCTCAGGAATCCCGCTGGTTCCCCTCTGCCCATCCCTATTAACCCCTGTGCTCAGACTCCGAGGGCAGAGAGCAGGTGAGAAGAGCAGAGAGCGGAGCTGGAGGGCAAGTGGAGAATATCCTGCACAGCTGGAAGATACGTAAAACCAGACCTTTGAAAAAGAAAATCAAACAGAGCGTTTGTTCAATGGGAACCTGACATCTGCCCCGTGGCTTCCTCATCTGTGTATAAAGATTGGCTGACCATACCCTCTCCTTTGCTGCTTATTTGTGGCTCCCTTGTATCTGCAAGTGAAGAGAGGTACGATAACTTCTAGCTGGAGAGACCTCAGCAGAAGAATACTGTGAAAGTTCTGGGAAAGCTTTTGCTTTCTTGATCAAAGCTACAGAGAAGGTACTGATGTCTTTCCCTCTTATTGCTGCTTTTAACAAGTATACAATGCCCAAAGTGGTGATAACTATCTTATAACAAAGTGACAACAAGGATAGAAGGTGCTGGTCCTGAAATCATCAAGCCATTGATCCAATGCCAACAGTGCCTACCTTCAGATATTTTAAGTGAGAAAAACAACTACTGATTGTTTTCTAAGTCTTTGTAAATTGAGAGCTTGGTGTTTGATCAGACATGGGCTGAGTGGAGTGGGTTTGACATCTCAACTGCTGTCGGGAGCAGCTGGGTGGAAGATGCCATTTACAGACACAAGAAGCTATGGAACTGAAGCAGATTTGGGGACAAAACTCAAAATTTAGACTCAATAGTTTAAATTAAATTAAGGTATCCATGAGACAGTTATGAGGAAATATAGAATGGGAAGTTGTATTTATGTGTCTAAAAGAAAGACCCAAGCTAGAAATAAAAAATTTAGAAATATATATGATGATGATTCAAGTCTTAGGAGTAAGATCAGATCTTCTGTTTTATTTAAAGAAGGCTATCAAGGACAGTCTGAGAACTCCAACATTTAGAGCTTAGTCAGGAGGGAAGCCCTCAAAGGCAGAGCTGGCAAAGAACCAGGTAGAGGTCTAGAGAAGAGTGCATTTTGAGAAAGGAACAGGTAACAGGTTTTGGTGCTATGGAGAAGTAAAGTAAGATGTTGGTCACTGATGATATTTAGGAGGAAAAACTAGTTCTTGGTGGGTGATCTGATATTTCAAGAAAGTGGTATGCCTGTTATAAAAGGATGTCATACCCAGCATAGCTTTTCTCTGTGAGAACAGTGCTCAAACTTTATTTGTTACTGGCACAATTTAAATATTAACTGAGAATAAACGCAAGGACTATTTCTTTTTTGCTTCTTGTTTCATCTGTAAATGTTGTTGTTTTTAAGATCTATTGGAACATCTATTAATGAAAAAGTTACAAGAAAGAAAATATGTAAAGAAAAGAGAAAGAGAAAAAGGAGTAAAAGTCAATTTCTTATTTCCAGAATGTCAAAATTAGATTAAAATAATGGTCCTAAATATTGAGTTAGAAATGAAAAATTTTATTTAAAAATTCAGATGGTTTCTCTATTCTTTGTCCTTAGACTTACTGGCCAAAAACTGAAAAATGTGCTGAAAGTCGGTTAAGGAACAAAGTGTCTGAGAGAATGTCATTGAGATGACTGAACCATAGAGACGACGATTTGAAGGTTAATCTGCCTCTTATTTAAGAATTACTTGGGGTGAGTTACTTAATCTGAGTCTTGAAGCTCTCATTTGTATGATGCAGACAAGAATGACCACCTTGAAGATCACCTATGAAGATGAACTAAGAAATGAGGGTGTTGAACTAATCTCTAAGACCCTCCCCAAAGTGCCTTACTTGAGCCTATGGCTTCAGTACAGGCTCTCCTGTCACTCAGGAAGCACTTCATGATTTCCTCTGCATTGTTTTGAATTTGGTTTTGTTTTTTTTTTTTTTTTCATGGCAAGTAAGACCTTCATTACTTCAGATGGCCGGGTGAACTGAAATTTGGAAGGACTGAACAAAACATTTCCTCTAAAGGAATACACTTCCAGGATGCAGTCATCTCCCCTATGATGGGTTAGGACTTAAAGTTCAGCGTCTTCTGCTGACATCAGTTCTAATATTCACTGTCAGCTGCTGCCTTTGTCAGCATTACATAAGAGTCAGCAGTGATATTATTCTATTGTTGACTGGGTGCTATTTCTGCATGTGCATTGCCAAACCACACTTAGGTTTAGTTATGGTTATATTTAACCTTATTCTTCTCAGTAAACCTTTTAAGGCATTACAAAAAGGAATCCTTTCTCTCAGTGAGATAGATTTTTATAACTGCTGGAAACTTTAGGTTTCCTTCAGGATTCAATTAAGAATATGGTATGTTGATAACTCTAACCCTGGATCAGCATTTTCAAGACATGGCTCCCATTCCTCTTGGCACATCTTGAACCAATAGAAGAAACATCTGAGGTCACATGTATTTTATGGGATTTATCAAGATACTATCTCTATAATTCCAGAAGCAAGAAACACTTAAATACACAGAAAATAATCACTAGATTCTGCCCTTTATGTACTTATATTCCTTAGAATAGATAAGACCAGTAAATGGCTTCATATCAACAATATAGCAAATAACATTTGATCTGCAAGAGAATTCAGGGAAGGAAGAGATTATTTACAGTAGAAAATATTGCAGCTACAACACTAAATCTAGATTCCTTGGAATCTAAACTACATTACAGTCTTTTCTCAATCATTCCTTACTTCGTTATTTCCCTGTGTACTGGTATATATTCCCCTGATACCCTCTCTATTCCCAAATAACCATATGGTTTTGCACCTATAAGTCCTTGCCCATGCTGTTCCCTTCTCCAGAGACACCCTTCTCCACCTGGTAAAAGCTAATCATTCTTTAAAGGCTGGTTATTTTGTTGCCTCCCTGTGGTGTATTTACTAACTCTTCCCTTAATCATCCTGACCTATGGGGACCCTGACCACCCTATCAAGAACTGTTCATGATGAACCATTTTGCATGATGAGTGACAGAGTTATTATTTTAATATGTGTGTCTCTCCCCTCAAAAGTGAGAGCTCTTATAAGGAAAGGACTTTGACCTATTTATTATTGTATTCCCAACAATTGTCAAAACTCCTGCAACACAATAAATGCACATAGTAAATATGAGTGGAATAAGCTAGCATATGGCATTTATGTTAGGCCTTGAAGGATTGCATATTGGCCAGACCAAGAAGAGTGATTTCCGGTTACCCTACCCTCTCCTAGGGAAATGACTGTTAAACCCACAGCCTTTCTCTAAAGCGTTTCATACATACCAATCACCATGTGATTTTCTACCCTGGCCATGGCTTACTGGATCAAGGATGGAGACTGAGCCCAAAGGCCTTCATTTACAAAAGCCTCACAGGTGGTCAAGCATATTGCTCTGTCCTTTACTGATTGGTGTACCAATCATATCCTCTCAAGGAGTTCAAGCTCCAAACACAAAGGGACAGCGTCAGCATGATCTTTAGGAGAGGCAGAGACAGAGTTGCTGATTCATCATGTGATGAAGCAGAAGTGTTGAAGCCACAGATTCTTGCTGCTGAGTAGTCAGTTACTCTGGTTGCTGGATATATGTGTGTCCAGAACCACATTCAAGGATCCATATTCCTGACTAAAGTGGCTAAGATAACACTGAGTCATTTTTTCTGTTTCATGCTACCTATAAAAAACCTAAACAGGTAGAGAAGAGAAAGTATGAGTAATAATAACACTTATTTTTATTGCTGTTATGGACTGAATGTTTGTGTCCTCTCCATATTCAAAGATTGAAACCCTAACTCCCCGTATGGCTGTGTTTGGAGATACAGCCTCTAAGGAAGTAATGAAGGTTAAATGTGTCATAAGATGGGGCCCCGATCTGATAGAATTGTCCTTATAAGAAGAGACACCAGAGAGCTCTCTCTTTTGCTTTGCATACATGCACCGAGGAAAGACCACTTGAGGACATAGTGAGAAGGTGGCCATCTGCGAGCCAGGAAGAGAACCCTCACTAGAAACCAAACCCTGCCAGACTTTGGTTTGGGACTTCCAGCCTCCAGAACTGAGAAAATGAATTTCTGTTGTTTAAGCCACCCAGTCTGTGGTATTTTGTTATGACAGTTTGAGCAGATTAATAAAGATTTTTGGTTCTGTGAATTGGGGTGCTTCTGTAACAAATGCTTAAAAACACAGACATGGCTTTGGAATAGGGCGATGTGTAGAGGCTGGAGAATTTTGAAATGTGTGGTAGCAAAAGCCTAGATTGCCCTGAAGGGACTGTTGGTAGAAATATGGATGTTAAAGCCTATTCTGGTGAGAGCTCAGAAAGAAAAGAGGAGAACTATAGAGCCAACCTCTATCATCTTAGAGAATATATGTAACATCAGGAACAGAATGTTAGTAGAAATGTGGACCTTAAAGACCGTTATGGTGAGGTCTCAGATGGAAACAAGGAATGTGCTGTTGGAAGCCAGAGGAAAGGCAATCTTTGGTATAAAGTTGCAAAGAACTTGGCTGAATTGTGTTCTAGTGTCTTTGGAAGGAGGAACTTGCGAAGGATGAAATTGGATATTTAGCTGAGGAGATTTCCAAACAAAGTGTTGGCAGTGCACACTTCTTTCTTCTCCTTACTGTTTGTATCAAAATGCAAGAGGAGAGAGATAAATTGAAGTGATTGTTAAGCAAAAGAGAATCAGAACTTGAAGATTTGGAAAATTCTCAGCCTATCCTTATTGCAAAAAGAAAGAGAAAATACGTTCTCATGAGAACACTAAGGGTGTGGCTGAACAACCACTTGATAAGGAGACTAGTATGGGTATGAGACATAAGTATAATCAGGCATCTCAGCAAAATCAAGGAATAGAGATGGGATTTTATCAGCAGAGACAACTCCAATTTGGTCCAAAGGTACAGCATGGGACTATAGGGCTATCCAGTTGCAAATATGCGTTATCATTCAGGAAGAGGGAAGCATGAACCCAAAGGTGATTCAGGGATCATCAGGGCTTCCACTCCCATCACTGGCCCAGAGTGCACAGGCCCAAAGGGAAAGCCTGTCATCACTTTGGTTTGAAAGGATGGGGCTACTGCCAAGGTTTAAACAAGGCAGGCTGCTACCACCAGTAGCCTTGACGGTCAGGCCACCCGGAACCTTGGGGGTTGGACTTCCTACCAAATCCTGGGGGCTAGGGCCACCTGGTAGAGCTGTGAGTTTTTACAATCTTGCCCCGTAGAGACGCAGGCTACTGTCTAGGGCTGTGAGGTCAGGGTCTTCACCCCAGTAGGTCCAGAAGGAGGAGCATCAAATCAAAGAGGATTATTCTCAGGCCTTAAGATCTAATATAATTTGCCTTGCTAGGTTTTGGACTTGCTTGGGACCTGTCACCCCTTTCATCCTTCCAATTTCTCTCTTTTGGAGTGGGAATGTCTATCCTATGCCTCTCCCACCATTGTATTTTGGAAGCACATAATTTATCTGGTTTCACGGTTTCACAGCTAGAGAAGAATTTTGCCTCAGGATGAATCATACCTCAGGTCTCACTTAGACTTGATTTAGATGCTATTTAGTTGAGACTTTGGACTTTAGATTTTGGACTAGAAGGTGGAATGAGTTAAGACTTTTGGGGCTGTTGGGATGGAATGAATGTATTTTGCATGTGAAAGAAAATTAATTTGGGGAGGTCAAGGGCAGAATGTTATGGACTTAATATTTGTGGCCCTCTAAAGTTTGTATGTTGAAGCCATAACCCCTATTGTGGGCATATTTGGAGATGGGGCCTCTAAGGAAGTAATTAAGGTTAAATGAACAGATAGAATTAGTGTCCTTATAAGAAGAGACCCCAGAGAACTCTCTCTCTCTGTGTATATGTGCACTGAGGAAAGGCCATGTGAAGACATAATGAGAAGGCAGCCATCTGCAAACCAGGAAAAGAGTTCGCACCAAGAACTGAACCCTGCTAGACCTTGATGTGGGACTTCCAGCCTCCATAACTGTGGGAAAATAAATTTGTGTCATTTAAGTCATCCTGTCTGTTATGGCATTTTGTTATGGCAGCCTGAACTGACTAAGACAATTGCCTACAAAAATAATGTATATTAATTATAGAAAATTTGAAAAATATAAAAACACACAAAGAAGAAAAAACTTAACCATCTAAATAACCCCAAGAGATAATTGCTGTTCACATTTTTGGTATATAGCTCATACAAGTTCTTAAAGGGTACATTCGAGTTTGAGTTCCTTATCATCTAGCTAGTGAGAAACAATTGAAGGTGGCAGTCAAAAGTGTGCTTCAGAAAGAGATCTGGCTGTTCTCTGGGTAGGATTGTAAAGTTTAGAGATAATTGGGACAAGTTAGAGGTTATTTAATCACATTAGGCTATGCCACAAAGGTTTTAAATAGGATATTGAAATATGAAAAATGAGGCATGTACATAAGACATTTGAGAAGCACAAATGCTATTGCATGACAATGTCCGAATGTGAGGATAAGGGTTATGGAGAGAAGTCAAATATGATGGACCTTTTGGGTACCAAAAAATACAAACACTAAAAAAAATTTAACACATTTATATGAGAAAATGTGGAGACTATTGCTAAAAAATTAATGCTTTGGAGATATAACTGCACAACAATACATATGATTTCAGAACTTTACATGAGTTTTTGTGTGCTCTTCTGTTTCACAAACTGGTATTAGAATACTATATGGTCTTCATTGTCCAGTGGTTACTGGTCCCATGCAATTTTGAAATCCAGCAGAGCAAATTCCATGAGGTTTCAAGGCCTAAGAAAAATTCTCTGTGGCTTCAGGCTCCGCCCTCTGGTCCTGTAGCTCTGCTCTCTGCACCCATGGCTCAGTCCTCTACCTCTGCTCTTGAAGATCTAGCCTCTGTGCCCACGGCTCTGGCTTCTGCCTCTGTACCTGTGCTTCTACTGTGAGTCATCT
Organism: Equus asinus; assembly: GCF_041296235.1. NCBI lineage: Eukaryota > Metazoa > Chordata > Mammalia > Perissodactyla > Equidae > Equus > Equus asinus. Next base: position 15,682,620 of record NC_091800.1, on the reverse strand, counting down.
CCTGTTTTCTTGAAAGGTAGCATATATTTGTAGCTGAATAGTTTTATCAGCCTGTTTCCTCCCTGTAGAATTTTTAGGATTCTGACAACTTTCTTACATTTCATCCTATCTCTGTATCTTTCAGGCTGAGATGGCAGTGTTTCTGCTGTTATAACATTGTCAAAAATCTTGTGGTCTTCTATTATCTATGTCACCTAGATTTACACTATTAGACAAGAGGGTCCTCCACAGATCTTTCTTGGATAATCCTATCTCTATTTCTGGCTTCTGCTGAGATGGCTGTGTGGATCCATGAGTCACACAACTGATGTCTTCAACTAGCAAAATGTTGTCCAGCAAAAGGTTGTCATATTGCCTTGTCCTCTATGTGCATTAAATATTCCTCTGCTTCTCCCTTATAAGGATGCTTGTGACTGGATTTAGGGCTCACTCGGATAATGCAGGATAATCTCCCCACCACAAGATTCTTAGCTTAATCACATCTGCAAAAAAGAGGGTTTTTCCAAATAGGGTAATATTCACAGTTTCTGGAGATAAGGATGAGGACATAATTTTGGAAGCTCTTATCAGTCTTCCATTTATATCTAATTGGACAGAACTTAGTCACATTTCACAGCCAGAAGAAAGGAAGGCTGGTAAGTGCAGTCTATCCAGGGAGCCATGTGCCCTGCTAACCCTGAGGGTTCTATTACTGAAGAAGAAAGGTAGAATGGATATCGTGGGGACAATTACCTCTCTCTTCCTCAGCCATTTTCTATGTATATAAACAGAAATGTTCTTGGTTCTCTGGGGCATTGGAAAAATAAATCACTTCTTCCTCTGGGGAAGTCACCATTTTGGTGCAAATACAAGTATCTACCACGTCAAGTCTCTCTATTAGGCAGTACTGAATTAGGTTCCAAATGGTAGCCCAAATGGTAAATAACACATTATTGGAAAATGACATGGTCTCTGTGGGTTGAGGTGTTTTTTACTGAAGCCTTTTTGAAGTAAATAAGGCGTGAAATAAGCCTTAGAGAATAAGCAGAGTTTTAATCACTAAAAGTAGGCATACTGACAGCATTGGTCAAGATGCTTCTTTCGAAAAATATAGTCTTCTGTAGAAGCCTCTCTAAAATTGGAAAGATCTAGACTTGACTTCTTCATCATCAGTCAGGAACTGAAGTTTCTTCTGTCTTATTTGATAAATTGTGAAAAATATCTTAGGTGACAAAATGGGTAGTGTATGTTCAGCAAATAGAAGAAGGTAATACTGCATTGGAGTAAAGAACAGGAGCAGAATAGGAGTAAAGGATAGAGCAGAATAGGAGCAAAGGATAGAGCAGAATAGGAGTAAAGGATAGAGCAGAATAGGAGTAAAGGATAGAGCAGAATAGGAGTAAAGGATAGAGCAGAATAGGAGTAAAGGATAGAGCAGAATAGGAGTAAAGGATAGAGCAGAATAGGAGTAAAGGATAGGAGCAGAATAGGAGTAAAGGATAGAGCAGAATAGGAGTAAAGGATAGAGCAGAATAGGAGTAAAGAACAGGAGCAGAATAGGAGTAAAGGATAGAGCAGAATAGGAGTAAAGGATAGGAGCAGAATAGGAGTAAAGGATAGAGCAGAATAGGAGTAAAGGATAGAGCAGAATAGGAGTAAAGGATAGAGCAGAATAGGAGTAAAGGATAGAGCAGAATAGGAGTAAAGGATAGGAGCAGACTAGGAGTAAAGGATAGGAGCAAAGGATAGGAGCAGTTGCTAAGAAAGTAGATCTCAAGAGTTCTCATCACAAGGAGAAATTTTTTTCTTTTCTTTTTATTGTGTCTATCTGAGAGGATGGATGTTAACTAAACCTATTGTGGTAATTGTTTCACAACATATGAAAATCAAACCATCATGCAGTACACCTTACACTTATACAATGGTGTATGTCCATTGTTTCTTAATTAATAAAACTGGAACAAAAGAGTAGGAGCAATTTCTGAAGACCTTCAGAGGTTTCGTGAGAAAACATTATAATCAGTTTCGAGAATAGGAAAGATGAGTTTTGTGTTTGATATTGATGGAAAATGTTTTGACTGGTTCTCAGAAGCAGAATGTATTCAAACTATGTACACACTTATTCCTCGCTCTACGGAACAATTGGTGGATGATGTAGTACAGAGAGAGATAACCTTCCCAACATTGGATCTCGGACTAAAATTTAGAAAACCTCTTCACTTCTTCTGGCCCAATTTTTTATTGCTTGCCGGGTTCCATTGCTGGCTTGCTTCTGTAGTGCTCAGGCCTGCATCCTTATGTGTGGTAGAGTTTGCTGTGCAGACAGGTAAGAATAAACGGGGCTAGATGAAGAGAAGGCAAAGGAATGAAGGGGGTCACGGGTCAGGGTACAAACTACAGAGGGTTTGTATGCGGGTCTTCCTATCGCCCACACCCCAGAAGCTCACACAATAATCAATGGTCAGCTTGCATGTGATCAAAGTAATAAAGTAGTAGTAATCAGTTGCCAATTTACATTGTAATAAAGTAATGTGCAGGGATTGGAAAAGGAGGGCTGTGTCTCTGCTGATGGCGTTTATTAATTTTCTCAAACTCTACATTGGAAAAACCGTAATGCCTTTGGTGAATTTATGTTGTCAGAAGGCTGAGGAATCTTTTATTTTTGCAAATTTTGTAGCCGGAATAAGTCCTGAGTGTTTCTTTCCCACCCCAAGATGTGGAAGAAGAAAGCCTCAATTGTTCTTTACAGGATGCGTGGAAACCCTGAGATGGGCTGCCCAAGACTGGAGCTGGTGGAATTGTTCTATAATTAGTCAGGTGATACAGAACAAGCCCTAGCTTTTTGGACTAAAAATAGGATCACCGTAAAGGAAACAGACACCTAGAAATCTACAACCTCAGCTTGTAAAGCCAGCTTTCCTATTTACACGTAAGAGATGTATGTTTCTGGGACAGATTCCATTGGGAATAAAGGGCCTGTTTGTTAGCATGTGTAAGAAGCACAAACCAGCATTGTGTGTACGATTCAGAGCTTGCCACTAGAAATGGATTCCCCTCTGAAGGACCATTCATAAAGGCCTATGGCAGGGTCTAGGAGTTGTGAAAGGAGAGAGAAAAGACTAGAGGTGCTGACAGACTTCTATGCATCCTAATAGGAAGAAGACAATGTCCCATTGATAGAAAGGGAGCTCAAAGAAATTGGGTCCAAAATTTAAGTGCTATAAAGAAGTAGGATATGTCAAAGACCAGTGCACGTGTGTGTGCATATGTATAATATATATATTTGTTTATTTAGTTTATACATATATGTTTATTTTATAGAAAGATTGAGATAAAAATTCAAATAATATGGTATTCTACAATACATATAAGATGTAATCATTTTCATTCTCATTTTTAATAGAGTGAAAATACTTCATATGATTTCTAATGAGAATTCAGGGGGAAAATTTGAGCATAAAACTACTTACATGGTATGTGCTGTCATATCACAGTTACAAAGATGCTAGGAAGTGGTGGAAAGTGTTACAAAAATGCTGCTCCTGAGATAACGTTAACACCTTCCGACGGAAAACTCTAAGACTGGGTCAATAAAAAAACACAATGAATGAATAAATTATCTGGGAATAGGAAGAAAAAGTTGCCCAATCCTTTGACATCCTCTATTATTCCACTTTGTCCAGACCAGGTTCACTGCTTCTCTGGACTTGGTAAATAAGATCCTAAGATCTTATTTACCGACCCTGGTACCAGTTTCCCCACATTAAACCCAGCATATATGGGGTTAAAACCAAAACACTCATTCCCTGCTTACTCTCTGGCTTCCTGCCTCCAGAATCCACTATCCTCCATGGAGACAGACACCATCAAGGACAAGCACCTGGACCATCTCCTCCCCGCAAAGAGATACGAGCTGGTGGGAAAGCTGCTGACCAGCAAGGTCATGAGCTCCCTCCCTCCTCTCTGCAAGTGTCACAAGGCCAAAGACAGGCGGGTGGGAAAGCTCCGACCAGCAAGGCCATATGCTCCCCCGCCCCTAATCTAAAGCCCCAAATAAAAACCCTTCCTTTTAGCTTTTCGGGGAGATTGGGATTTGAGCGTTAGCTGCCCTCTCTCCTTGCTCAGCGCTGTGCAAAAATAAAGTTCTTACTTTCTTCCACCACACCCGGTGTCAGAGATTGGCTTGCTGCGCAACGGGTGAGCGAACTCACTTCGGTTCAGTAACACCCATAGTTCCTATAAATTGTGCCTTGTAGATAGATGCTCACTTAATATTTCTTGAAATCTGACATTTGTTGAACTGTTGTCATGTATTATTTTAGCTCATCCTTTGTGCCTGCCTTTTCTACTCAACTAATTTACAAACTCTGTGAATACTGTTCTTCGACTTTGTAACAGCTTAAAAGTATTATGATCCAAATTTGGGTGATAGAGTGGGAACTGATACATGCAAGGATGACTTTTTTAAAACAAACGTGTGTACCAAAACTTGTGTTTGTGGCTTATATAATCACAAATATTATGTTGCTCCTACCACTGCAGGGTAGGTAACACAGAGAAGCATTTGTTTTACTTATCTTAATTATGGAAATTCCAGCAGATAATAAATATTTTAAGCAGAGAGGTAACAGATATTTTACTTGACAACAATTTAGGATTTAGCCAAGATTCTTGTATTGTTTGGAAAATAGCATCTGGAATTTACTAAGGATATGAGATGCTTCATGCTCCCAGACAAAGTGTAGAATATTGTGACTTTTAGAGGGAAAATTCACTAAAGTTTGCGCATAATCACTGACACACTTTGAGGAATTATGTGTCTTAGGCACTTTCATGAGAGCTTCACATGTGTTATTTAATTCTCACACCGACTTAAGAAGCAGGCTTAATTATTTTCCCCATTGTTTGACAGATAAGGAAACAGAAACACGGTGTTTACGTAAGTTGCTCAAAGTCACACGGTCACTACATGGCAGAGCTGGGATTTGAGTCCAGCCAGCCTGACTCTGGGCGCTGCACACTTATCCACTGGGTGATATACAGGAGAGAAGGTTGTTTTCTTTCCGCGTTTGTGGGCAAGGCCAGCCAACCACAAACATCATCGCTGCCCCAGGTCAGCAACCCCGAGTGGTGCCAGGCAGCAAGGAGGCCATTTGGTATGCCTAGCAGAGCTCTCTCCTCCTCACACACTGTTTTCAGGGACTGGTCTATTCAAAGCATTGCTAGGAAGCCACTCAGTTCCTAGAGAGCACAGGAATTAAATAGGAGAATGATTCAGTCTTCAGGTGAAGTCCCAAGTTGACTAGAGTTGATTCAGTTTAACGAGGTGTCAAGATGTAAACCAGGATATTAGTCACACTTTGCCCCTCCAGCCATGACTCCTGCCCCTTCATGGGAGCTGGAACCCAAGTGCTCAGGGAAGAGTGCTCTGTGTTCCCAAGAGCTGCTCCTCAGGACTGCTTCCGTTGCTCTTCCCATTGCCACCAGTGCCTTGCTTCTGTCCCCAGTCTGCAATCCTTTCTGCTCTGTTCATCCTCAAGCCATGTGCAAGCTAGAGGTAACATAGTGCCCGGAAAATACAGGCTTAAGCTGAAATTATATGGCTTCCATTTTAAATCCAATCAGCCAATGTTGAATAATTGCAACTGGTGTCATTTTGTTGTTGTTGTTGTTAATTTTTAAAGTTCATCTTGGTTACACATATGGCTATATAATATAAAAATATGTATGACAAAAAAAGTACATGGTGTGTATATAGTATAGATAGCTTGTATAATGATGTATATATAGATGATTGATACAAAGGCTGGATAATAGATATCAGATAGATAGATTTTCTTAATTGATTAATCAAGTCTAATACACCAAGGTTAGAATCCCAGCTCTGCCATTTACAGCTCACTATTAACTTTTTAAAGAACTTCAAGCTCTAAAAGAAAGATAATAATATAATAATATTATATTATTTCATCTGTAATTTAGAATTTCTTCTTTTCTGGCTATTGAGTTCCCTGGCTCTTAGAAAATTTGATTTGAGGAAATCCAGGATCTCTGACCTTAAAATAAAAATCCTGTCCTCCTAGGAAGAGGCCCAGATGTCAACAGAAGAGAGAACCATTCAGCAGCAATCCCCTCATGCCTTCTGTGACAAATTTCCTAAGTTGATCTGGAATCTATATGACAGATTGTTGGTGCCAAAGGCCAACAAACTTCATCTATGTGAAGTATGGACCTTTGGAAAAACAAGAAAATCCAATTAAAGAAGAAAACCCAGAATGAGGAAGGCAAAAGGTTTTGGTTTGTTGTTTTTATTGTGCCAACTCAACTAGAATGCAAGAATCAGAAAGTTTATAGCTAGAAAGGGAAATAAAAATACATACAGATAAGTCTCAAAGCTTTGCCTTTCATTTATTGGCCTCCATGCCCAATTATATGCCTCCCTTTCAAATCAATGTATTCATTTTTATTTTTTTTTTAGCCCATGGAAACCTAATACAAAATGGCAGGAACATAATTCTAATTTATTTCCATTTCAGATTTTTATACCTGTAATTATGTTTGTGTTAAATTAGATGAAAATGTCAATCCACCAATTTGCTTCTTCCTTTGTAACCTTTTGCATACAAAGTTTATCATTCTGACAAATAAAAGGCCTCTTCAACCTTGACACCTAAGAAGAAATGCAAATTGTATTTTTCCAAATTAGAAAACAACTATCAATCATGTCATTTAAAAATTAGGTGAGGTAGCCAATGAAGTTTGAATTCTCTAGCTGTTTGGAGTTTGTAGGATTAAAATAAGACAAGTTAATATTAAAAGAGCAAAATTAGCGTGTGTAGATATTATAATTGTTAATTCATGTAACCCAAATATCAATTGAGGGCCTGAATAGACTGCAGATTCCCTTTTAGGAAAAGCATTTTGAATCTTTTGCTTGGTTTCTAAAGTGTGCATACAAGTCCTAAAATACAGAATTCTAGTTCAATTTCAATGAAATAGAAGCAAGCATTTTCCAAGATACCTTACCCTAGCTTCGTCCCTTCCCAGAAACTATCCCATTTCTTATTTATATGTAACATTTCATTTCACAAATTGGTACATCAACCTTGGCCTTTCAAATATGAGAACCTGTTTTCCTGGCTGTTAGCTGTCTAAGAGCATGTCTTTCCAAGTGTCAAGCCAAGCTAAGCAAGTCCCAGAGGAGAGGAGCTCGTTCCTCCTCTCCTCTCCGGGACTTTTCGTGGCTCCCTTTCCATCAGAGGCCTTTCCTTTGCTCTCCCTCCTCTTGTACTCCAAGATTACCACTGTCCCTGAATTTCCTGCAGGCATATATTATGATTCCTATTTTACAGGTCCTAATCTAAAATACAGAGAGCTTAAATGACTGAGCCAGATTATAATGGAGAGGCAGAGGGAGAGGTGAGACTAGCAGGTCCGTATTCACACTGACCTCAGGGTCTTGAGTTTTTCATTTCTCAAAGGCAGGACTTGTGTTTGTTTCTGCGGCTTTGTACACTTCCTATGAAGCACGTCTACCCAGAGGTTTTTCTTTAATGATGATGCTATGCCTTGGTGTGAGTGATGTTGACAGCTGCCTCCATGGTGAATTTTATGGGACCCCCCTCATCTGTCAACCTAGCTCCCTTCCTGTCCCAACACAGTGTGTTTGGATTAAGTTTTGTCTTCAGCATGTTATGTTCAAATGCAAATAAGTTTCCCTGGAAGGATAACAAATTATTCTCCTTTAAATTTAACGTATGTCATTTAATCATATTCTCAGAGAAAAAAGCAGATTCTAAATCGTGTCTTTCTAACTCAAACACATGAATCTAAAATGGGAGTGGGTGAGACAGACGTATGGATGTACTTAGTACTGAAAACCTTACCTATGCTCCCACCCCTCCTCAATTCTTGACCCCTGCCACTGTGCTCTCTGGAAATCAGGGTCCATTTTCAGCATAATGCTTTCTACCCTCCATCTGTCTTCCGAATGTTTTCTCTACCCTCTGACTAAAAGGCTGACTCTCCCCCTGAGAACCTAGCTTTCCTGAAACTCCCTAAGTGGCCATCTTACCTTACACAGTCCTTGTCCTTCTGGGCCAGGAGGGGAAGGAGGCTAGATCTCCTCGTTGCTGCTTTGAGCATTTTGTCTATTTCCCTTCCCTTCTCCCTGAAAACCCATTTTGTACTTTCCTCAAGAGATTACATCATACTCTACCTTTCATCGTTGCTGTCATCTATCCCCTCCTGGGTCGCCCCGTTTCTTTTCTCGATCATTTCAGCTCCAATACTATTCTTGCTTTAATTCTTGCTGAATTCAATATACAGATGGATGATCATATTAATACTCTGGTCCCTCTGTTCTTTGAACTTTTTAAACAGTCTTGTCTTCTACTTAAGTCAATTATTCCCATGGTCATACCCTCCAACCTTTCTCAAAGAGGGCTCCTCATTTGATAGACAGGATACGGTAAATAATTTGAGTGAATATTTTCTAAAATCTCTCCAGGATAGTACATAACTAATATCATTCTAGATTCAAAGGAGTGAAGTTAATTAATTATGTATTTTAGATACTTATGGCATTAAATCTTAATTCTCTCAGGGAATCCCGGTTGAGAGGTCCTGCACCAAAGATTGCAATGCTGCATAATAATCATTTGAGGATTCTATCTCTGACAACCTCCTATCTTTCCAGTTTCTTCTCACTAGTAGCCCATCCCCCTGTCTCGATCTCCTTAATGACAGCTGTGAAGTCTTTTTGTATAGAGGTGACACATTCACAGGTTCTGATAATTAGGAGGTAAGCATCTTGGGGGCCATTATTTACTTTACAACATGGCCCAATTTCAACAATCATTATCAAGGTTATAGATGGTGTTATGTTCTTTCATCTTGAGGCATAAAACGTCTATTTGTCCTTCTTTTGATGATGTTTAATGCCTAGTAATGAACCCACTAATTCGTTCAAGTTTGCAAAATAATGCTTTTCAAATTTTTCACTTCATATTAATGGTTGAACTAATCTATAAAGAGATACGTCTCTTCATCTACTATCTGGTTACCCATTAGTAGAGTATGTACCGGAAAGGGAAGATAAATGCTTGATACCATCCTTTTATTTACCAGTTTTCAAGAAAATGAACTTATTCCCTATCATTCTCTGAAGGTGATCATTTTTTTTGGTATCATTGTGAACTCATGTCTTGAAACATATTTGACAGGTTCAGTCTGTTCCAACTATTGTGTTTTTTGAAGCACAGCTTGTTCCCTCTTTGTCCAGTGTAAGCCTATTCAAGTTAGCTCCTGGATCCTTTAGAAAAATGGTAATTGTTTTTGATAGTTTTCTTGCTATCTTCTGTGAAAAGATGTTTGAGCATCATTCTCTAAATCAGCCATTCAGAGAGAGCCGAACAATTTTTCACATTTGTTCTCCTAATTTTCCATCTCTTACATTTTTATGATGATAGTATAATTGTCAAAGCCTGTAGCCATTAGATACCCTCTTTTTAGCCCTTATTTAATCTTAATTCTTCAGGTTATTGCTCATCACCATTTCTTATGTTGATATCTCAAATCATTTTCATTGTCTTAAGCTTGCTCTCCAGAAAATTCTTCAGGAAGATCTTGTGGAAACAATACCCTGCATGTTTGTAATACATTGTACAATTTATACCTGAAAGTCAGTTCAGCTGGATATAAAACATTTGCTCACATTTTCTTTCTTTGAATGTAACTATGTTATTCCATCTCCTTCCGTACCACTGTTAAAAGTATGAATATAGTCTAATTTCCCTTGTAACATTTACTCTGACTAAATATCCAAAGGATCTTTTTTTCATCCTTAAAGTCTGATAATTTTACTAGAATATATCTTCTTGGTCATTCTGGGTTGATATTATCAGGTACCTGATGAGCTCTCTTCATATTCATTTTCATATACTTTTAATTTCAGGTGGTCTTTTAAAAATTTTAGCCCTTGGTATTTGTTATATATCCTTGCTTTCATGTTCTTCTTCAGGAATTTCTGTTATTTGTATTTTAGATTCTTTTTGCTTACTGTCAGTATTTGTCACTTTCTCTTGAAATCTTTCTACCTCTTCATATCTTTTTTGATTTTTAAATACTTTCTTCTTTCCACCTTCTGTTTCTCTTAGGGCATTATTATTGCTATGTTTTTTTTCTCTTGTATTCCTTCTAATAGTCTGGCATGACTGTTAGTCTAACAGTCTGACATGACTTTGTCCTTTATTTCTAATTCTTTACTGAGTTCTGTCACCTTATTTCAGAATTTCTACAATTTTGATTTATGTTATTCTTTCATGTCTTATGTCAGTTATTCAGTCTCTTAACTTGTTTTGAAATAGTAGGTACAGATTTTATCTGTTTGGTCAGCCTGACTATTTGGCAGAGTATGGATGTTACTCTGCTCCTTATTTTTATTTATCTCCTAATAGCTTTGCCTATTTTGTTTTGTTTGTTTTCTGTTGCTTATTTTGAGAAATTAATTTTTTGAACTTTCAGAAGGATTTGTGGAACAGAATAGCTTTTTTAACTTCATAGATCACCCCCTTCTGTTTTGTTTTGTTTCTGTCATGTAGTATTAAAAAATAGGCAGCTTTCTTTCTAAGATTTCCTGGCTCTGTTCTCCCTTCCTACTTTTATCTGGATCTTCTCTTTTTTCATCTTTACGTCCTTACCTTGCTCAATTTTAATTTTATTTCTAGCAATTTGTTTCTTTTCAAGTGGCCTTGTCATGGAAGGGAGCCCTTGTAGATCTGTCTGGGCAGTCTGGGACGTTCATAAGGACCCTGACTGCTCCAGACCCTTCATACCTTACTGAGAGGTCCTTCACTCATCCCCCTTGATGAGGCACAACCTCTCCCAGTTTCAGGTGTGTTTCTCAGATTAGCTGGCTATGCTTTCCAGTCAATACCTGTTGACTATTTTGGACCTCTGTCTTCAGTTCCATCTGATGCTTCCCTCTGCTTCCTCCTGAACAGATTCTGGTATCATGAAGTTCTGGTGGCTACTAGTGGCTGATCACCACCAACTTGGCATTTTGGCATTCATAGAGATACCATGTTAACTAGATTTGCTGTAAATTTTAACAAGCATTTTGGTTTTGCTATTGAGTTGCTTCATCTGCTTTTATGTGGTGATTCCAAGAGATTGAAAATTGTACTGTCCTCATTATCTTTCCTAAATTTTAGATTCTTCTTCATAGATAGATAGATAAATTTATTACAAATACTACATGTATAATTATTAAATTTTTATTGTAATGTGTTTATTAAAAATTCTATTTGTTAAACTATTTACTTTTAAAATTTATTAATAACACTTTAATTTTTGTTTATTTATTAAAATTATAAACATATAGTATTTTTTAATAAGTAAACTTTTTATTTTGAATAATTTTAGATTTACATAAAAAATAGAAGGATAGTACAGAGAGCTCCCATATGCTTATCACCCGGTTTTAGTTTTCCCTAATGTTATCATCTTACACTACTATCACTTTACACTATATTTGTCAAAACTAAGAAACCACTATTACACTTTACTCTTAACCAAATTATAGACTTTATTTGGATTTCACCAGTTTTTTGACTCACGACCTTTTTTCTGTCCCAAGATCCAATCCAGGATAGCACATTGCATTTAGTTGTCACATTTTCTCGGTCTTCTCTGGCCTACGACAGTTTCACAGCCTTTCTTTACTTTTCATGTCCTTTACAGTTTTGTGAGTTCTGGTCAGATACTTTATAGAATATTCCTCGATTTCTCATCATCAAGTTGGTTTTTTTATCTTGGAAAAAAATACCACAGAGGTTAAACGCCCCTCTCATCACGTCATTTCTTGGGATAGGTGATATCAACACGACATTAGTGGTCATGTTCACCTTGATCACTGGGTTAAGGTCTATACATTTTTGTTCAATTATTAACTGAAAGTATTTTCATTCCACTCTCCTTCACACAGCTCCAAACGACATGCACTTAGTTTCTTTGATCTCTTTTAAGACATTAGGGACTGCAACATTCTTCCTAAGGGCCCAGACAAATGTGTTTTAAATGTTCAGAATTTTAACCCTCTAACTAGAAAAAAATAGGCACCTCCATGCGTGATATGGTGTAACGATGTGAGGGATATACCAAATGCCATTACAGGAAGGCTTGGCTTTTTGATATCCTTCAATTCATAGCAATAACATTCATATGGTGAGTTTTCAGAGACTATATAGTGTAAAATTGAGATTGTACTAAAAAGTTTAAAGGGGATCATAGATTCACCACAGAGCTTGCTTAACTGACGTCTGTCAAGATTTGGTTTGATCCTAGTGAAACCCCAGCTCCCAATGCATCTCTCCCCAAAGGCTATTTCAGTGACAGCAGAAAACTGAGGATCTTACACTCTCCTGACCCATCAGATCCAATTTGGGCATACATGATTTACTGCTAGCAACATCTTTTTTCCTGCTTTAACATAAAAAGAAAATGGGACATTTCAAATACATTACTGCAATTAGTTCATCAACTTGAACACATTAGAAAGTGGAAAGGTAATGTTAGTCACGTGTCTCCACCCACATTACAATATAAAGCAACAACTTTGCTAGTCCAGTGGAAAATCAGACACTGTTTGGGGTGACAATGTTTGCATTAAGCCTGCTTGTTTTTGTGAGTTTAAAATGGTAATCTATAATAACAGACCACACATTTTTGAGGAACTCCGAAGACTATTGGATACTTTTCTTTTACACTTGCTGCCTCCTTTTATCCCCACATATTCCCTGTGAGGCATGGTTCTTATGCCTATTTACAAATGAGGAAGTGGAGGCTCAGAAAACTTAAGAATGGTACCCAAGGTCACGTATCTTGCAAGTGATGCCCGTACAGGTTCATTAAATCACTCTTTCTTCCCATCTAAGACTGATGCTGTGTTTTTGCTTTCATAAATATGATTTATTCCCCCAATGGAAAAAAATCTAAACTCACCAGTTATGAGAGAAGGATATCTAAATTAAGGGAAAATCTGAATAAGAGATTATATAGTAATAATTATCTACTATTTATTTAGCACTGGCTATGTGCTAGAGTCTATAGTTAATTCTTAAACCACCCTATAAATTCTTTCCTTTTTAATGAGAAAAAATTGAAGTTCAGGTGGATGAGTTAATGTAAATGATGCTAACTCTTGTAGCACATAAATCCCAATCTCAGTGGTTTAAGATAATAAAAGTTATTTCTTGCCCCTGCAGGGTCCAATATAAATGTTCCTGGCTGGTGAATGGCCTTCCGTGTGGTCAGTCAGGGCCCGGGCTCTGCCACCCTTTAGGGACCTGCAGTCTTCTCCGGAATGCTCTGTGTGTTCCTGTTAGAAATACTGTTTATACAATTAATATAGGCTTTATAGGGTAACACCAAATTAGATTTCAGTCTTGTTCCTTCTGTGTTATATCAATTTCAGATTGATGTTCAAATTAATGCAAGCTTCCTGGGCACAGGAAGTTTTAATGCACTGGAACTGGAAGTGGCCTATATTTCTTTTGTTCATAGTGCATTTGCCAGAGCTCAGTCACATGGACACTCCTGCCTGCTAGAGAGGCTGGGAGACATAATCGAAGTGCATGCTCAGTAGGTAGGCGAAATGGGTTTTGGTGAACACATAGCAGTCTTCCACCCTTAGCAACTTGCTCAAAGTCATATAGGTAATACTTGGCGGAACCAAAACTTGAATCTGTTCTGATCCAAAGCTTATACTCTTTTCACTACATTATACTCCTTTCAGATATTTTTTAAAAGAAATTTAGTTTTATTATTTTCAAGAATAACTCAAATTTTCTGTGGCAATATCAACTATGGATATAAATAATATCACTTTGATTATAACAAGCCATATTGGGCTGAATCCTTAAACCTCACTCCTCAGTACTGCCAAGTACCTTCTCTAGTCCCCACGTTGTCCCTTGTCCATGATTATATCTGGGACTCCCAAATGTCTGAGTCCCATGTGCTCATGAACACGTCCTGACTGTCACTGAATGGCAGCCACCTTGTTCTTCCCTCCAGAATCAACAGTGCTGTAAAATCACCAGTGCTTCATAAAGGAAGACTTTTCTCCTTACCCTTCCCTCCATTTTGTCACCTAATGAGTCATCTAATGACACAAGAGCCCAATGACATTCACTCACTACTGAAAATACCTCCTTCAGGTTCTGTCTATCATCCTTCTCTCCTCAGTCTTCAGATAGTATCCATGAGCCTGCCAGAGAAGCAGATTCTAAAGATACATGACTCTACCCTCCCCATCACCCACTGCTCCAGTGTGGATCCCTTCCAAATAAGAGCTCTAAACTTCAACCCAGGTAAATGAACACAGGTAAATGAGGGTCAGTTCTCCCTATCAGCCCAGTTCACATGCCCACAGTTCCCAGTCCAAGCAGTGGACCTAGCTTAGCGTTAAGCTGTGTTTCTATGATATTGTGATTTATCATAAGAAATTGTGCATTTGGTTTTTATCTTGTTTCTGGGACAGAGCTCCTAAAACCCTTGGAATTTCCTGTGATAAGAGTGGTAAAGTTGTCTTTTGTTATATTAATGAGGTGACTTTTGGAAAGCCCCTAGCTATCCTTAGGATGGGGGCTGATTGCTAGGGGACCCAACCATGTGATTAGAGGGTTGGAACTTTCAGTACCAACGCTATTCTCCTCCCCCTCCCCCAGACCTCCTGGGAGGAGAGAGGGGCTGAAGAGATTGAATCAATCACTAATGGTCAACGAATTAATTAATCATGACTATGTAATGAAACCTCCATAAAACCCCGAAAAGATAGGGAACAAAGAGATTCCTGGATGGTGAATACATGGAAATTTGGGGAGAGTGGCATGCTCCGAGAGGGCATGGACGCTTTCTTCATAGCTTGCCCTACACATCTCTTCCATCTGGCTGTTCCTGAGTTATATCCTTTTATAATAAACCCGTAATCTAGTAAGTAAAATATTTCTCTTAGTTCTGTGAACCACTCTAGCAAATGAATTGAACCCAAGGAGGGGGTCCTTGGAACCTCCCATCTATAGCCAGCCATTCATAAGCACAGGTGACAACCCAGACTTGCAATTGGCAGAGAACTGTTTGGTGGCAGGGGGAAAATCCTACATGCTGGAATTGGGTGCAGAGCCCTTTGTTACCCACTGCTTAAGGACGCATAGTACTAGAACACAGATAACCAAAGGCTTTTAGTGAACATTCTTAGGAGACTTGTTTCAATAAACTAGCAGGAATAGCTTGTTTGAAACAAAGAATGCTTTTTAATTGGCATATCAGTCATTTGCAATTGGAATCTTGAAGTTACTTAAAACTATTTTCCTCTCATAAGCATTTTACACATTCTCCTTGAAATGCTGTTTATACAATTAACGATGTTTTTATAGGTAATCCAAAAATAGGTTTCATTGTGGCTCCTCCTGAGTTACATCAATTTCCAGATTGATGTTCAAATTAATGCAAATTTCCCAGGTACCCTACATTTCAATTTTCATATATATGAACACTGAAGTGTACACACTCTCACATAAAAATACTCACCAGGAGTCAGGAGGCACTGCAACGTGGTGGGAGATCCCCACAGACTCACTGTCTATGCCTATACACACTAAATGAATAGACCTTCAACTGGCTAATCCATTAATTCCAGCCATTTAATAATCAATGAAGATTACTGAATGAGTGATCTAGGATGGTGATCAATATTCATAATGAAGGTAGCTGAAATGGACACCAGCCAATTATCAATGTGGCCTAAGTCAGAGAGAATGTACTGAAAGCCCAGAGCAAGCCCAGTCCTGGGAAGAGAGTGTGAGGTAACATTTCTGCCTTCCAGAAGACCATCGTGGAGTCGCCCCGAAACGTGATGTATCCTGCTGTGCCAGGACTCAACCTGGACCTCTTCTTTTTAATTCTGGGTCTTTTTATCCACCACTTCCCTTTCAGTAAAATGTTCTTGCCTCAACATCTTAGGGCCCAAATCTGATTTCCAAGTTTCCTGATCTATTGACATATTTTTGGACTCCCTTGAGTACTGTTTTCATTGATTGGTTCATATCTATCTTGCCTTAATTCAAAAAGGATTTGATGTTTGCTGATATGCATCTTGTTTAGCAGGCAAAGTCGCAAACCGAAGGAGTGGGAATTTGCAGCGTCCCGGTGATGGGGAGATGATACATTTGGATAGGTGGTCTCTATTGCTTTAGCCAAATCACCACATTGTAGGTCCCATCCATCAGTGAAATTCAGATAGAGATCGGGCTCTGGTCCAAAGTTTATAGGGTTCCCCTCCTTCCAATCTGAGAAAACTAGACCTAGTGATACTTAGATCTACATTCTGGGGAGATTACAGGGAATACCTGGAGACCTGCTGAATTTCTTGGAAGTGGAGAACTAGCCAAGAACCGTGAATGTCTCACCATGACCCTGAGGGAGGGCCACAGTGGGTCTTGTCCTAACAGCCATCTCTACAGAAAATTAATGATTTTTCTTAATAAAAGGTTAAGCATTCAGGAGTGCCAGGGCCCCTGGATTAAACCCCAACTCCAGCTGACATGGTAATTACAAAAAGGCCAGATAATTGGGAAATAAAGGGAACCTGAGTGTTTGTTCCTCCTTTTTTTCATAGAGCAAGCAGGGTTTTGTCCCTCACTTCTGAAACAATCATGTTCTGATTGGCCTTGGCGTCTTTAGCAGAGCTTGGAAATCAAAGTGGGTAAGAGGTAGGATTTCTAGCAGGAGAGTTGGGTTTGGAAAGGTTCAGGAAGAAGGCTCAGGAGGTTTGCCTCGTGGAAAGAAAGCATGACTCTGGCAAATGCAACTGGCTAACTTCCCCAGCAACCTGGAAGGCGGGGGCTCGCCCTGGATGCTCCTGTCTTGTGCCTTCAGGGGCTCTCCCTCTTATCCTCACTGGCTTCAGAGTGGCGCTCCTGGCGGAGAAGAGTCCTGACAAGAAGAGGCCACTTGGGTTTTTCTGGCTCTCATAACAGAAGAGGCTCTACAGTCAAATATGTTTTTAAACTAGTTGCCATGGAAATATCTTTTAAAGATAGCTAATACCACCGGGGAAATCTAACTGGCAGTGATAGCAAATCAGGCTTTGATTTAACCTCCTAATACAGTCTGTCGAGCAATTTCAGAACAAGCGTACGCGTAACATTGAGGTTTCACAGCTCTTTGCCTGGTTTGCTTGCGAGCGTGGAGAAAGCACTCTGCGAGGAGCTTCCGTCAATCGCTGATTATTCAGGATGCGATTATAAAGCTGGAGGGTTTTCAGTGCCCTTGCTTCGCCTCCTCCTCTTCCTGTGCGCTGTGCTTTAGCCATTTCATCGCCTATTAGAGCTTCCACCAGAGAGTGGAGAGGATATAAAATTCCAATCAGCCTGTTAGCAGTTTTCATAAGAGATCTGCTGAGGGGAGAAGCTAAAACCATTGGCTGAAATGAGGTTTGCAGATTATCTATGGATTTCATTTATGATTTCTGTGTGAGTAATCTGATTGTGGCGTTGGCTGCATGTGGCTTAGTTGGAAACAGAAGCTTTGTTGAAAACAGCCTTATAAATGTGCACATAGGTTTCTCTCTACACTGTAATAAGTGAATAAATGTCTGGAAAATTTGATTTTTAAAAATAGATGTGCATAGAAATGCAGATCATTCGGACCTTGGATTTTTATTGTGACATAAATTATCAATTTGACCATCCAGATTGTTCAAATTTACCTAACAATTGACAAATTATTAGCAAAACCATCCATACATGGATTTAACAAACAAACAGGAAACTAGAATGAGAAACTTCTGAGCTTCCACTGAGGCTATGACAATAGATATATATTGTCACATATATATATGTTATAATATATATGTAATATATATATGTATACACACACACACATATATGGATGGCAGGGCTTTTTTATTACTTTGAGTAATGTTTCTCAAAAGTGAAATGCAGATTGTGTTTACCATAGTATTGTACAATGCAAAACGAGTTAACACCTACAGATTACTTGAAAATGAGCGTCTTCCTTTCGGTGCTACTGTTACCATCCCTCCCTCTCTGCAGAGGGTGATCATTGCTAACGTTTCTGGAGACATAGACACCTATACACACCGAGCTTTGTAACCTCTGATGATCCATTTTTCCAATGGGAATGATTCTTGTTCTTTTCTTTTCTGGGAAGAATACAAATTAGGGACCTCCGGGGAGATTTTTTTACTTCAATTAAGAATCACCTGAGTCAGGTATTTTCAGCTGTTCCATTACAGAAACTTTTTAAAAAATTTGAATAATATATTTTATTGAACTCAGTGTATCCAAAATATTTTAACATATACTCAATATTAAAAATTATTGCTGTGATATTTTATATCCTTTTATCCTTACTAAGTCTTTAAAATTCAATGTGTATTTTATACTTGGAGCACATCTCAGCTGGCGCATCAGATTTTTTTTGAGAATGTCTTGATCTGTATTTAGATTTTACAACAGTTACAGTTGAAAGAGGAGGGGATCATATCCAAGTTGTTCCAAACCTACTTAAAATTTTTCCAATAACTCATTCAAGTTTAAGTTTTTAAATTCAAATTTAAATAAATTAAAATGAAGTAGAATTTAAAATTCAATTCTTCAGTCTCCCTAGCCACATTTTAAGCGCTCAAAAGCCATAGGTGGCTAGTCGTACCTATTGGACAACACAGCCTTATACTGTCCTTTATGAGCAATTTAAAAGGCTTTTTAAAAGTAGGAGGATGCAAAACCTTTACGGATACGGTTTCAGATTCTGCATTGTAACTGACCTTTAAGAAACCACTTGCCGAGCTTCAGTTCAGTGGACAGAAGGAGAGCCACAGTTAGCTGGAGACTAAGTACTCCTCCCCTTTCTAACCACATGCCTGTGTGAGGCACGGTTTTCTTTTTCTTTTCAATTTTTTTTATCGTGGCAAAGTACACATGACATAAAACTTACCATCTCAACCATTTTGGAGGGTACAGTTCAGTGGTATTAAAAGTGGTATTTAAAGTTGGTGCTCACCCAGCTTCTGACTGCCAGGGGCCACCGAAGGGCGGAGGAGGCCTTGGTTGCTTTGTTGCTTGGTACAGCAACTTCTTTTCATTTCCTGCTCTGGAGAAACCCTCCTCTCCTGACAACATACACACTCCCATGCTGTTTGAGCAAACACACAGCTCCAGCAGGGAGTGGCTCTGTTTATTGAGCTTCTCAAAGAAAGCCGTTCTATCAAATCTGTTTAGAGAGAAGATGGAACTCCTAAAAGTGTTCTTGTGCATCCCTTCATTTCAAATACCCTAGATAGATGATGGTTTATCAGAATTCTTACATTGTGCTCAGGCAAGGCATACCCTTTTTATAATATATATAATATATAATATATAATATGTTTTGTCAATTAATTTCATTTATCCTAGAAAATATTAAAGAAATATATAATTAAAATATTGAAATGATGGGATAAACATTGTTGATAAGGTCTTTTTTCACTTAATTATAAGCCAGTCCAAATGATAGCTACTTCAATAAAAAGCATTAAGCTTTACTCATCCAGATTTTAAAGGACTTGTCAACTCATCTGTAAAGAACTGCATGGATAAGTGTTAATACAAAGCATTCCAATCACCAATGCATTCATGTTTATGACAGTTCTAATTCATATAACTCGTGTACCTGAAATAAACATCCTTTGAAAGAAGAGAAAATGAAGCTCACGCAGGAAGACAAATAGGTTTTCACAGTTTATATCTGCCCTTCAGACAACCTTCTCCTTCTCCTTTTCCAGTCTTCTCTGTGTCTCCTTCCACTATCAAATGTTTTCAGAAGACCACAACTAGACATGTGGGCACAGTCAATGGTGAAAACTAAGTTCCAGATTTTCTGCAATAACCAGCTGAAATTCTTCCATCATAATTCAGGTTATGGCAACGACTGGCCAGCTCCCCAGAACTTGCTGCCACTTCCTGTTATAAATATCCAGATCCAAGCTGTGTTCCCTGCAATGCTTTAACATTGAGATCGGGGGTGTTCGCACCCCAGGACAAGACCATCTCAACCGTTCACATATGCCTCTGCATTCTCTCCATTTCACAGATGGCAAAACTGAGATTCAGGACAGTGGGATTTCTTGTTCATACACACACCGCTAGTAAGCAAGATTCATTCCCAGATTTTTCTGGCTCAAAAGGCCTGTCTACCAACCTTCCTGACTCTCACACTGCTGATGCATGGAGGATTCTTGCGAATTATTACTTAAGGAGTCTGCCCTTTCCTCTTCCTCCATGGCCCCAGAGGGATTTTTCATCCACACAAAAAAGTATAGCTTATCTATGTATTCCTTGCCCCCCAAACTACCCCACAAGATCTCCAGCAATGTCCGTTTTTAACCTAATCTTTGCTAGCCTTGCTGAGCCCTTGGCTGGACGCCTGACTTGTTGTGGGGCGTGCTGTTGGGTAGTGGACCCTTGGGAGTCTGTGTGCTGCAGGCGACAAGGTCAGTTGGCACTAGAGCCAGTGTTGAGAACACCAATCTTAAAAGTTTGGGGCAATCAGGTAAGTCATTAATTACATCCCTCAGCAGATAAAATAACTTCCATGCTCTTGAGAATGAATCTTTGCTCTCCTTTAAGTTCATTAAACTGTTTAAAATTTCAACAGACACCACTTTCGGAATCACATTTTCTACCTGTCTGCAAAGATTTAACAGTTTCACTATTTTATTGACACAAGTTTCAGCATTCAAAGTCATGCAGCTCTTGATGTTTCTGAATTAATCAATACGATGAAGAATTCTATAGATTCACAGTCTTGCTTGTGAGTTAAAAATTTACCTGGTTTTTTACAACCATATTGCTTATCTATTTCTGGAGGTCTATATATACACATACAGATATATGTTCTCGATAAAGAAAAAATACAAACTAAAATGCATAACAGCAGGGAGGGAAAACAATCAGATTTTTTAAATTTAGTTTTATTTACTATAATTTGTGTGACTCGGCTAATTATTGTTTGTTTAAATAAGGTCATATGGGGGCTGGCCCCGTTGCCGAGTGGTTAAGTTCGCCCGCTCCGCTGCAGGCGGCCCAGTGTTTCGTTGGTTCGAATCCTGGGCGCGGACATGGCACTGCTCATCGGACCACGCTGAGGCAGCGTCCCACATGCCACAACTAGAAGGACCCACAATGAAGAATATACAACTATGTACTGGGGGGCTTTGGGGAGAAAAAGGAAAAAAATAAAAAAATAAAAAATAAAAAAATAAATAAATAAGGTCATATGTCTGGCATTGATGCCCAAGGCACATGGAAGTGTTAAGTAAATTTGGCTTTCTGGTATTGCATATTATAATTTAAAAAGTCACATATATTTGCTGAAAAAATATATTTGCATTTATCGTCAGACTATTAAAATAATTAGCTCCGGGTAAAGACATTCAACCAGAAACAGAGTGAATAGTTTTTGCAAAATTTTTACACCTGTTGCAGACATTAGAGGTGTCTGGTCTTGGCTTATTGGAGATGTAATTTACCTTTATGCTTCATCCAATATAATTTATTAAAATATTTATTAAGCACCTACTTTGTGCCTGGCATCATGTTACATGGTGGTTAATTGAAGGCCTATTAATTATTCTGCGAAGGAGCCAAAAAACTACATAAGACTATAGCAGATGCTTGGTTGATGTCGTTTTAAACTGGACACTAAGAAAATGAGAAAACTCCACCTGAAGGATGCTGAAAGCTGAAGTCATTCTCCCCTTCGTCTCAAAAGAGTAACTCTTCCTTTGCTGTTTAGCAAACAGTAGCTCTTGGTTTTGTGGATGCCTGACCCGAGGCCCCTCTTCCAGGTTTGATTCTACAGATGAGGACTTTGCTTCTTATGTGCCTTGAGTTTCTGGAACGTCTATAATGTCCTGGCCAACCTACGTTCCGTGGTTTCTGGATCCCACTAAAATGAAGCCTTGAATCCTCCGTCTGGCATTCACAGTTCTCCTTCATCTGACTCCAATCTTCTTTCCAGCCTCTTTTCTCACTAATCACCTTCCTGTACTTTATGCTCTGGCCAGTTTGGGCTACTTCATCCCCACCTCCAGCCCAGAACAGGTCCCCATCACTTGCCAACATTGCTCAACATACACTGATCCTCCTCCCTGTCGGTGAAAACCCAGATCTTGCCCCCTACCCCGATGCAATTACTTCCTGGTTTGAGTTCTGCCAGGGCTTGGTTTGTCTATTTTTATGCTATATATTCCCTAGTCTTCAATGTTTTATTATTTGAGTACTTGTCTTAATTTTATATCAAGTTGTAAACTTTTAGATGGGATAAATGCCTGTATCTCCTTCATCTCTGGATCCCCTGTTGAATTCCATACTAAGGCACTTGGTAAATATTCATTGAATAAATAAATGAATGTAGGCTTGACTCCACCTTCACCTTTAACCCTATGTTAATAGCTTGGAAATGAGAGACATATATTTAATTATATGTATATATTTAAGCCCACCATTGTGCCTTGCCGATCTGCGTCTGTGAGGAAGTGCTCCTGTACCAAATCTTAGGAGAGCGTTGAACCATCCAGGATATTTCAGACAACAAATAACAGTGGCCAATTGTATCTCTCCCTGGCAGATCCCCATTTATGCCACCACCTCAGAATATTGTGGCCTCTAGATGTCACAGATGGAGTGACACGTCAACATTTGCACCATGAAACATGCTAGTGGGGTGTCTGAAGGCAAAGCTGTCTTAGACACACACTCACCCCTGTAAACCTGCAGAGGAACCCTGTCTATGGACTTAGGAAATTCTTTCTCTTCTCCATGATGGAGAGAATTGCCTCATCAAAAATAGGGAGGCAAAAATGTGTCTTCCATAGCTCCTTTCTGTATCTCTCTGCTCTCTTTCAGCATCCTACTTTTTAGGCTGTTTGTGTTTAATTCATACTAGGGTTTTGGGCATAGAAATTAACTTAGTACAGACATGCCTTGGAGATACTGTGGGTTCGGTTCCAGACCACTGTAATAAAGTGAATATCACAAGAAAGCAAGTCACGTGAACTTTGGTTTCTCACTTCATATAAAAGTTATATTTACACTATGCTATAGTCTATTAAGTGTGGAGTAACATTATTTCTGAAAAAACAATCTATACACCTTAATTAACAAATACTTTATTGCTAAAAAATGCTAACCATGATCTGGGCCTTCAGCGAGTCCGAATCTTTTTGCTGGTGAAGGGTCTTGCCTGGATGTTGATGGCTGCTGACAGATCGAGGTGGTGGCTGCTGAAAGCAGGAGTGGCTGTGGCAATTTCTTAAAATAAGACAAGGAAATTTGCCACATCAATTTACCCTTTCCTTCATGAACCGTTTATCTGTAGCATGCAATGTTGTTTGATAGCATCTTACCCACAGTAGAACTTCTTTCAAAATTGAAGTCAATCCTCTCAAGCCCTGCTGCTATTTTATCAGCTAATTTTGTGTAATATTCTAAATACTTTGTTGTCATTTCAACAATCTTCCCGGCATCTTCACCAGGAGTATATTCTATCTCAGGAAACAACTTTCTCTATTCATCCAAAAGAAGCAACTCCTCATCTGGTAAAGTTTTATCATGAGATTGTGGCAATTCAGTCACATCTTCAGGCTCCACTTCTAATTCTAGCTCTCTTGCTATTTCTACCGCGTTTGGAGTTACTTCCTCTACTGAAGTCTTGAACACCTGACAGTCAGCCATGAAGGTTCTAATCGACTTCTTCCAAATTCCTGTTAATATTGATATTTTCAACCTCTTTGCATGAATCATGAATGTTCTTAATGACATCTAGAATGAGGAATCCTTTCCAGAAGGTTTTCAACTTAGTTTGCCCACATCCATCAAAGGAATCAACATCTATGGCAACTATAGCCTTACAAAATGTATTTCTTAAGAAATAAAACTTGAACACCAAAATCACTCCTTGATCCATGAACTGCAGAATGCATACCATGTTGGCAGACATGAAAACAACATGAATCTCATTGTGCATCTTCATCAGAGCTCTGGGGTGAACAGGTGCATTGTCAGAGAGCAGTAATATTTTGAAAGGAATCTTTTTTTCTGAGCAGTAGTTCTCTTCATTGGGCTTGAACTATTCAGTAAACCTTGTTGTAAACAGATGTGCTGTCATCCAGGCTTTGATGTTCCATTTATAGAGCACAGGCAGAGCAGATTTAGCATAATTCTTAAGGGCCCTAGGATTTTCAGAATAATTAATGACCATGCACTTCAACTTAAAGTCATCAGCTGCCTTAGTCACTAACAAGGGAGTCATCCTGTCCTTTGAAGAATGGACACCAGGCATTGACTTCTCCTCCCAGCTATGAAAGTCCTAAATGTCATCTTCTTCCAATATAAGGCTGTTTCGTCAACACTGAAAATCTGTCATTGAATGTCGCCACCTTCATTAATGATCTAAGCTAGATCTTCTGGATAACTTGCTGCAGCTTCTACATCAGCGCTTGCTGCTTCACCTTGCACTTTTATGTTACAGAGATGGCTTCTTTCCTTAAAGAACCTTCTCCTCCTCATAAACAAACCTCTGCCAGTTTCAAACTTTTCTTCTGCAGCTTCCTCACCTCTCTCAGTCTGCACAGAACTGAAGAGAGTCAGGGCCTTGGTCTGCATTAGGTTTTGGTTTAAGGGAATGTTGTGGCTGGTTTGATCTTCTATCCAGACCATGAAAACTTTCTACACGTTGGCAATAACTCTGTTTTGCTTTCTTATCATTTGTGTGTTCACTGGAGTAGCTTTTAAATTTCCTTCGAGAACTTTTCCTTTTCATTCACAACTTGGCTAACTGTTTGGCACAAAAGGCCTAGCTTTCGGCCTATCTTGGCTTTTGACATGTCTTCCTCACTAAGCTTAATCATTTCTAACTTTTGATTTGAAGTGAGCAATGTGTACTCTTCCTTTCACTTGAACACTTAGAGGCTGCTGTAGGGTTATTAATTGGCCTAATTTCAATGTTGCTGTGTCCCAGGGAATAGCAGCAGAAGGAGAGAGATGGAGAAATGGCCAGTCAGTGGAGCAGTGAGAACGCATACAACATTCATTGATTAAGTTCACCATCTTATATGGACACAGTTCTTGGCTCCCCAAAACTATTAAAATGGTAACATTAAAGATCACCTATCACAGATCACCATAACAAATATAATAATAATGAAGAAGTTTGAAATATTGTGAAGATTACCAAAATGTGACAGAGAGACATGAAGTGAGCAAATGCTGTTGGAAAAATGGCGCCAATAGACTTGGGCAGCACAAGGTTGCCACAGACCTTCAATTTGTAAAAATGCATTATCTGTGAAGCACATTAAAATGAAGTGAAATAAAACGAGGTATACTGTATACCACCCTTCTCTGCAGTATTTGCAGCATTTAAAAAGAAGGTATAGAAAAGACAACACTTCCTGGAAAGTGAGATCTCTCTTAGGATGACATTTCAGTCTTGGGATCCCTGTAGACATGTCAATAGAGTTTAGTGATAATGACTGTGATAACATGTGACTTAGGAGAATATAAACCAAGTCAATTTCCTTATTTGTAAAATAGTGGAATCATAGCACCTTCCCAAGGTTTTGCAGAGGATTAAATAAGATATTCCTTCTGTCAAGAACTGGGGAGAAGGTGAGATTTTACCCTACTTGCAATCTAAAAAGTTGCCCCGCCACAGTTTCTGCTGGCGGAAGCCATGGGTCTCCGGGGTCAGAGCCAGGGTACTTGATGACTCAGCAAAAGCAGTGGCCAGAGTCTCAGCATTCTCTTGTGCTGGTTCCTCAAGGCCCAATTCTCACTGGCAACACAAAGAGGGCCGGGTGACACCTGTCCACGCAGTACAGACCTCTGCACTTAGGGAGCCTGAACCCATTAGGACGGGCCGTAGCGTGTTTGCTCCAGTGGGAGACGTGTTATATATTGGACGGTAAGCACGCATGCTCCTTGCTCTGGAAGGAAACACTATATCCATCTTCCAAAGCTATTTGCTAGACCAACAGCTTCAAAAAAATCATCCAGAACAAAGGCAGTCAGTGTCTCTGCTGGCAAGACATGCAGCAGTGTGAGCGACTGTTTAGACTTGACTCCTAACTTGTAAAACACATACAATAGCACCAACCAGCACTCAGTAACTGTGATTCTTACTATTCTGAGGTCACAGAGAGGATCTTACCTCATTCAAAGATGACCTCATTCAGTGACTGATGGAGTAAAGGAAAATGCAAACAAATCATCATTCATTGCATGTGTTTTAGAAATTGAAATAGATGCCATTCGTTCATAGGTACCCAAACCAAGTTTGAAAGCTTGGGGAGAGGTTTTGTTTTTCCTTCCAGTGATTTTGATGTTGGTGCTAATTCTGCACTTGCAGCACACTCGATGCTGTGTCTTCTCTGGGAGAGAATAAATAAGTTGGGGGAGCACCCATTCATTAGAGAATTTAATCTTTTCATCTCTGAGGCATTGCTGACTGCTTCTGTATGCAGAGCCATGTCTTGCTTCTTTCTTGCAGAGTGGATGTGCTGTGGTCCAGTTCCTTCTAAAAATAAATATGCACCTGGACATTTGTCTTCAAAATGCCATTGGGTTTTTCCATTAAGTTGAAATGACAAAGGATGATTCTGAATGGAAATGGAAGCATCACCTCAACAACTTGATGTGTTCTGAGAGGCAAGTTGGGTCAAAGCAAGAGAGCAGAGGGTCACACTTGTCTTAGGATTGCGCTTTCTTCTGTCTCATGAATAATCTTTCCTTCCAGAAAGAAACCTGCTACTCCTCGAATGCCCAGCTCTCTTGTCTCTAGGGAAAAGTAATTCATTTATGCAAAACTCATTTACCCCCAGCACCCCGTTCTATGTGTGGCACATAATATGGGCTCAATAAAAGTTTCTTAATTTTTTGACTAAGAAGTAAGGGACACCGTGTACTCTCTCTCTCAGGCAATGCTTGAACTTTAATAAAAGTGTCACTGCTTAGACAAAAGAGGAAGGCCTAAAAGGATGAATCTCTGTGACATTTCAACACAAATGAGAAAGCTAATTTCCGACAAAGTGTTGGGGGGTGGGTTTGTATTCCTTGTACTCTTCAAATCCTAGGAAAAGAACCTGTTTATATCACAAGATCATCTAGAGCTGGTGTTCTCAAAGGCAATGAGCATAAGAGCCACTTGGGGCTCTTGTAAAATGCACATTCTGATTCAGCAGATCTGAATGAGGTCTGAGCTCCTGTATTTCTGTCAAGCTCCCTGGTGATCCCAAGGTTGTTGGGCCAGTGATGCTAGTTTGAGCATCACGGATTTAGAAATCTTGTTAAAGCAGACTTGGGGTGGAAGAAGGGGAAAGGATCTCCTGTGACTGCTTGGCTTTCAGACAGAGGGCTCTCTGCGGGCTTCACCTGGCCCTCATGAGGGCCCGAGCCCAGCGCTTACTTGGCTGCTCTTGCAGACCCTCCCGGCTGAGTCCAGAAAAGCGGGTCAGGATAATTAGGGGGGGTGGGGAGCAAGGATGAAGATCACGCTGGACAGCACTGCTTCGGTGAGCTTGCAGTGTTCCAGCACTCTGTGGCTGGCGCAGCTCTGGGCTCTGAGAGCAGATGGCAGGCAGGCAGCATCCCGTGGAGGAGCCCCGGCCCTACTCACACCCCCGTTCCCTGCATGGCCTTCACACCTCTCTCCTCAGCTCTTTCCTAAGATGAACAGAGAAACACCTGACAGGCAGACTGTCGGCTAATTATTAGTCACATTCCCGAGTCTTTGTGCCCATGCCCAGACACCAAGCTGACAAAAAAAACAGCCCTGCTTTAGAGAAACCTGCTCCAGAACCAGAGAGAGCCAGCCAGCCTTGTGATGTCAGACTTTCAGATCTCAGGTGACATCTCTGGGCTTACAGAGCAGAAAGCAAAGAAACAGTGTGTTCTCCAGCTACACATAGCTTGCTTCCTAAAACTGAACTAAACTAAACTAATTTCTAGTGTGGCACCTAAAACTATGAGGCAGGTCAATTCAGCCCAAACCAATTTAACAGTCATATGCTGGGGAGTTTCAGGAGGTTAGCCAGTCTGCCCAAGGTGAATGGGCCCATTTTTTCACTGGACTTGAAGGCAGAGGTGTCCCCAGGGCCCTGGCCAACTTGCTACCTCCTCTCACCCTCTTCCTACGGCTTTCTTTACCATGTTCCCTCATACCTGCTGAGGGGCCTCCCCCAAGCCAGTCCCTTCTCCCACTTCTCAATATCTTGCCATCCCAGTTCAATTTCTGAAGCTATGTGGGCAAGTAAATTTTCAATAATGATTTCATGAGGATGGTACCTCCACACATCCTCAGATAGGCTTCACACAAAAAACCCCGTGTTGATGTTTCCTAAGAAAGGACCAGAGGCTGGGGGAATGGGTCAGGAGCATTTGCTTTCAGTTTCCCTCAAACCAGCCCATGGAAGTGCTGCCTAATTTATGTAATCACCCAAACAAATGGAAGGAGCCCTCCAGAAGGAACAGGAGATGCAAGACCAGCCTGGGACAGGGAGGGTGGTGGGCTCATGAGCTGCCAGCTGTAACATGTCTGATCTCAGGTGTCCTGGAAGGCAGCTCTGGGCTCAAAGATCTGTTGGAACAGGGGGAAAGTAAGCGCATATTTTTGGAATTCCTCAAATCACCTGGCATAAATGACTCTGTTCTTTTTATCAGGGGATAGTGTGCTGGGGCTAAAATGCTACTGAAATTAGTGATCACCATGGAGAAGAGATGTTTTCGATTTCCCAGTGCTCTTTCCTTCCCACATCTTCTTCCTCCTCTGCCATGTGTTCTGACTTCTCAGTGTTCCAGGGCACGGAGGCTCCTCCATCTTCCACAGGGTAGACATCTTCACAAGCTGTAGTCCATCTGAAGTTCCAGTGGGACTCAAGGACATCCAGTGCCATCATGGCACCTTCTCACCGATGTGTGGTGAATTACCAATTGTTTGATAGAATTACCACATAATTTACAAGTTTGGGTTTTCCATTTCAGAGTTTGTTCCCCTAAGATGTCTGTGAATGAATATAAAGAAAATCAAGAGCAGAGGGAGAAAAATGAAAAAAAAAACCCATACGTATGGACATATTCCTTCCATTTCAGGTGTTGGGGTCTATGAAGTCTGTTCAGTTCTGGACGTACTCCAGGTTTTTTTAGTTCTGCATAGTGTCACAGAGAGGCTTCTGTGGTAGTCCTGGTGGGAAACGCCACAGGGCCCTAGGCAATAATGTCCCCCGGCTCACGCAGTGTGGACCTACACTTCCTGGGTTGAGTTACACCCGGACTCACCTCAGAGTACTAGGGAGACTGTAAGCCTGTGTGGGAAGGAGAAGCCCTGGCTTGGCTGTTTGCTCCCTTGCTCAAGACGTGGTAGCTAAGAGCGTGACTACAGAATCAGACTGGGATTGAACGTCATTTCCACCACTTCCTAGTGGTGACCTTGGGTCAGTTACCTGACCTCTTTGTGCTTTAGTTTTCTCATTTATCAAATAGGGATAATAAAAGAATAGGTTGTTGTAAGAATCAATTACGTTAATTTACACAAAGCACTTAATCTCTCTGAGTAAACATTTCTCAAATAGTAAGTCGTTTCTTGTAAAGGTGAGTGAGTAAGATATATGTGAAATCACCTAGTGATTGCCTGCACGTATTAGGCAGAGTGTGAGGGTTAGCTGATACAATTATAACATGAAACCAATAATACTTTATTTGAATGATAACAGACAAGTACCCTTACAAGTACCTGCCCCCTGTTAGGCCCTCTGGTGGTCTCATGAAATTTACTCATTATCTTTACCACAAACTATACAACATTTTTACTTTACTCAGAGAGGTTGAGTCGTTTGTCCAAGGTCACTGAGCTAATATTTGGGAGAACAAGGATTTGGACTTAGGTCTGTTTGGCCTCAAAGCTGCATATTCTTTCTTCTACACCATAATGATTTTTCAAAGAAAGAATATATTTTTTTGGACATAAGATCTAAGGCCCAACATTCACTTTCCAGAAATCTGGTGAATACAGAAGTCTCCTCTTTGTTATTAGGGCCAATTGTACCTATGGACAAACTGGTCTCCGAAGCCTATAGAAAAAGGATAAAATTGACTAAATAGCTGATTTGGAGAAGAATGACAGCATGAGCATGCTGATGAGTGATCAGAAGAAAGCTATGGGACAGAGAAATAGGGTGCTCAGGGCACGTTATGACTGCAGCATTCATGTTGTCATTATGTGTCTTGTTAATGTGCTCCACAGCGTGTTCCACGCATACATCCAGACAGCAAGCTGTAGCTCTCTGGGACCTTCTAGCTTACATGGCACAGGAAGGAGGATTTCTGCAAACCCAAATGCAGGGCTGCTGGATATTAAAAGAGAGATTGAGGTGCAATTAGTATTCTGGGCTGTTATGACTCCATTTTCCATTCACCTCCTCCATCTTGTTTTTGTAGCAAGATTTGATTTTCATCTCTCTGAAGTCTGCAGTGTAGAATGAAGATGTTCCTTCAAGGTCCCCGGATGGTGCAATGTGAGACCTTGCAATTGCCCATTCAAGCATAAAATGTAAACAAACTTTATAAGAACACGTCTAATTTGGTAGAATTTACATATTTGGAAAACTACCTAAGGAGACTTCCTCACTCCAGGCTGAGAGCATCACTGGTTACCTTAGTAGTATTTTTAATGGAATCATTTATATATTTCTCCAAAATTTTCTTTACTCTCTTGAATCCCTCAAAAAAGCACTGCAGGCTGGAAAGATGGAGCAGACTGCTGACATGTCTACTATACTTTGTTTACAAATCTATGTCCCTATACAGGAAGGCAAGCCTTTTGAGGGCAGGCTGGGTGTCATGGTGTTATCTCTTTTGTCCCTAGCATTTAGCACACTATCTGGCATAGAGTGAACATGTGGCATTTGTTGAAGAAAAAATGCCTAGTGAAGAGAAGGGAGGTGACCTGTATCCGTGGCTGTGATGCATCAGAAATATGCTGGGCCTTTCTCTCACTCGAGTGTATCTATTCTTCACAATAACCTCAGCTTAGATACCACTTCTCTTTTCACAGTTGAGAGCAGGGATTGCAACTCCCAGAGCTTTGGTGGCCAGCGGGTGCTCCAATGAGAGAAGGTGTGGTAGGGGCTCTGGAGACCCAGAGAAAACACACGCAGTAGAAAGGAGGAGCCCTGACTCCACTACACCCAGTGGGTGCCAGAAAGGAATATGGGCCGAGTGTTGTCAGACTTTCTTACTTTTCAAATGAAGTTAGAAATCTAGATCTTTTGGCGTAATCTCCTAATTTTAAAACCTTGGTTCACATGCATTCAAAACAATGTGTGATCCAAAGGAATCACATTTGCTGGACAGTTTGGCCAGAGTGACACAAGTTTATAGCCCCTGCAACAGAAAGGTTTAGTATATTGCTTAAGGCCATACAGATAGTAAGTGCCTGAGCTGGGTTTCTAATTGCCAGTTTCTCATGACAGCTTGCTGCCTCCTATATGCATCATTCATAAATGATAAAATTCTTTTAAACATTATTTTATTTTCTAACTAATCTGGTCACAGATATTTGAGTGCAATTCTTACTTCAATATCTTTTTTTGAAAACTTTGTGCCCAGGCATGATTTCATTTTTCAGTGAAAATGTTGATTTTCATAGAGGTCTATGAGTTGGGGGTTATGAGGTGATCTTTATCTCTGTAATGCCCTAAGGTAACTGTCACTACCACTGCATTCCTGTACCACGAGCAGAAGTGCAGGCCAACCATGCAGTGGGGGGAAGAGCTCCTTGCAGAGGGACAGTTAGCATTGCAGAGGCACAGAGAAGTTCCCACAGCTGCGAAGTAGAGATTGGCTCAGAATTCAAATCCAAGACTCTGACTCCAGAGCCTATGTTCTTGCCACAGGCATATTCTATAATTTATTCCCTCTCTGAATGCAGTGGTTTCAAGCAGAGACCCCCTCGCCTCAGGATTTAAAGGCCTATTTTCACCAAGAATAGTGAGGAGAGAGTTAGATAGATCCTTCGCCCCCATTAGTTCTTCTTCATTCCAGCTAATACCATTCATCCACTTACCCACCCATCCACCCATGCACCCACCCACTCATCTGTCCATCTACCCATCTATCCATTCACCCTTGTATCCATCCATCCATCCACCTGTCCACTCATCTATCCATCCACTCATCTATCCTTCTACCCATCTATCCATCCACCCATGTATCCATTCATCCATCCATCCATACATGGGTACTTACATTTACTTTTTTGTTCCATGACTACCACCACCACTACCAAACATGTAGCAATTCCTTTCAGCAACAGCTGCTTTATGTCATCATGAGTCTCATTAAGGTGACCAATTTCAGAGGAAGCTTTGAGAATTTGGACTTAGAGATTGGCATTGGATATCACTGAGCAAACAGCAGACAGATGTTAACAGGAACTCTGCTGTTTAGGGTGGTATTATCCTGCAAGTCTGTCAAGGAGTTTTCCAACTAAAATTAACTTTGTGGCATCTGAGCCAGAAACACAAGCTGTGCTTCATTCCCATCTTCCTATGTGAACTGTTGAGTGCATGTGCCTCTGTGTGCCTATGTGCGAGTGTGTGTGTATGTGTGTGTGTGTGTGTGTGTCTTGGGGATGAGGCCAGGCACAGAAAGTGTTTCCGAGAACGCTAAGAAAGGGCAGCATGTATTAATTGACTCACCTTTCATAAGAATTTACTTGGTGTGTAGCAGATGTTACAGGAGTCAGACGTGCTTCTGAATTACATTGAACTACCTGAAAGCAGAAGCCCACCTCTTCCAGCTTTACTCCAGAGAATGTAGTCATTCAGTCACCAGCATGAGTGGTTAAAACCCTAGTAATAATACATTTATCCTTAGTTATCCAGGAAACAACAGTGAACGACAGATGAATCTTTGAAGATCTTGGAACTAGCAACCGGAAGTCTTGTCTTTTTCTGAGGCTGACTCTACTGGCCATCTTTTGTAGAGTCTCCCATCCCAGAAGTGCTCCCTGAAGACTCCACTTTTTGGACTCCACTAATAGTCTCTCTCACCTTCTAGCTTTCACATGGGTTTAGCCAATGGTTGGGGGTTGGGAGGGATGAGGACACAAGCAGCAGGGTAGAGCTGGTGTGGAGGGGTGATGGGATGTGTATTTATTCCATTGGGTTCTTCCATACAGTCCTTGCTTTGGGCTGGCTGCATCGCTCGACTAAAATTCACCATCTGATTAGGTTGCTACCTCTTCTCCCTCCTTCAGGTCTTTGGCAGTCCCAGTCTCTTACAGGATCCCCAGCAACTTCCCTATCCATGCCTCTGTAATAATTCCCTTTATCAAATTATCTTTAAATTAGCCCAATTTCCTGCCAGGATCCCTGTGATATATAGATCAGTTGGAGTTATGGTACCCTAAAGCAAGTCTTTTAACTATTTGTGTCTGATTTCCCTCCATTGACACTTATGTAATACCAGTCTTCCCCTTTCACCACAAAGTTGTAAATGCAAAATGAGGAAGCAGAAAAAGAGGCTCTGGAAGGGTTAAGATAAAAAGGCAATTCAAAAGCAATGTCATCTCTTTATCTTTTCAGCCATGATAAT
The DNA here is from genome assembly GCF_041296235.1 of Equus asinus. NCBI lineage: Eukaryota > Metazoa > Chordata > Mammalia > Perissodactyla > Equidae > Equus > Equus asinus. The sequence continues at coordinate 15,648,928 of NC_091800.1, read as the reverse complement.
AGGCAGAGGTAAATTCTTTAGTCACTAGCAATGCCAGGAAATGTATCCTGTGCTTCTTTCTGGGATGTTTTTCATTAGGCAGCATCTCACTTTCTACCAGTAATTCAGCCAAGCATGGAAAATATTGCACACAAATTCCAAACTTCATCAGAACATTCCCACACTTGGCTGGATGCCCTCCATTTTGTGGAACAGGTGTCCAGTTGCTGAGACAAATGAATCACACTGGAAATTGGTAAGTGCAGTAAAATCACACTTGACTTTGTAGAGTGAAGCTCACCTGTGCTCCATGTTTTCTGATCGAATTTCAAGGAGGAACTTTTCTGGACATTGCAGAGATAGTCTGTTCTAACTTGGTTAAAACAACCCACAAGGTGCCTTACTGCCCAGCATTTGTGGTTCTCTAGGATACACGTGCCCTTTGGGGCACTTCTTCATACCCCTCAGTTCTGATCAAGAGCTGCTCTCGAATAGGCTTTCCCAACAGGGCACAGGTGGGCCTGAAGGGCCCAGTGAACTCACTTGAACACAGAGATGAAGTTATTTTGCCCTAGATTCTTAGGGGTTCTTTACATACCCAGATTTTCCAGAGTTGCTTTTTGGCTTGTCACACACCCCCAAGTCTGGGTCCGATCCTTTAATAAAGGTCCAGGCCCCCAGATCTACCTTACTAGCTACAGACACTCAAAGGTTTGACCTGTGCAAGAGTCAAATGTGTAAGGTGTAGCAGGTAGATACTTTCTGGCTTGATGCTTTTCACTGCTTCAAGGAACAGAAAAATAATCCTCAGGCTAGGATTAGAGCTGGAGAAGAAAGAGGAAGAAGAATATTGAATTTTCTCGGGCCTTTTTGCTATAGTTTCGGAATGACTTTTAGGTCTTTGCCTGGCTGCACAACAGACAGTAGGAAAATAGACATTTAGCACAAAGGGGCCTTTGCTTGTTGGTACGTTCTGCGCTCCTTACAGAAGGGTGCAAGCCAGGCAGCATGGTCTCGGCAAAAGGGCCTCCCTGACCTCATCCCTCTTAGACTAGGCATTGATACCCCATAGCTTCAATAATGCTTCATGGCAATGCCCTACGGCATCATTTCTGACATAGTTTCTGAAATAACCTCCCCATGTCACTGTCTCCTCTCTTCTCTTTAGTCATAGCAGCAGGGACCCAAGGAGGGAGGATCCTGTGCATTCCTAGTCCTTCCAGGCTTCTTGAGAGAGTCTGGTCCCTCTCCTGGTAGAGTTTCAGTTTTACCCTGATGATCTGTGCTAGAGAAAGTGAAGCATGGTGGCACCTTGCTGAAGAGGTCTGTCAGCTTGCCCAGAATAGAATCTCTGTCAGGGCTGTTTGCTTCCTATGGCCACTCCAACTGGCAAGCAGGCTGAATCTCTCCCTTGGCAGCTGGCTCCCATCTGCCCCCTGTCGGTCTGCAAATGTGATCCTGTTTTAACTCTAACTTTTAACAGGGACGTGAACAGCCACAAAAGCCATATGGACCTGAAACACTCACTTTTGAAAGTGACATTTTAGTTCAGTCATTAAAATCCTGTATCTCAAAGACTAGTTTCATTAAGATTTCCCACTTTGCTGACACCAGATGATTTAAGCCAAGCAATCCCCTCAATTCCAGGAAATTGAGCAGATCAAAGCCACCTGGTTCAACATACATTTCACTTCAGTTTCTTACAACACCCAAAACAAATGTCTAGGAACTGATTCAGGACACATGTCCTCCTCTGAAACCAGTTACTCAAGATCTTGGTGGCTTGATAGAAATACAATCAAGGAAGGACTCTTCACAGGGATCACCCAGGTGAAGCCAGCATTAACACTGGTCACCTTCAGTGTCACAGACCAGGACTTTGTGCACAATGAGTTCTCATCACCGAAAGCTGTGAATGCATGGCTTAAAAGCCACCAGCCATATCCTGGAACTACTCTTCCTATTTTAAGAAAACAATGCAGGTGACATCCTATGACCCTTCCTAAAAGCAGACAGATGGACTAGAGGAATCTGTCAAAGTCTCTCTGGTTCTGGAACTGAGTGTGTCAACTCTAGTTTGCTAATCCCTCTTCTACCAAGTGCATTTGACAGGGTCTTTTGGGTTCATAAGTAGGACAGAGCAAGCACATGGCATAGAAACGTGAGACTTTGGTTATAAAACGACACAGCAGCTCCCCGTCTCCCTGCATCTCAGGGAGACGGTGTTGGTGTACGGGCACAGGGGTGAAAGGTCCTGCTTTCCTGTTCCCCCCAAGTGGGTAAAGATAGGACTTTCACTGGGCCACAGTCTACAATGAGCAGAGCCCAGGAAGGCATAAATGTTCACATAAGGTGCACATCTTTTGCCTCTGTCTACCCTGGCACTGGCCCTGTGGACTAAAAGATCTTTGAGAAAATTGCAGCATTCAATCCCTGGGAGATTCTGGAATTGTGTGATTTCCTTTCATGCACCCAGGTTCTGAATTGCAGCCTGAACAGTGACCATGACTGGCCAGGGAGAGCCTATGGGAAATGTCATGGCCATTATTTGAATCTCTCTTTTGTTTGATCCCTGGTGCCATTTCCTGTCACAGATTTCATCTTGCCAAAAAGGAGGGTCCTAAGATAAAGTTTTGGAACTTAAAAGGAGAACTATGTTCACAAATATTTGGCAGTGACCACCGGAAGAGATTGGAGGCAGAAGGCCTTTTTGGTCTGTTTCTTTTCTTTCTTAAAAGTGATACTATGAGCATGAAACTATTTACAGCCTTAAATAAACCTTTAGTTCAGGACACTGAAGCGTACATAATACATTCTTCTCAAACAAACAATGCATAAGTAGGCATTCTGGAGATTTTATCACATGAGATTGGTGTGATTATAATTAAGAGGATTTGCGTAATTAGCTCCCTGAAAGAAGGCTTGACCCGGGTTAACACTCTAATATGAATAACTTTTTCTCTAATTAAAAAAAGAGAGGAACAATGATTTCTTAATATACTTTCTTTGCTTACATTCCACCTTGTCTTGCTGTACCTAAGCTTCCATCTTTGAGTCTGTTCTCATGGGTATATTCAAATCACGTATATTAAATATGCAAATCACCCCTGCCCCCTTATTGTCTTCTTGTTGCTAAGATGTGCAGAGCATTGTGCATGGATTGCAGCCTGTTTTCTTTTGTTGATGGTTACTTTGACACCCCAGTTTTAAATTTACTTTGACACCCCAGTACTTGTGCTTTGGAGCTTTTACGATTCAATTTGTAGATTCCTATACTGAGGATACACATCATCATCTGACGAAGAAGATCACATGACCTTTAGGAAACAAATTTGGACTCTGGAGGTCCTGGATTAAGCTTCCTGAAAAGCCCTGCTTTATGGGCTGACAATCATGGCCTTTCACACAAACATTTCCTCTGCTGCAGAAAGAAAATGCACAATTACCAGAGGAAATGTTGCTTTACATGATGTACAGGTGATGTGGGAAATAAGGCGTATTCACATAAAGAAACAAACATCCCCAAATATGCCTGCCCCATCTGTGCTTCCTGAAGAGCAAAATGCCCTTTTGCGGAGATCTTTTCTTAGTAGCATTTTCCATGACTCTCAGCCCTTCTTACATTTAGCTTTGACTGATATTGAGCTTTTTTGTCAATTAAAAATGATGAATTTAGCTTCTCGCAGGGCAGACATGATCAGCTAGTGTGAACCACATGAAGACCTAAGGTTTTGGAGGGATGGGAATCATACTGAAAAGTTTGTCTGGCAACTCCTGTGAACTGACGGTCATTTAGGGGAACACCTGAGATGTCCCACGTGGCACTCAGGCATTCTGAAGATCCATTGGCCTTAAGAAAGTTGGACGACATTTCCCTAGCATATTCTTTCTTCCTGGCTCTTGGTAGGGAGGGCCAACTACATCCACATTTGCTACCCACTGGCCAGACACATCCAGGACCACATGCAAGATAGATGTTTGTCCTTTTTAGCTTTTATTTTTAGCGGCAGGTTGTCTGGAAGCGAGATCCATTTACTGGTTATTCATTTTGCTCTCTGCTTCAGGGATGTTGATAAAGAGTGTGGATCTAAATAATTGCTTCCCCTCAGCCAACTCACAGAAGGTGTCCTGGTGCATTTTATGTCCTGAGGGCAAGTGAAAATTATGGGTCGTGCGTGGCAATTATTTTCTATGTTGCTCCTCCTTTCTCAGCATTTGCATGTGTCAGAAGCATGACTGCTTATCATCTGGAGGTGGTGGTGGGGGCAGATGTGGGGGCAGCTGTGGAAGGAGGTGGGAAATTCCCAGTTCTTCTCTTCCACTTCTACTTCCTTTCAAACAGATACTCTGACGTTATATGATGTAAAGCTCTTTGCATAGTCAAATTGATCTGCCTTTCTCAGATATTTTCCTGAGAAGAATTTTCACTAAGATGGGCTTAACTAATGATGGAAAGAATGTAATCCATCTGTGAAAAATCCCTAATCTTCATGGAAAAAAGAAATCAGATGCTAGGGGCTTTGTACATTTCACTTACCTCTGCTTCACTTCCTTTCCATTCATAAAATAATTGATTGCATGTGTATAAGGGAGAGAAGCCAACCCAACGTTTTTTACAAAATGCATCGCGCACTGTTGGTGTCCATTTATGATGGGATAATGAAGTCATGGAAAAATGGAGCTGCTGTTTAGTAAGCTTTTTAGTTGATGAAGATAGTTACATGAATAATGAAAGTAGCAATCAATATTTTTTGAGTTCTTACTATGTACAAGGCTCATTGGTAAACAGCTTTCTTTATATGCATTTGGTCATTAAATTAGTCCAACAATCATACGAGGTAGTTACTATTATTATCTTATCATGTCTAAAACGGAGTCCTGGATTTCACTTTCCAAAATCTGTTCTTCCCCAGGACTTCTTCTCAGTAAATGATATCACCAGGTACTGAACTGGTCTGGACACGGGCCCGAAAATGAGTCACCTTTGGTTCAGCTCCTTCCCTTTGCCTCCCACATCCAATTTGATAACAGATTCCACCAAATACAACAGCAAGTTTCCTAACTCAGTCTCTTTGATATGATTCCTACTTACCTCTCAGACCTCACCCTCCCATCGCTCTTCTCCCTGCTCACTTCCCAGCGACTAGCCTTTCTGTTCCTTAAATGTGTCACCCTTGGAAACGTATGTTTAATTTATCTCGAGTCCTTCCATTTTGCTCAAAGTCGATTGCCATAACAGCCTAAACACCATCACGTCCAGCTCAGAGTATGGAAATAACCTCCTGACTGGTCTATATGCTTTCACTCTTGCTGTCTTATTAAGATCCAACAGTGAGCATGAACCTTGAATCATTCATCTAATCACATCACCCCGATGCTTAAACCTCTCGTGGCTTTGCTTTGCTCTTAGAAGAAATCCATATTTCCTAGCTCGTCATCTTGATCTGATTGCTGCCTGCCTCTCACACTCCCACTTGTCATCACTATGTCCCTCGCTCTCTATGTCCCAGACATATTGGCCTTTTTTCTCTTCCTTGAACACGTCCCACTAATTTCTGCCTCAGAGCTTTGAACTTACTGCTTCTTCCTCTTGGAAAACACGTCCCGTGTCTTCACGAGATTGGCTCCTCATCATGGTCATAATTTTAATTTCTAAATTAAAAATAAATAGTAATCAAAGAGGAATAATGTGAAGCCACATTTGCTGCACTGTTGGGAGATAGTCGAAGGACAGGTTTGGGAGGAGTTTGAGGACAGACAAAGCAGCAGATCTTAAAGAGGGGGGACTTTGAATTTTACTTACAGGAGTTGGGCTGAGCCTGAGTGTACAGACACCTCTTGGGGAGAGATGATGTGCATCTTTCTCGGATTTGGTCATAATCATCATAAACAAAAATTAAATATTTATGTGTTCATATTGCCTTACCTACTCTGATCAATGCCAACACTGTGTGGAAGAAAACCGGAGTGTACAGAGCTGGGAAGTCAATAGAATAGATAAATTACCCCTACAGTTAGGGAAACTCAGGTTTATAGAGATGAGTTAAGCCCTGACAAAGGTTAAAATTAATTGTAAGAGACAGAACTTAAACCCAGAACTGTCTGATTTCAAAGGAGTTACTGTTCCTCCAATAATGTGCTGGCCAATGGTGTGCTCTCACATCATTCTTTTTCTATAGCATTTCATCTGAATCGCATCATTTAACATAAGATTAAATATACTCTTCCCTAATGTTTCGAGTGTACATATTTTGCCTTATCAAAACATTTGGAAGTTCCTTGAATCCAAAGACCAGTCTTTCATAGTCTTTGGCACATAGAAGGTTCTTCATAAACTTTTTTTGGTAGTTGCATTTCTCTTGTATCCTTAGAGACATTTGACCAACTTGTTATTAAATTCTTGCTGAAGTTATCAGTAGCTATGCTGCTATTTTTAATGGAAAAAATGATACTATGTAAAACAGAATTATTAGGACACAAAGTTCAATTTAAACAGGATGAATGTCGAGTTTCTCTGAATGAACTTACATACATACCTACACACATACATTCATCTACTCTACTCTCAAATCCCTCACAAGGAGGTTTCTTAATGGAATGATGATAAATCATTGTAAATCATCATTGCCACAATTGGATTGGCCTTATCCAACTGAATGGGGAGCAGTCTGAAAATAAAATATAATATCAGAATTATGGCAAGAGCTTGAAAAAGTACGTGCCATTCCTCAAACTTGATCAGTCTTCTTGGACTCATGTCCATGATTATCTCACATAACTGCTTATCTCAAGTACTCTATGGTGAGAAGGTTTTCCCACTCATGGCCAGTGCGTCTGAGTCACCTCCACTATCAATGGGTGACTGAGCAATGGAATGTACAGTCAGTGCATTACTTCAATCAGGTGGTTCTTTACTCATTTGCTAACTCATTCATTCAGTGTTGATGAAACTCATATAGGCCTGGCCTTGCCTGACCCTGGAAAACTGATAAACGGGCATACTATAAAATTCCTAGGCCATGAAATATAAGTATAGATAATAGAAGTTTAATCCAATACTGGCATGGCAAGCATTTTGAGGCTAGGAACCTGGCTATGAAACTGCGTTTTGCTCACTCAGTTGAGTTGCAAAATTATTTTCTTAAATAGTGGAAAAAGGTATTTCTGGGTGCTGACATGGCTGTGGATATAAAAGAAAGCAAATTCACCATCCTCAGGTTCTCTGACATGGAAGATGTCTCACTTTGTGTGGCCTGCCAATACTACAAAAATTTGGGCATATCTCTGTCAGGTACAAAAAGAAGCAGTGGGGAGCGACATTCACTTCCAGAATCCTTGTCTGATTGATAACCTTTGCAGAGTTCATTAGCTACCTTGGGAGTAAAACAAAGAAAGGTAACCTTGAACTAAATCCACAGTGCTATTCTCTCCCATCCTCTAATATGAAACAGTCATCTTGTTCTGACTTATTGCAACTATTCTATGTGTTGAGAATGCAAAGATAATTAAGCTGAATCCCTTTCCTTGACAAGTCTTGAGCTACAGCTGTGTTAAACACACACACACACTCATATTCATCCACACATCCACACAAATACATATAAGATGCCACAGGAGTGGTGAGGAGGGAGCAACTAATTCTGTCAGGGTTAGGGGCCGGTGAGGGTTGAAGAGAAGAAAGAAAGGGGGTCTGAGAATTCTTGAATGGGTCTTGAAGATTGATAAGGAGTTCTTCAGACTGACCAAGAATGAATGACACCCAAGGCAGAGGAAGCAGGGTGTCGAAAAAGAGAGCAGAAGGGTATAACATGTTGAACCTATGGTTGCAGATGGTAGTTGCAGCCTATGACTGATGAAGTCCTTAGAGAGAGTGAAGACAGCAATTAGAACTCATAGGGCAGAATCCTTGGAAACGCTAACATTTAGGGAGATGAAAATCCCTAAAAAGACTGAAAAGGAGCATTCAAGGGGTCAGCTGGTGGCTTATAGGTAAGTTTCCATGCTCCTCTTCAGCAGCTCAGTGTCCTGGGTGCAGACCTAGCCCCACTTGTTAAGCCACACCGTGGTGGCATCCCACATAAAATAAAGGAATATTGGCACAGATGTTAGCTCAGTGACAATCTTTCTCACTGGGGAAAAAAAAAAGGAGCATTCAATAGGTATTTGGAGAACCAGGAGAGAATGATATTGAAGGAGCCCAGGGAGGACCTGTTGAGTGGAAGGCATCTAACGGAGCTGGCAATTAGATGATCGTTGGTTTTTCTTGCAGGGTGGCAAGGCCATATTTAGTGGAGTTGCGAGAGCAGAAAAGTTTGTATAATTTCAAGAATGAATGGGAGGAGAGAAAATGGAGACAATGATGTAGGCCACCCGTGTAGAAGGCTACTCTTGTAGGAAGCCCAACACAAAAAGAAGGACAAGCTGGTACCTAGAGGGGATGCACACAGCAGATTTGGTTTGCATTCAAGGAATTCCTGCAAGGAGTCAGTAGGAAGGGAAAATTTAAAGACAAACTTAAAGAAGACATTGATTGCTGGAGGAATGAAAGGAAAGCACAGTGTTGATGGAAGAATGAGTTTGGGTGAGACAGGAGTGAGTCTCCATGACAGAAGTGAGGGAGGTAACTATGTAACCACAGGCCTACGAGGACCAGTTCAACTGACCCCATCTTATCAACAGAGTAATTAAGAGTTGTCTTTCAGGAACTGAGAGTCCCCCTTGTCCAGTTCAGGCTGGTTGAGACCACCAGCCCATCAACCGGGCCTGCACAAACGCCCGATAAATGACCTTTTGGACGTCAAGGGGCTGACAACTCTACCCTTAGATCATATTAACACCACCATTTTGTGAATGTGTGTCCTATGAAGAGCCATGAAGCTTGACTATGCTTGCGCAGATCGTCAATTAGCTCACTTCTCCTTACTTCCAATCAGCTATCTCCACACTTGAGAGCACCCTGCCCTTCATCCCATAAATGTTGCCCTAAGCCCTGGATCAGGGAGACAGATCTGAGAGCATAGGCCTTCTGTCTCCACGCAGACAGATCTAAGAATAAAACTGTTTTCTTTCCCCTAAAGCTGATGTCGTACCAATTGGCTTTTCCTTATGTGCCTCATGTAGAAGAACCCCATCTTTGTGTGGTAACAAACACAGGTGAGGATGGAAATGAGGAAAGAGGTTGAGGCTCCAGGCCTGCTGACAGCTATCTTATGTAAGAAGTAGGAAACAAGGTTTATAGCTTCAAATTATGAAATACGAGGATCATCTTAAAAATTCCAGAGATTGGAAACAAACAAGGAGAGATTTCTGGAGGAAGAGGACCATTGAATAAAGGCTGTAAGTTTGGCCCTGGATGTAAGCACAAGTTTGTCCCTTTAGAGGGAGGAAGGAAGAAGATCAAAGGGTCATCGCTCTTGCCAAATGAACCTCCACTTTCTAGGGAGGAGGAGCAGGGGGCTGCGCTGATTGCCAACTGAACTCCCTCTCCACAAACATGAGTACTTTTGGTGCCTTTATTCATGGAGCTTTTACATTTGAATAATTCAAAATACTTGATAAAATATTTGTTTTTTAATATAACATCTCAGTAGTGGTAATCAAAGAAAAAATAGATTTTAAGATGGAGCCCTGAATAAAAGTTGTTTGCAAATCTAATTGAAGGGACAAAGTCTAAAGGAAAGCACGTAAAGGCTGATCTTTACCCGTCAAAGCAAACCTGTGGCAGTTTTGTATTTTGGAGTCTACGTATTTCTCTTCCCATTGCAACTGATATTCATGAAATGCAATGACAGGAGCCTAACAGCAATTTTAAAAAGATGAAGTATCGTTCCCTTAATTAATGTCTACAAAGAGATTTAATGATGAAAAGTGCCATTAAGTGCCAAGTATTATTAATTATTTTCTGCTGTAGGAGGCATAGAGTCCTCATTATATAGTGTTTTAAATATCATAAAATATTTACAAAATAAGTTAAAAAAATGAAAACAAGCTGAATAAAAAGGCATTTTCCATTTTAGGTGAAACTAAGATCAAAACCCAAAGGAAAACTCATTTGCATCACACGTGAGGAGCCTTCAATAAATGCTCCAACGATGTCTGGCACTTTGCTCGTTCTTTTTCCACATCCCTTGTACTTCTGCTGTCTGCACAAGCCGAGGCAGGGTACTACTTAAAATTTTGGCACAAATGTTAATTTTATCTGACGGCAAACACATCTGGCATCCCACCCTTTCCAGCTTTGTCTAGCCACCTACTTTGGGGCTATCCCTTGAGGACGAGGTCTCTGAACTAGCTTCTAAAATTCCCTGGCTTTAGGGGAGGAAAAACTCAGAACTGTTTGTAATCTCTGGGTCTGGTCTAGGCTGGAGTCCATCCTCAGTCCAGTCTCAGGTTGGTCCAGAATTAACAGGTCAATACCCTTATTTAGTTGAACACTGACTTTGTGCACTCTACTGTGCCAGTTCCACAAATTATGCATTGTCTACTAGAGAACTTTACTTCCCTAATTACTATTGTCTTAGTCTGTTTGGGCTGCTATAACAAAATACCATAGACTGGGTGACTTAAATGTTTGTTTCTCACAGTTCTGGAGGCTGGGAGGTCCAAAGTCAAGGTGCCGGCAGATATGGTGTCTGGTGAGCACCTGCTTCCTGGTTCTCACATGGCTGTGTCCTCACATGGAGGAAGGGGCAATGGAGCTCTCTAGGGTCTCTCTCTCTCTTTTTTTAATATTGGCACCTGAGCTCACATCTGTTGCCAATCTTCTTTTTTTTCTTCTTCTTCTCCCCAAAGACCCCCAGTACATAGTTATATATTCTAGTTGTGGTCCTTCTGGTTGTGCCATGTGCCACCTCAGTGTGGCCTGATGAGCGGTACCATGTCCGCGTCCAGGATCCGAACTGGCAAAACCCTGGGCCACTGAAGTGAAGCACGTGAACTTAACCACTCATTCACAAGGCCTCTGTTCTTCTGACCTAATCACCTCCCAAAAGCCCCACCTCTAAACACGATCACAGTGGGGATTAGGTTTCAACACATGAATTTTCGGGGGACACAAACGGTCTATAGAAACTATTTTATTGTAGGCCAAGCCTTATATTTTCTTGTGAGAGAGAGCCAAAGTAGGGAAGTTCAGCTGGCAGGAGAAAGTATTAAACTTTTGACTTTTTAGATTTTCTCTGAAGGCCCATGTGCTCTAACCATTTGTGGAATTACCTTGGCTACACAAGGGACCAGATGTTCTTGGGGTTGCAACCCATTGTTCCTGCATTTAGCCTCCTGGCTGGCTGGTCGCTTGCTTGGATTCAGCCCAGGACAGATGGCATCACACTAAATCAGGGGAGGATGACGCATGGTTTCCTGATCTTCCTTCAAGTTGCTACTTTGCTTGTAAGAGCTCATTTCCTGGGAGTCCAAATAATTACATTTCACCTGTACTATGTACTCCATAATTACATTATTTTCTTAACTATGCTTGATGACAAAGTTATCAAAATTCAACATGATCAAAACCAAAATAAAATCTGGAAGCAAAATGTCTCTCGCTGTATCATCACAGTAATTTATAAATAGGACATTTTGTACATTTCCTGGAAAGGAAGTAACTAGATCCTTGGTTAAAACTACTCTGATAGTTGGCTACTTTGGAACCAAATGGTGAAAGTTTTAGAAATACTGTGGCTTCTCCTTAGCATAAGTGAGTGTGTCTAGGGAGTATCTCCCCAGGAGTGGAGGGTGGGTGGTGCTAAAGAAGCGTCCGAGGGTGGCGGAGAGGACATTCACAGTAATGCAGCTCGGTGAAGCTGAATAGAGTTTCACTCTGATTCCTTGTTCTTCCTATTCTCCGGCTCCCTCTCCCTCGGCCCCTTTCACCTCCTCCTTCTCCTCTTCCTTCTGCTTGAGCTTTTGTTTCTTTTCCTCTTCCTCTTTCCTCTCTGCTTCCCTCTCTCCGTTTTTCCTCCTTCATGGGCATTCAATCAACATATCCTGACTTGATGTGAATAGAAGGCGCCTGTATTCCCTAAATTTTTCTTCTTCCTGAAAATTCCAGGAAGTTGAGACAGGATATCTAATAGTAGCAAAAGCTTTTGGATATATACCAAGTAAGCCTTGCAAAGATATTTAAAGATACTGAGCTTTGATCAAGGATACTGGCACCAGCTTGTGCTTAGATTGTGCCTGTGGAATTTCAGTGGGGCTTGTTCACATTCGGCCTCTCTGCTAGTAACAGGAGGAGTTGCACTTAGAATATGCAAGAGAAAAATTTCGTTCAAAAATGCATAAGATAATTTGATGGGGGCTTTTACAATTTTCCAAATGAAGCAGTTTTTCTGGTTATGGTTTGCTGGGAGTTCTCTGCAGCAGGTGATCCTCAGAAACCTGACTTTGACAGCTCTCCTTACTCTGTCTTTATTCTCACGTATCCCATCACTTGAGGGTAGCCAAACCCACTAGAGGATTTTTCAATGTATGAAATGGCAGTGTCTGCTTCAAATGATAAGTTCTAAGAATTGGCTTTACGTTTGGCTTTACATAGAAGCAGCAGGGGAAGTATGATTTGAATAACGTGCTGTAAGAGACACTGGGGGCACTACCCTGTCTCTTGCTAACTCCTCTTCCCTAGTGACTGAAACACTGCCTTTGGACATGCTTCTTAGGGGTCCCTCTCATTAACGAAGTCTGCGTGAAATGACCTGTTCAAGTAATTCTTACAAGGGCAATGGGGACTCATTGTCTCCTTTTCTCTCTAGAGCCTTGGAGATCTCTAACTGCCTATAGAAGAAGTGATACTGAGGAGGAAGGAAACAACCCCAGGTGAGTCAGGAGGCACGAAAGGCTGACTTTACCTGCTTTACAGTTCAGGGGAGGGTTGGCTTTTATCTGAGATGCTGTCTGGGTACCAGGGATCTTGTCCATTGGAGGGAGCCTCTTCTCAATGTTTTGGTGAAAGGAATTTCCACAATAGCTATTTTGTGCTTCTAGGTCAAGGTGTTCTAGGTCTTAGGACACTGGGGTATGATCCTCTGCAAAACATCGCTGTTCTCAAGCTGTCTGCATGTGAGATTGTGTATCACACCAAAGAACTTATTTTTGCTTATTATCTTTTGTAAGACACCAAGTGTTAAAGATACTCACCTCATCAGGGCAAGTGAGCCATTTAGTGCCACTGAATATCTTAGCCCTGTGACGCACTGCAGGCCTCCAGCCTGGATATTTTATTACCTTCTATGCAGATATATTGAAATGAGATGCTCATCACCACAGGTTTCTCCCCATTGTACATATCCACATTCACTCTCTGCACTGGAATTGTCTGCCTAACGGCCATATGGGAACAATTTTTCTTGCCAACACTCACAGACTTACAGGATTTCTATTTTGCATGGCTTTATGCCACATATTTAGCTTAAAGGCACGTAAAACAAATTTTAAAAAACAACCCAGCCCCACCAGAGAAGAAAGAAAAAGGAATGAAAATATAAGCAGATGATTTGCAATGTAGGACGAAAAGCGGAAATTTTTTGTTGCTGATGGCGTATATAACGTAGTGTTTCTTTGAATGTCCCTTTCTATGGACTGCAGTGATTGCTCATTTGTACTGAGGAAAGGTGCTTTAGATTAATTTTGGAAACTTCAATACTGCACTGTGCTAAACTTTAATTATTTCACTTCCTGCTTGGTATACTAATGTTGTGATTACCCTTGAAAGTGTGTTACCGACGATGATTTATGCAAAACCCAGTTAGCTCCACAGCTCCATCAGTTTCAATTAAAACAAGCCACGGAGGGAGCGTGCGGCTGCCGTGGTGGCTGTGGGTTGGCAGACTCTCACCAGCAGGTACAGTCCATTTACTTAAAGCATCACCTTTGTTTATCATTCTGGAACCATCTCTTCCATGGTGCAACTAACCACTGAGAGAGGAAATTGTCGAGATTTGGTCTGCTAGTCTTGGATTCAGGCTGAAACCATCCAGGAAAATGTATTTTATCTGTACTTCTCTGCTGATATAGGACGTTTTGGGCCAATCTTTCCCCCTTTTGAACTGTCCAAGAGCAGACATGGCCAAAAGAACTATTGGGAGTTATTGTTTTCTGATTTCAATGAACAGTGTTTGGTCTGTCTCCAGGGACTGTGGTCATATGGAGTGAATCACAAAGTATGTGCTTTCTACTGGGAAGCACTGTTTCTGGATGACTTCAACTATCGAGAGGTCACAGGGTTTTTCATGGCGCATCCCCAGGACGCAGTTCCTTTAATTACTAATTTGGTGGCACGGTTATTGAAATCTCCTGTCTACCTGGCAGCCCTTCCTAAATCTATTCCAAACGATGTCACTAAGTTGGCCTGCCAGGTCCACGAGGGCTCTTCTTTCTGAGTACCAGAGAGACAGGCAGCCAAACCTGATTTCAACGGCAGTTTCATTTTAATCACATTTGGAAATTCTTGACTACAGGCTGCCCATTTATAAAGGCAAGGGAGCCTGTACCTGCCAAGTGAGGGCTTCCTGGACAGCCTGCCAGGACCAGGACCTGATTTCCAGCACAGAAAGCGAAGTGCATCCACCTTTATCTTTTTTTACAGAGACCCACAGGTTGTATGGAATCGTAGAATGGTGGCACTGGGAGAGCCAAGGCTCTTCAAGCTCAGGTGTGGTTTCAAATTGATCCTTCTTTCTCACTTCATCTTCTGCCGGCTCCCCTCATACACTCTGCACCTGGCACACACACTCGAAGGTACTGAGAGCATCCCCGCCTCGAGGCTTTTGCCCCACCTGCACTCTGCACCTGAAAAGCCAAACTCATATATTTTGAATGGTGTTTTTTGTTTTTGTTTTTGTAATCCTTTAAGCTCAAATGTTTCATCCTCAAGGCCTTTGACCACCATATTATTCTCCACCCTATCTTGTTTATTTCTCTTATGGCACTTACCATGGTTTGGAAGTTTCCTTCTACATTGTCCGACCCTCCTGCTACGTGTAAGCTCCATGAGGGTTATTTACCACGGCCTGCCCGGCCTGTAGCACAGAGTCGGCATGAAGCGGAGGAAGCGTCACTGTTTCAGTCTCCTGTGATCAGGAAGCAGACTTTCCAATCCAGCTACAAGTCACATTCCCACTCACTCAAAAGGCATTTATTTATTTACCACTGTACGAACCACGCCCTAAGATGTGCTTTTCCAGGCAGATTCTTATTGATCTGTTTGCGGAAGGCAATGTCTTGCTGTGCTCAGTGTAGACTTCGAGTTGAGATCCACCGTGCCCATTTGGGGGGTTAGCATTTGTACTCAGGAGAAGCGTCATTAGCTGGCGCAATAATGGTTCATGCCCCTGTCTGTCATTGCTTCCCTGGACATACTGTCATGCCATATTCCAGTGATGGCCACCCTCTGCCCCTAGCAAGGAGAGTTGACAAATTAGCTTAATCTCACTCACTCTCCAAACACTAACCTGTACCATCCTTGTATTTGTCTCCCTTAACTGCCCTTTTGTTGACATTTAGTTGCAATATCGTCAATTTATGTCCTCTTTCTCCATCTACCAATACTGTACCATTTCCTTCTGTTTTTACAACCTAATCCTTGAAAACACACACTTCTTGTGATATTCATGCCCTTAACCTTGACTTTTTAACTCTCTCCTCACCCCATCTTTCCCCGTGGCACCATCAGGCCCCCTGTTAAGTTCTCTGTTCTTCTCCACAAAGCAGAAGCTGCATTCCAGGTCTCTCCCGTGTTTCTTCCTCTGCCCCTCAACTGGCCTGACCACAACCCTATTCCTATGTCGTATTTGCAGTGTGAGCTGCACAAAGGGACAATGCCTAGGGCCTACAGGAGGCTTAAGGACACTGATTTTGTCATCGGACAGTTGCTCCGGTCCTGGTGCTCCCAGCTTCTAGCTTTGTAATCTGATGAAAGTCGCAACTGCTGTGAGAATTGACTCCTGCATAAAGATGAAATAATAAAACTTCATGATTTTTATTGTGAGAATTAAATAATGTATAATGGCCTTAGCGAAGTTTGGCACACAGAACATAGACAATAAAGTCAGCTATTTCTTTAGAATAGTGTTGGGAGGTTCTTCACCATCGAATAACCAAAGCCTAAAAGTACAGCATTAGTAGTTTCTTTCTTTGGAATAAGCATTCCTTTTGTGGTCCTTTAGGAAACAATATACCCTTAGGGCATTGTATCCATCAGGATTCTGACGGGAAACAGACGGCACACTCAAAAAGTTTTAACTAAAGAGATTTTAATAAAAGGTGTGGGCAGAATTGAAAGGAACTCATAAGGGATGAGGAAGCTCCCAGGGCCCAACAACAGCAAGGAGCTAATACTGCCCGTAGAAAATAACACGGTGCCATTCCAACAGCAGGGAATAATACAGAATAAAATTGCAGCTCATTGTTTGAGCTTCCACCCTGTGTCAAGTTATGTGCTAGGCTGATTGACGGCTCTAAAAGAGCTTATAGTCAAGTGGGGTGGTGGGGGACACAAGCTACTAACTGCAGTGGTCCTCAGACTCCAGCTTGCATCAGAATCAGGCGTGGGACTTATTAAAACACAGACTGCTGGGCCCCAGCCCCAGAGTCTCTGATCCAGGAGCTCTGGGGTGGGGCCTGAGAATTTGCATTTCCAACAAATTCCTGGATGATGCTGATGCTGCTGGTCCAGGGCCCCACTTTGGGAAGCATTGAACTGTGACAGTATAACAGGATACTAAATACAACTATTCCTACAGTTTGGGGAGCAATGGCCTCAAATTTGGAGAACAAGTGACAGATCAGCTATGCAGAAGAGGCTACGTGTGTGTAAAGCTGCCTTCATAATGCTTAGCTCACTAATCCCTTCAAGGCTGTTTAAGTTTAGGCTGGGAAATGGACCCAAGAGCCCCGTAGTAAGGGCTACTCTAGAGATAACCATCAGAATACCTTGGTCAAGTGGAGGGGCTTTCAAGAAATCCATGTGATAGGTGTCTCCTGGAATTTGGGGGGGTGTAGGAACTGATTCCCTGATACACACCTGAAAAATTTAAACGCACAAGGCCGGCTAGAGAGGTGCAAGCAAAGACACAGGCGGTATTGGGAATGGCCTACACTTCCGTGGCTTGCTGGGGCAAAGATGGGTGAGTTTTTCCCTAGGTCAAATGGACTATCAAAAAACCACTAGCCTGGAGTTGTCTTAAAGAAGATTCTGTCAGATTCATAACCCAAAATATAAAATGATTATCCACAGGTCCATACTGATATAAACAAATGATTGAATAAATAAACAAATGGATGAGAATAGACAAATCTCCCATACAGAAGGATTCCAAATAATCTCTGTAGCTACTTTCCTCAAAGTGGTGGAACATAACTCCCCCTCCCTCAGTGTGGACTGCACATAGTGACTTCCTTCTAAGGAGCACAGGGTGGAAAGGGAGAAACATAGAGTCACTCTCGAGGAGAGAAACCTGACAAACACAACCTCAGTCAGGTGATCAAGGTCCATCCACCGTGATAAGTCATGATGAGAGCATGTACCCTTGATATCGTATGATGACAATGCCACTTTACCTCTGTGGTCTTCTTCCCCCGAAGCCCGTAACCCCAGTGTAATCGTGAAAGAACATCAGACAAATCTCAATTAAAGAGATTCTACAATATAGCTGACCAACAGTCCTCAAAACTGTCAAGCTCACCAAAACCAAGAAAAGTCTGAGAAACCCTCACAGCTAGAAGGGGCCTGAGGAGACATAATGAATAAATGCAATGTGGTGTCCTAGATAGGATCCTGAAACAGTAAAAGGATATTGAGTAAAAAAATAAGAAAATCTGAATAAAGTAGACTTTACTTAATAATGAAGTTTAGATGTTGGCACATTAGTTGTGTCAAATGTCCCATACTAATGTAAGAGGTTAACAATTTTGGGAAACTAGATATAGAGTATATGGGAACTCTCTGTACTGTCTTTACAACTTTTCCATAAATCTAAAACTATTCTAAAATTAAAAGTTTGTTTTAAAAAACATCCACCCAGTTGATCATCTGAGGGGCAAGGTGAGGATTGGAGGACGATCCTGCTGGGGGGATGGGCATAAGCCAGGGGTGAAGGGAGTCATTTATGGCCAGCTGGAAGAAGCTTAGCTTGTTCAGGGAATGAAAGTAAGATGGTCTCGGTGGCAGAGGAAGGACAGGGTGGCTCTCTGAAGACCCCACCAAATCCCCACCAAAGAAAGAACCAACGTTTGGTCATCAGAATACACAGTTGGCCTTAACTCCAGAATACAACCGCATTAGCCATGTGACACTAGAACTTTCCACTGAATTCACTACTGTCACTCTCACTCCCCTGTGCTCTCCACACCCAAACAAGCAGTAGCCTAAATAAGTAGTTACTAAGTGAGAGAGAAAGAGGAGCAAAGAAGAGAGAAGAAACCAACCACCCGTGCACTTGGTAGAATTTGAAGCCCCCATGTGGCCTGAATGATAAGAAGGGTTAAGCTTTGTGTTGAATGACAGAATCAATTACTGATAGTTGATTTGTCTAGACTTTCAGTTTCTACAAGCATACACCATTTGTTAAAACTTGAGAATGAGTGGAAAAGCTACAGGATCTCCCCAAGACTATACAGAAGAATAAAGGGAAAAAACTGTATCCAAAAGCTCATGTTAAAAAGGCGTTAAGGACAAAAAATCAAGTTGCTTTCTGCTTGTATCCTACTGTGTTCAGCTTGTTCAAATAACTTGTTACAATTCATTGTACTGTGTTCTATTGAAGATGTAAGTAGGAGAAGTAGGAAAAATTATAGAGGTAACATTTCAGGTAGATTGGAGTGATGAATATGAGTTTTCCACTGAGGGGTACTGAATTAAAGCAAAGGGGAGGAATTTCCAGGTCGCGTGTGGGTGTGTGCACGTGCACACACGCACAAGCACACGTACCCCCTACAGCAGAACACAGGAGCAAAGGCAGGGGCGTGATCAGTGCAGGGCAGGCCTGAAGCACAGTTCAGTGCAGCTGGGGGCTAAGGATATGTTACCTGTTCCTTACTAAGAAGAGACTTGCAGTAAAGAGTGTGGTGTAACTTCTCCAAGAGAAAGTTAACATGGACCTGGCATGGAGAAGATGAGGGAATGGATCAAATTGACATTTCTTGAGTAAAATGAATTCCTCCTGGAGATTTTGTGATGTGAGGTGTAAAGGAGCAATAGGAATCAAAGCCAACTTTCCGTTTCAAGACCTGATATGGTTGATTAATGACACCAAAAATCAACATGGGGAAATCAAGGAGAGCAGGTTGGATGTGGGTCAATCTGTGGTTCCAGGTAGTCAGCTCGGTTTGAGACTCTCAGGGGACATCCAGGAAAAACCATTATGCCACTCAGAGTGCGAATTAATTTATTAGTAAACTCGTATGCTTCCTTGTAAGCCTAGCTAAAGCGTGCCTTCCTCTCAAAGCTTCTCTGATAACGCTTTATTCTTATTCTCCTCTAGTCCCTTATTTCCCTCCAAAGCACAATCAATCACTCCGTTCTATGTCATCAACACTGAACAAACCTCTAATACAGTACTTAAATCAATGTTTCATCAGTGAAAGGGAATTCCTTTCCCTCTAATTAAAACTTGCTTTTAGAGGAAGATCTAATATATTTAATTACTAATTAATTAATTACTAATGAATAAGAAGTAAAGAATTGACAAGTCATGTGTTGTCTTGTGGTGGCCATTATATTTCCATTTTAATATGACTCAACCTAGAGCATTGTGGGAGAAAATTAGAGTCAGGGCAATGACAAGATTATCCAGGGTATCAAAAGTGGGCTTGAGTTTTAAAATGTTGAGAAATGTTGTCCTGGGCCAATGACCTGTTGTCCGATGATGACATTGTGGACCTCGGCTCACAAGGGAAAGGTCACCCCACACACAGGTTTGTCCACTGGAAGCACATGAGCACACCTGCACCTGGCCCTGCATCTTTAGGTACCAACCAAGTGATGGGATCCATCTCACCTCTGTTTTCTCTTGGGGACTGTTCACATTTACATGTCTCCTGGCTTTCCTTAAAACATGAAGGCTATCTTGTAAGCCTTTTTTCTAGATTCCTCTTTCCCATAAATACATTCCCATTGAGCATCCAAAAGGGAATTGAACCTTCTGGGGGCTCCCAACTTGCCAGATCAGTATTTTTATATGGTTGCAAGTCTGTTTGTACGGTGCACACAGAAATAAAAATATTATTCTCCATGGTATCAACTGTTTTTCTCATCCTTAGATTTAATGGTAAAGCTAGTAACCTTCTGTAATATTTAATAGAGTTTCATTCAAATGCAGCCCAATTTTCTCCTGAAATAACATTCCGCTTTAAGCACTAGAATTTGTATGCCAAATTTGGCCCTATAAAAATAACGGAAGATATAAATTTTTACCACTGAGTTATAGGCTTTGGAAAAGAGAAGGCTAGTAATGAAAAATGTCATACAAACTGAATAACTAATGCCAATAACAAATGCCGTCTCCGTAATGCATCTTACACACGGTGGAATTAGCATGCGGGGCACATCCGAGCTCAGCCCGGAATGAGGTGCAAGCTTGCTCACTCAGCACCTTTGGTTTTCGAACTCTATCATCTTGCTTACTTAGTAAATTTAATGTTGTGTAATTTATTTTTTATTGCCTCATTTGTAAGTTTCTCTTGCCTCAACCTAAGATATCTTTAGGGGCTTAGACTGCCTATTACACTGAGATATTCATTTTTATCAAAGGATAAGAACTCTTGATAAGTAGGATGAGCAGCAAACACTGCAGTTTATTGGAACCAAGAAAGAAGATGCCACATTGTGCTCAGAAATTATCAAAACAAGGATGGATGGAGGGCCAGAGAATCACAAAGCGTTAAGCAGTGAATACTGCCATCAACGAGAAGACCTCTAACAAATTATTAAAAGAAAATGCATTCCTATCAGCATCAGCATTTTTCCCTCTCATGAAAGATTAGAGTCTTTTATAAGCAATTTGCTCAGATATCATTTCTCTATTCAGAATATGTATATATATATTTTTTTTTCAGTTAGCACAAATCCTACTACTCTTCCTCTCTTCCACTTCCTAACCTCCGTCCCTTCTACTGTCATTACCATGAGGTGAATTTAACCTTGTAAATCAGCAATGGATCGTAGTGCTCACGAAAGGACAAACACAGGGAAACATATGTTACAAAATGGCAAATCCAGAAACCTATTATCATGCTTCAGGGAAAAAAAATGGCAGTAATTAGAAAATTCAGATAAGTTTAAGGTCTAACCTATAGAGACAAGATTCTGTAAACACTGGGTACTTGGTTAGCCATCTTATGCATCTGTAAGAGACGGTCCTATCATTTCAAAATTAAATCTGAGAGCAAACTAGGAGTTATAAAGAACCTACTAGGTGCCAAACTCTGGGGAGAGACATGAAACAGCAATAACAATTTCTCTAAAAATTAGGACTAGGATAACGTTCTCATGAATGAACCAAATATGAATGGCAAGTGAGCCAGCTTCCCCGGAGTTCCAAGGCATAAGCACGTGAGCACCTGTCTCCACATCACTCCCCTCATAGAAGTGGAAACCACTCAATTTGCACTCATGTGTCCCGTCTGTCTATGACAACGGGGTCCTTGGAAGTCACTGCAAAATTGTCCAAGGTCTTATTCAGTGTTGGCGCTCGTATCTTGGGAGACAGGCACATGTATTGGTCATGAACATGGACTCGGGGGGTGGGTTATCTGGGTTTGCATCCAGGCTTTCTTGCTTACTAGCCACGTGACTCTGGGAGAGCTACTTAACTACTCTGTACCTCATTTTCATCAGCCGAAAAATGGGGGTAATAAATTAATTAGCATAGAGGTGTTCTGAGGAGAGCATGAGTTCATGTGTGAAGTGCCCAAGACAGTGACTGCCAAATAGGAAGTATTCAGTAAAACAAGCTATGATTATTTTTATCACTTCCTGAAGGATGACAGGAAGATAAAAATTTCTAGTTCCTGTTGGGAAACTTTGCATCATCTGTGGTATTTCTGGAAATACGAAGGTTGCAAGTAGTCCCTCGGTCAGAATATCTTTAGAATTTAGAGCAAGGAAGTTTAACGACGATGTAATGCGGGAGGTAGAGGTAGGGCAGCTTTCTTGTTTTAACACACTTATTGTCTCTACACTTTGATGGTCTTTATTTTTATTTGATTTAAATTCCTCACAGCAGCTTTCTCTCTCAGTGTTGAATTGTGTTGTGACGCGGTTATTATTAAGCTTGCCATCCCCTGAGACGGCGGCATATGAACTGCCACAGCGCGTCTCCTTGCCTGCCTCCTTCCAGCCCAGCCCACCCAGCTCCCTCTGCCCTCCTTCATTTCTTTTTAGCGCGCCTGTGCCCTGCTGCTCCAGACTGAGATTCTGTTCTGACAGCCAGCCTCACCATTTTCTCCAAATCCTTCACTTAAAAGCTCACCTCACCCAAAAACCTTTCCAGAATGAAAATGGAACCTTGAAAGAGAGGAAGTGATGAACCGGAAAGCTACTATCTGCTTCAGCCCTCCTCGCGGCCGTACCTCCCTCTGCTCTTTAGAGCTTCCCAGGTCATACATTGCCCACTTCTCTTTATCCTTTCCCGTTTCTTTTGCTAACCTTTCCATTTCTCTCTGTTTTTCTATCTGTAATCATATACATCCTTATTTTCAACTGCTTTATATTTACCCACATTTTCTATACAATAAAGTAAAAATTGATTTTATGGGTGCATTTGCTTGTTAAGGAAACTAAAACACCAGACTCACTATATTGTTTTAATCAATGTTTTTCATCATGCATATAGTTTCTCGGGATCTCTTATTTCTTTCCATCAGTCAACTATTCGTCGAGTGCCTGTTCTTGTAGGCATCGTTGCTTTTAAGTTCATCTTGATTAGTTTAACTAAAAAGGAAAGGCAAGGAGTAATAAATAATGACATCTTTGAGCAAGGGAGATGCAAATTATGTGACATTTACTTTTCCTGTAAATTAGAAGATAAACTTAATCTAAAATTGCATGGATTACGTTTTATGACCATATTTACATGGAAACATAAATAAACCTAAACCAGGTTAGCTTCCACAAGGAAGAGCTCTGTCTTAGGATGTGCTCTCTCTCCCTAACAGACCATGGTTCCCTGTTCCATCAGGGAAGGCTCCTTCAGCAGGAGGTTCCTCTAGGACCTGGTCATACTGGAGAACACTTGGAGGTGGACACGTGACCTTTATCATTATGCTCCAGCTGATGGTTTACAACTGAATAAAACAGTTGTAAATGTCTGACCAGCTGTGCTCATTTAGAAACCAAATGACAAAGAAATTACAGAGGCTGAAAGGAAATGGCATATGCTACCATAAGTTGAATAACAATTTCAGTGGAACATTTTTTTCTTGGCGAGTGCTACTTTCCAGAGCCTTGTCAGTTTTCTGGGGCAGCATATGTCCTGGCTTGGGTTTTTGGGGCCTGTTACATGATCACATGGTACAGTATAAGGTGTTTTGGGGCCTTGTCTGCTATATTTTTACTTTAAATCATCTTTCATAATTTGGTGCTTAGCTTTTCACAATAGTTAAGTCAATAATGACTTTTCAGTTTGACAAATATGCTTAATTTTGCATAAAGGTAAATACACCAAGCATTTGCATACTGTGCCTGGGCTCTGGAATTCCTGTTGGGGTGGAAGGACCTCGTGCTCTTCTCTGAGCTCTTTTCGTCACCCGTTCTGCTCTCTGGGAATCCTCAAAGGCCGTACTCCTAGTGAGTAGTGAAAGCATCTGCTGCCTTGGGTCAGGGTGGGGACTCAGAGCTCCCTGAGCCCTTGACAAACCCACACTGAAGAACTCGAGGCAAGTGCTTTTTTCCTCCCCAGTGCGATGTCAGGCATTTGCAGTCCTCCCTCAACTACAGTGGAGCAGTTTCTCCCCCATTGACTCAACTTTGTTTTGTTTTTTACTCCAATATATCTTGTTGATTCTACTTTCTGAAAAAGGTGAAGTCAACAATTTTGAGAAACAAACACATCAGAGAAGGGCAGAAACAAATGGCGATGGTTGGGAGCGCGAAAATCCAAGGGCATATAAATTAGGGCAGCAGGTCACAGAGGCACTGCAATTGGAGCACATTTCTTTCTGGAGTGCAATATGCATTAATATTACATGGGCTATTTTCTCCTTTGTCTACTTTACTTACTTTCAGAAGTAGCTTTGCAGTGACCTAGTACCCTAGTTACCATGTTCTTCTAAAGATGTTCTCCAGAGACTGAGGCTGTCTTTTTTCATTGCTTAGCTCCGTTAGTTATGTAGTATGTGTTGAACTC
Source organism: Equus asinus (assembly GCF_041296235.1). Taxonomy (NCBI): domain Eukaryota; kingdom Metazoa; phylum Chordata; class Mammalia; order Perissodactyla; family Equidae; genus Equus; species Equus asinus. The sequence continues at coordinate 15,624,611 of NC_091800.1, read as the reverse complement.
TTGGAAGTTAAAATATGCCTACAAAAATGATCCCAGGGCTCTCAGATTCAGTGGTTTGAGACACTTTGGTAATGTCTGCCTTAAGCCATTACATTGATACTTAGATAAAGGAGGACCCATCGTGCTCTATAATTAGATGAATTCCCTTATTTCAGTGAAGAAAGAGAGAATGAGAGAGAGAGTAAAGAGAGAGACATAAGGAAATAGAGGTAGGTTTTCCTTTTTGCCATCTTTTCACTCCCTACCCACCCAATGGCCACTGTGGAAGAGTAAGCGTCACCTCCCTATGCCCAGCCTAGAAGTTTCTGAAACTTTTTGTACAAAACTCTGCTTTTTAAAGAGAAAGGGGGAATGAAGACTATATAGGAAGACTTTTCATGTATCATATGTATACCCATTTATTTAAGACCTCTGTAAGGGACTTCTGATACTACGAGCATTTAATATTTCCTAGAAAAATATGTTTTAACAGGTGAAGAGTCTACTAAGTCTTTGGTTCTGATAATAAAACTGTTAGGAAAGAAATGTAGCAATCCAAAGCAGTTTAGGCTTGGCCTTCTTTTTTTGGTGATTAACTGGCGTCTCTGTTATTTGTGTAAAAGCGGTGATATTGAATGCACGTGAAGAAAAATAATATAATATGGTATAAAGTTCAGTTGTTAAATATGAAATGAATGTCATGTGTTTGCACAGCTGGCTCAAAAGACATACTTTAATGGTTGTACATAAAAATTTACTGATTTTCAGGGAACTCATCTCTTGCAAAGTCCCCCCTGCCTTTAAAAGTTTTTTTAACTTAACTTGTCTGGCTTATGGATTATGTGGAACATCTAAAACAAAAAAAAACAGTGTGGTACCAAGCACAAGTAACCAACTAGAGAGCACTTCCAAAATAATTCTTTGCGTATTTCTGTGATTACATGAGAAATCTTTCTCATTTCTCTGAAATTGTCAGTAGAATCCTGCCTTAGTAAGCTCTCCCTTGTATTATGGAAGTTGAAAGTCTAGAAGCGACATTTTTCAGAAACCTTTGGAATGATGTGTGCAAAGGTCCAGGCACGTATTCCTTTGTGGGAAGGCCGTGGTTTGATGTAGTCAAAACACACAGGACCCACTCAGGATGATGGGGCTTTGAAAGGAGACACAATAATGGCAGCACAGGGACTGTTTTAAGTGCGTCACACATGCTAACTCATTTATTCCTCACAACAATCCTCTTTTAACATATAAGGAAACTATGGCACAAAGAGATTCATTTGCCCAAGGTGGCGTGTAGAAGATGATAGATAAGTTTTGTTTTATGGTGTCAGAGTGAGAAAATACATTTAAGATGACACAGAATTTCTTCACTGAAGGAATCTGTAAAACTGTTCTGAAGGACTTAAAAGAGGACCCAGATAAATAATGAGAACAACATGTTTCTCTATGAAATGTCCCCAGATTGTAAATGTTAATTGTCTCCAAAATAATCCATAAATTCAACTTAATTCCAATCAAAACCCCTTCAGGATTTTAAACGATGTTTTACAAGGTGATCATTGTATCAAATTGGATTCATCCGGAAGATCATTTTCAACTGGAAGATAAAATTCCCAAGGTTTGCCATGAAACTTTTGAAAGAAACTCAAAAGAATACTATCAGATATTGAAAAACACTATAGTGCAAAAAGCAATGTGGTAATAATGCAGGAGCAGACAAATGATAATGAAACAACCATGGAAGTCCAAACATAGACCCATGCATGTGATCAATGTGGCATTTAAGAGGGAAATGAGTGGATTTCTGAAAAATGATGTTGGAATACCTTATTATTCATTTTGAGAAAAATGAAGTTATATACTTATGCTCACATAAAAAATCCACATGGAACAAATGCTAATATTTATTATAAAAATATTAGGAGAGATAGTCAAGAATTTTTTAAAAAATATTTTAGGGTGGAAGTAGAGCCTACTTAAGCATACATAAATCCCAGAATTTATACAGGAAAGTTTAGGAAATTTGAGTTGCCTGTATAAAGAGAGGAAAAAAACCTTAAATATGATTAAAGACAACATAAACAATGTAGATGGAGACAAAGACATAATGGTGGCTGAATAAGAAAAACACTAGACTGACTTTAACGTGACCACAGGTCTCCAGGGACCCCTAAGGGCTGCCCTGGAAGGTTCCATACTGAAGGCCTCCTGTCCAAGTTAGATAGTTCATTCGTTCTCCTCTCCTCACAAACTTCCAACACCGACTCCCTCCTCCTCGTTCTCAACGGATGAGCTTCATATTTCACTGAGGAAATGGAATCAGCCAGACTGGACCTTTCTTGTCCTCCCGCTAAAGCACCTATGAACCCCCTGCTCTGAAGCTGAAGATTTTGCTTTGTAGCTTCTTGTTACAAATAGATGAATGATTTCAGCTCTTATCTAAGGCCAGTCTCCACTTGGGCGCTGGCTCGTATAGCTTCTTACCTACCCAAGGACCTTATTTCTACAGCTGTCCTCTCTCTCTCCTACATCATTGCCATCAGCATGCAAACATCGTAGAAAAACATCTGCTGTCTTACAAATATAAAATCAACCTTCTGTTGATCTTATGTTTTCCTCCGGCTACTACTCTGTTTCTCTGTTGCTCTTTAGATGAAAATTCCTCAACAGTGGACCTGGCATGTCCCTTCTCCTGCTATTCTCTCAGGGCCCAATCCCTTAAGAACTTAGTCTCCTTTCACCAAAACCTCTCTTCTTGAAGTCCTCAATGACCTTCACGTTGTCAAACATAGTATTTCTTCTAAATCCTCAACTTAATCCACTTCTCTTTCTCTTAAGCGCTGAGCTTGGAATCTGACACAGCTGTGGCTCCTGGCATATTCTACTGGTCAAAGCTGTCATGGAACTCAGCCTTCTCTGAGATGAGAGCACAAAAGACTACATGGGGATCATAGGGCTTCGAAAGGAGAAATAGTAATAGTGGCTTATTTTTATGTAGCATTTACTGTAAACCAGGAAAGTGTTTCCCTTGCCTTCTGGGACACTGCACTCTCCTGGTTTTTCTCTCACCCCACTGGTCACTTCTTCTCAGGCCCCCAGGATAGACTCTCCCCCCATGGACAATGGAACATCTTAGGCCTTGGTCTAGGACAGCTTCACTTTCTCGCCCACACTCAATTCCATACAGTTCCATGGCTTTAAATACCATCCATGCACTGATGACTCAAAGACCAGGGCCACCTCTCCTAACCTCTTCCCCTTTGAACTCCAGACTCCTCCACCCATGGCCTGTGTGACATGAGATATCCATCGAATAGGCTTCTCAAACTGACATGTACAAAGGTAGTTCCTTGCTTTCACCTCCTCTTGTCTCCATCTCAACAAAGGACTTCACCACTCATCCATGTTTAGGCTAAATGCCTTGGAATTACCTTTTCTCTCTTTCTCCTCATATCCCACATTCGATCCATCAGCTGCTCTTGTCAGCTTTATATTCAAAATACATCCCTGATCTGGTGACTTCTCCCTACCTCTATTGCCGAAATCCTGATCCAATCATCTCTTGCCTGGGCTACTGAAATTACCTACTGTATGCTATGATAACCGACCACGTGATCTTTCTGCTCCCGCTCTTTCCAACACTCCCTTGCACACACACACACACACACACACACAGTCTATTCTCCACACTAGCCAGCCTGACCCTTTTCAAATGGAAGTCAGATTGCATTACTCCCCTATGCAAAATCCTTAATTGCTTCCATTCTCCAATGAAATAAAACCCTTAGTCCATAGTTTATAAGGCCTTAAGTTTTCTGGGCTTTGGCTGTCTCTCTAGGCTGGTGTCTTACCACACTGCTCTTTACTTGCAGTCCTCCAGCTACATTGGCATCCTTGAAGTTTCTGGAACATAGCTGTCATGCTCCTGCCTCAGGGCCTTTGCACACGCTATTTTTAAATATTGGAATGTTTTTCCTCCAGATGTCAGCTCATGTCAGTCCTCAAATGATCTCCCTGATTGCTCTATCTAAAATAGCATACTGTATCATTCTATAGGCCTTATGTTATTCTATTTTTCTTTATAATACTTACATAACATTATATCTGTGTGCTGTTTGTTTATTGCACATCTCCCACACCAAATTATTAAGGCTGAGACAGTGGGACTTTGTCTTACTCACAGCTATATTTCCAGTATCTAGAACACTGTCTGGGACTAAGTGTTCAGTAAATATCTCTTGAATAAATAAATGAACACAAGGCTAGCCACAGACTAGACAAGAGTGTTTATAGCATATAACACAGACAACATATTAATATTTGAATACAAAGAGCTGCCACAAATCAGTAAACACAAAAAGGCAGTCAAGTAGAATAATTTTTTTAAAACTTATAAATAGTAAAAGCACTGAAGGAGAAATCCAAAGAGTAATAAGAATAGGAAAATATACAATGAACCTCACAGGTAATCAGAAAAATATCAATTAAAACAGTGAGAAACCACTTCTTTCTATTCAGAGTGACAAATTTGTCTGATTGACAACATCCATTGGTGGCCAGTGTTTGCAGAAATGAATACTATTGTAAATTTTATAAATATAAATGGGTAAGAGTTTTTAATTATTTTGTAGGACAATTTGATATTACGGGTCACAATATTAAGTGCATATATTTTTGGTCCAGCAATTCGACTTCTATGAATCTAAAGTTTACAGAGACTACTCACACATGTACAAGGCTATTTATGGCATCACTGTTTTATTTAGAAAAAATCTAGAACTAAATATCCATTAATAGAAACAGTGGTTAACTTTGACACGGGGAATGGAATAGGGGGAAATAAAGAAGGGGTCTTCAAATTTTATTTTGTAGAATTATATATTGTATTGTTTTTAACAATGAGGGAAGATATGGTTATTTTTGAGTAATCTATAATAATTGGAAAATGTTTCATGTGTGAGAACTATGTGCAAGTCCAGGAGGCCCATTAAGTAGCTCTGGGGGGGAGAAAACTATCTGATTATTTATTGTTCTACAACAAATTCCAAAATATAGTGTCTTGAAATCATTTATTATGTGTAACAGTTTTGTGAGTCAGAGATGTGAGCAGGGCTCAGCGTGTGATTTTTCTGCTCCACATGGCACTGACTAGGTCACTCGGAATTATTCAGCTGGTGGATGGACTGGTCAGGAGGGTCCAAGAAAGCTTCATTCAGAAGTCTGGCACCCTTAGGAGAGTGGTTGGTAGACTGGATTCAGCTAATACTAGCACGTACATATGCCCCTCCAGCATGGCAGTCATAGGGTTAGTAGACTTATGTGGTGGCAGGGCTCACAAATGCAGGGAACGAAGAGTCAGGAAGTGGAAGCTGTCAGTGATTTAAGGTTTAGGTGAGCAGAATTTGGCACAGTGTTAATATTTGCCATACTTTCTTAGTCAAAGCACTCATAAAATCCATACATGCTCAAGAAGAGAGGTCATAGGCCCTACTTCTCACTGAGAAGAGTGTCAAAAATTTGAGGCCATCTCAGATGAATTGCAATGATCAGTCTTAGCTATCTACCCATGCTTCTCCATCTTGTACAAATTCCATTTATAGATTATTAGTCCTGCTCACAATCATGCCCATTATTTTGTTGGGTAATGCAGTGTGTTCGGTTTGACATAACTAGATAGAGAAATTCAAGAGAAAAGCTGGAATCTGGCCTGAGGTTGCTGGTAGAGATCTGATTGGAGTTACACATTTGAGAGGCAAAGTGTATAGGTAGGAGGAAAATCTCAGAAGTGAAGGATATCACTCAAAGCATGCAGAGATGGGACAAAGATGGATTAAAGGCCCTACTAAATTAGCAAATAAGGATTAAGGACCATACTAAATCAGCACTGTGGTGGTGAATTTCTCAGTACCTGGGTTTAGGAAGAGGGAAGCTGGATTGTTGACGAGCTATGGAGGATATCATCGGCAGGAAGTGAAAGAGTGTCAAGAGTACAGTGTTTTCTAGCGGCTTCATATGTTGGTATTTATTTTCAACACATGTGAACTTCTCAAAGACACATAAGAAGTGGAGAATTCTTATGTGAAGGTGGTCAAAGTGATCCACCATATTGTTGGGTCTGTCTAGGGAAGAACACACAACATAGAGGGAGTCAATGGCCCGAAACACAAGGGAGATAAAGCAAGAGACTGAATTTATTTCTCTGCAAAATTCTCTAGTTACAACATTCATACAGTAAAGAACTCTTCGTTTTGGTAGTGAAAGACAATCCCACCCCACTTCCATCTTCTGTATCTCTTCTCTGTTTTTTTTCTAATTTGTTTTATTTTAAAATTTATTTTATTTTTGAAAATATTTTGAATTATTTTAAGCATACAGAAAATTACAGAGTGATATAAGAAATATCCATGTTGTCACTAAGCTGACTTAATAAATGCTAATGTTTCTCCATATGTGGTTTGCATCTCTAGTAAAAGACCTAAAATATTAGAGATAGAACTGAAGTTCTTGTTATACTTCCAGCACGTTCCATCCTTTCCTTCTATTACGAGTTTATGCGTGTTCTTACTGCTCATGTGTTTTATGTTTATTCCATATGTACATCTCAACTGACCCAAAATAACATTGTTTTGTGTGCTTATATAGTTTATACAAATTGTATGCTATACGTATTGTTCTGCAACTTTCTTTTTTCACTCTACCTTATGTTTTGCATATGTATTCATCTCCATAAAAATAGATCAAGTGTTTTCATTTGAATATATTGTAATTGTTTCACAGTTTTCCATCATAGGATTATGGTAATGTATTTAACCATTCAACTGAAGCTAGACAATCTGATTGTTTCCAATTTGTGGGATTTTATAAAGATGGCGACAATGTGCATTCTTGTATATATATCCATGTACATCTGAGTAAGAGTTCTGTAAGGTATATACCTCGAAGTAGGTTGATTTTTGACAATAAGAAGCAAAGCCTGCGATTCAAATTGGCTTAGAAATGAAAACATTTATTATTTTACTTAAAAGGTGGTTTTGGGGTGGGGTGAGCTTTTTAGACTTCGTTTCAATTCTCAGTAAGGCCATCAAGGAACCATGCCCCTCCATTTTCCATCCTGCTGTCCTCAGTGTGGCTTCCTTCTCAGGTTGGTAACAGGGTGGTTGTAGCATTTGTAGGCATGACATCCAGACAAAACAGTGTCCGGAAGAAGAGGGAAGGCTGTTTTTCCTAAGGCAATCTCTTAGGAATTGTAATATTTCTCCAGAATACACCCAGAAGACCTTGTCTTGTAATTTATTGGCTGCATTTAGGTCACAGCTGAAGGGAAAATGACCACTTTTTGAAAAAAATCAAACCCATTCCTGGAACTGGGCATAGCATCTTCTTTCCTTGAAACATAGGACTGTATCGGGGAAGGAATGACTAGGCAAACAAAATCAGGGTTCTGTAAAAAGTGCAAGGGTTTGGGAAAGGATGCTGGTAGCACTCGACACCCCACAGTGTCCGGTGCACAAATTGTGCTCATCTTTAGCTTCACCAGACATTGCCAAATTGATCTCCAAAGTATATCTACCAATTTAAGCTCCCGCCAGTGATGGATGAGAGTTTCTATCAAATGTCCTCACCAGCATTTGGAAAACTCAGACTTTGAGTTAATCTTAATCTCTGGAGAATGTTTCATTATTTCTCTACCTTTCCTGATTACTAATAAGGTTTGCATTTTTCATATGTTTTTGGACATTCTATCTTCCTTTTCTATTAGTTGTTTCTTCTTTCATTTGACTACTTTTCCTTTGAGTTGCCTTTTTCTTAGTGATTTGTAGGAATTTTTTATATTTCTGTGCACCATGACTTTGTTAATATAGATAATGAATATCTTCTTTCAGTCTATTATTTGTTTTTAACCTTGTTTATGTGAACAGTAGATTTCCAAGTTGTTGGTTACTCAGGATGAGGTGTCAGAAAGATGGAACGAAGACTGGTATGATTGGATTCAGTAATATTAAAGTTTAAGTGTTTGGAAGTAGAGCCATTTTGTATCCAATAGAAAATCAAGGGATCAGGAAGCAAGTTGCTGAAATTGAAATTGCCAGTCTCTGTTCTAAGTGCTTCAGATGTATTAATGCACTTAATCTTTGTAGCAACCTTATGAGGTAAGTGCTATTATTGTATTCCAGATTTATAGATGAGGACACTGAGGCGTAGAGCAATGAAGTAACAGGCACAGAGACTAGGTAATATTCCCCAACTCACCCAGTAGATAAGAGGTTAATCATAACTTGAACCCATGAAATTACTTCTAAAGCCTATGTCCTTAGCTTCCACCTATATAGTCTCTCATGTCTCATGTTTACTGTCCTGAAGGCGAGATTTGGGACAGAGAGAAAGACAAAACCAGATGTCAAAGGCTTCTGTATGTAAGTAGTTGACTGTGTAAACTTATTTTTTCAAAATTTCATGTTCCTAGATCTAAATAAGCTGGAAAAGAAGGCACGTGAATTCCAAAGTCTTTTTTTTCAGAATCAAGCTATTTTCCTCCTTCTCTCCCTCCCTCCCACCCTCCTTCTCTCCTTTCCTCCGTCCTTCTTACAATCGTCATTACTGAACATACTTACAAGTTTTCAATATTAAACTCTAAAAAGATAGTCATTTTGTCTAGTATCATAAGCACAACCCATTAGCAACTTCAGATATGAACACAGCCAAAGTATTAAGGTAATCATGAAACAGATAATTCTGTTGAAGTGTGACATTCTCTTCTTTCATCCTTAGGTGTTTTACCACCCAACTTTGGGTTTAGAAAAGTGAAGAAAGCATTAAAATCCTGTGAGTTTTCAATGCCTCTTATAAATAGCTTTCTCTCTTCATATAATAGGAAAATCTTTTTTTTCTTATCTTTACCATTATCCTCTCCAGTAAAAAATAATTCCTGATATTTTTTAGGTCTAAAAACCAAAATCACCATAAAGATAAAGAGAGTTGAAACTTCTATGATGAATAGGAGTTGCAGCTCCTTCAGTCTGAAGAGCCAGAGCAAGGATGACAGCATGAGCGAAAACGCCAAGGGCATCAGACAGGCTTGGTCTTTCAACTTGCAGCCTATCCGTCTAAAGTTACAATTGTCACAGTCACCTGCTGGTCTTTACACACATTCACAGTCTGAGTGAAGAATTGTAACCTTTGGCTAAAGAGAAGAGAAGCAGCTTTATCATCTGTATCAGGAAGTTGTACACTACTCAACTAAGAGAGACCAGGAATTACTTTCGAAAGCTTCTTCTCCAATATACCAGTAAGGACTCTCAGTGGATCAATGTCCACAGATGCAGGTGAAGGGCCTTACCAACCTCCACCACATCACCTGGTTCTGGTGCTAGAGGATGTTTTCAAACACTGGCAGTGTGGGAGTAACTAATCAGGAAGATTTAGACTAGAAATCTTCCCTCTGGATAACTAAACAAAAATAGAGGATAATGGAACTGAACTAGTTTTGCCGTGGAGAACAATCAGAATGCCTTCTATCACCATTGCCCAAATATTCCCATTATGTAAAGAAATGTATGGCTTGCTCCCATCCTAGAGTTGCTTAATTGTTTCAGTTGTCTTTTTCTTCTTCTCCAAATAGATTTTACATTTGTAAGGGGTAAGAATTGAAGCTTGTATTATATTTCTTTTCTATACACAATGCTACTCCCTTTGACCTGCTCTGATTTCCATAAGGATAATTACCCATATATCAATTCTATAACCCACACTTCCTTTCCTTACTCCGTAAGTATGAGGACAGAGAGACCCTTTCAAGAACAGACAGATAACTACTCCCTGGGCATTGTTTAGGGATTATCAGAATGGTCCTTCTGGTATTTTAGGGCACTATTGTCATATTTCTAACTTGAGAGGTTAAAATCAAAATGCAATTCTCCAGAATAACCTAGTGCACACACACACACACACAGAGGAGATAATAAAGTCTTGAAATAATTCATTCCATTTAAAATTTTATTAAACCTTTATTGCATGGGAGATACCGGGCTAGGCGCTGCAGGTAATACAGAATTGAGCAAGACCTGGCTTTGGCCTGCAAGAGTCCACTCTGATGAAGAGACAGACAGGGACGTAAATAACTCCAAGATGAGACACTTTGTAATAAACACAACCCTGGAAGAAAATAAAACATTATCAGAGTGTCCATTATATACGTAATTACAGAGTTATCAAATCACTAGGTCTACACTTTAAACTATATAAATAGGAGTTTGAACGAGACCACCTCTCTTTCTGCACACAGAGTGCACCACAGCTCTGTGTATTCGTTGACCTTTATTCCAAAATTGTCTCTTTGTAATACAGTTTTCTAAGTTGATTTCAAGTGTCTGTTGATCTTTCTTGCTAAATTAGCATCTCTGTCTCTGAATGTCATTTTCTCTGTTGTAACTCGTTCATTCTCCCTCCCCCAGCCTTCTCTCTCCTTTTAACCTCCTTTACCTATTTTTCCTCTTCATTTTATTGTTGTATTTCCTATTTGTCTGCTTTCTTCTGTACTGCGATATTTTCCCGGACACAATGATTTCTTTTCTTGTATTGTTATCCATGTGGTGAGAGAAGTGATTTTCTTTTGAAGGGAAAATACTGTCAGGAGGACAATAATCCCCCTCAAAATAATCCCCTTAGTTCTGCATCTTGCTGGTTCTTAGAAACAGGAACAAGCACATATCTTCTTTTCTAATTGTCCACGGCTCTATTGAGAAAGCTTCCGGTCTTTCTATATAATGAGTAGTTGACAAAGGTAAGAGCAGAGACACGACCTAACGACTTTTGGCCAGTGCGATGCTGGGCACATGAGAGGAGATCAATAGGCACTCACTGGTTGGTAACTGAAGCTCTTCTGTTAGAACACACAGTGAATGTCTGTAAGCACCCGCTACTTCAGATTGTAGTCTCCTGTATTTGCCTTACACCTTATTCACACGCAGTACCTCATTGGATCCCAGTCAGAGAGCTGTGAGACACTCTGCTCCTCGATCACTCCCTTTTCACAAAGAAAGTGGCTGAAGTCCGGTGACATCAGGTGACACTATGAGTGTCCCTGAGAATCTGGTACTGGAACCTTGGTCTTTGACTCCAAATACAGTGCTTTTTACTTCTAGTCTAGCATCTGACCCCCTGGTACCAACATTTAGAACTTGAGGGAGACGTGCTGCAGTTGTTTTAAATTCATTTGTTAATAATTTGATTTTCCACTCTAAAATGCTCATGATTGAAAAGAAACATTTCGATTCAAATATAACTTTTTTTCCTGTTTCCTCCTTTAAAATATGCTCTGCTGATTTTGATGAGCAGAAAAATATTGTAACTATGGGTTGGCTTGTAGTAGAGATGCTTCACTGACCAAACATGAGACGGAAGTTCAAGGAGCATCAGTGGAGAAAAGGGAGCTCTCCTCATTAATAAAAGCAATTAGTGTGTCCTCAGCTGAGCAGCCAGCTAGCCTGGGGTGTTCTCCACGCACTGCAGGCATCTGAGCGTGGTCTGTTAACTAGGCAAGCTCTTTTTGTCAGGACACAAAATATTGTCATTGATTTTAATTGTCTTCTCCACTTTACGACTCCCAATTCACAGCTGATGGTGCTTCAGGGAGAGTTTGCTTTTTGGAGAGAACTTTCACTGTGTCCACCCTCTGAGACAGCAAGAGTAGTCTGCATTTTGAAAAATCGAAGTGGGACATTTAATTTCTCTAAAGATTAAAGCAAAAACTTCCATCCTGAGTGACTTACTTTGAGTTAACCAAGGCTGCTGGAAAGCTACAGGTGGAAACAATGGTCAAACCATTGATATCTTCTGTCACATCTCTTAAAATTACGTCTCAGAACAGCAAGTCCAGCATAGGAGGGGAAGATTTGGAGCGTCCAAGTAAGACTATGGGTGGGATTCCCCAAGTCACTGGGACCAAGAAAACCACACAGTTTGGAGAATTTATAGCACGTCCTGGCCCTTGTATAACTTCCTCATTACTTAGCAGAGCAGGGTTTGGCCTGTTCTTTCAGATGTCAAGGAACAGACCCAACTCCAGTGTCTTTGTTGAATGATGAGTTCATTATAAATGTGCATGGGAATAAAAAGGAAGAGAAAAATGTCATATCTGCCATAAATCGACTCCTCATGGACAATTGGAACTGAGCCATTGCTGTCCAGAGCGCAGCAGTAGCTCGAGTCAGCCTGCAACAGTGCTGGTGGCCTAACAGCCACTCAAGTTGTTCAAAACTCAGCTCTCCTTTCCCTGCTGCTATTTTGTCTGCGCTAATGAAGAACTGACATTTATTTTTCTTTCTCTAATTCTTGAATTCAGCTTTTACTTTCTTTTGGCTTCTACTACTACCATCTCTGTGGGTCTCAACTCTTCTATGCAGCTGTAGTGAATTTTTGTCATTTTCTGATTGTCCAGAATCTCACCACTACCTTCCTTCCTAATCACATTAAATCCTCTTTATAGGGAATTCTTGATTATGTTCCATCTTGGTGGAGAGCATCCCTTACCTCCACTGCAGAAATTAAGGGGTCTTGAACTTCCCTCTCCCTGCCTTGTAGAACTCAGGGGGTAAGCACTGCCTTAGATTTTGCCAATATGATTATTTCTTCTCAAACTTCAAATCTTGAGCAGATGATGCAAGAATTTGAAAATGGTTAGAGAGCTTATTCATCTCAGCAGCAGGAGTATGTGCAGTACCTATTGTTCCTGTGCATGACCTTGACTCCTGCTTATTTTCCAGACTCTATACGTTTCCCATACATCGCCTATATTTTCTTTTTGTTGCTTCTTAGAGATATCTTTCCAGTAAATTTCCTTTTCTTGTAAAACATTAGACTGTAAGTGCCACAAGGACTGGGAAATTTTCCTGCTTTGTTCATTGTAAGGATTTAGTGCATCAAGCGTGTCTGACCCAGAGTGAATGTTCAATGAATATTTATTAAGTAAATAAGTGAAAGAATGGAATGCCAATTATCTTTACTTGCAGTCAAATTTCCATGACGCAATGCAGGAAGAAGAATTCAAGCAGAGCCCAGGAGTCTTTCTAAGTTGAGACAGAATTTGGAACTCAAGGAGGCTGATGTTCTTAGCATTTACAGGGTAGAGTATTGGAGAGGAGGAAACTGCACACAGGGAAGACTACAGAGGTCTGTAAAAGATATCCTTGAATCTTTGAGCAAAAGGTTATCTGTCCATGCATGGGATGAAATTCTATAAGCCTGGAGAAAGAAGCCCCGAAAGTAATAGGTTGAAAAATTCCCCAAGCTCACAAAGATTTTTTTCCCTTTCAGCCAGACTGAAGAGACCTTGTACTACATGGGGCATTGTGTAGATCCCTCAGAAAGCTCCCTCCTTAGTAGTTGGGCTACATTATACTTAGAATAAAGGCTGGTCTGGACCCATCCTTACAAAGCTTGAAAGAAAATGTTGAAAAGGTTAAATTGATTTGCAAGTAACTACTGAATGCCAGAAATTCAACACCATTTAAATGAATACAACAAAATTCACCACAAAACAACATAAATTTCCACAATGCTAAAATAAAGTAATAATGAGGCATGAGAGAAAGCAGGGAAATAGGACATAATCAGGAAGAAAAAAAAATCAATATAAGGAAACAAAGGAAAAGGTATAATTAGCAGACAGATTTTTAACACCTATTTCAAATATTATAAATATGCTCAAGAATGTAAAGGGAAACATAAGCATGATGATAAGAAAAACTGAAGATTCTCAAAGACTCAAATGGAACCTCCAGAAATTAAAACTACAATATATAAAATGAAAAATACACTACATACAATTGGTAGCAGATTAGATACTGCAAAGAAAAGATCAGTGAACTTGAAGATGAAGTGATAGCAACTATCCAAAATGAAGCATCACGGTGGAAAAATTAAACAGATTCACTGAAGACACTGTCAGTCTAACAAATGTGTAAGTAGATGAAAGAGAGAGAGAAGAGCTGAGACAGAAAATGCTTGAGGAAATAACAGGTAAAAACTTGTAAAATTTGATTAAAACTATAAACCCAGAATATAAAAACGTTTATAAACTCCAAACAAAAGAAATATTAAGAAACCACACCAAAGCACATTATTATCAAATTGTTGAAAAGCAATGATAAAGAGAAGATAATTAAAGCAACCAGAGAAACAAAGAAAAGATTTATGGCATTTTTCTCACCAGAAACTGTTATCCAGATGACAGTAGAGTAGGATCTCTTGAGAATTGAAACACATTATCAACTGACAATTTTATATCCAATAAAAATGACTTGGAAATATAACTGTTAAATCAAGTCCATCCTAGACAAACAAAAGATGAAATAATTTATTGCCAGCAGCCTTGGATTATAAGAAATTTTAAAGGAAGTCTTTCAGGCTGAAACAAAATGTTAACAGGTAGAAATTTGAATCTCCTTGAAGGAATGAACAGCATTAGAAAAGATAAATATATCTGTAAATATAAAAGTCTCTTTGCCATTTTTAATCTCTTTAAAATATGAATTTTAATCCCCAAATAATAACAATATATTTGGGGTTTAAAACATACAGTACAAATAAAATACATAAGAACAATAGCAAAAACAATAAATCAGAAGGGTGGAATGAAAATATACTGTCAAAAATTCCTAAATTGTACATTATGCAGTATAATTGTTTTTAAAGATAGACCAAAAATGGGTTAAAAATTTATATTATAAACCTATAGAAACAACCAAATAGTAAAGAAGCTAAATTCTGAGTCAATTGTAGAGGTACAATGGAATAATAAAAAAATACTCAATTCAAGAGAAGACATAAAATGAGGAAAAGGAAAACCAAGAACAGATGGGACAAGTAGAAATCAAACAGTAAAATTATAGCTTTAAATGCTGTCATATTTATAATTACATTAAATATAACTAGACTAAAAACACTAAGTGAAAAGCAGGTTGATCAGATTGCATTAAAAAAAGATAAGACTAAATATCATTTACAAGATAGATATTGTTTATGAGAAACCCACTTTAAATATAAAGTCACTGATAGGTTAAAAAATGAAGAAAAGAGAGCTTGGCCCTGTGGCTAAGTGGTTAAAGTTTGGTGGGTTCCACTTCGGTGGCCTGGGTTCGCGAGTTAGGATCCCTGGAATGGACCTAATCTACTCACTAGCCATGCTGTGGTGGTATCAAACATACAAAATAGAGGAAGGCTAGCACAGATGTTAGTGCAAGGACAATCTTTCTCAAGCAAAAAAAGGGGAGAATTGGCAATGGATGCTAGCCTAGGGCAAATCTTCCTCAGTGAAAGAAAAAAAAAAAAGAAGGAAAAAAGATATAATATTCAAACATTAATTATAGACATACCTAGTTTTATTGTACTTTGCTTTACTGCACTTCACAGATACTGTGTTTTTTACAAGACCCTCTGCCAGCAAGAAGATTATGCACACTGAAGCCTCAGATGATGGTTAGCATTTTTAAAAAATAAAATATTTGTTAATTAAGGTATGTATTTTGTTTTTACAGACCTAATGCTATTTCAGACTTAATAGACTACAGTATAGTATAAACATAACTTTTGTATTCACTGGGAAACCAAAAAGTTTGTGTGACTCGCTTTATTGCTATATTCACTTTATTGAGGTGATCTGGAACGGAACCCACAATATCTCTGAGGTATGCTTATAAAAGAATGCTGAAGTGTTTATATTAATATCAGACAAAGTGGAATTCAGAACAAAGAATGATAGCAGGAATAAAGAAGGACATTTCATAATAATAAAGAAATTGATTCTTCAAGAAGACCTAATAACGATTAATGTGTAAAGACAACTACAGAACTTCAAAATAGATAAAGCAAAAACTAATAGAAATAAAAGGAGAAATAGAGAAATTCACAACTTTGGGTATTTCAACAGTCATTACTCAGTAATTGGTGGAAGCAGGCAAAATATCAGTAAGGACATAGAAGACTTAGAAAACATAGCCACCAAGTTGCACTCATTCATAATTATAGATCCCTCCCAATCACATGTAGAAGACACATTTTTCAAGTACACATGGGATATCCGCTAATATAGACAGTATTATGGCCCATCAAACAAATTTAAATACATTTAGAAGGACTGAAATCATACAAAGTATTTTCTATGACCACAACAGAACTAAACTAGAAATCAGTAACAAAAAAAAAAAATCTGTAAAATCTCAAAATATTTAGAAACTGAGCATCATATTTTCTGAACAACACGTTGTTCAAATTTTTAAAAGTGAGAAGTTAGGAAATATTTTAACTGAATGGAAATAAAAATATCATATATCAAAATTAGTAGGATGCAGCTAAAGCAGTGATTAAAGAAAATTTACAGCATTGAATGCATATATTAGGAAAGAGGAAAATTTCAATATCATTGATTTAAGCTTTTATCATAAGAAACCTAAACAAGAAAAACAACAGATACCCAAAGAAAGCAGAAAGAAGAGTATAATTACAGATAAGAGTATAAATCAATGCAATAGAAAAAAGACACACAATAGAGAAAATCAATGAAACAGAAAACTCATTCTTTAAAAAGAGGAATAAAATTAATAAACTTCTAGCTATTTGGATAAAGAAATAGAGAGCATACAAATTAAAAATATCAGGACTAAAAGAGGTGACATAATTACAGATCCTGCAGATATTTTGTTTTAAAAGGAATATTCTAAATAACTTATTGTGAAATCTATAAGTTAGATGAAATAAAAAATTTCCTCGAAAGAGACAAGCTATCAAATCTCACTCAAGAATAAATAATCTGAATAGCCTTATAACAATTAAAGAAATTGAATTCATATTTTAAAATCTTTGCTTGAGGAAAACAGAATTTCCAGATATATTCCATCAAACACATAAAGAAATTTTACCAAATCTGTATAAGCTCTTCCATAAAATAGATAGGAAGAAAATATTCCCAACTCATTTTACGAGGCAGACCAGTATTACTCTGATATCAAAATCAGAAAAGACATTATTAGGAAAAAAAAAATGGAGTGTGGATCAACATTCCTCATCAACGTAGACTAAAAAACTTCTTACAAAATGTTAGCAAATCAAATCCAGCAATATGTAAAAGGGATAATATATCATGGCAAAATATGGCTTATGAAATGCAAGATTTGTTTAATATTCAAAAATCAATAAACGTACTCACCATATTGGCAGATTATAAAAGAAAAAAGCATATGCACATGAACAGCATAAAAAATAATCACATTTTCATCCCAACAGATGTAAAAAATATTTGGCAAAATTCAACACCCACTCATGATAAAAACTTTGAGCAATCTAGGAATAGAATGGAACTTTCTCAACATGATAAAAGAGCATCTATGAAAAATGCACAACAAAAAGCCTACTTAATGATGAAGTATTGAATGCTTTCCCCCTAAAATTGGAAAAAGCAGATATGTTCACTCTCACTTTTTAAACATAGAAAATCCTAGACAATACAATAAGGCAAGAAAAAGAAATAAAAATATATAATTAGAACAGGAAGAAGTAAAATTCTATTTACAGACAATATGATTATGTAGAATATCCTAAGGAATTCACAAAAAAACCTATTCAATAAGTGAGTTTAGTAAAGTAACAGGATATAAGACTAATATTCAAAAATCAATTAAATTTCTATATATTTGAAACAAATAATTAGAAATTTAAATTAAAATACTGCAAAATACAATAGCATTAAAAACATGAAATACTTAGGGATAAATTTAACAAAGTATGTGAAAAATCTAGAAACTGACTACTATAAACATTACTAAAAGAAACCAAAGAAGATCTAAGTAAATGGAAATATATCCTATGCTCATAGATTGGAAGACTCAAATGTTGTCAAGATACACATTTTCTCCAAATATTTTGATAGAGTGAGTACAATTCTAGTCAAAATCCCACTAGGCTATTTTATAGAAGTTGACAAGCTGATTCTAGACTTTATGTCTAAAATCAAAGGCCCTAGAATAGTAGAAATGTCTATAAAAAGGAAGAACATAATTAAAGAACATACAGTACCTGATTTTTAAGACTTACTATAAAATAGTAATCAAGAAAGTGTGAGATTATTTTAAGGATAGACACATGGATCAATGGAATATGACTGGCTTTCAGACAAGATGGAATACAGAAACTGGATTTATCCTCTCCCTGAAACAACCCATAAGTAGATGAATCAATAGTTTTTTTTTTTTTAAAGATTTTATTTTTCCCCTTTTTTCTCCCCAAAGGCCCCCAGTACGTAGTTGTATATTCTTCGTTGTGGGTCCTTATAGTTGTGGCATGTGGGACGCTGCCTCAGTGTGGTTTGATGAGCAGCACCATGTCCGTGCCCAGGATTCGAACCAACGAAACACTGGTCCGCCTGCAGCAGAGCGCGGGAACTTAACCACTCGGCCACAGGGCCCGCCCCGAATCAACAGTTTTATAGACCCTGGACTCCTAAGATATCAAAAACAAAACCTCAATTAAACTTCTACAGATAAAAATTACAATCGATGAAATTTTAAAAAAGTAGATGGGATTAACAGCAGATAAAACATTGCAGAAATAAAGATTAGCGAATTAGAAAAAACCCTAGATAAAATACAGAGAGGAAAGAGAAAAAAAATCATTAACAGAACATCGGCAACCTATGGGACAACTTCAAGTGGCCTAATACAAATACACTTTCAGTCCCTGCAGGAGAGGAAAGGGTGGGCTTGACAGAAAACTATTTGAAGAAATAATGGTGAAAAGTTTCCAAATTTTATAAAACTATGAAACAATAGGTCTAAGAGGCTCAACGAATCTCAAGCACTACTTTAATGGAAAAAAAGGAGAACACAGAAGGAGACCCAAACTATACCTTGGTACAGATTTTAAGGTAATTCAATGAGGAAAGAATTACAATTTCAACAAATGGTGCTGGAACAATTGGGTATTCATATGCCAAAAAATAAACCCTGACCTTTACCTCACACCATATACAAACATTAACTCAAAATTGCTTGTATTCCTACATGTAAAAATTACAACTATCGAACTTTTAGAAGAAAACATAAATTCTTTGTGACCTTTCTTAGCTAGGACATTAAGAGTATAAATTATAGAAGAAATAATTGATAAATTGATCACCATCAAAATTGAAACCTTTGCTCTTTCAAAGACATTGTTAAGAAAAAACAAGCCACAGAGAAAATATTTGAAAAACTTATATTTGATAGAGGTCTACATCCTAAATATATAAATATATCTTAAAATTCAATAATAATAAGGAAATCAATTGGATAAAAATGGGCAAACACACTTTAGCAAAAGTATATGACTGGCAAAAGAACACATGAAAAGATATTCAACACCGTTAGTCTAGGGCAAGGCAAATTAAAACCATAATGTGATGAAATCACACATCCATGAGAATAGTTAGAATTTTAAAAGAATGGTGAAGTCAAGTGCTGATGAAGAGAAGTGGGAACTCTCATACATTACTGGTAGGAATTCAAAGTGGTACAGCCACTTTGGAAATTAGTTTGGCAGTTTCTTATAAAGTTAATCATGTTTACTCTATGAGCCAGTAAATTCACTCCTAGATATTTACCCAAGAAAAATGAAAATGTATATCCACACAAGATTTGTACACAAATGTTCACAGTTGCTTTATTTATAACTGTTCAAACTGGAAACAAACTAAATGTCCATTGAGCATTGAATGTATGAATAATTTATGGTATATCCATCTACTCAGCAATAAGAAAGGAACAAACTATTGCTATACCAAAATATGCAAATGAATCTCAAAATCATTATGTTAAGTGAAAGAGGCCAAACACACAAGACTATCTGTATGATACCATTCTTTTACTCAACATAATGATATATGTATGTGGGTATGTGTGTACACAAAATACTTTGTATATGAAATTCTAGTGAAGGTAAAACATAGTAATAGGAATCAGGTCCATAGTCGTCAGTAGTAATAGGTGGGGAGAGGGAGTGGGATGCAAATGAGTTCAAGGGGGTTTTTCCTTCTAGATTTCCCCAAAGGAAATTTATGTTTGTTATCCAGTGAATATGTATGCTGGGGAATGGAATAATCTCTAAAATTATATGGAACTTTGGACATTAAAGACATAATCATCTTTGTTGAATACCTGATATACAGCTTTTGATGTCCTAACCCCAGTACCTCAAATGTGACCTTATTTGGAAATAAGGTGGTTGTAGATGTAATTAGTTAAGATGAGGTCACACTGGAGTAAATGTGCCCTAATCCAATCACTGGTGTCCTTACAAAAAGAGAGAAATTTGGACACAGACACAGAGGGAAGACTGCCACATGAAGACAGAGGCACAAACTGGAGTTATGCTGTCACAAGTCAAGGAACACCTGGGGCTACCAGAAGCTGGGAGGGGCATGAAAAGAACCAGTCTAGAGACTTTGGAGAGAGCATGCTAACATCTTGATTTTGGACTTCTAGACTGCAGAACTTTTAGATGATTTCTGTTGTTCTAGTTTGTGGTACTTTGTTACAGCAGCCCTAAGAAACTAATACACATGACTATAGGTTTTTGTCAAAACTCATAAAACTGTACACTTAAAATAGGTGATGATTATTGTACGTAAATTATATCTCAATAGGCCTGACTAAAACAACGACAGTGGAGGACAGGAATACAGGAGTGAATCTATTGTAAACCCCTGACTACATCCCCAAGAAGTCTAAGACGTAAATCTTTTTCCAAAAACTTGGCTCTGAGACGTGTTCTTCTCTGTTGGCTGAGTGGAATAGGATTCCTGGCTGTGGTGGGGAGCAGGAAGACAGGAGAAGGATTTTGAGAAGGCAGAGGTTATGTAGTCAACTTCGCTTTCTCCATAATTGGCAGCAGAGCTGAGGCAACTTGAATAGTCTGACCTACAAAGAGTTTTGGTGGCGGTTACTTGTTCATGGGATCCCTGGGGTATAGATAGATGGCTAGCTCTCTAAGGCTTTCCCTAATTTGTAAATAAAAGTAACAAAAACACAGCCCTGAATCAAGCAACCCTAACAGAGATCCACAGCCTCTCATTTTACAAATTCAGTCTCTAAACTGAAGGGGAGATTGCTACCCCCGGGCCAGGACTTGGTGATAACCTTGCAAGCCACTCTGATCTACTCGCCATCCCACTTTCCTTCAAGATTTTCCCAAAGGAAATATATGTTCATTATCCAGTGAATATGTATGGTGGGAATGGGATAAACTCTAAAACCATACGGAACTTTGGACATTGTTCCTAAGTAAATACTAATTTCAAGGGATCTAGAACATACCATCACTGTTTGCGACCTGTCCAAGTGGAGCTTATGGGGCAGATGATAAAGTTTGACTAAAGTCTGCTTCACGAACAGCATAATGAGATTTCAAACCCATTCAGTGATTATTCCTCATCTTAGTATATAGTTAAAATATTTACCTTCCAAAACTGGAGCAAAAAGATGATTACTCATTGGTTCTTTTGTGTGAAGTGGTATCTTGTGGGGTTTATTTTGCATTTGCCTGATGACTAATGATGTTAAACACCTTTCCATATGCTTATTGGCCATTTGTATATCTTCTTTGGAGAAATGTTTATACAGATTTCTTTTAGTTGGCTTATTCGTCTTTTTATTACTGATATGTGACCTTATTGATTCTTTGATCCATGATTAAGAACTGTTGTTGTCAGAAGAGCCAATGGAATTTCATTGGAGCTATCCATCTTTATTCAAATAGCAAATGAAAAAGCATTTCAATGTCTCTGAGGACATCAGAGAGATTAGGACCATCCTCACATAATGGAAAGATGCAGAGGTTTAGAATCTTATCATATCTCCATTTAATTGTCTAGTTTGGATAGTGCAAAATAGATGGACCTTGCGGCCTGACAGTGGACAGCTTAACCCAGTGTACCTCCAATTGGATCTGACATTACAGATGTGATCATCTTTGTTGAATACATAATATACAACTTTTGATCTTGTTAATACTTTTTATTTTCTTTGACCCAATAAGCAGGGAACAATAGAAGTTTGCTTTTATTAGACACTTGTTTAACTCAGAGATATGTCAACCTCCTAATTTTGTACTGCAATTTAATCAGTAGAAACTTTGGCTTTCTTGGTCTGGCATTTTATTGACACCATGCTAATAGGACTTGGAAAGCAGGCAGTTTTAGTACACTCGATGTTTTGGTAATAAGATCAATTTCTCAGTGAAGTTTGTGACATTCCAATAACCTGGGATATTTTGAAATATCTCCTCAAAAAAAAAAATTAACCTGTACTCTATATCATTGGAAGCAATATAAACTATATTTGTGTTTGATGCTCAAGCCATTTTCCAGGTAATGCAAAACTCTCTTCATTTTAAGAGTACAGTTTCAAAACAATATTCTGAGCTGATCTAGATGATGATATTTAACTTTTATGACCCAGTAGATTCAATGTTGTTTGAAGTGTTTGTGCCAGATTGTGATACTGTGGCAGTCTGTGGCAGGCCTCCATGGGAAAATTACAGTAAAAGACCCACACTTTTAGAATAAAGCTATGCCCTTTTGCAAGTACATGATATTCTTTCAAGAAATGGTTTCTAGCTCATTTTGAGTTTTACTCTGCATGCAAATCTGGGCTCCACTCATTTAGATGTTTTAGCACTGAAGTGAGGAATTCTCCTACCAGGAAACATAGCAATGATGCTTTTGAATTAGAAGTTGAGAATACCTCTTGGCAATTTGAGGCCAAGATCCAGCAGAAATTAAATTGGCATGTTAATGTCAAAAACCCCTGACCACCTGGCGTTCTGGCTAAATGGAAGGGGAATATGGTAGAGGAGGATGGAAGTCATAAATATACCTCATGATAATTTCAGAATCAAGGACTATGTTTGCCACTCATACTCCCTTCCTCAATGTTTAATGAAAATACTCATATGTTTTAACTAATTTCCCTTGTCTTTACTTTTTCATTTGTCTTACTATTAGATATAGGAAATTTAAGTAAATATTATAATGGAGTTAGTTGTGATGGTCCTAGAAGGTGAATGAATGGGCAGAGATCCTCAACTCAGTACTGGACTCAATAAATCATGAGATTTTGGGTGGAAGCCTTATAAGGAAAAGGTTAGAAGTTTACTGAAATGTAAGGGATAGTGGCACTATATAGGCAGCTGTGGTTTTTAAAAAATTTTCATGTAGGTGTGAAAAGAAGGGTATAAGTGCGCATGTTAGGCAGCAAAAAGTAGTGACTGCAGTCTGCATTTGACATATCTGGTGTTCTAATCCTCTCTTCCAAATGGCACCTTGATCTCCCTTTTGATATACTCTTCCAATGTGTGTAATCATTGAAGGTGGTAGCGGCCAACTCCTGCTGCAAAGGCTGCTCTGACCAGCTTGTCCAGTCCCCTACCTCAGCAACCAGGGAGTGAGCCTTTGATGTAGAGTCAGTCCACGAGCCTGAGGTCCTTGAATCTTGGAGCAAACCACTCATGATGTAAGAGATGACTGAAGGTCATTTCACAGAGGCTTACAGAGATACTCTCTTCCTGCTGCCTCACTCTTCTGCATCTCCTGCTGTCCAGTCTTCCAGAGATCCTTGGTTCCTGCCTGTTTTCTAAGCCTGGTCCTCTAGCCTCCAGTCAATCCTGGGAGCCCCAATATCCTTCCAATAAATCCTTTTAGCTTAAGAGATCCAGCTATTTTTTTGTTTATCAAAACTATGTATATTACTTTGTACAATACTGTGCTCTCTGTGTCACTTTATGGTTCTGTGTTCAGATGCCTTAAGAGAGAGGATATGATTGAGTTGGCCAACCACCATCCTAGGATCATCCAAGGAAGACTCAGTTGGGAAGATATGTTGTGCTATACCAGAATTCAGACTAACTGTCAGTAAACACATACAGTTTTGTAGTCAAGGACCCTTGTAGCCCAAGCCATGTCTTTGGCAGAGTCACACACCATCAAACATAAGCACTTCTATCAGAAGGTGGCTGTAAATCATGAGTAAGGGTCCTTCACTGAGGTGCTCTGAGCTTCTCAGAAAGCGGCAGTCTAACTGGCAAGAATCTTGTGTGGCTTCCTCAGGGTAATGTAGAAAGCTCTGAGGATTTAACTTTCTAAGTCAGTGAATTCCAGCTACTAAAAACTCCTCACATGGTGGCCCCTGAGAGCTTTCGGGAAAACACACAGGAAGAATCACAGTGAAAGTTCAGTCCTCCTTCTCCTCAACTCTCTAACCACTGTGACTTATCTGCAGGTTAAAGGCTCGGGTTCCAGCCCAGGGGCTGTAGGTCACTGCTCCCTGATTTTGTAGGGCACTGCACAAAGGTACAAATTGTATTTTCTGCCTGACAAGGAATGCAGGAGTTTTGAGAGGAAAGCAAATGAGGTCTTTGTGAACGGGGAGAGATTAGGCATTGAGAGAACCAGGCTCACAGAATGTTAATTGCTGCTAGTGATTATGACAATGTGTTGGGCACTTTGTTCTTTCTCAAAAGTGATGGCTCAATGTGTGATGACAAATATTGGTGAAGCCCTTTTTCTTTAATTGTGATTCTGGAGTCTAGACTACCTTACCTGCTGCTAGGTGCCATTCACCTTCATTACAGGTTTTGCAAATTAGACAGTCACTCTGTGGGTGTCTAGCATAGGTGCGGGAAGCAAACACTGCTTGGGAAAGAATATACTATTAAACGTACAGAGTAAGTTGTCATAGGCACTGTGCCTCTAACCCACAGTATCCAGCTTCTGTCCCTCCTGTGATGAACACAGGCTCCTCCAAACATAAAAAACAGAGAAACTAAAATTCAATATTGCTATCTCAGCATAACAGAAATAAAATGCTCATAGGCAATTTGTCAGTGTTTATTAACTGTGACCTAGAAAAGTGTCACGATGGCGGTGCCTTCTCATACATGTGAGGCAGGATGGGATTTTTCTTCACTATCTTCTTTTCTAACCCCACCCTTGTCATTGGTAAAACAGGGTAAAAGCGACCCTGTTAGCTAATAACACACAGTGTCATATAAATGGTCAATGTCAATGGGAAAAAAATCCTCTTTGGGAGGTTTCCAGCAAGTCCAGGGGCCTGAGAAGCCCAATGGAGCCCCTCCAGTGCCTTTGGGGAACTCAGAAGAACTGGCTAGCAGGTAAGTAGGACTCTGAGAGCAAGGGAGTGGCTTAAAAGACCAAGAGTTCTGTCAAAAGAGAATAAAGGGAGACCAGAGAGGGAAGATAGTGACAGCTCCATCTGAGATCACTGCACAGTCTGACAGGTGACTCCACACAAAAACATATAGAGCAAAACAAAACCCACAAGACGGTGTTACCCCTTCCTCTGTACTTTGTATGTATCCTTGAGGGTTTCCCTTTAGTAAAGGAGTATATGTGCATGCTTTTCATGTCATTATGGGCTTAACTAAAGGGTTACTTGCATTATGCTCGTGTTTTGTCAATTTCCTGTGAGGGGAGTTGAGTAGATCTTTCTATCCCAACTGGGCCCTGGAAGACCTGCACAACACCCATGTACTCATTGAGTTCTTCCATGTTGCAAAGACGCAGACAGGCACCGTCAGATTATCTCTCAACAAGTGGAGATACATTCTATGGAAATATCATGAATTAAGGAAGAAAGGATGTACTCTCAGCAGCTGCTCAGCCAGGCAGCCCAGAGAATTGGAGAGTTGCCTGTCATCATTCAGGATACAACCATAGCTCACGAAGTTAAATGGTCATTCTGGTGCCCCCATGCAATTGTAGTAGTTGTTCCCTCAGAAGGGAGCATTTGTTGCTTTTATTCCAGGGCCATTTTGGTGACATGGCTACTCTTACTTTTATTTTCTACTGCTTATGTTGCTATTGACTTTGGTGGAGTGAGCAGAATGGTGAGAAGGTCAGATTCAGAATATTTTCCAGAGGTAGATCCAACAGAAGCTCATGAACGAATCCCTCGATCCGGGGGTTGAGGGAAGGAAGGTTCTGTAGACATGACTCTTTCCTGGTCCCCTGCCTGCCTGGTCTGGTCTCTCCTGCTGCTTCCCCACTAAGTATGTAGCCCACTCCTATGCTTCCGTCATCATTATTGTTCAGGGAACCCCTTCCAGAACCTAATACCAGAACCCAGGGACACACTTGCCATCTTCCTAACAAAGCCATTCCCACAAGGACTCCTTAAGCCATTTAATTTAATTCTTACAAAAACCCTATGAATTAAACACAATTATTATTCCTATTTCACAGATTAGGAAAATAAAACTGAGCAAGATTAAGTAACGTGCCCAAGGTCACAACCTGGAAAGTGACAAAAACGAGATCAAAGTCAAATCTATTTGATATGCTGGTAGACGTTAAGCAATTCACATACTGAGCAATTCAGTCTAATACTCTACCTATGATGACAGCATCAATAATTTTGTGAGAGGGATAGCATCACAGCCCTCTTCTATCATCCCCCACCTCCATCCTCCCAACGCACACAACACTGGCCTTCATAATAAAGGATGCCCTTCCTGTATCTTTGGACTTTCATTTAACAATCCATTAACTATCGATCATCCATCACTTCACTGAAAAACTTTCTTAAAGTTATTGAGAAATTCAACAGATATATTTCACATGAATACTAAAAAAAAAAAAAAAGGCTATGGTCATATTTGAGAAAGCAAGAAAGCACTAAAATAAATCATAGCATTCCCACAAAATAAAATTTTCCCCTCCATATGACCTGATTTTCCACTTTTTGGTAAAATAAAATCATTTCTTATGGTTCATGAGGATTTCCTCTTCTTTTGAGTCACAGCATCAACTGATAAGCCAAAGTAAATTCAGTGAAGAGTTTACTATTTCATTTTTTACATCCTTGAACAAACATCCTCTCAACTGAAAAAGAAAAAAAAATCAGGTATTTACTAACATGCTCAGGACATAAACTGTAAAGTAAAAATTGGTGGACCTCTTTGGAATTCCCACTTTAATAATTTTGGAACAAGATGTTTGCCTGTTTTTCAGACATTTAATGCTCCTTATCTGAAAGGACATTCAAGTTTAGACATATTTTAAATTACATAAGTTTCAATTTTAACTTATTAAAATTGAACAAATATTTGTGGAATGCCCACATGATGCTAAATATTGTGATCGGTAATTTACCTCTATTATATTATTAATATAAAAAAGTGAATTGAGGGTAACTCTTCATATCAGTTCTATTTTATTAAAAACTTCACAACATCTTATAATTTATGAGCTCTTCTGAAATACTTCAAGGTACAATCAACTTATTAAGGAACATATATCACATATATATAAAGGATATATATGTATATAGGATATATATCTACACTCAAAGGAGATATATATGAAGGATATAAATGTATATATATGAAGGCTATATATCATATATAAAGACATTATAAAGTGTGTGTGTGTGTGTGTGTGTGTGTGTGTGTAATTTTAGCCTGTGTCTACATTACGTGAAGCAAACATGAAATTTTCCACTATTACAGTTGTGAGTTACTTATCAAGGGGGATACATTCTAAGAAGTGTGTCATTAGGTGATTTCATTTTGTGCAAGAGTCAGAGTGTACTGAAGGTGGACAAAATTTGTCACTCAAAAATTTGTCTGTTTAACATGAAGATTATTTTAGGCTGATTATTTTTAAGAAATAAAAGATTCAAAAAGTTTTTCTGGTTACTTTTCCCTTAACTGCCTAACAGAATTTAGATTTAAAAACCTATTTCATGAAGCAAGATATAGCTTGAACATAACATGAACTAGGTGGTAGACAGAGAGGAATCTAGAAAAGCCTATTTGTTGGGCTCTCTCTATGTCCTTCTGTTTCTGTGCAGCCAAACAAACACTTGTTTTCCAAATGCTTGCTCCTTTTCCCCTACTTGTGAATTGCCTTCCCTTGAAGTCCCTGGCTTTCCTCATCCCCAATATCTTTTTTTGTCTTTAGCTGAGGGTGGTCTTTAAGCTGAGGGCTTTGACCATTTTGGTGAGTTACTTGGTTTTCCTGGGTTTCTTCCCTGTATCCATGTTATTAAACTTTTGTTTGTTTTTTTCCTGTTGATCTGTCTCATGACAATTTAATTCTTAGACCAGCCAGAAGAACCTAGAAGAGTGGAGGGAAATTTCCTCCTCCCCTACAGTACTTACACAAACCTAGATGTTATAGCCTACTACACGTCTAGGCTATATGGTACTAATATTCGGGGACCATCATATACGCAATCCATCTTTGACCAAAATGTCATTATGCAGTGCATGAATGTGTTTTAAGTTTTTTAGTTTAGTGAGAAAGATAAAACCTGTCACAATGTCGGCCTAGAGGTTCAAACATGATAAGATCATATTTTTTCATCTTTTATACGGGTGTATATTGGGTACCTAACATGGCCCAGGCACTGTGCTAGGCTCAGAGGATGAAAGAGTGAAGTATATGTAGTCCTTGCCCTTAAGTATCATCCAACAAGGAGACAAGTGGATCTTGGATTCAGCTTTCATTTCTCTAGGGTGGTGGTCAAAAATTTTGAATTGAGCCACAAGTAGAAGGACCCACAACTAAAATATACAGCTATGTACTGGGGGGATTTGAGGAGAAAAAGAAAAAAAATAATTCTGAATTGAGTTAGCTACCATAATTATACTCATAGCTAATTTCTCCAAGACTCAGTACTTTATAGCCATTCTGAGCCCCATTCTTTACACTGCTGTGCATCTTGGGGCTAAAGCGCAGAAAGATTTGTTTGGAGGGGTGTCCCTTGAGCCAATCTGTCCAAGAAGCCAAGACTAAGAAGGGAACTCAGCTCAGTACCTGAGAAGCAGGGCCATTAATTCAGGGGGAAAGAGGTAAAAGAAAACCTAGAAATTTTGATGTGGTTTCTCTGTTTACATGTAGGGATAATAACAAAATATGACAACGCTTAAAGTAAAATCTGTCTAGAGAGATCCGGTTGGATTTTCATGTGCAATTTTGACATAAGATCTACATATATGACTACTATTTTCATTTGAACAATTCCAAATTTGAAAGAAAATAATACCAAGGTGACTAAATAGAGAGGAGTCAAAAGATCTGACATATGTTTGTCTTCAACATTATTCAAAATGAAATCTGAAGTCAGAGTTCTCAACCGTAAATAGGTGATAGGTCACAGCGGTAAATATACTCTAAGAATTCCAGGGCACCACCTAAACAAATCTTGGGCTTTGGAATCAGAGAGATCTGGCTTCAAAAATTGAGCTTTTTATCTCATAGAGTATTCATAGCTCAAATACCATATCTATCAGGAAGGGCTTTTGTAAGGCTTATAGATAGTTTGCGTAATGCACCTACCACATAGTAAATTCTCTATAAATGATATTAATAATGATTTTAATATTGTATTAAAAGGCTCTCAAATTTTGGAATTCTACACACTCCCATATGACTCCCATTTCAACCTTCATACTCCCAACTTTTTAACTTATTTAAACTAATTCCCCAAAAGCGATGTTAAGTACACTTTTCTCTCGTACATAGTGCAGATGAAGTTTAGCACACTGTCCTTTCACCTCTTCACAGGGGAGAATGTTGACTTCAGCTTTCACTTTCAAATCCGAGTCATTCACATTCAGAATGATGAAAAAGACATACCTAGGTTCAATCTTTTAAATTCCCTATATCTAGATATTGATACTTTTTTCTTTAAAATTCAGAACTGCTTAAATGAAAAAAAGACAGTCATGTGCAGATTTTATGTCAAGTGTTTGTCAAGCTCCTACAGAGAAGAATAAATGGGGATAGATCTTATACTTGAGAATTTCTAGCTAGATTTCACAGGGAATTGCATTCCCATCCTGTTGTGTCTACAAAGATGCACTTACCACCTGATTCTATTTCTCTGCTGAAATAAGTAACAGAGGCCATCAGAAATTCATGGGAAAATTGTGCCTTAAATTTGTTCCCCGGTGAATTTAATTTCATAAATTAATGATCTCCGCTGATACATTTTCCTAGTAAATTATGAAAGATTACATAATTCTGTTTAACTAGATCAGGGATTCTGAGCTCCGACCTAATAGGGCATCTGTCCTCACCCGACACATGCTCACTGGGTATTGAGGACCAGCCTCCAAGAGTTCCTTTGGAAGCTTCTTAGAAAACACGCCACTTAAGTTGGAGTTGGGAGTTGGTGAGGAGGGTGATGAGTTTCTCCCACTGAGAGAGTAGGAACTAGAGAACAATGGTCAGATGGGGACTATGGCCATGGAAATCGGCCCTATACCCTACTGTGAGGTAGATGTGGCAAGGGGCGCTGGGAAGTCTTGTTTTTTTTCATTTGTTTCCGAGGAATTGGATCAATGTGAGGGATTCTCAGGCAGTCTAATTAATAAAGTGTGGGGATGGTGTAAATCGCTGTGAGAAGGACTCTGCTCCTAGATGAACTGAATGCCCCGTTTAGTTGCTTCTTTTTTTAGTACAAGGGAGTCGTGAGCTCTGCTGAGTGAGTGGGAGTTCTTTTCCAGAGGCTTTTCTGCTAATACATAGGGTACTGGTACAGCTGTTGGTGGTTTGGAAGCTGAGATACTTCAAGAGCTAGCAGTTAGGCTACCTCACCAGCATAGTTTAGACAACTCTGAAGACCCGAGTGGAACTCATCTGTTCATATGTTAAGCATCTATACCACCGGGCTGTGTTACTTCATTTAATTCTCACGCCAACCCTATGAGCTATTATCATCATGGAGGATAAATAATTCATCCAATGTGAGACATCCAGTGTGTAGGGGATCTAGAATTCGACTCTAGCATATTTACTAAAAAAAACACTGAACTGGCATCATATTTGTTTGGGAATAAACATAGTTTTTTTTCCCCCAACTATCCCATACTGTCAACACATACTGATGTTGTAAAATCAGAAAATGAATTAACTCTTTCTTGAGGCTCAAGATTAGATTAAAATAATAACAACCCAATACTAAGTGATAAAAAGGGGAAGACAAAATTTAAAAACCCAAACTGACTAGCTCTGCTTCTACTTTCAAAGGGGAGGGTGGCATAATTCATATCAGAAGAGAAATAAATCTTTGTGTTGCTCTCTCCCCACCTCGTGTAGATGGTCTATTGTTTAACAGAGCACAATAGTGAGGTTTAAGTACTCAAAGAGCAAAAGCCTACTTTGCTGTGAGGATTTGAGAAAGTTCTATCTGTCTGAATCATATGTGGAATGAGTAATCCATGTCTTTTTAAGCGTAGGTAACAAGGGGAGAGGAGAAGAGCAGAGGAGAGAGAACTAATACAGCCGCAGCCTAGAGCTCATTTCACGGAAAGGGTCAAGAAATATTTTTAAAAAGGGAAGACTAATATTCGATTTTAGTTTTTTGCATTTCTGTAGCACAAACCATGTTTGTGTCTTAAATCTTTAGTAAAATCTGCTATACTCAAAATATCTTGCGTGAGTAATTTTTCGGTGGAAACAAGGAAAGGGCTGATTTCCAGGTCTGCATTGGCATAAAGAAGAGAAAGGGGAAAGTGCAAGAGGCCTAGAGTGAGTGAGCTCCAGCATCCTGCAGGACCAGGCGGTCACAGCCAGACTGGCCCAGGAGAGTGGAAGCCCTTGGAAGGGGCTGCGTGTGACTCCTGCGTTTTACAGGGCAGCATCATGATGGAGGGAAAGAGTTTTGGTCACCACTCAGTCACCTCCCATTTGCTTAATGACACTTATTATAGTCATTTGTGAGGATTGAGATGAGTCAATACATTTAATAATGTACCCGAAGCAGTAAAGACTCTATTGGGTGAACTCTTTTTCATGAAGTTGGAAAAAGACCCAAAGGAGAGTTAGCTTTTTTCACATTGTATTCTTTTATTCAAAAAAATTTTTTGAATTACATTCATTAAGTTTAGGATCTATTCAAGTTATTAATTACATGTAATATAGAATTACTGAATATTATAATAAAGCATTCTATAAAATTTTAACTCTATGCTGCGAAGGGTAAGCCAAGCTCTGAGACCCTAATACTAATTCCCACTTTGCAGATGATGAAAAGAAGCTTAAAGAAATTAAGCAAATTTGCCTAAGGTCACAGAAATTTTAAATAGTGAAGTCAGAGTGGGAACTCAGGCACTCTGACTTCTCTCTAATTGCTGAATTTAATTGGCTAGGATAGATCTGATACAAATCAAGAGAGGAGCTAGGATAAATCTATATTCCTGACATCGTCTGCTTCTTAAAAATCTGGTTGGTTTTTTTCTGCCCATTGCTCTCCACGACCAACCTGTTATAAACCACTTTCCCTTCCCCAGTCTACCTGACCTTGAGAGTTATCAAGTGGAATAGTGTTCAATATGTTGCATTCTCTTTTATGTTGCATGTTTGATATAGTGACTTGAAACTTGGTCCTTAAAATGCTAGGCACAGGCTGTTAAAATGGAGTTCTGGTAAAATTAAAGCAGAGATCAAAGCTGGAAATAGCTTACATTTATTTGGGTTTCACCAGGGGAGCATTAGCTCTTTATGACATTTGAAAGATGATGCTTTTATGATCTTTATATAATAGGTTTACCAAAGCACTCTGTCTTATTTAAATTTCAGTGATCCTACAGAGAAAATATGTGCATCCTTACTTATCTTGCATTTCTGATGGACTTGAATCATTCATGACTTAAATTTTTTTTTCAGTACCAATGAAATATAATTTCACTATGTAAGAAAAATATGGAAGTTTGTCCTGCAGGTCATTATTTAAATAGCAGTGTACAATAACCAGCTAGTTCACATGTGCAAATGCTGCTTCCCAAACCACAATGGGAGTGATCTCATTCAATTATTTTCTCAATTATGCTTGGATTTCCCTATATAACTAACAACAAGCAGCCTAAATTAAGTACTGTACTTTTTTTTGAAGCAGTTCATTCTTTAAATTATTTCAAGAATAAAATCTGAATTAAAATAAAAGACATGTTGACTACTCAAAAGTGTAAATTGCCTACGTTTACCCCATGTAGTACAAAATAGGAGTGAATGGACAAAAAGCAGGGGTAAGAGAAGCCCTCTGGAGATGAGATGTCCAAGTGGAATGCTTAGCCTCTCAGCATTTAATCAAGGCAAGCCATCATTAAATGCACCTAAGAGGCATTTATTATCATCATTAATGATCTGATGTTAATTCAAGTGTCCACAGCCTTCTAGCTAGAGTATAGATCACTGAACCTTTAGACAAAGACAAAGAACAGAGCAGACATGATTTGTGGTGCTTTGTGTATCTGAAATTTTAGGACATAAAGGGGAAAGTTTGAAATCTGTATCAGAGCTGAACATGGGCTCAGCTGCTAAGTGAAAGGTGCACGTCTTTATGTCTGATTAACAAGGCAGGACAACATGAAGCAACTGCCCATTGGCTCCACCCAGGGCAGAAGTTTCCAAACTGTGTTCCACAGAACCTTGGATCATCCTTTGAGAATTGTGGTTTTTTTTTTTTAAAGATTTTATTTTTTCCTTTTTCTCCCCAAGGCCCCCCGGTACATAGTTGTATATTCTTCGTTGTGGGTCCTTCTAGTTGTGGCATGTGGGATGCTGCCTCAGCGTGGTTTGATGAGCAGTGCCATGTCCGTGCCCAGGAGTCGAACCAACAAAACACTGGGCCACCTGCAGTGGAGCACGCGAACTTAACCACTCAGCCACGGGGCCAGGCCCTTGAGAATTGTTTTTTGAGATGAGTCAATAACTCATCCTGGTACTAGGAGCAGGTCCCGAGAATACCTGAGGTCTCCTTGGGGATTGAGGATGGGTAAGAGAGATGCTGCGTGAGCAGAGCTGAGGCACCAACCAGCTTCTATCAGAGTGGTCTATTTCACTTGCTTTTGAGTGACATGTAACTAATGATTTCATTTTAAAAAAGCATTCTGCTACTAAAATTTATTAGAATAATGTGACTAGCTCTCTCTCTCTCTTTTTTTAAATCCTTCAGTTCCCAGCTTTAATATTCCCTCTTCAGAGAGGCTTTTTCTAACCCTCCACCTACCTTAGACTCCTCTTTATTTCTTTCCTATCCCTTGCTAAAAGCTTAACTATTTTTGGCTGTTTATGTGCACACTTTATAATTGCCTGTCTCCTGCATAGAATATAAGCTATGCGGGGGCAGGTGCCTTATACACCTAATCTTAGCTATGTCCTCTGTACCTTCCATAGTGCCTGACAGAGAAGTGCTCAACAAATATGCCATGAAGAACTCAGTGAAAAACCAAATGCATGAATAAAAGTGATAATAACTGTTTCACCCTAGGATTCAGGCATGCTTGATATGTCTGGAGGACCAGAAAGGGGAATTCTCCTCTACCTAAAGACCTATTTATACACAGGGATCAGGGAGCATGCTGGGTAAGAATCAGTATAAAGAGAAAAAGAAGTCAAGGTACTGAGGTTTGGTTCAATTTTGCCCCATTCAAACACCTTGCTCCTCAGCTTCTAGACTGACTTTCCATAAGATGCTAGGATATGTGCACACACTTGTGCCACTGGACACTCATAATTTTAAAGATAGTCAAACCAACACATTTTATTCAGATTATCAGTACAATCTGAAGTGAAATTATTATAAAACACTCTGGAATACGGATGAAAAATTCTAGAGACTGGGAAATACGTTTGGTAGAAACCAACAAAGTTGGCTGAGTGGCTGCAGGAGTAGCAACTGTGGGTTTTACGTGTACAACAGGTGAAGGTGAGGCCAAGGAAGCAAGAGTGTGTCTCCCAAGGCCCAGCAGACCCTTTCTGTCACCTCCTACGAGCTCGCAGGGACTCTGGCCTCAGAAAGGAAAGAGATCCTCAAAGGTCTCTGGGTGTTCATGATTCTGGGTAGAAGATTATGATCCTCATCTTAAAGGCATTGACTATGGCCTTGAACAAAAAAGCGGTGAGCAGACTCTGATTTATAAACTTATCAGTTGAACAAGTCTCTTCTTGAGATACTACCCTGCCAATTTAGGATTGGCTCCTTTCAAGTATTTTTCTCCGATAGTTGTTCTTTTTCTTTCACTAAAAAAAAAAAAACATTTTGTTCTCTTATCACAAATGTATGACTATGCTTTTTATCCCTGCAGAAATTATACCCTCATTGCCATTATTATCTTCTTCTACTCACTTAGTCTTTACAGATCTTCATAGGTCTTTGAGCATCTTCAAGTAATTAAATAATTTATCGCATCAGCACAGATAAGTGGAAACTGACCTTGAAGTTTGATTCATTTCCAAACTAACCATGAAGGATTTTAAGAATCAAGGGCCTGAATTAACCTAAGGGAAACCAAATGGTGCTTCTCAAATCCCATCAATGAGTGAGGGTTATGGATAATTGATCATCTATATTGTTAATTATTCCCAAGTGAATAGTGTTTTATCTCAGAGTTTACATTCCCATAAAGTAATCAATTGGAGTTTATATGGGAGGTGTTGGCTAATTACAGCTTGTCAAAGGCAAATAAAGCTTCCACTTTCCCCGCAGTATGAAGCCACTTACAGCATCGAACTGTAAGTACTAACAAGTAGACTGAGGCTTCAATTTGTTAAAACAAAACAAACCACTACCACCAATGAACCAAGAGGCCAAAAGTTAAATACAGTGAAACATTAAGAAATATTAAGAAACAGAAGTATGCATTTCCCATGTATTTTTTTCCCTTGCTGGCTTATACTTTTCAAGGTAAAGGATGTTGTCTTAATAGAAAAAGAGAGTACATCAAATGAAAAATAAGAATAATAAAAATGTTAAGACTATAAAACTCAGAGGTCCGGTGACATTGGAGAGCTGGATAATTATCCGGAACCTCTAAAATCCAGACCCCTTTCCAGGATTTCTGGAAATTCCCATTAGCTCATGTCCTCACGGTCTTTATGCCTCCAGATCCTAAATCCACATATTGTGCTCTTGTGTCATCTCATGGGAAGCTCATTCTTTGGCTATTTTCACGAAAATATTCTCACATCAATCATTTCATGAGTTTGGTTCATATTAGCAGAGCTCTCTCAGACTCCAAACACTTTCCAATTTCCCTTATTCTGTCTCACTTTTTCTATGTTTGCTGTTCACTTCAGGATTAAAAATGAGAAAATGCCTCACCAGGTGAGTTTAGTAATCATACTTTGGAGCAAGTTCTATGAGTATTTAAATTAAAATAAAATGACTATGTTTTCCAGAGAGGAATTCCAGAGGGTAAAAAATCCTTTCCTCCTCATGGCAATGATTATCCAAAATATATCCAGAATGCTATACACCAATTCATACAATGGGTTTGTTATAAATTAATTTTTAAAAAACTCTAACTTTTGAACCCTCGGCCATTCCTCAAAAATACTTTAATTAATTAATTTATTCATTCAATAAACAAAAGTACTTGGAAAATAGTAGTTATGAGCTCCCAATTGCCCATTTCTTCTTGTGTCTATTATTACCACTAGAAATGTTTCAGCTTGTCCATTTTCCTGTATTTACCAGCACTGGGAAATCTTATTTGAAAACACTTAAACAATTCTGTAGATGAAAATTGTAGCTTATAGTGGTATTAATTCTCGGTTATCTCTGTTTGTACCTCTATAAACTGCTTGTTCGTGTGCTTTACTTATTTCTGATTGAGGTGTTCACCTTTTTTCCTGCTGATTTATAACAATTCTTAATCTATCAAGAGCATTTATTTGTCCTACATTGCAAACAGATTTTCTCAGTTTATTATTTGTTTTTTAGTTTTGATTTTATCTCTTTTCTGTTGCTTCCTTTAGTGCTTAGTGGAAGAAAGCCTTTTTTTATTCCCAAACCATGTCAATATTTAGCTATATTTGCTCCTATTAGTTTCATTTTTTATGCTTAAATCTTTTATCAATGTGAAATGGTCTTTGGAAGTTAATTTGAAATAAACATCTAACTTTGCTTGCTTAAGTGGTTTGCCATTTATTCTAACATGATTTGTTGAATAATCGTACTTTTTGACATTAGCATAACATTATTTGTGGACAAATGGATCAATCTTTTGTCCAGTGATATTATTTTTATGTTTAGTTTAATTATTTTCATCAAAGTAATAGAAATACATGGCTAAGAAATCAAATGGCACTAAATGATAAAAAAAATATGAATGATATTTCCATGCCATACCCTCCGTTTCTGCATAAATACCTGCTACTTCTGCAGCAAACTTTTAATCATTTTTCATGTCTTTTTCCTAAGACCAACTCCAGTTATTTTGAAGCCCACACATTCATATATTCAGATTCTACCACCTATGTGTACCCCTTCCTGGATGTAATCATCAAATATTCTCAAGTCACTCCTCCTCATCAGTGAAGATTTCAGCATCTTGAGTACTGTCCTTCTTTCTGTCTCTCTACCTCTCCACATCCTGGAAGATTTCAGTACTCACATGGGTAACCCATCTGCCCTTTGGATTTTCAGTTTCTTACTCTCCCTCACCTCGTGTTCCATTCTAACTCAGCCACCCATTTCCGTGGCTACAGCCTCGACTTTGTCATTACCAATAATAGCAGTACTTCCAAAATCTCATTTTCAAAATCACCCACTCTCTCATCATCACCTCCCATCATCCTGATCAATAGGGAAATGACCAAAACCAAAAAAAGTTACATTACATCTCTACTGTAAAATATACTACAACATTCAAAAGATTGAGATAGATATTTCTACACCAAAATGGAAATATCTTCAAGGCATATTACTGAGTAAAAATATCAAGAGTCTATAAAGTATGTACAGCATGAAATTATTTACAAAAAAAAGAGAAAAATCATAACATGAAATTATCTATCTATCTTAATGAGCAGAGAAAATGATCTGAAAGTGTTAACAATAAATTGATGGTTACCTCTGGCAAGAAGAAGGTGACTGTGTGAGGATCAAGAGTAATGTCAACTTCTATAACACGTGATTTTTTTAAACCGTGAGATTATATATTTGGGTATTATTTCTGTAATTAAAAATAAATACTTTACTTATATCCTGTCCTGCCTTTCAACTCCTAATCAGATATTGATTGATAGTACCTTAATATATAGACTAACCAGACAAGAAGAACAGATATTATTACAATATTAGTGATTCTGTTCAAGAATATTGTATTTCTCTCCATTTATTCATGGGTTTCTTTACCCATTTCAGCAAAATTGTATACTTTCATTAAAAATCCCAACAACTGAGAAGTGATGTCAGTATCATGGTGGAGTGAGTTTGCCCTGGACTGTCTCCCCTCCAACATACAACAAAAAGGAGCAACCATATTCCAACAGAAAATATCCTAATAGCACAGGAATCCTTGGAGAGTCACAGCAGCCAAGCGACGGAGGGCAAAGAGGCTGGAGCCCACCTCAGAGGAGCTGGAATGGGGTAAGAGAGAACTTTGCTCCCTCCCCTAAAGACTGGGATCGCTGCCAAGGGAGGCTCTGTGAGGGAAGGAGTGGGAGAGGGGTTGCATGTCTGCAGGATCACCCAAGACTCCGTAGCTCCCTTGCAGCCTAGAAGGAAGCCCTCTAGTGAGGCAAAAGCTTTCATCTGGCGTGACCTCATCAAGCCAATACCCCAGGAGACCAGATAGTGAGAGCTGATTGGGAAAGCAGGGAATGTGCGCTAGAGAAAACAGCCTCCCTCTTCCCCACCACGTGCTGTGCGGTGCCATCTTGGCTGAAGATGGAAGGCTCAGAATGTGTGTCTGTCGACTCCCATCCAGCAGTGAAAGGCTGTAACTACAACCAAGTAATATCACAATGGGAAAAACCCATAGTTCCAGCATCAATCAGTTCATCAAAACTCCAGACCACAGAGAAAATGACAAGCACCCGGAATTTAGTCCTGGGAATGCAGAAATAAGTAAACTAAATGACAGTGAATTCAGAATAACTATCATCAAAAAACTCAATGAGGTAAAAGAGAATATAGAGAAACAATTCAACAAGTTCAGGAGCTACTTCACAAAAGAGATTGAAACTATAAAGAAGAATCAATCAGAAATACTAGAGATGAAAGACACAATGGAAGAGATAAAACAAAATATGGATTCCCTGAATGCTTGTGTGAACAACATAGAAGAATGAATCAGCATAATTGAAGATAGACATGTTGAATTGCTCCAGACCGAGGAGGAGAGAGAACTGAGACTAAAAAGAAATGAAGAAAGTCTCCAAGAAATATCCGACTCAATGAGGAAATATAACAGAATTATAGGTATTTCAGAAGGTGAAGAGAAGGAGAATGGAGCAGAAAGCGTGCTCAAAGAAATAATAGCAGAAAACTCCCCAAATCTAGGGAATGAGAGAGAAATGTGTGTGGAGGAAGCTTTCAGATCTCCTAGATTTGTCAATATAAAAAGATCTACTGTAAGGCATATAGTAAGAAAACTGGCAAAGAGGAAAGACAAAGAAAGAATACTCAGGGCAGCAAGGCAGAAGAAAATAACCTACAAAGGAACCCCTATCAGACTTTCAGCACTTTTCTCTGCAGAAACCTTATAAGCTAGGAGAGAATGGAATGACATATTCAAAACTTTAAAAGATAAAAATATTCAGCCAAGAATACTCTATTCAGCAAAAATATCCTTCAGATATGAGGGAGAAATTAAATCTTTGCCAGACAAACAAAAGCTAAGGGACTTCATAGCCATGAGACACCCACCCCTCCAAGAAATCCTCAAGAATGCTCTCATAACTGAAAAAAGAAAAAAGGGGAGAAAGGGATCACAAAACACAGAGTAAGGAGACAGATAGAATCAGAATAGAATATCAAATATTCAATTATAGCATTTGGATAAAGGGAAGGAAAACGCCAAAAACAACAACAATCTTGTTGCTTTAACCACAAACTCACAACACAAGTTGGAATAAGATATGAGAATAATAACTTAGGAGGGGAGGAAGACAGGGACTGAATCAGTTTAGACTAAGGAAATAAGAGGCCATGAGAAAATGGACTATGTTATGCACGAGATTCTGAATACAAACTTCAGGGTAGCCACTAAACTAAAAAGCAGAACAGAGACAGAAAAAATAAGTAAGGAAAAGCCTAAGAAACACAGCATAAGAAACTGCAGAAATCAATGGGTAGACCAAAACACACAAGACGAGAAACAAAGGAAATTCAGGAAAACCAGAAAATGAGTGACAGAATGACAGCATTAAGCCCTCATATATCAATAATCACCCTCAATGTAAACGGATTGAACTCTCCAATAAAAAGACAGAGTGGCAAGATGGATTAAAGAACAAGATCCAACAATTTGTTGCCTCCAGGAAACATGTCTCAGCTCCAATGACAAATATAAGCTCAGAGTGAAGAGGTGGAAGAGAATACTCCAAGCTAATGACAAACAAAAGAAAGCAGATGTCGCAATACTTATATCAGACAAAGTAGATTTAAGATAAGGCAGGTAAAGAGAGACAAAGAGGGACAATATATAATGATCAAAGGGACACTACATCAACAAGAAATAATGTTTATAAATATCTATGCACCCTATACAAGAGCACCAAAGTTCATAAAGCAACTATTAA
This sequence comes from Equus asinus, assembly GCF_041296235.1. Taxonomy (NCBI): domain Eukaryota; kingdom Metazoa; phylum Chordata; class Mammalia; order Perissodactyla; family Equidae; genus Equus; species Equus asinus. The sequence goes on along the minus strand of NC_091800.1, from coordinate 15,584,056 downwards.
CAAACCTAAAAGAAGATATGAAAAATAACACAATAATAGTAGAGGACCTCAACACCCCTCTCACATTATTGGACAGATCATCCAGACAGAAAATCAACAAGGAAACAGTGGAATTAAAAAAAAAGTTAAAACAGTTGGACTTAATAGACATATATAGAACACTTGATCCAAAAATAGCAGAATACACATTCTTCTCAAGTGTGCACGGAACATTCTCAAGGATAGAACATATGTTGGGAAACAAGGCAAGCCTCTATAAATTTAAAAAAATTGAAATAATAAGCATCCTCTCTGATCATAATGCTATAAAGCTAGAAATTAATTACAAGAAAAAAGCTGAGAAAGGGACAAAGATGTGGAGACTAAAAAGTATGCTATTGAACAAGCAATGGATCATTAAAGAAGAAATAAAAAAATATCTGGAGACAAATGAAGATGATAACATGCCATACCAACTCATGGGATACAGCAAAAGCTGTATTAAGAGGGAATTCATTGCAATACAGGCACACCTTAACAAACCAAAAAAATCCCAAATAAGCAATCTCAAATCACACCTAACGGAATTAGAGATAGAAGAACCAATGAAGCCCAAAGTCAGGAAAAGGAGAGAAATAATAAAAATCAGAGCAGAAATAAATGCTATTGAAACAAATAAGGCAGTAGAAAGAATCAATGAAACAAAGAGCTGGTTCTTTAAGAAGATAAATAAAATTGGCAAACCCCTAGCCAGACTTACAAAGAAAAAAAGAGAGAAAGCTCAAATAAACAAGATCAGAAATGAAAGAGGAGAAGTAACAATGGATACCACAGAAATACAACTGATTATAAGACAATACTATGAAAAACTATATGCCAACAAAATGGATAACCTAGAGGAAATGAATAAATTCTTGGACTTTTACAACCTCCCAAAGCTAAGTCAAGAATAAACAAACAATCTGAACAGACCAATCACAAGGAAAGAGATTGAAAGAGAAATTAAAACCATCCCAAAGAATAAAATCCCAGGACCAGACAGCTTTCCTGGGGAATTCTACCAAACTTTCAGAGAGGATTTAATACCTATCATTTTCAAGCTATTCCAAAAAATTAGGGAGGTTGGAACACTTCCTAACACATTCTACAAGGCCAACATCACTCTGATACCAAAGCCTGACAAGGACAGCACAAAAATGGAGAACTGCAGGCCAATATTGCTGGTGAACATAGATGCAAAAATTCTCAACAAAATTTTGGCAACCTGAATTCAGCAATACATCAAAAGTATCATACATCACAATCAAGTGGGATTCGTACCAGGGACACAGGGATGGTTCAACATCTGCAAACCAATCAATGTGATATACCACATCAACAAACTGAGGAATAAAAACCACATGATCATCTCAATAGATGCAGAGAAAGCATTTGACAAGATCCAACAGCCATTTATGATAAAAACTCTGAACAAAATGGGCACAGAAGGAAATTACCTCAACATAATAAAGACAAACCCACAGCCAACATCATACTTAATGGGCAAAAACTGAGCACCATCCCCCTGAGAACAGGAACGAGACAAGGATGTCCTCTATCACCACTCTTATTCAACATAGTACTGGAGGTTTTGGCCAGAGCAATTAGGCGAGAGAAAGGAATAAAAGGAATCCAAATAGGGAGTGAAGAATTGAAACTCTCACTGTTTGCAGACAACATGATCTTATACATAGAAAACCCCAAAGAATCTGTTGGAAAACTATTAGAAATAATCGACAACTACAGCAAAGTTTCAGGGTATAAAATCAACTTACGTAAATCAGTAGCATTTCTATACTCCAATAACAAACTAACAGAAAAAGAACTCAAGAACAGAATACCATTCACAGCCACAACAAAAAGAATAAAATACATTGGTGTGAATTTAACTAAGGAAGTGAAAGACCAATACAATGAAAACTACAAGATTTTCCTGAAAGAAATTGATGACAACATAAAGAGATGGAAAGACATTCCATGCACATGGACTAGAAGAGTAAACATAGTTAAAATGTCCATACTACCTAAAGCAATCTATAGATTCAATGCAATCTCAATCAGAACCCCAATGACATTCTTTACAGAAATAGAACAAAGAATCCTAAAATTCGTATGGGTCAATAAAAGACCCCAAATTACTAAAACAATCCTGAGAAAAAAGAACAAAGCCAGAGGCATCACAATCCCTGACTTCAAAACATACTACAAAGCTACAGTAATCAAAACAGCATGGTACTGGTACAAAAACACATGCACAGATCAATGGAACAGAATTGAAAGCCACACGTCTATGGACAGCTAATCTTTGACAAAGGAGCTGAAGGCATACAATGGAGAAAAGAAATTCTCTTCAACAAATGGTGCTGGGAAAACTGGAAAAAGAATGAAAATTGACCATTCTTTTTCACCATTCAAAAAAATAAACTCAAAGTGGATCAAAGACCTAAAGGTAAGACCTGAAACCATAAGGCTCCTAGAAGAAAATATAGGCAGTACACTCTTTGACATCAGTATCAAAAGGATCTTTTTGGATACCATGTCTTCTCAGACAAGGGAAACAAGAGAAAGAATAAACAAATGGGACTTAATCAGAATAAAGAGCTTCTTCAAGGCAAGGGAAAATAAGATTGAAACGAAAAAACAACCCACTAATTGGGAAAAAATATTTGCAAGTTATATATCCAACAAAGGGTTAATCTCCATACTATATAAGAACTCACACAACTCAACAACAGAAAATCAAACAACCCGATCAAAAAATGGGCAGGACACATGAACAGACATTTCTCCAAAGAAGATATATGGATGGTCAATAGACACATTAAAAGACGTTCATCATCACTGATCATTAGGGAAATGCAATCAAAACTACACTAAGATATCCCATTAGAATGGCACCCATTAGAATGGCAAAAATAACCAAAACAAAAAGTAACAAATGTTGGAGAGGTTGTGGAGAAAAATAAACCCTCATACACTGGGTTTATGCAAACTGGTGCAGCCACTGTGGAAAACAGTATGAAGATTTCTCAAAAAATTCAAAATAGAAATACCATATGACCCAGCCATCCCACTACTGGGTATCTATCCAAAGAACTTGAAATCAGCAATTCCAAAAGTCCCATGCACCCCTATGTTCATTGCAGCATTATTTACAATAGCCAAGATGTGGAAGCAACCTAAGTGCCCATCAACTGATGATTGGATAAAGAAGATATGGTATATGTATATATATAATGGAATACTAGTCAGCCATAAAAAAGGATAAAACTGTCCCATTCACAACAACATGGATGGACCTTGAGGGTTTTATGTTAGGTGAAATAAGCCAGATAGAGAAAGACAATCTCTGTATGACTCCACTCATATGTGGAAGTTAAACATGTAGACAAAGAGAACAGATTAGTGGCTACCAGGGGAAAGGGGGTGTCGGGGGTGGGCACAAAGGGTGAAGTGGTGCACCTACAACACGACTGACAACCAAAATGTACAACTGAAATTTCACAAGGTTGTAAACTATCATAATCTCAATAAAAAGTTAAAAAAAATCATAGCAACTGACCCTTCAGTAGATACAGCAGATTGGGTAAATAGAAAGAGTGGCCACCACAGTACCCCAGTGGAATGGTGTACTGGCAAGGATGCCAGATTTCCCTTGAAACATAGTGACTTCGTTAATGCAGTAACAGCATGTGTATTCTAAAACATCCATGGCAACTGCCAAAGGAGTCTGAGGGCACCCACTGGAGTTCCCAACTGGTCAGGGATTGGCAAATTGATCATATTGGCCCCCTCCCTTTGAGCAAGAGTTCTGAATATGCCTGGTTTGTGTGGACACTGCATCTGGCCTAACCCAAGCTTTCCCCTGTTGCTGTGCAAACCAGGCTGCCACCATTAGGGGATGAGAGAAGCTGAGTACCACATACAGGGTACCCTCATCAAATAAATAGTGATTGGGGGTCACATTTCAAAGGTCATGTTGTGCGAGACTGAGCAACAGAGTATGACATTGAATTGAGGTTCCATCTCCCCTATAACCCACACGAAGCAGGGTCGGCCCAAAGAAATAACGGAATATTAAAGCAGCAGATTAAATGACTAACAGGTAAAACCACTTTGGCCAGGTGGACTAAAGTACTGTTCCAGGCTTTAATACATTTGAATGATCAACCAGTAGGGACTGTTGCCCCATATGCCAGACTGAGGACCCCTGCAGAGACACCTAATACTGCAAAGGTAAAGGTATGGAAGTCTCGGGAAATAGCCATTGCCCCAACTCTCACCATGCATCAATGTGCTATGCTGCTGAGAACACCAAACCCCACCATGCCTGGGAAAGGACTTATTCACTGCATTTTGCAGTGGGAAGTTCTGCTGGGATGGGTGAGTTCACACCCCTGGATGAGGAGGAACTACTCAATCTCCACTCGGATCCCATCGTCCTACTGCAAGCTGGACCTGTTGAAACGCATTATACCTGGAATGGAACATGCACTATTGAAAGAGGGGAGAAGGTGGGGGTTCTGGTCTGGCATATCCCGCCCCCAGTCCATCTCCTCACCCCTGACAGTGCTGCCTTTCCCGGCCAACGTGCATGATCTGTACAACTAGGTCAAGTTCCTAAAGTTGCCAACCTCCCTCTCCTCAAGGCCAGGTGGTCACAGTACGTTTCCCACTGGTACGATCATTTGGCTGCCGTTGTTCCCTCTGTTGGCCTGGAGGATGTTGCAGCTCACACAGAAGCCCTTACTAAATTCACCCAGCAAGTCTTGAATGACAGCCAGCAAAGCCTGTCTTTACTGAACACCGAAATGTCTCTAATGAGAAAAGCTGGCCTCCAAAACAGAATGGCCTTGGACATCGTTACTGCTTTGCAAGGTGGCACCTGTGCTATTATCCAAATAGAACGCTGTGTGTTCATACCTGATGAGTCTGTTAATGTGTCATCTTTGTCAAATCAGATGAGAACACAAGGGAACACCCTGAGGGATCTGACCTCAGCTTAGGGAACTTAGTAAACTAATAGTTCAGATCATGGGGCTCTTGGTGGAAAAAGTTGCTACTGATTTTGGGAATTATTGTCTTAACCTGTGTTTTCTTTCTTTTATTTTTTCTTGAGGAAGATTGGCCCTGAGCTAACATCTGTTGCCAATCTTCCTCTTTTTTTCTTCTCCTCAAAGCCCCAGTACATAGTTATATATCCTAGTTATAAGTTATTCTAGTTCTTTTATGTGGGATGCTGCCACAGCGTGGCTTATGAGCCATGTGGGTCCAGGCCCAGGATCTGAACCAGCGAACCCTGGGCCACCAAAGCAGAGGGCACAAACTTAACCACTCAGTCAGGGAGCTTGTCCCCTAACCTTTGTTTTCTCTTGTATGTTCTCATGCCTTTCTTGTTGCTGTGGCATCTGCCTCCATGGCTGCCAAATGAGTCACCTCCATGCTAGTGGAACCCCTTGCTGATGCTCGAGGCACACTGAGGCAGAGGTGGGTGTGTGATATTGAAAGAGCCAGTCAAGAGGGGAGGTGTGCTGGGGGAGGTCATCAAGAAGACATAACCACCTGGTTGACCTAAGAGCCGGAGTCAGGCAATTGGAGGTTCCCCACTCCCTCTCTGTCCTTGGAATGTACCGTTTACTTGCCTCTCCCATTCCCAGAATGCTCCTCAAGACCACAACCTTTAGACAGAAATGTGGTGTTGAGACTATCTGCATGGTCTATAGGACTGAAGCCAGTTAAGTCCTCTGTATAAACTTTTAAGATTTGGCAAGCAGTCATGGAAAATTACCTGCCTTGTGGTGCCCAAGACAAGCCTCCTAACTAAGTTCCCTTGCTCACTAAAACTGCCACCTACCAATCTGGAATGGTCTGCCTGTTCCTTCAGTCTCTCCCTGCCCTCCTTGCATGGGGCCCAGTTTCAGAATACACTGGGAAGCTTTTGGCAGGTTTGGGAACCAATGCCAGGAAGGTAATCATAAAATCTCCTGATTGTGTATCATAATTTAACATCTTTATGACTCAGTTTCTCCTAATCTTTAAAGATGGCTACTTAAATTGCCCATCTTACAGATGTATTGTGATGATTGCATGCATTAATATCTATAAAACACTTACACCTGTGCCCAGCCGTACTGAGGACTATACACTTGTTAGTTATGGTGGTGGTTGTAGGTGTTGTTACCATTATATTTCCTGGTGGCTTCAGCATCCAGCACATTTTTCAGTCTTCTTTTTTAGGATCGAAATGTGCCAGTTCATGTTATCCTTTTGTTCATTCTTTTCTCCACTCGTTTTGTTCCAACCAAAGCTTGTTAGGACGGTTTGGCTAAGATCCCCTTCTCTACATCTTGGTAGTCATTTCCCTCGCAATCATGAAATTTCCAGCGTATTGGTCCTCCCCTCACTTCTTCCTTGCACCACATCTTGACTACATTCCTCAGCGTGTCTGAGCATGGGAGGCACCTTCCATTGTTGCCGAGGTCCATTTGCACTTCTCCTTATTCTGTTATTTTGATCACTTGGGTTGGCATTGTAAGAACAAGGTAATTAAATCACAGGTTCCGATTCTCATCCTGGACAAAATGATCTCTCTTTTCTTTTTACACCCTAACTACTGTCTCTTATCTGTTCAAGGACTTCTTCCTCCTAATTATCCATAATATCTTCTCCTATACTTGTGCATTTGTCTATGAATTCTCTCTTCCCCACCTTCCTCTCTTCACGTATAATAAGTAAGAGTGCTTAAATTTTTTCAGACATTTTCTATTAGGAAAGGGTTATATGCAAACACTGTCAGAAGCATACTCAAGGTAAAGATCCTAATTAACACCCAAGTAGCAATCTCTTGCATGTCTAGTTCTGTGCCAAGAGAAATCAATCAGTGGTTAGAGCAGGAAATTAGAAAGATCAGTCTGAAACCAAGCTCTGTCATCTCCTCCAGTTACAATAATTCCTTGTCTCAATCTGTGAGTTGTGCTTTGCTAAAATTAAATTTTAGTAGCTACAAGCAATAAGTATTTAATTCATATCTATAAAAGCAAAAGAGAGCAATTTATTATTGATAAAATAAATTTGCCTCTTAATCCTTCACCAGCATTGCTAATGAATTACCTTGGACTAAAAAAACCACCAAAAATCACTTTCAAAGAATCACCTTCAGAGTAGAATGGAGCATTTGCTGCTCTAAAGAACTCAATGGAAGAATTATTTGAGATCTATAACATAAAGTCACTGGGGAGGAAATTTCCCACATTATTCAGCTCCTTAAATATCGCAATCAGAAGGGCAAACTTGTGCAGGGATCAAATCAAAAGTCACACAAAGGCCTTTATTTGATTGACTAGATAAAGAAACCACATGGTTCCCAAATATCCATCTCTTGGGCCCCAAGAAATGGAAAATTTGGGTTGCTGTAGGGTTTGAAATTCCTTAGCACTGAGTTAAAATCTGCTTGGAATAGACTTCTCAGAATGTGTTTGGTCTAGAAATGCTATTTCAAAACAGAGTGACATTTTGCTTACAAAGTTTGCCAAGGGCAAAGGACCTTTTAAAACGCTGGTTTTCTTTTTTTTTTTCATTCTTTTTATTTCCCTGCTAGTGCCATACTATAAAAAGTCCTTTTCATCTGCTAGTAGATTTCTATGTGCATTACCTTAGGACCTCTATGTCAGCTTAGGGTAGGGGAGGGCATTTTACCAGAAAAGCTTTTCCTCTGTATATGTTTATTGTATCCATATCTATCTATATATATTTCATTGTACTCAGACTTTGTTTAATCAATTCTAACCCTAAATGCTTTGGAATTGGCTCGAGTGGGATAGGTGGCAGCCAGTCACAGATTCCCGGCCAAATTCAACCTCTGTTCAAAGGTTTCTAGATGACGGAATTGACCTAGACTCTGAACTCCATTTGTAGCATCTTTTTAGAGACTAACTAAACAGATATTCTGGGATTTGTAAAAATCCTGAAGGGTCTTCTGTGACAATGAAAAGCCTATAAAAGGTAGGTGGGAGAGTGAGTAACTGGAATCCCAGCTCTCTCGACCTCGCTCAGGATTAAAGGGAATTACAGGTTTCCTGTTCACTGAAGAGAAACAAATGCCCCATTACACAGAAGGGATTAGGGCCTGCAGGAGCATTTATACCTTCGAAACCACATTTCTGTTGGCCTTGGAGTGCAGGGCTGTGACACAGACTGCATTAAAAACAGAGCCCCATGAACTAGAATCGCAAAATGAATGCTACCCAGAGTGAATCATTTGTTAGAACCTCTGAGTAATGTTGAAATCAAAATCTCGATCCTGTAAAGGATTTGGAGATCTTTGTCTCAGTTAATCTGGGAAAATATTCTTATCATTCCACAGGAAGAGTCCCTTCCTGAATTTTACATTTCTACCCTGCAGCAGCCTCAGACTATAATATAGCAAGCAAGGAAAAATACAACTTCTGTAGTGACCAGGCTGAGCAACTTAGGCCTTTCCTGAAAGGCAGGGCAGACGTGAGGATGGAACACCCAGTGGCAGTACTGTGCGGTTGGTGTGTGCGCAGGGGGTGCTTTGTGAGTTTCACCTGCTGCCTCTACTTCATGAATAAATATTAACACAGGTGCTCAGGAATGAAGAAAAGGAAGCCAAGATCATTTTCAGGTTTGCTGACTTCATAGTGTGTGTGTGTGTTCACACATCACAATTTAAAATAAATGGGAAAGCAAATTTATAATTTTTCTATTTGCTATGCCCCACAATCTAAACCACCTTTAGAGTATGACTTTAAAGTTGAATGCTAGAGAAGTCATAAAAGGAATAAAGCAAAGGAAATTAAAATTGACGTGGGGGTAGAGTTCTCAAGTATAATTTATTTAGTCAATCAATAATTATATTAGAGCACACAAATATGAACAGACTATGCAAGACACTATGAAGATGACGAAGAATCACATGCAGATTCTGTTCCTGGTGCTTATTCTTGTAGGGCACGTAATGCATATAAGCAAATAATATATATGCACATAATAATGCATCTAAAGAAACGATAGAGACAAATAATTATCATGCAAAGTAGGTGGTTATAAATGCCATGAGAGAGATGTAAATAAAATCTCCTAGGATTTCAGAAGAGAAGGGCCTCTATTGATCGAGGGGGTGCTGATCACGCAAGGGCCTTTCCTCCGGCCATGAGGGATGGACAACCTTTGGACATAAGAGGGGAGAATTCAATGGGCTTTTGCCCAACACCGTACAATCTAAGGCCATCCTGAGGAATAGCTGTAAAATGGATGGAATTAGCTTTTTGTTCTTTCTTAGCTTCTCTTTCTCTGCTCTAACTAAATGACTGATGATATTTTGACAAACTAATGCATGCTAATGCATTAATGGCTAATAAGGGTGAAATTCTGCTTTCCCAGCTACTTATGTTTTAACATGCTTTAATTCTAATTACTGTAAACCAGCTACTCATTATATAAATGACTCTTCAGATATAACCTGGGCTGAAATCTGTGGGGATGTATTTTTCTCTTTCCGTTTTGTCTTCTAGTCCCCTTTTAATTTGTAACTTGGGGCAGGGTGGCCTAGAGAGCCCCATAGTTGCTAGCACTCCTTCCTGTGGCAAAGTGTGGATCCGGATTAACCAGGATTTAGGCTCACACATTTGGACTATGGCCAGGGCCCAATCTCAGTGACTTGTGGGTTGCCATCTCTTACACTGGGTAAAAAAACAAAGGAGATAATTTAGATGCATTGCCTACCATTATTTTAAAACCATGGGCCAGTATCAAAAATTGATATTGTTAGTAATAGAACAAGCTAGAGGTTGAAAGAGAGTAGGGGAGGATGGAGCAAAGGTGACGTAGAGAACAGAGGTAATGCTTCTCTAGTTCTGTGAGGAACCAGCCAAATAAAGCAAACAGTGGTGTGGCCTTGGAAGTCCAGTTCTTTGTGCAGGAGGAGCTGACCTGTGGGTGACAGGGTGGAACTGGCCAAGTCGCATGGTTCTGTTAGGCTTCCCATGCCTGTCATGGAGTTAGTTGGGGCAAAGTTAAGGTTACACAACCCTAAGTGCTGGAGAGCAAGGTGAGACACGGTTTTGGGCACATATGGAAGTTGTTTTTATTAGTCAAGCAGAATGAAGAATGCTAATAAAAGGTAAATCGATGCTTTTCCTCTCAGATGTATCTAGGTTGCCCTGGCAACCTCAGGGAGAACATTAGTTTCCTTGTACAGGCCCTTGCATATCTTTCTGTTCATAATATCTTCTGCTTGAATGGGGCATTTGCCCAGTTCCAGAACATGGCTGGCCTATGTCTTTTTTTTCTCAACACAGAGTTCTAACTTTATATCCTCTCTGGTAGACACTGTTGGGTGTCCTCCAACAGTTGTACCACTTTTTCCCCCCAGTGAACACCTGATCCTGTTTGGACAGCACTGTGTCCAGGCCCAGAATTAATTGTGATTGGTCTAACTCTTAGCCAATCATGACCATCGGTTTCCCCCTTGCCAGGGACTGGTCCAGGGGTTGGCATATGACTTAGACCTGGGCAATGAGATGTAAAGGAAAATCTGCTGGGACTTCTAGGAAACATTTTCTCCCTGGTCAGCGGTGTGACTGGCATAAGGAAAAACTCCTTTTGCTCCATTTGTCACTCCTACTTGGGGATGTGATTCTTAGAGGTACAGGAGCCATTTTTTTTAAGCCTGAGAAGAAGCATAATTGACACATTGAGGATGCAAGAGCAGAAAGATAAAACGTCATTGGCAGTATTATTGAGCCATGAACTCTGGGCTTCTTGTTTAGTAAGCAATTCATTTTTTATGGTTTAATTCACGCTTGTTTGGATATTCTGTTACTTGCAACTCAAAGCATTCTAATGGATATTTATACTGAGCCCTCAGCTATGGAGCTGGGGAAAGCTATGGATTAACAAAGGAGCTTAAAAGCATGGCCACCAAGATGGTAGCAAAGCTGGGATGGCATTTGCTTCTGAAAGTAGATCGCTGCCTTCTGCCGTTTTTTTCCAGTGCAGGATGCAACTTTCAGTTCTCAGTTTTCCAAAATGGCTGGGCTTGCCTCGTGATGGGGTGACATGGACTCGCTTCATTGTTATTCCACCCCTCTGACTTCTCCTGCATCAAAAGCACTGCTGTTCCTCCCTCATTCACAGGATGGCTCTTCCTTGAGGTCCTCACCTTGATCCTCTTCTCTCCATCCCCTTTCCCTTAGGAATATCATATGCTGCCCAAACTTTCTCTTGTCTTTAAAAAATAACTATCCAACTTTGTCTCCAACTTCCCTTTGCACTCCAGACTTGAGGTGTCAGTTGCTTATGGTCTATTTCTTACCGGGTGTTCCACTAGCAGCACAAACACAAACATATGCTGAACCAAAAGAATCATCTTCTCTGAAAAATCTGACATCTCCAAATCTGATAATGTCAGTATCACACTCTGGTCTCTCCATTTTCAAGCCATTTGGTGCTTTCTTCTCCCACACTGCGTCTATGCAATCCATTGCTGTCAATTCTACCTCCGAATTCCCTCACTCACTTCTTCCCTCCTCTCCATCTTCCCTGCCTCTTGTCTAGCCCAGCACCAAATCCTACCTGAACCTCTGTAATAGACTCAAATCAAGACAGCATTAAGAAATTTCCACCCCTTACTTTATCTTACACACCCCCATAGTGTGCTTCCTTACGCAGAATCTTCAAAAGCAGCCCCACCTTCTGAGTTAAGTAGTAACTCTCACCAGGCTATTCTAGGACCCCCAGAACATAGCAAACTTGTCATCTTAGCTTTATCCATTGCTATTTATCTGTTCATTTTCTGTGCTCCTAGTTAAGCATGACTAATGCCACTATTATGATTACTATTACCACCAGCAACTGCTGCTACTATTACTTGTCTCTGGTGTTACCATGAGCATCATAATACAACTCTCTCTCTCAATGGCGAACACTTATTGAACTCTTAATGTGTGCCAAGCACTGTGCTTAAGCACTTTCATCCAACATGCAGTCACCAAATAATCACTGACCCCCTGCAATATGCTCTGCAGGTATCGAAGACACAATGGAACAGACAGGGATTTGCCCTCCACACTCGCGGAGCTTATAGCTTCACTCTCCCTATCTACTTTAATTCTTGCCATAATCTTTTGGAGGTAGGTGTGGTTGTGATCAACATCATTTCACAGATGAGGAAACTGAGGCTTAGAGAGTAAGTGACCCGTGAAAAGACTTAGAAGTAAGAGAGGAGGCTTCCAGATGTCTCCTGCTCTGGCTCCTGTGCCATCTACACTGCCCTTCACCATCTTATTCCTTCACACTTCCCCTTGTGCCCACTCACTCACCACAGCTCCTTGAGGGGAGAGATGGTGTCATATTCTTCTCTGTAGCCCCTGTAACACCCAGCATAGTGAGTAGCATCTTTACAGATCCCTACATGTTTTGAGGTTAAATGAAATAGAAGTACAAGCCCTAGTGACATCACCCCTGAAAGGCCTCAGTCCCCCAGTCAGGCCCTCTTAATGCTGAGCAAGGGCCTCTCCCAGAGTGATCAATGCCTCCTAACTGTCTGAAATAGAAGGCAATATACCTTACCCATAGCTTCTAACACAAGATGTCATTGGTTCGTCTGTTCCTGTGCTTAATAAGCGAGATTAATATCCATTTTAAATTCAGTTGATAAGATGGTATAACCCTGTGTTCATTCCTCTTTCCAATATGCACCGCGGCACTCTGCTAATGTTCCATCATGTTCTGCTACAATGCATTAAGGGCAAGATTGGTGACATTTGTTTGGAATCAGACACCTGTTATCAATTTTGAGCATGGCTTATATATCCTGCTTCAAAATATCCAGGGGGCCAATGGAGATGAATGAGGCATAGGTACTGGTCCTGCTGCTTTGCACAGCTCCTCTTTACATAGGAAACATGGAGGAATAACCTGAAAAATATAGTCTTAACACAATCATCATGGAAAGAATCATCATTAACACAAATAATAGTTTTTTTGCTCATCTGGCTTCTTTTATCACCACCTTTCCTAAGACTTACATGCCCCTTCCTTTCATTCTCTCAGCTTTGACTCCGCAGAAATCCAATTCTCTCCAGTGAAGAGATGGAGAAGCTGAGTGTGAGTTCTAACAGTATCAAATGACATGCAAAAGTCCATGATAATTGCAGACCAAGAATGCCAACATTTAGAGCCAAATGTAGATCAACCATTCAACAAATATGTATTGAGTATCTACTTTCCAGGGACAATTTTCTGTGCTGGGAATACCAAAATGAGCAAGATAAATTGCCTGCCCTCAGGGACACTGCAGTCTAGAGGGGAAGCCAGAGCAGTAGTCAGATTCTAACGTGCTGTGATAACGCTTGATAAGATGCACCCAGAAGGGACACTTCAGTTTAGGTGTTCAAGAGAACTTTCCAGAAGAATTGACAACTAGCCTGCAGGAGTGGGGACAGCATATATTATAAACAAGAGGTAAAAGACCATGGCACTTAAGGAAAAATAAGAATCAGAGACAAATGATAGAACCAGTATTATGAAGAAATAGTATGGAGACTAAGAAAAAAATGTATATTTAGAATGGAGAATTATTGGTACTGGTGCAATTCAACATATCACTCAAACTCAAAGATGCCAAACCAAAGCATCATTCATTCACAATTTCTAAGTTAATCTTCACTGTGGCAGATTAAATTTGGCCACCCAGTCCTTGACACTCCTCCTGTGGAGAAATATAGTCTATGTACCATGCCCTTGAGTCTCGGCTGGCTCTGTGTCTGCTTTGGTCAATAAAGAACAATGGGAAGCGACTATGACACCTTCAACTTCTAAGCCTCAAGATACTGGCAGCTTCTACTTTCTGTCACTTGGACTTCTTACTTTTGGAATCAAATGCTCCTATTTTAAGGGAGCCTAAGCCAACCACCCTTGAAGAGATCAATCAGAGGAAGTACTGAGGCCCTCGGCCAAGAGCCCCAGCTGAGCTCCCATCTGACAGCCAGAACCTCCTTGTCAGCCATGTGCGGGAGTCATTTTGGAAGCCGATCCTCCATCCCCAGCTAAGCCGCCCCAGCTAACACCGCATGGAGTGAATGCAAGCCACACCTTCCAAGCCCTGCCTAAATTGCAGATTAATGATTTAAACCACTAAGTTTTGGGATGATTTGTTATGCAGCTGTAGGTAACTGGAACTAGCACCAACTTTAAGGAACTGGTGCTTGGCTTTCAATGCAAAGATTGCATTGATGAGCCCATAGGTTTTTAGAGCTGGTGCTGTTTGTGGTACAGAACTCCCTCTATCTTGGTGGTCCCATTCTAAATGAAAGCAGTTATAAAAGAAGATGGACCGAGAGGTGATGTCAGAAAATAACTCTGCCAGATGCTATCCTTTCAGCTCTCCATTGTGATCAGCCAGACAATAATCCCAGCTGAAATGAACACATGTTCTCAATTAGAATCTATTGATAGTAATTGGGAACATAGTACATGCCAAGCCTGATCTCTACTAATTACTACTGAGAGTCTAAAGTATCTTAATGAGAGTGAGAGACAGTCAAGAATAAATTTTGTAAAAGTCGTCTTCTGTATATTGGGTCTTGCAAACCACTGCCATCCACCTCACAAAGCTTTCAGGAGGATTAATAAGGTAGTGCTTACAAAGTCCTTGGAATCCAGCAGAACAAAAATTACAAACCAATAGAAAATATTGTTAGTATCAATTGACAGTACTGAAAGCTATTTTTAAGGAAAGAAAAAGCAATATAAAAATTTAATAGGCAAACAAACACATACTGCTAATAATTTGGTTTGTTTCTGTGACAGCCATCGTCCCAGTCACTCGTGCTTGACATCTAGGTCTCACTTTTTAAAAACATTTGCAAAAATTTTAGATTCTTTCTCCACATTATCTTTGCCTCTGCTCTCTTCTTTCCTTTACTACTGCCAATTACCTACTTCAGTATCTCGACACCTATCCTCTTATAAGCACCTCTAATTGGTCTCTCTGCATCCAGTTTCTCTCCTTCCCAGGTCAACGTAAACAGTTGCCAGGTTATTTTTGTTTATGTCACTCCCCTGCTCAAAAACCTTCAATTGTTTCCCGCTGCCTTCGAATAAAGTCAAACTCCAAACAGGGTGTCGTGGCTTCTAGGGCACATCCAGAAATGTGCATCTCAACCCAAAGCCAAATGCAAGGTGAAAGCCGTAGCAGGAGGCAGAGAGAGCTCCGGGCCCAGGGCAGAATGCTGCAGACCCAGTGCTGCCCCAGCTGACTTTCCACTCTTGTAATGATCTGATCTGGGGAGAAAAAATGAACAGCCCTTCCTTGAGGAGACCGAGGAGGAGGGTAGCATCCTGTCCCATGATTTAATCAGGCTCCTGCAGGTGATAAGTCCACTGGTTCTGCTAGGGTCTTTGTAGCTGAATGAGCATCTATAGTAGGTGGATAGCCAGAAATGAGTTCCCGCCCTATCGCTGGATTCGCTCAAGTAGCTGCAATTTGAAAAGAGAGAAACAAGGAAAGGACTCACACCGCTCAGGACGACAGTACCGAATACTCACTAAAATGCTAATACTGTCTGATGCTATCAAGGCCAGCTAGGGGAATGTTTCTGTCCTTCAGTGCTGACTAAAGAAGTTTCCAAACGGAGCCTCGTGGATTGGATTTAGGCTGGACCCAACCCCGTAGATCTGCTATGTAATGTTTACATTTTTTTAATTCAGTGGCAATATTTTGAAAATAGGGACTTCTTATCTAAAAAAAGGACTAATTTCTAGCTTCCTTTATATAAAAAAAATCAGGAGATAAAAGCATTGGACCCACATGATCAAAATCTGCTGGAGATGCCGGCCCGGTGGCCGAGTGGTTAAGTTCATGTGCTCCACTTCTGTGGCCCAGCGTTTTGCCAGTTCGGATCCTGGGCACGGACACGGCACCACTCATCAGGCCACGCTGAGGCTGCATCCCACATGCCACAACTAGAAGGACCTACAACTAAAATATACAACTAGGTACTGGAGGGCTTTAGGGAGAAAAAGCAGGAAAAAAAGAAGATTGGCAACAGTTGTTAGCTCAGGTGCCAATCTTTAAAAAAATAGTTATCTAAAAAAAAAAAAATCTGCTGGAGCTGAGTGTTGGCTGCCCCATTAGGACAGAGTGTTTACAGCACATTTTACCACACTCCCATCTAAGCTGCTTCTCTCGTTTTTATACTTCTCTCAAGAAGAACTAAGGTTTGTGCCCACTGGTTTAGGCTGTCTGGTCTCTGAAAATTCAGGTTTGCCCTTAGAAGGCCATGTGTGTGAGAGAGAGAGAGAAGGAGAGAGAATGAACCAGTAGACCTCAGAAGATTCACTTTGTCAGGGACACCCCCAAAGTATGCCAAAGGTCGCTCCAATTCCTGCTCTTGAGTGCCATCCCATCTACATTTTCCACACCTCAGATTTGGGGAAATGTGGCTCTTGGGTTAGAGTATCTATTACATTGTCTGTGGGGGGAGAGTGACAAGCCCAGAGGATAATGGGATGGCCTGATCAATTCCTATGGAGGAGTGGGGCTTCTCAAAGGGTCAGGAAGGGATTTGCTCTGTAGCAGCTGGTAAGGCAGATGCTCCTAAGGAATGAGGAGGACCAGGGGCAACAGAACAAGGTTAGCAGCTGGAGTGCATATGGGAGAGGCTTAATATCTTGGGTGACTTTTTACTGAGCTTCAGGAAAAGTCATATTTAGCAGGCAGTTTTGTATATTCTTTGGTGTATGTTGTCTTTTCTCTAAACTTTCAGGTACGTCTGACTGAAGATGATGTGCTGGTGGGTTGTGGAGAAATGTAAGGGAAGGAGCATCCAAAGGGGAAGGGGACCAATGCCAGGCTCACACCACCACTGACTCCCTGTTGTAGAGACTGAGACTTGCGCCTCTTTTATTCCGTGGTAGAACCCTTGATCTTTAGTTGGGGGCACAGTGCCTATATTTTTCGGCCTCATTTGCCACTAAGTGTGATCATGGGATTAAATTATATTCAGTGAGACATAAGCACAGTAATATGTACAATTTCCTAGATGTGTCCTTAAATGGAGAATAGTGTGCCTTTTCTTTCCTTCTTCTTTCATCCTGCTGTTTAACATGCAGACATAATTTAATCTCCAGGCAATGGTGGAATGTCAACATAGAGAGAGCCTGGTTCCCCAGATGACTCTTGGAGTGGAACTGTCATTTCTATTCTGGATTGCTTGCTTCCAACTATTAAACAAAAAAGAAACAAGGTTCTAACTTGCTTACACGTGAACCTGCAGCCTGGCTAAGAAACTCTCTCCCGAAACAGACTTTGAGAGGGAGAAAACTGAGACTGACTTACATATGTTGGACTCCTCTGCCTACATGGCAAGTCCTTGAGGGAAAGGACGAGACCTTGTGCATTGTTGTGTCCCATCCTTTTAGCACATTGCTTAACACTTAGTAGTCAACTGACAAATGTTTTTAGAATGAATGAGTACATGAATAATGAATAATATACCCTCTCTTCCGTGGAAGCTGAATCTCAACTCCATTAATTACTAATGGGGCAAGTGACTTGAAGATGAGAGGATTATATAAGAGCAAGCACTAAAGCCTTGCCCCCAGCTCCAGAGTGAGTGCAGGTCCCCCAGAGAAGTTACTCAAATTTGAATCTTAAGTGATCATTGACCCTCCTTAGCTCCTGAACTAGGTTTCTCACCCCTGCATTAACTATTCAATCAGCCTAGCTCGGAATCCCGTTCTTTCTCATTTCTCCCTCTTCAACATGTACAACCCCTTTTTGGTGCAGATAAATTGCTCAGTTAAATAGATTCCTCCCTCTCTTCCAGCAGAATTCTGGCTTTCTCAAGGTGACCCCGCAGATCTCTATCTTCCTCCAGGAAGGCCACTTCTCAATCGAACTCACTGAAGGAAGAGAAGGTTATTTTCACTCTTCCCAGACGTTTCTGGACCGTTGTGCCGCGACTTGCTTTTATATATTCATTCTCTCAACATTTCAGTGGTTAAAATATGTACCACCATTTTATACCACACAATCCCTAAATAACCGGGTGACCTTGTGCAGGAAATAAAATTTATCATAACTGTGTGCTAGATACTTTACACACTGAATTACACTAAATCAGCACAATAACATTGTAAGTCACTTACTTTTATGCCTTTAATATAGATGAGTGAATTGAGGCTCAAAGAGGTTCAACCACTTTCCCAGTCAACATGGGGTGGAAATAGGTTCTGTCCCAGGTCAGCCCGAGTCCCACGCCCATGAATTCTTCGCACTCTTAGTTTTTCATTTGTAAAACGAGGGACTTGTATTAGAAGGTCTTTCAAGTCTATTTCCTCCTCTTGAGTACATGTCAGTCAGAGCCACAGCAGAAACAGTAGAGACAATATCTAGAGCAAGCTGGCCCAGAGGGGCCTCAGGAGCACAACTTTCTTCTTTATTTCTAATCTTCTGCAGCCTCTTGGCAACACTCTCTTTTGCTCCTTTTGGCTTCTCCTTTGCCCCAGCTCTTTGGGTCATCCTCCATTGTTGATGTCTCCTTTAATTCTCTTCTGTTATTTCTTGTGCTTTCAAAATGAAAGCAAACAGTTTCCCATCCATGTAACCACTCAGAAAAGTAATAAGAAGCTTCTATTAAAGAAGAGTGTGTTTACACGTGTAAATTTGTTCCTGTTATGCCAAAGAATAGAAAAATGATGACTTTTCTACTATCATTGATATAATCAACTACTAATTCCTAGAAGGAGGTGCTGTATGTTTTGATTAAACCAAAGTATATTATCCTGCTGGGGCTGCCATAGCAAAATACCATGGACTGGGTGGTTTCAACAACATAAATTTATTTTTTCACAGTTCTAGAGTCTGGGAAGTCCAAAATCATGGTGCTGGTAGGGTTGGTTTCTGGTGGGGACTCTCTCACCACTATGTAGATGGCTGCCTTCTTGCTGTGTCCGCATGTGGCCTTTTCTCTGTGTACACATATGTGTCTTCTTCTTCTTACAATGACACCTGTCCTATTGGATTAGGGCCCCATCCTTAGGCCTCATTTAGCCTTAATTGCCTCCAGAAAGGCCCTATCTCCAAATATAATCAAATTAGGGCTTCAACATATGAATGGTGGGAGCAGTGACGAGACACAATTCAGTCCATAACACACAGTTATAGTAGTTAGCTTGCTCAAAAGATGAAATGCCTCCCTTCTAAGTTTTCATGGATGAGGCCAGATGAAGAGAATCGTAACCTGCACTGATACTAAGAATGAGAGCTTGCGCCATGTGTCAAACTCTTGACTTGGAAATTATAAAATATTTCCTATAAGCTTGGCAAGTAAATATTGTAGATTTTCCTTAAAACTTAATTTGTATACATTGTTTAAATCTCTAATGTCTAAATTGCCTTAAGGTAAACGAAATTTGAAAAAATTATGTGGGGAGAATTACTGATCCTGAAAGAAATTTAACATTCCTTGACCGCTCACTACACTCATTTCCCAGCAAACACCTTTTAGCTTTCTGTTCACTACGGATACAAGCAAGGGGGCAATTTCCCAGGCTCCTTAGTTAAAATATTCCATCAAAGGTATTTTTTTTATCATATAAAAGTTGCATTTTATTTCAATAAAATGGATTTTTAATGTTAGGAAAGAAAACAAAAAGCTCACTTCAAACACTTTACTTAAGTTTAACCTATTTCTTAAGCTTAGAAAGAAGTGAATTTACAAGGGTGGGCCCACAATCTCACAGGGGACAGATAGATCTTTCGTGAGACCAAAAGGGGTTCTAAGCACATATTTCTAAGCACAGAACTTTGACCCTGTAAGTCTCCCCTTCTGTTGCTAGTAGATTTCTGCACTCACCCTCTCTTCTCTTAAATCTGCTTGCTGTGTAACCACCTCCTTTCCTCATGCTCCTTTCATTTCTCTGTTGTCCAAGGAAAGCTGGGGGCATCTTTTGCCTGATTTTAAATCTCTTTTCCTCTCTTCCTCATTTTCTTTTTTTTCTGGAGGATTTTTAAATTGTTGCTCTTTGAGTCTTCTCTCACAGTTCGATGCCCGTGAGCCCTGCATATTGTTTGAAGGCAGAATTCCCTCCTGGCCTGAGGGCGAAGCCACTCTTTCCACTGGCCCCATTGATGGTAGATTGATGGACAAGAACCTTATCTTCTCTGGGACACAAGGTTTCCACTTTTCTGTAAACCTTCAGATGAAGATACTTTTATCAATATAAACATAATTGGAAGCTACAGTATTGCTTTGAGATGAAGTCAAAGAAATGTAAATACTTCTCAATAGAAAAAAAAGAGGTCAGTGTAAAAGAAATCCTCATCAATCAGTATCAGATTAATTCTTCCTTCTTTGTACTCAAAGAAATGACAACTCGTATACCCTGCTTGCAATAAGCCAATGGGGATTATGTTTTTAATAATAAAACTGTCACAGTGTATTTGTGGGTGGAGTAAGGGTTTTATGTTTTATCCTACTGGAATAAAAACACACATACATTTACTGGTGTGGTGTTTCTTTACACAGACTTATCTGAGATTTTGCCTCACCCTACTTTCCCAGAATTCCGAAGAAAAGGGGGATGGTGGCAGGGGTGGCAGTGTGCTTTATTATACTAGGATAAAAATATTTAGAATAACAAAATAAAATATTGTATTAGCACATTCTCTACTGAGACTTAAGAACAAAGTCTGACCTCTAAAGCCACTGTGGAAAGTATGAGGGTTAACATTTCTAAGGGACTTAGTGTATGTCAGACATTGTTCTAAGTACTTTACTCTGATTTAAATCTAATCCTCACAATAATCCCATGAGGTCAGTACTATTATGCCTATTTCAGAGAGGAAGAGATGGAGGCAAAATTATACAACTAGTAAGTTCCTGATCCTGGAGTCAAACTCGGGTAGCCTGGCTCCAAAGTCTGTGCTTTCAAACAGTAGTTTCTAAATTTGCCCCGGATACACACACACACACACACACACACACACACACACACACACAAACACATGCATAAAAAAGAGGAAGGCATTCTGAAGCACGAAAAGTTTGACTAAACTTTTTAAGCTCAAAGGGACATCATTTTGATTGAGACTTCTGCCTTCAAAAGCAGTGAATATACTCAAAGGACTATGGCTAGTAAATGCTATAAGATATTTTTATCCTCAATATAAGAAAAGAAATGCAAATTAAAGCTGTGAAATTCTACTTTTTCTTGGTAGTTTGGCAAAGAATCAAAAGATTACAGACAAAATGTTTTGTCACAGGCTTGAGGATACCGGCACTCTTCTTGTTTACCAACTGGAAATACAGAGGGCGGATAGATGCTAGGTAACAAGAGAACTTTAAAAATGTCCAGTCCTTTTTTCCAGTTACCAAAACTTTCGAAATCAGATTATCACATGAGGCCCGAAAGATATATGCCCAAGCATGTTTATCCCTGGGTTTTTAGAAGTTACAGAACATTTGCAACAACCTAAATATCCATCACCTTGGGGATAGCTGAATAAATGATGGCAGATCCACACAAAGGAACCACATAGCCGGCATAAATTAGGAGATTAATCAATGAGTATGCTGATGAATTGTGTCCGTGACACACAGAATGAGTACTGCTGTATAGTAAAAAAAAAAACCAGACAGAGAAAGAGGCAAGGAGGGAGGAGACGGGGAGGGAGAGAGAAAGAAAGAAGTAGAGAGTGTTCCCCAGGCCGCTAGCTCAGCTAACCTCAGTTCATCACTGGGACTCACTCACCACCCTCCTCTCTCTGCTCTGGCTCTCTCCCGGCTGCTCCGATCAGCGCTCAGGCACCCCCTCCATTGCACTCCTTAGTTCGTGCACCCAGCTGGCTAATCTTGTGGACTTGACAGTTTATCCCAGTTCTGTCTGGGACAATCTCTGGTCCTCCAGGCCCAGCTTCCTCCCCAGGCCTCGGACCCCAGTGAAACCCCAAGCTTGACTTTCCAAGAGTGACTAGGACATTTACCAGGGGCCTGTGAAGATCGAGCTGAGGAGAGGGCAGAAGGACTTGCTGTTCCCTTAACGACAAATGAGTTGAATAAAGGACACAACTTCTGTGAAGTGCCTAGAACGGTGCCCACAGAGGGATGCATAATTAACTGGAATGTACTGTGTCACCTGAGCTTGTCTCACCTGAGCCTGTCCCACCTTGATGAGTTCGCTTCATCCTACTCTTAGGCGGCACGTATACATTTATCCATCTGTCACGTAGTGATTAATATGTGCCAGGGCCACAAAATTTTTTTTAAATATTCTTTATTTGGAAAAAATTTCAGAGTTACAGGAAAGTTGCAAGAATAATACAAATAATTCCTGGATATTCCACACCCAGATTTCCCAAAGGCGAATATTTTACTATATTTGCTTTATTCTCTCTGTCTCCGTCTCTCTCTCTCAGAGTGAGCTGTAGACAGGATGCTCCTGACTACTTCCATGCATATTTCCTAAAAACAAGATATTCATTTACACAACCACAGTACGATTATCAAAATCAGGAAATTAACATTATTACAATATTACTATCTACTATACAAACCTTATTAAGATCATCAATTGTCAATATAATGTCTTTAATAGCAAAAGAAAATCCAAGAACATGTATTGCATTCAATCATTATGTCTCTTTAGTTCCCTTTAATCTGGAATATTTTCCAAATCTTTCTTTTTTCTTTTATGTCATTGACATTTATGAAGAGTACACGCTAGGTATTTTGTAGGGTTTATCTAATATTTTCTCCTGATTAGATTCAAAATAGTGCTTTTGTGCCTGGCACATTTAATTCTTATTTTTTAAATCCTCATAATATCTATTATTATCATTTTACAGATGAGGAAACGGAAGCACAGGGAGGCAGGTTGCCCAGCGCCACACAGCTTGTAAGTGGCAGAACCAAGATTCACTCCTTAGGCAGCAGCCCAGAGTCCAGGGTCTTGATCCCTCACCCTTAGTGTCTCACTTGGGAAGGACACTGGAATTAATGTGTAATTACCATGCGCCAGAACATCTCTTTGTGGCTTTCGCATTTGATGTGTTATTTAATCTGAAGATAACCTCACAAGAAAGGTATTATCCACTGTATTTACAGAAAAGGAGACTACGATTTAGAGCTGTAATATAACTCACCCAAGGTTGGACATATAGTTTGTCTGACCCTCCAGGGCACTAGTCTCTACCCTGGCTGCACATTAGGGTCACCCAAAGAGCTTTTCAAAACGCACTTATTGACCAGGTCCCACCCCAGCCAATTGAATAAAAATCTTTGGGGACGGATCTCAGTATCTATACCCCACTTTTTTTAAAGTACAGTAGTCCCCTCTTATCCACAGGAGATATGTTCCAAGACCTCTCACGGATGCCTGAAACCACAGACAGGACCGACCTGAACCCAAATACACTATGCTTTTTCCTATACGTACATACCTATGATAAAGTTTAATTTAGAACTTAGGCACAGTATGAAATTAACAATGACTAATAATAAAGTAGAACAAATAGAACAATATCCTGTAATAAAGGTGACTGTAGATCTTAGCAACCTCAGCGTACAATTTTTTTTTCTTTCCTTTCTAAGTCAAGAATTTTTAACTTTTCACTTAAAAGAAGCACTTTATGGCTTCTCTTTGACATATACGAATTGCCAGCATCACTATTTTTGCACTTTGGGGCCATAATGAGGTAAAATAGTATTACTTGAACACAAGAACCACAGTACTGTGAGAACTGACCTGATAACCAAGAGGGCTAAGTGACTAACAGGTGAGTAGTGTACACAGCCTGGATCCACTGGGCAGAGGGATGCCCCACGACCTGGGCAGGATGGGAGCTGGTCAGCGGGAGATTTCACTCTACTCAAAACGGCACGTAATTTAAAACTTACGAATTGTTTATTTCTGGAATTTTCCTTTTAATATTTTTGGACCGTGGTTGACAAGGGTACCAAATTGTGGAGAGTGAAACCACAGATAAGGGGGACCACTGTACCCAGGTAAGT